>NC_079325.1:48919785-49529785 GCF_029931775.1 Euleptes europaea | reverse complement strand
TAGCCAGCACCCCCCTTTAATCCAACTGCTCTGTGGATTCTTCATGCTTCTTTTCTTCCAACGGGTCAGGTCCTGAAGACTCGGATGGCTCTGCGCAAGACAGGGCAGTACCTGGGGATGCTGGACTGTGCCAAGAACATTATGGCCAAGGAAGGAATGGCTGCTTTCTACAAAGGCTACGTCCCCAATATGCTTGGGATCATTCCGTACGCTGGCATTGACCTGGCGGTGTATGAGGTAAGAGGACCCAGCAGAAGTTTGGGGGTGGGGGGGACATTGCAAAGAAAGTTGGATTTTAGTTGGGCATCTACTGAGTCACGGTTTCATTCCCCTGTAAAGCTGTTAGAATCATAGATATTGTAAGGGAAGGGGCTGTGGCTCAGTGGTAGAGCCTCTGCTTGGCATGCAGAAGGTCCCAGGTTCCATCCCCGGCATCTCCAGTTAAAGGGACTAGGCAAGTAGGTGATGTGAAAGACCTCTCTATCTGAGACCCTGGAGAGCCGCTGCCAGTCTGAGTGGACAATACTGACTTTGATGGACCAAGGGTCTGATTCAGTATAAGGCAGCTTCATGTGTTCATGTGTAAGCAAAGGTTGCTTTTTTTAACCTGTCAAATAAATGATCCAGGAGGGTTTCTTCACAGTGTGTGACCCCATCCTGTCCATTCCCGCTAACGTTTGGCTTGTTTGTGATTTTCCCCCCAGACATTAAAAAACACCTGGTTGCAACGTTACGCTGTAAACAGCGCTGACCCGGGGGTGTTCGTTCTGTTGGCCTGTGGCACCATGTCAAGCACCTGTGGGCAGCTGGCCAGTTATCCTCTGGCCCTAGTACGGACACGCATGCAAGCTCAAGGTAAGAGCATTTGAGAGAATCGTAACTTTTGGTGAGCGAAGTCTGTCGCAATCAGTCGATCTTTCCCCGAATATAAGAGGATGGAGGCCGCCTAGCGTTGCTTCCATGTAGGTGTGCCCCTCCCCCATCTCATTCATTGTAGTTTTTATGCTCTCCTTTGGGCTCAGTTTGCCACATCGTGAGCCCCCAACCTTGGGGCTACAGATTTCCTCTGGTTGTTTTAGAGTCCCCGTAAGCCCTGTTCAGTAACAGCCTTTCTGCCCAGCCTGGCAAACTGAGTTTGGCCACTGCTGTTACAGTTGGGTTTTCCCAACTGTAGGAACTGTGGGAGGGGCTGTGGCTCAGTGGTAGAGCTTCTGCTTGGCATAGAGAAGGTCCCAGAGGCTCAATCCCCGGCATCTCCAGTTAAAGGGACTAGGCGAGTAGGTGATGTGAAAGACCTCTCTACCTGAGACCCTGAAGAGACGCTGCCAGTCTGAGTAGACAATACTGACTTTGATGGAGCAAGGGTCTGATTCAGTATAAGGCAGCTTCATGTGTGTTCCTTGGCTTCCGAATCTGTGCGCCCTGGTTCACTGGCTATCTGCCACTTGGCTCACGATGACTCATAGACATATAATCCCAAGGCTCTTCAGGCTCTTGACAGCTGTTTGACGCCTTCTCTTTCTAGCTTCGATTGAAGGAGCGCCACAGGTGACGATGAGCGGACTCTTCAAGCACATCCTGAAGACGGAGGGAGCTTTTGGCCTGTACAGAGGGCTGGCCCCCAACTTTATGAAGGTGATACCGGCCGTGAGCATCAGCTACGTGGTCTATGAGAACCTGAAGATGACTCTGGGTGTGCAGTCCCGATGACAAGGGGGCGCCGGTGCCCACAGAACTCTTTTAGAAAAAAACCCCAATAATCTTGGGGGGCCGCAGCCCCTAAGGTGTATGGCCGTTTCATTCTGTGAATGTGTTGATCGACACTAAGCTGATTGAGCCAAGCTATGAAGATCCTGGGTTGTGCGTGTCCAGGAATGGTTAGGGAGGGGCTCGGGCCTTTTTCGCTGTTACGCTACCGCAAGTGCTATGTGTTTGTTTCTCTCCATCATCAGCTGGGATTCCCTGCTTGCAAGGGACCAAACTGCGGGCACCCAAGGGGAGTGCCTGGAGCTGGCAGCGTAGTGCTGGCCCAGCTCTGAGCGCAGTGGAGGAAGGCCTCCGAGAGCATCCCCTCCGCTTCCGAACCTCTTCTCTCTATTCGGAGCTGGGGGAACGGAGCGCCTTCTGACTTGCTTGAAAGAGCTTCTTCCTGTTGAGTTGTTAACTCGTCCTACCCGTTGTTTTAAATCTCTCGCCTTGGGTAGGAATGGCTGCTGGGCCAGAAACATTAGTTGTTTACGTTACATTCCTTTTTGGGGGGGGGGGTAGGAACAATTCACGTTCTACTTCAGCGACTCTGACATGGCAATGTACTTTAAAACTATGGCTCGAGGGGGAAAAAAAAAAAATCCTGGCGAACCGAAACTGAAAATCTTTATTTTTGTAGAGCTGATGGAGCGCACAAGTCTCCAAATGCTATCAAGAGGCACTTATTAAGGAGAAGCGCCCCCTTGCGGCCTGCATGTGTCTGTGCCTGCATGCCAGATAGGCTTGGACCATTCAGGGGTTTGGATCCGGGGACACTTAGAAGGCAGCCGGGCAGCCCGGCGCCGCGAACGGCTTCCGTGACTGGCCAGGCGAACCCGCTTCTCTTGACCCATCTCTGGCATCTAAGCACATCACGGGCAGGGAGAAAGGGGACCACCGTTTCCCCGTTCCACGTTTTGCACGGCAACTTGACCGAGGTGCTTGCCTGGTCTTGTGGGCAGCAGCTCCCTCCCCCTTCTCAAGACCCTGAGCTTTGGCTGCTGTGTAACTCTTTTTAGGTCTTCATTGTCTAGTCCTGGACTTGGCACTTGGTGGCAGGGGACAGGATGGGCTTCAACCTGGTGTAGCTTTGCATAAGGCCAGGGACTGGGTGTCCTGATGGTGAGAAGGAAAAAAGATTTCACTGGGGATTGGAGAAGGGGTGCTTTTTTCCCACCCCCTCTTCCTGACAGATTCATTTCGTAGAAGGAAGGGAAGGCAATGATCCGTGTCTGTCTCTGACTGACTGCCCCACGGGCTCCTCGAGCCTGAATGCTCAGGCTGATCTGGAGGCCGGGCAGATCCTCTTCCACTTTCTTGATTGGGGGGTGGGGGCAACAGGGCCAGCATCACATTCCATTGTTGTTGTTTTTTAACTGCATCGAGCATATTTATTTTGTATTTATTTAAAACACGAGAATTATTGTTGAACTATTTTTATAGACATGTCTGTAGTTGTGTTGTCCTTCATATTCTGTACCTTTTTTTTAGAGTTTCTGTATTTATGTTCTTAAAGCTGTTTTGCACTTGTCGACATCACTTTACTGAATAGGTGATGAGGGAGACCCCCTCCCCCAACAGGTCACCGGTGCTCAGTTCCTTCTCCGAATTGTGCTCTGGGTCTTGCATGTCGGGCTGGTGGTGGATCTCGGTCAGCCGAGAGAAATTCCTTGTAGCAAAAAGCCTTAGGCGAGAAAGCAAGTGGAGGGGGGGGGGGAAGGCAGAACTTAATGTAGGTAGCAGATTGTTTTTCCTGGAATGAGGGGTTGGGAAGGTCTGTTTCGAGGTTTACCTTACCCTGGATCCGTTTCACCTTTTTGGCTTCCTAATTAGGACCATTGGTGGGTTGAAGAACTGAAAACAAAGTCCATGTGTATGATTTTGTTTGTTTGTTTGGCAATGGCTAATATTGAAAAGGGCTGATTGGACAGGGTGGGGGAGGTGAGAAATATCTCAGGGATGACAAAACCACAAGATGCCCATTTCCCGACGAGCAGGGAGGAACTTTTGCTCTTGGAGCGGATCTGCTGCCTTGGGAGGCTGCTGGGCGAGATGCCCCACCAGACAAGGACACCTTCAGGTGCAGGGGAATGTCCTGTGGATGGGGAATGCCCTGTGGATGAATGCCTGGGAAATACCAGTGGCTGTGATGGTTCCGTAGCCGCTCGTATCTTGGGAGACTCTCCTAGCACAGAGCGGCTTCTACTCTCGGGAACTCTGCCTTTACTGGATTTGTCCGCTGCTGCTAGGGATTGGCTGCATGCTCGAGTTCAGATCTGAACTGGTGATGTGACATCTTGTACCCTTTGCCGCCCCCCCCCCCCCCCCCGAGAGTCACTCTGCCTTTGGCAGCACCTCCTTTTCTACCGTTTGTGGCCTGAGAGTATTCAGAATACAGAAATCAATGCAAAGGTTTAACTTGTCTTCGTAATTGTAACCCGGATGTATGAAGAGTGAATTGTAACAAATGATAAACCCTGGATGGTAGGCAGCAGTTTGCTAATAAAAGTTTATTAAAGATGGTTTGCATTCTGAGCGTTGTCTGTGGGCTGCTGGGCTGGGTGTCTGTAGGCCCAGTTCTCTCCACACACACACACAAATACACACACACTTACTGAAATGTTAACTCTAAAGCAGCGGCTCCCAAACTGCACTTTTCAGGAGAGGAATTCGTCACGGAGCACTTATTTTCGCCTAGCACCTGTATACTAAACCAAACGACAGTAGTATTTTTCTTTCCAATGTCTTCACGGAGCACTAGGAGATATTTCGCAGAGCACCAACTGCTCCGTGGAGCACAGTTTGGGAACCGCTGCTCTAAAGTGCTGAGGGTATAGTAAGCAAAAGAGTTTGCGGGTGGTCAAACCCTCTTAAATGTGGACGCCTTGCAGCGACGGGCTCTTGTTGCTGCTGTGACCCCTTCATCCAGTCGAGATGTGTAAATCCCTAACCTGAAGCCCAGCCAACAGCTCTTTGGCTGCCATTCTAGCACTGAAATGGAACTCTTTGAGGAATTCTTGCCGGGGAAGCGAAAAATGTTTCCCAGCCTCTTTCCCATCCAATTTTCTTTTAAACAGTGTCTCTAACCCTATCTCAATTGGGGGTGGGGGGAGTAGGGGATCAAGTTGGTCAATCCAACATTTTAAAAGTTGTAATTTTCCCAAGGCCGCTATCACTAGACCGTGAAACATTTTCCCAGCTTATGTTGCTGTCACATTCCTATTCTGAAGTGCATGTTTGTGTTTTTATCTTACACACTAATAGTGTTTGCAGGGGCTTGAGCGTGCTCTTTATGGCAATAGCCCCTTGCAGCAGTCCTCTTCCAAGAGATTCAGGAATGGGGTAAGACCAAGCAGACACCAAGTAGCAAGCAGTTCCACATTCTCTGGCCAGACCAGCCTATGCAATTCAGGCTGCAATGTGTTGCAAATACTAGTACTTCCTTCAGTAAGAAGCTTGAGATCACTCAAGTAAGCGTGCCCAGGTATAGAGAGCGAAAAGAAGTATTATAAAAGAGCGGATCTGGGATATAGAATTCCAAAATGATATTAACCAAACTGCCAATACTTCTAAAATGTAGTTCAAGAGCTCCCTCTACTGTTGGAAGAATTTCCTGCATTCCAGGAAAACTATCACTGCTCATCCATGAGACCAAATAAAGGATCAAGCTTTGGGACGATGCAGAAGAAGAAGAGTTGGTTTTTATATGCTGACTTTCTCTACCACTTAAGGAAGAACCAAATTGGCTTATAATCACCTTCCCTTCCCCTTCCCACAATAGACACCCTGTGAAGTAGGTGGGGCTGAGAGAGTGTGACTAGCCCAAAGTCACCCAGCTGGCTTCATGTGTAGGAATGGGGAAACATATCCAGTTCACCAGAGTAGCCTCCGCCACTCATGTGGAGGAGTGGGGAATCAAGCCTGGTTCTCCAGATCAGAGTACACCGCTCCAAACCACTGCTCTTAACCACTACACCATGCTGGTCCATGCATGAAAGAGAATTAGGTGCTAGAATGGATTGTGCCACTTCAGACTGCAGGTGGACGGCCACATGTTGGAATGCTCCCCTATGTTCAATAATCCTTGGAAAGTGGTACAGCCAGCAAGAGAGAGGAGATAACATAGATTGCTTTATGAGGGCCTTTAATAAATAATTACATTGCTAAATGAGAATCAACTCCTTATCAATATTATTTATGATATGGGGGTGAAGGGTGTTTATCCCAGATATGGAGTAGATCATACTTTGGCTGGCTCTCATTTCTTATTGTATTGCTTTTATTCCTTTTTTAAAAACTAAGCACAAACTGCCCTCGGCATCTTTTCCAGCATGGAAGGGCAGTATATAAATATTCTTAGCACTTAGAGAGGGTAGGTGGGAGAGAGAAACAGAAGCCTCTCCTGTCTTACATCTGTATGGCTGTTCACCAAAAGTTCCCGCTCTGAATGAGCAGAGAGCAGTGCTCGGAAGGGGTGGGTTCAGCTTCCCTTTAAATGTTAATGTTATCCCTGGGGTGGAATTCTTGCTCAAGAATTCTTACTCAAGAGTTCCACCCCAGCCAATGATATGAAGCCCCAACCAATGATCTGAGGCCAACATTATCAATTTTCTGTAATCCAGACAAATAGAATGTGCCTCAAGAGCTAGAAATATTTGCAGAGCCAATAACTCACTAGTTGATTGATTAGTATGTGTGTGTATGTATATTGGCGCACTGCCAAAAAACCAAATCAGTGGGTTATAGATCAAATCAAGCCAGAACTGACCCTAAAAGCTAAAATGACTAAACTAAGGCTATCGTATTTTGGTCACATTATGAGAAGGCAAGAGTCACTAGAAAAGACAATCATGCTAGGAAAAGCTGAAGGCAGCAGGAAAAGATGGACCCAACAAGAGATGGATTGACTCTATAAAGGAATCCAAAGCCTTCAATTTGCAAGACCTGAGCAAGGCTGTTCAGGATAGGACATTTTGGAGGACACTGATTCCTAGGGTCGCCATGAGTCGGAAGCGACTTGACGGCACTTAACACACACACATGTATTGGTAACGTGATTAAAAATAATCCGAGCTCTCGTTTTCTAAATCTATTTTCATTATCCAAGGATTAGGTAGTAGGTGATGTGACAGGACCTTCACCTGAGACCCTGGAGAGCCGATGCCAGGCAGAGAAGACTGTACTGACCTTGATGGGCTAAGGGCCTGATTCAGTATAAGGCAGCTTCATGCGTTGAAAGTGAAAGATCAGGAGGGTGGTAGAGTAGGTAACACGTAGCTGGCTCTTATCACCTGCCACATTTTTTATCCTGCCTTTTAAAAGGACCACACAGCAGTGTATATTGTTCTCCCCTTCCACCATTTTATTCTCTCAACAACCAGTTTAGGCTGAGAGTGATTAACTGGCCCCAAGGTTGCCCAATGCACTTCTTGTTTGTGTGAGAAATACAGTCTGGACTCTTCTCAGTCTAGGGTTGCCAGGTCCCTCTTCGCCACTGGTGGGAGGTTTTTGGGGAGGAGCCTGAGGAGGGTGGGGTTTGTTGGAGGGGAGGGACTTCAATGCCATAGAGCCCAATGGCCAAAGTGGCCATTTTCTCCAGGTGGACTGATCTCTATCTGCTGGAGATCAGTTGTAATAGCGGGAGATCTCCAGCTAGTACCTGCAGGTTGGCAATCCTATCTCAGTCCTAGCCCAAGACTAACCACTATACTACACTATACTACATTAAAATGAGGATCCGAGGCCTCACGGACACTTAATATCCAATGCCTCTTGCAGCACACTCCAGTTTATCAAGTACAGTCCCTGTTTTCTGGATCCTGTTCCTGGTAAATCACTGTCCCTATTTGGTCTTTATTCGTGCCCTTTCTGGACGCTGTGCTAAATATATTGCTCGGGTGAGTGGCTCATGTGTTTGTTGTCCAGCTCTCTCCTAGGGGTCCTCTGGAAGTGAAATCTCTGAGTAGAAATAGTTGCATCTTGTCGCTAGCGCATGAACATCTGTCGAGAGTATGAACCCTAAGGGTGCTCCACTGTGCGCAGACTGCTGTTTCACACCCTGCAATTGTTGAGACATAATGTCAAGTATAAATAACAGTTTGTAAATCAGTCATGTTTTTATAATAGATCTTCAACTTAAACACCTTTTAACTTAATTTTTTTTTTATTAATCTCTGCAGGCTCAGCAGAGATTAATAAATCTAAGTAAGTGCATGCCAGAAGCTTTTACTGAGAATTTATTTCTGGTTTGTAGATTACCTAGAGAACCCAGATTTCCACACTGCAAAGCCATCTAAATATTTTTTTATTGATCTCCAACCATTTTAGAACTTCATTATTAAGGTGAATACTTTTTTTATATTTTCTGCTTTCATGGTTATTATTGGATATACCTGTTTTGGTTAATTATTCATACTTTGTTTATTGAAGAGCCAAAAGCAATGTAAAAAATACAAAAGCTAATACAAAGACTGTACAGAATTTAAAAGTACAAAACCCAAACAAGCCCTGAACCATAAAACTTTATGATAAAAGAACACTAACATTTGAATTTCCTTTCCAGAAAATGAGTTAAACCACAACAATGATTGCTCAGAATGGAATAACTAACTTTTTTACCATTGTTATTTGAACTTCTGCCTTCAGAGTTGTTTTGCGGTGTTGTTTTAAAATGAAGGCCATATTCACACAGGGATTTTCCCCACTTGGGCAATGGAAATCCCCTGGAGTAAAAGGCCTTTTATGCATGGGTTGGATCTCCCTGGTTGGACCTGGGTTCATTGCACATTAATGTAACCGATTTGGGGGAAACTGTATGCATTGCCTTGAATGATCAGGGACGAAACTGTGTGCTAATCAAGCCATGAATACAGAAAAGCAGTCTCCCAAGTTCAAGTCCCACCCCTTTAAATGCTGCACTGTAATTGGCTTACTTTGCAGTGCTCACTGAGAGAAGATTTCCTCCCCCCCAAACCCAACTGCCACATAAAAAAGCATTTTAAGAACAAAAAACGAAAAACTGAGCAATCTGAAAGAACGGGGGGGGGGGAGGGGAATCCAAGCCTTGTTTTCAAAAAGCCTTTCTTTTGCCCAGAAAGAGCTCCAAGGTAGCAGGAAGCAGGAATCACTTGAATCCCTGCCTCTTTACACCCTGCTTCATGATTGGCTGTGAGAGAAGCCAATCATCTGTGTCTCCCCCTGATTAGTCATCTGCACGCTGCTTTGAGCCAGGCTGAAATCAGGGGAGAGGGAAAAGACGGATTAACAGAGGAACAGGAAGACCCGGGTTGGTTTTGCATTGAAACAGCGTCGAGCCACCCAGGAATGGGATATTGTGCATACTGAAAAGTTAGATCCTGGCTGAAACGGGGAATAAAGGAGGTTACAGCGACCATGCATAAATGGCCAAAGGGAGCTTTTCGGGAAACGTCCTGCCCCATGCGGGCGTGATTTGTCTGGCTCCTGTTTTCTTTCATCTTTGAGACGGAGAAAATACAAACCTATTTTTTTCCTACTTAAAGGAGAAACTGTGGGGTGCCTGTGGGCAGAACCTACAGCCACTAAGCTCTGCTTTCAAAATGGCACAGGGCAGCTTGCTGTGACGCTCCTGTTCCCCCGCCCCCAGCCCTTCAAAGGGCCTTTCCCTTTCCCCGCTGAACCATAAGAACATAAGAAAAGCCCTGCTGGATCAGACCAAGGCCCATCAAGTCCATCAGTCTGTTCACACAGTGGCCAACCAGGTGGTTCTAGGAAGCCCACAAGGAAGACGACTGCAGCAGCATTATCCTGTCTGTGTTTCGCAGCTCCTAATATAACAGGCATGATCCTCTGATCCTGGGGAGAATACATATACATCATAACTAGTATTCATTTTCACTAGTAGCCATGGATAACCCTCTTCTCCATAAACATGTCCACTCCCCTCTTAAGGCCTTCCATGTTGGCAGCCATCACCACATCCTGGGGCAGTGAGTTCCACAATTTAAGAAGAAGAGTTGGCTTTTATATGCTGACTTTCTCTACCACTTAAGGAAGACTCAAACCGGCTTACAATCACCTTCCCTTCCCCTCCCCACAACAGAGGTAGGTGGGGCTGAGAGAGCTCTAAGAGAGCTGTGACTAGCCCAAGGACACCCAGCAGGCTTTGAGTGGAGGAGGGGAGAAACCAACCCAGTTCACCAAATTATTGTCCGCCGCTCATGTGTGGGAGTAGGGAATCAAACCCGGTTCTCCAGATTAGAGTCCACTGCTCTAAACCACTGCTCTTAACCACTACACCATCCTGGCTCTCTATGTGTTGTGTGAAGAAATAGTTCCTTTTATCTATTACAATGCTGTCTATCCTTATAGTATGGCTCATTAGGGAGACAGTGAGAAAAAAGGGGGACTGTTCTGGGCTGGGGGGTGGGGTGGCTCCTACTGAAAATGCCCCTACACCTGTGCTTTCATGCAAATAGGGTTGCCACTCTCCAGGCGGAGCCTGGCGAGCTTCTGGAATTATGACTGATTTCCAGACTACAGAGATCAGTTCCCCTGGAAAAAATGGCTGCTTGGGAGGCTGGACTCTATGGCATTTGGTTGTAAACCGTGTAAGTGTGGCCTTAGAGAACGTTAGCCCTATCTCAATCAGTGAAGACTCTGGAATATATATATTTTTGCAGAAGGTTCCTTATATCTGTTCCTTATACTCTCGCGAGATTACCTCCTCTCCCCAGATCTTGACTTCTCCAGGCTCTGCCCCCAAATCTCCTGGAATTTTCCATCCAGGAGTTGGACACTAGTGCATGTTGTGCACTAGTACATGTTGTGGGTTTTGCAGAATGGCATGAGAACAGGGCTGTCATAAGCATATCCCGATTTCCTTTAGGGGAATGTCAGAAGGTTTGAGAGGGCATCGCCCTGCCCCAGGCTAGCCTGATCTCGTCAGATCTCAGAAGCTAAGCAGGGTCAGCCGTGGCTAGTATTTGGATGGGAGACTTCCAAGGAATGCCAGGGTTGTGACGCAGAAGCAGGCAATGGCTTATGGCAAACCACCTCTGATAGTCTCTCTCCTTAACCCTACAGGGTCACCATAAGTCAGCTGTGACTTAACGGCAAAAGAGAGAGAGAGGAGGCATTGATATGCTTGGTCCAGAAGAGGGAGTCCCTTGCACAGATATGAGCTGCCGCAACGGTCCCTTTCACAAGCAAGATGGGACTGCAATGGGTTGTTAACTTGAGCAAAGAGGGAAAGATTGCCTAAGGGAATTGCTGCATTGCCATCTTTATGAGCTCAGAAATTAGGAGCTGATCCTATAAAACAAGACAATCCTGGCAGCGGCTGAGCTTGGCTGGGACTGTATCCTCACGCTTTGCGACTCCCTCTCCGGGGAACTGTCCACTTGTAGAAAGACAGTCCACGAACCTTACACCTGGAGAAAATGGCAGCATGTTTCATCCAGTTCTTGCGTATAATTTCCGCCCTTCCTCCAAAGATTACAGGGTGGCAAACAAAGATGGAAGGGCGCGCAGAGAGCTTCGTGACCTGAACAGTGATTCAAACTCGGGTCCCCCTGGTACCAGGCCAACTCACTGTTTCTCAGTAGGGTTGCCAGGTCCCTCTGGGCCACCGGCGGGAGGTTTTTGGGGCGGAGCCTGAGGAAGGGAGGGGAAGGACTTCAATGGCATAGAGTCCAATAGCCAAAGCGGCCATTTTCTCCAGGTGAACTGATCTCTATCGGCTGGAGGTCAGTTGAAATAGCAGGAGATCTCCAGCTAGTACCTGGAGGTTGGCAACCCTGTTGCTCAGGGACTGCTGTGATAGCAAAGTTTCTGCTTTGAATTTGGTACAAGTCTCTGATCTCAGCCAGTGTGGCAAAACAGCATGGGCAGGAAAAGCAAGATGGCCAGAGGTGCTTTGTGGGAGAAAAGACCTGAAGGTGTCAGCCTGCTTGTGCCCTATTGGCGCCATGAGGATGGGGTGTGGAATTCCCTGGAACGTGGGAAGCAGTCGCAGAGTGTGTGGTGGACTTGAACCCAATCGAAGAAAGAAACTCTGTTGGGTATAATAATGAGGCTAGGGAACCTTAAAGACAACCTTACTCAAATCAAGTCAGCGCAGGCCCATATACTTCCGCCTAAATTAAGGGCACCTACCCTTTCTGCTAAAGTTGAGCACCAACCAAATTCCAAACACATGGTTGATATAACTCCTTACTTAGTAAAGAAGCTGACTCAAGGCTCTGCCTTACCTCAATCCCTCTGGAACCAACTATAATAGTGCTTCCCCCTGCAGCAAATTCTAACTTGCTTATGGAGACGACTCCTACAGCTCTTCCTGAAACTCTGCAGTGGTTAAGAGCGGTGGTTTGGAGCAGTGTGCTCTGAACTGGAAAACAGGGTTTGATTTCCCACTCCTCCACGTGAGTGGTGGTGGAGGCTAATCTGGTGAACTGGATTTGTTTCCCCACTCCTCCACGTGAAGCCAGCTGGGTGACCTTGGGCTAGTCACACTTTCTCAGCCCCAGCTACCTCACAGGGTGTCTGTTGTGGGGAGGGTAAGAGAAGGTGATTGTAAGCCGGTTTGATTCTTCCTTAAGTGGTGGATAAGGTTGCCAGGTCCCTGTTTGCCATCGGCGGGAGGTTTTTGGGGTGGAGCCTAAGGAGGGCGGGGTTTGGGGAGGGACTTCAATGCTGTAGAATCCAATTGCCAAAGTGGCCATTTTCTCCAGGTGAACAGATCTCTATTGGCTGGAGATCAGTTGTAATAGCAGGAGATCTCCAGCTAGTACCTGGAGGTTGGCAACCCTAGTGGGGGTATAAAAACCAACTCTTATGATGATGATGACGATTTATAACAACGAGGACTAGAAACTTGTTTTAAACCCCCACATCTAAGCCTCTTTGGGTACCCGCCTTTGGAGTCTGATACTAGATACGGTGCAATTCTGAGCACGCCAGAATCACAGAAGGTGATCTGTTTCACCGGTTACTTTCCTGCTAGTATGGAGCAGCTTGTGTGCAAATATTTGGCTCCGAGGAGCATAGATTTCCCTTAGGTGAACTTCTTATGAAAGGACTTCAGTGTGCTTAAAATTGGGGGGCAGGGAAAAGAGTGGCAGGCACTGAAATTTGGCCAAAGCGCGAAGGTCCCACCTAAGAGACTGGAGGGGGGCAACAGACAGACCTCAGTGGAAGCAAAAGCACACAGAGGCCAGCGCTGTGCTTCTGAATAGCAGGCTGTGTACGTTTACCAACCCTGCAAGGAAGCTCCAGCAGAGTCTTACGGTGGCCACAAGCGACGCCTGAGCGCAGAACGCCAGTTGCTGATGCCTGTGCGACCTTGGTTGTGCGTCTAACTCCAGATCGTATGGAGAGCCAGCATGGTGTAGTGGTTAAGAGCGGTGGTTTGGAGCGGCGGACTCTGATCTGGAGAACCGGGTTTGATTCCCCATTCCTCCAGATGAGCGTTGGACTCTAATCTGGAGAACCGGGTTGGTTTCCCCGCTCCTACACACGAAGCCGGCTGGGTGACCTCGGGCTAGTCACAGCTCTCTTAGAGCTCTCTCGGCCCCACCTACCTCACAGGGTGTCTGTTGTGGGGAGGGGAAGGGAAGGAGGTTTGTAAGCTGGTTTGATTCTTCCTTAAGTGGTAGAGAAAGTCGGCATATAAAAACCAACTTCTTCTTCTTTGGGGGGGAGCAAAGATCTAGAACGGTCACAACCTAAGGGACATTGTTTAACCACCGAGGGAGTTGTGTTGTAAGAACAGCATAACAGAACAACATCATTTTTAAGCTGAGCTAGGAACTGCTCATTTAAGTGTTGGGAAGAACCAGGGCAAAATTTAGAGTAGTGCAACCAAATAACCAAAAAGTGTTTATCTCAGCTGTGCCTTTGGGCTGAACTCATTTCCTATATCCGTGAGATGATTGAAGCAGCTCTGGGTTGGCTAATTCCTCAGCGCAATTTGTTTCTTGTATCATTCTATAAAACTGCTGTTAAGCCACCATAAAGCACATTTCCGGAAAATGCTCCCTCTGAGAGCCAGCGTGGTGTAGTGGTTAAGAGCGGAGGACTCTAATCTGGAGAACCAGGTTGGTTTCCCCACTCCTTCACATTGAGTGGTGGGCCCTAATGCGGTGAACCAGGTTGGTTTCCCCATTCCTATACATGAAGCCCGCTGGGCAACCTTGGGCTAATCACAGTTCTCTCTGAACTCTCTCAGCCTCATCTACCTCACAAGGTGTCTGTTGTGGGAAGAGGACGGGAAGGCGATTGTAAGCTGGTTTGATTCTCCTTTTAAAAAGGTAGAGAAAATTGGGGTATAAAAACTGAGATAGTACAGGAATTACCTGGCTACTCTTAATGAATTCAAGTCTCCAGGTCCGGACGAACTGCATCCGAGGGTGTTAAAAGAACCGGCTGAAGTGATTTCAGAACCACTGGCAATAATCTTTGAGAATTCATGGAGAACAATAGAAGTTCCAGCAGACTGGAGGAGGGCAAATGGGGTCCCCATCTTTAAAAGGGGGGGGGGGAGAAATCCCAAACAATTATCGCCCAGTCAGCCTGACATCAATACCAGGTAAAATACTAGAGCAGATAATTAAACAGACGGTCTGTAAGCACTTAGAAAGAAATGCCGTGCTCACTGACAGTCAACATGGGTTTCTCAAAAACAGGTCATGCCAAACTAATCTCATATCTTTTTTTGAAAGAGTGACAAGTGTGGTAGATGAAGGGAATGCTGTAGATGTAGTGTACCTTGATTTCAGTAAAGCCTTTGATAAAGTCCCCCATGATCTTCTTGAAACAAAGCTAGTAAAATGTGGGCTGGACACTGCTACTGTTAGGTGGATTGGTAATCGGTTGACCAACCAAACCCAAAGGATGATCATTAATGGCACAACTTCATCCTGGAGAGGAGTGACCAGTGGGGTTCCACAGGGGTCTGTCTTGGGACCAGTACTATCTGATATTTTTAATTCACAGTGGGTAGCCGTGTTAGTCTGTTTGCAGTAGTCAAAAAGGGCAAGAGTCCAGTAGCACCTTAAAGACTAACAAAAATATTTTCTGGTAGGGTATGAGCTTTCGTGAGCCACAGCTCACTTCTTCAGAAAGCTCATACCCTACCAGAAAATATTTTTGTTAGTCTTTAAGGTGCTACTGGACCCTTGCCCTTTTTGACTAATATTTTTAAAAATGACTTGGATGATGGAATAGAGAGCATGCTAATCAAATTTGCAGATGACACCAAGTTAGGAGCTGTAGTTAATACCCCGGAGGGTAGGGTCAGAGTTCAGAATGACCTCGATAGACTGGAGAGCTGGGCCATAAGCAATAAAATGGATTTCAATAGGGAGAAGTGTAAAGTAATATAGGGAGAAGTGTAAAGTACTAGGCAGAAACAACATAAGGCACAGGTACAGGATGGGAGATAGTTGGCTTGACAACAGTACATGTGAAAGAGATCTGGGAGTCTTAGTGGACCACACGAGTCAACAGTGTGATATGGCGACTAAGAAGGCCAATGCAATTCTGGGCTGCATCAATAGGAGTATTGTGTCTAGATCAAGGGAAGTAATACTACCACTGTATTCTGCATTGGTCAGACCTCACTTGGAATACTGGGTCCAGTTTTGGGCTACACAATTAAAGAAGGATGTTGACAAGTTGGAGCATATCCAGAGGAGGGTGACCAGAATGATCAGAGGTCTGGAATCCATGCCTTATGAGGAGAGACTTAAGGAGTTGGGTTTGTTTAGTTTGGAGAAGAGAAGGTTGAGAGGAGACATGATAGCCATGTTTAAATATTTGAAGGGATGTCATGTTGATGAGGGAACTAGCTTGTTCTCTGTTGCTCCAGAGACTAGGACACGGAGTAATGGATTTAAACTAATAGAAAAGCGATTCCACCTAAACATTAGGAAGAACTTTCTGACAGTGAGGGCTGTTCGACGGTGGAATGTGCTGCCTCGGAGGGTGGTGGAGTCCCCGTCTTTGGAGGTCTTTAAGCAGAGGCTAGATGGCCATCTGTCGGGAGTGCTTTGATTGTGGGATCCTGCATGGCGGAGGGAGGGTTGGGGTCACTGGGGATGTGGGGGTAGGTAGTTGTTAATTTCCTGCATTGTGCAGGGGGTTGGACTAGATGACTCTGGTGGTCCCTTCCAACTCTATGATTCTATGATTCTAACCAACTCTTCCTCTTCTTGTCTATGACTGTTTGTGGCAGGGCCAGCCCTTTGCATAGCCAGGAGCCCACTGGAACTGGAGAACAGGGGCAGGTGGAGGCAGGTGGAGAGAAGAAGGGGATCGGCCATAGTGAGATTCTGGCCATGCACTGAGCATCTCTGGTGCAGGTGGCTTGCCTTGGGAGTACCCCCAGGTGTGGTAGAAAACAACCTTGGCTGAAGGGCATGGCTTCAGTGGGGAGCAGGAGCAGTGGAGGTGTGTACAAGGGACCCAAGTATGACTGTGTGAGACCTAAAAAGGGTCAGTCATCATGAGCTAGGGCAGGGTGTGTGAGGCAGATTCCTCAGGGTGTGGGCCTAAGGGAGTGGGGCAACTCTAGGGTTGTCAGGTCCCTCTTTGCCCCCAGCGGGAGGTTTTTGGGGTGGAGCCTGAGGAGGGCGGGGTTTGGGGAGGGGGGACTTCACTGCCATAGAGTCCAATTGCCAAAGAGGCCATTTTCTGCAGGGGACCTGATCTCTATTGGCTGGAGATGAGCTGTAATAGCAGGAGCTCTCCAGCCAGTACCTGGAGGTTGGCAACCCTTGGCAACTTCCTTGGGGCGCAGGTTTAAGGGCTACATTGTGTATGTCCTGACCCGGATGGCCCAGGCTAGCCCAATCTCGTCAGATGTCGGAAATTAAGCAGGATCAGCCCTCATTACATCTTGAATGGGAGACCAACAAGGTATTCCAGGGTTGCTACGCAGAGGCAGCCAATGGCAAACCACCTCTGATTGCTTCTTGCCTTGAAAACCCTATGGGGGTCACCATAAATTGGCTGCGACTTGACGGCACTTTCTGCCATATTAGGTTTCTGGTCCTGAGCACCAGCAGGGAACTCCAGGGCCCCTTCTGTTAACAAGCTCTGCACCTCATCCACATTTATGCCAGTCCTTGACTTCTAAGTCCCGCATCCCTGCCTGTTCCATCTACATTAGCTAATAATCTGAGCAAAAACCCAGCAAGTTTGGCATTCTGTACTTAGCTTATGGCAACATCATTCACGGGCCATACAGAATTATCAACTTAAAAATTAGCCGACCGAGCCCCAAGCAGGCAGCTGCCCCAGATGCCCCCCCCCCCGGGTGGGCAAGCAGGCAGGCATCCAACCAGTGGCACACTCGCCCACCTGGTGGCACAGGGTTGCACCAGCCAGCCGTAGCAGTCCAGCCTAGGGTTGCCAGGTGCCTGCTGGTGGCGGGCAAACCCCCGGTAAAGTGTCCCTCTGCCCGCCGACCACCTGAGGGTTGGTGGGCAATCGTGCACGCGCATGGCCCGCTCACCAGCCAGGAAGCCTCTATTCTCCCTCCCTCCCCGGGGCGAGCGGGTCGCTGCTGTAGCCGCGTGCACCAGCAGGAACCTCCCCTTGCCCTCCCCGGGGCGAGCGGCTGCCTGCTGCCGCCATGTGCGGCAGCCAGGAACCTCCCCTCACCCTCCCCAGGGCAAGCGGGCAGCCAGTTGCAGCAGCCGCACGCGGCAGCCAGGAACCTTCCCTCTCCCTCCCTGGGGCGAGCGGGCAGCCAGCTGCAGCCACGCGTGCCAGGCGACCCGGTTTACAACCGGAAGTGGTGTGCCTCCCCCCGGAACCTCCCGCCGAAGGTAAGAGGGGACCTGGCAACCCTAGTCCAACCACATGCTGGAGTTGCTCCTGCTCTGCATGGTCAGGGCCAGATTCTACAGCCAGCTCCTGCTACCTCCGCCTGCAGGGTTGAAATGAGGACACACTGGCTAAGAACTACTCCCCCCCCCCGCATATTCTGGCCCTGCCTCCTTATAGTACAGAGGGAATACGTTTCTCCATGGCCCAGGTGAAAAAGGGTTAACACAGTTTCTTGGGCAGTCTTAGCAGCTCCATAGCTAATGACCCTTCTGCAAGTGGGGGAAAAGGTTCCTTTTCTTGGCAAAACAAACTCACATCTGCCATGAATATAGTCTATTCCTGTCTGCGGGAGGGGGCGGATCACCAGTTTTAGATCCTTCTGAGCTAGAGATCTGCTAGGACCCACGAAGGGCCAGACCAAATGATTTCACGGGCTTTAAACGGCCCCCGGGCCTGATGTTCCCCACTCCAGGCTTATGGGATCCACCACCGGATGTGGTGATAGCCACTATTTTTGATTAAACAAATTCATGGAGGCTAAGTCCACCAATGGCCATTAGCCATGATGGCTAAATATTATCTTCAAGCTCAGTGGCTGTCAGCCTCTGAATACCAATATTGGGGGCAATAATAGGAGAGGCCTTGGCCAACATGTCTTGCTTGTAGACTTTCCAGGGCCTCTGGTTGACCTTTGTGTAGACTAGCATGCTGGACTAACTGGACCATTGGTTTGATCCAGCAGGGCTGCTTTTAGGATCTTAAGGACTCCCTTGACATCCATTTTGCGCAACCTAGCTTTTTATTTTTTACTGGAATCCCTAGGATACAGACCAATGTGTGTTAAATTTACAAAGCCAAAGTGTGTCCCCTCCAACATTTCAGAGCCACAAACAGGGACACCCTTGCGTAACATCTGAATTCTCAGCTTCAGACAGTAACTTCTGGTTAGCACCAATAATTTTGTCCCTTTATAAATTTTGCTTTCCCCCAGTCTATACCTCAGACATTAACAGCACTGCTAGGATAACATTTCTGTTTGTGAATAAAATAATCTAGTGACCTAATTTCCTTTCAATTTCACCCTTCCTCTGGATCACATTATTTATTAGCTGTGACATCAATCTCTGCAGTGCTAGAAGAAAGGGGCTTCATGCTTTTGAATTGCTACTATTTTTGTTTCTGGAAGATCCAGATTTCTGGCGCTATTAATCACCCTGCAGATGGTTTAAAGCCACCAGTGTCTTTAAAAATGGAAATAAACAAAGCATTGCATGAACAAATTATAATGTCCTAGTGAGCTGATGACAAGAGACACAATTCATCACACTTGCCCACATGAGTCCCTTAACAACAGTGTGACAATCAATTCAAGTTCCAGGAACATCAATGCTTTTTCTTGGCAACCTCTGCTCTTACCATAGTCTTTTAAGTTGTACATAAGAGATGCATCCCATTCACATAGATTCCCTTCCCCCTCCTCCAGTGTGCCAGTTCAGTTTCCAAAATGTATGTAAGCTCTTCAGAATGTTGTGCGAGTTATTTAAAAGTTATCTTTTTTCAATTATAGAAAAGGTTTTCTTCCTAATGTGAACGAGGCGGAACATTTTCGGACCAAGCAAGAAGTCGAAGGGCCAAGATATGTGATTTGCCAGATGGCGTCCCCACATAATCTTGGTACCTAACCAAGGCTGTGCCCCGACCTGGATGGCCCAGGCTACCCTGATCTCGTCAGTTTTTGGAAGCTAAGCTGGGGCGGTCCCCTAATATTTGATAGGATTTCAAGGAGACAGCAGCCGCAGTAGCGCGTTGAGATTTTTTGAAAGAGTTCTGAAGTATTGGCAGATGAAGCCACCTTTGTGGTGGAAGCGTGATTATTAATCCGGAGAACGTTCCATATTATCATGCCTTATTTGATGAAGATAAGGTTTGCCATTATGATTTGATTCATGAAGAAACCTGTGAAAAGAATAGAAACAAAGAGCTGACATAAGTTTAAGAAATTATTGAAATATCTGCTGAAATGAACTTACCTAGACTTAGCTCTGAATAAATTTTTGTTTGTTTGTATGTTTCACTTCATTGTTGTTGAACATTGTTGTTTTTGTGGTTCCCATACAGTGTTGGTTCATTGTCAAATGACATGAATGCCACTAAACAAGAATGTAAATAGTAAATCACTTTGTTACATTTTCACTTATACTGTTTGAATTGCTCCTTACATTATACCTGAGCCTAATACTGGTATTTTTGTTGGCGTACTGTACAGTACTGGTAAATTTCTTTTGATTGAACCTCCAGGTACTAGCTGGAGATCTCCTGCTATTACAACAACTGATCTTCAGCCAATAGAGATCAGTTCTCCTGAATGTCACCAAGAATTTTTGCCAGTCATATTAAAAACAATCCTGACTTTGATAAACCCATGAGTTTTACTGCTTCATGTGTTCTTTGTGGAATAAAATGAGGCAGGGGAGTGAGAGTGTAGTTTGTCACGTGGCCATTAGGTTGCCAACCTCCAAGTGGTAGCTGGAGATCTCCCACTATTACAACTGATCTCCAGGCGACAGAGATCAGTTCACCTGGAGAAAATGGCCACTTTGGCAATTGAACTCTACGACATTGAAGTCCTCACCTCTCTAAATCCCCCCCAAATATCCAGGTATTTCCCAACCCGAGTTGGCAACCCTACCTGGCCAGCTGTTTCCATGAGCTTCTTTAGCAAAGCACACAGAGAGGGAGCATTGCTCTAGTCTTAAGTCATTTATGCACGGTTGCTTCAACCTCCTTTATTCCCAGTTTCAGCCAGGATCAAAGTAACCCGGGTTGGGGGAAACTATGCATTGGCTGGAATGATCAGGGGTGAAACTGTGTGCTAATGGAGGAATGAATACAGAAAAGCAGTCTCCCAAGTTCAAATCAAGTCCCACCCCTTTAAATGCTGCTCTGTAATTGGCTGACTTGTAGTACTCACCCTGAGAGAAGATTTCCTTCCCCCAGACCCAACTGCCGCATAAAAAAGCATTTTAAGAACAAAAAACAAAACAACGGAGCAATCTGAAAGAAGGTGGGGGGGATCCAAGCCTCGATTTTAAAAGCCTTTCTTTTGCTCAGAAAGAGGTCCGAGGTAGCAGGAAGGAAGCACTTGAATCCCTGCCTCTTTACACACTGCTTCGTGATTGGCTGTGAGAGAAGCCAATCTTCTGTGCTTCCCCTGTTTGGCTATCTACATGCTGCCTTGAAGAGGGGTTTGGAAAAGGGTGGGGGGAAGCTCAACCCGAGAACAGAGTATGCACGCTCTGTGACTCCGGAGTGAGCCTGGATGAACGGTTTAATTCGGACCAGAAGAGGAATGGGAAAAGCCGGGTTCGTTTTGCTTTGAAACAGCGTTGAGCTTCCAAGGAATGAGGTAATGTGCATACTGAAAAATTAGATCCTGGCTGAAACAGGGAATAAAGGAGGGTAAAGTGACCATGCATAAATGACTAAGGAGGTAGGCTGTTGCATGAGAAGAGATAAGTGTTCAGAAATAGAAGCCCACCCCTTCCTTCTTCAAGCTTACTGTCCTCCCAGTGGGGGACATGCTTCCAACCAAAGTATAGATAATATGAACCTTGACAGAACAGAGGATGCACTCTGAATAAGGCTGCTTCAGCATGGTTGCTGTATATAGTTAACACCCTCTGGGTGGCAGCTGGAGATCTCCCAGAATTACAGCTCTAAACTACAGAGATCAGCTCCCCCGGAGAAAATGGCTGCTTTGGAGGGAGGATTTTTTGGCATATCCCTGCTGAGGAGGTAGCCAGGTCCCTCTTCACCATCAGCGGGAGGTTTTGGGGGTGGAATCTGAGGAGGGAGGGGTTTAGAGAGGGGAGGGACTATCGTGGAGTACAGCGGGTTTATCAGTGGGTCCAAAACACTCCACCAGACTTCAGCTACTATTAAAGTGCTTAGTTTATTTACAGTGTATAAAATATCCAGCATACACTTCCATTCAGTATATTCTCCAGCATAGCCTCTGGCTTAGTTCTCAGCATAACACCCCAACACTGAGCCCTAGAGGCTACTTATTTTAAATATATATCTACATCCAGATATCTATCAGGCCACCTGCTGTTACACCCACAGCGTTACATCATGCTTCTGGCCATAACTGGTTTATCCCAGTTTACACTGCTGCTTCCAGGCTATTGCCACCTGTTGCATCAGCTCAGATCCTACTGATCTGACAGGTCCTTGACAGCTCTTACTGACCAGCTGTCTGTCACAATATTATGACATGCTTGTATTTCTGACAGGGACTTCAACACAAAGTGGCCATTTTCTCCAGGTGAACTGATCTCTATCCCCACTCCTCCACATGAAGCCTGCTGGGTGACCTTGGGCTAGTCTAGGGTTGCCAGGTCCCTCTTTGCCACCAGCAGGACGTTTTTGGGGCAGAGCCTGAGGAGGGCAGGGGTTTGGGAAGGGGAGGGACTTCATTGCCATAGAGTTCAATTGCCAAAGGGGCCATTTTCTCCAGGTGAACTGGAGATCAGTTGTAATAGCAGGAGATCTCCAGCTATTACCTGGAGGTTGGCAACCCTAGCTGAGGTCCCTCCCCAAACTTCATCCTCTCCATGCTGCATCCCCAAATCTTCTGGAATGTCCCAACTAGGAGTTGGCACCCCTATAAAATTCCATGTGATACTTTTGCAAAGTGAGAAGGGAGGTATTGCATATGGCAGCCAGTTTGGCTTTGGTTCTGCCTCCTGTTCCAGCTGTTTCGGAGTGGTGCTCACCGCCCCTGGTCAAAATTCCAGAGGTGCCCACAGGCTCAAAAAGTTTGGGGGACTCCTAAATCATCAATCCAAAGTGTGGTTTCTTAGGGTCACATGGATGCATGAATGTTTTCTCCTGCCTCCACAGCAAGCAGTCTGTTCGACTGAGGACTGTTTTCCATTCTCACTTGGAAGGACTGGCTGACTATTCTTCATAAATCCAATCTGGAGTAAATCAGCAAGTGCTAAATCCATGAAAATACCACACGCTATGGGGTATTTTTTTTTTTAACTATGGGACTAGGGCCTCCTCACAGGCCCAGTTGGGATGGTTGTTCGCAGGACCATTTTCCATTCCAGCTGCCCCTACTCCCCCAGGTCTGCCAGATGAGATTCCAAAAAGTTCATCTCAGGAACAGAAAAATAAACCTCCAGTCTCAAATATATGGCAATGGTGGGGTTTCCTGAACCTCTGAAGCATATGGAAATAAATTCTCCTTCCCAAAAGCCTTTTTTCCCTTCCAGACAGCCTCATAGCATCGCCTTAAAAAAAAATCATATTTTCACACACTCGCCTGGCCTCAAGGGAGAATAAAAAAGCAACTGGTCTGCTTCAGATGGCTGGCTGTCTTTACCTAGACTGGAACCAATCCTGAACGTAGACAATTAGCACTCTTGCTAACCTCAAAACTCCAGACGGAGCAGATCATGACCCTGCAGGTAAATAAGCGTGCAGGAGGCGCTATTAATTGCGTCCACATGGCCGAGAGAGCCGCAGAGGAGCACCGTTCTGCTCCTCAAAGGCTTGCAAGCCAAAGGGCTACATGTCATGGCAAATTTCTCTGCAATGACGGGGGAGTGGGTGGGAACACTTTAAATACTGCTGGAGCGTTTCTGAGAAAGAAACAAAGCACCCAAGAGAACTATTAGACTCCTTTCGAGTAGGGTTGCCAACCTCCAGGTACTAGCTGGCGATCTCCCGTTATTACAACTGATCTCCAGCCGATAGAGATCGTTTCACCTGGAGAAAATGGCCGTCTTGGCCATTGGACTCTATGGCATTGAACCCCTCCCCTCCCCAAGCCCCACCCTCCTCAGGCTCCGCCTCAAAACCTTCCGCTGGTGGTGAAGAGGGACCTGGCAACCCTGCTTTTGAGGGGGAGGACACAGACGTTTGCTCATCTGTCTGAAGGTCTATGTTGGAATCAGTGGCCATGTACCTTTCCTTGTATCAAAATTAATTAGCTTTGTAATACCTCAAAGATCGAAGCTTTACACTTTATCCCCTCCCCAAATCACTACTATCCATTGCTGAAGATCCTTCCTGTCTGCTGCTTGCTTCTTTTTATTAGCATGTCATGCGTGGCCTTCCGAAGCCAGGACTTTCTGTCTGAATAGCCAGTTATGAAAGATAGAGGAGGAGACACGTTGCACTGGAGTTGTGTCCTCTGCTGAAGTTCAAGTATATTCAAGTTTAGTAGCACATAGGTCACACACTATATATAATTAAAAATCACAGTAAAGCAGATGTTTGCCATGTCAACCATGTAGAAGCTGCTCAGAAGTAATCTTAATTTTTTAATATCTGCGGTGGCTGAGTACTTGAGTAGCCGTTTTCTGAGAAATCTCTCTAGCAGTTGCATGCTTTGGGCAGTGTGGCTCAAATGTCACAAACAAGCCAGAGTTGGTTGGGGGTGGGGAGGGCTTCTTCCTCTGTAAGGAGCTGGGATTGGAAACTTCTCAAAGCAAGAAGACTTGAATCTAACTGCAATTTGTTACGACGTCCAAATGTGTCTTAACAAACTGGAGTTTGTTTCTCTCCCAGTTTGTTAAGACGCTTTTGGATGTCGTAACAAATTGCAGTTAGATTCAAGTCTTCTTGCTTTGAGAAGTTTCCAGTCCCAGGTTTAAACTGTAGCTTAGAACCCCAGTTTACTGGGAAGGACTGCCCCCCCCCCCATCAGGTTTCAGTTCTTGCATTTTCCTGCATTCATTTATTTGCTTTATTTAGTGACTTTATTTATTTAAATTTATACCCTGCTTTTCTCCCCGATAGGGACCTAAAGTGGTTTACATCGTTCTCCTCTCCTCCATTTTGTCCTCACCACAACCCTGTGAGGTAGGTAAGGATATGAGTGTGTAACTGGTCCAAGATCACCGAGCAAGATTCCATGGCAGAGTGGGGGGTTCCTAGTCCAGATCCTAGTCCAACACTCTAACCACTAAATCACACTGGCTGTAATTAAACACAGTTTTAATGCTGGTCTTTTGATAATGCTGGCCTTTACAGGTTGTATTATAACGTTGTAACCTGCCCATTTTGTGGCAGAAGGGTGGGATATAAACAGTACCTCAATAAACATGCATGTCCCATTGAACTTGAGAGGTAAAGCCCTATATTCTCAAGCAGCTCAGGGGTGGGGCTTTTTTGGGGGAAATGGTAGGGGGGGAAGCCCTTCTTTCCACCCCATGCCATGTCCAGTCTTTGAACAAGCAGCCCTAGAGGATGTATTTGGAAAAGAAAATGATTTTTACAAACAATCTTGAGACTATATCTGTAGTGTCACCCTGAATGTTACAAAAAGGGGTGTTTGCAAAACAAGCATCTTATACAGTACTACTAGTTAAAATGAATACTAGTCATGATGCATGCCTATTCTCTACAGTGTCCAAGGAGCAGGCCTATTATATTAGGTGCGGTGGAACACAGGCAGGAGGAGGATGCTGCAGTTGTCTTGCTTATGGGCTTCCTAGAGGCACCTGGTCAGCCACTGTGTGAACAGACTGCTAGGCTTGATGGACCTTGGTCTGATCCAGCAGGGCTTTCCTTATGTTCTTATGGAGGATGGGGCTATCCATGGCTACTAGTTAAAATGGATACTGGTCATGATGCAGACCTGTTCTCTCCAGGATCAGAGGAGCATGCCGAATATATCAGGTGCTGGGGAACACAGGCAGGATGGTGCTGCTGCAGTCGTCTTGTTTGTGGCCTTCCTAGAGGCACCTGGTTGGCCACTGTGTGAACAGACTGCTGGACCTGATGGGCCTTGGTCTGATCCAGCAGGGCCTTTCTTATGTTCTTATCAGGGAGCCAAGACTGGCTGTCCCTCCCTTTTGAGTCTACACTCAATAATAAACTCAGGTTTGTTGCTGAGAGCCAGTATGGTGTAGTAGTTAAGAGCAGTGGACCCTAATCTGGAGAACCAGGTTGGTTCCCCCACTCCTCCTCATTAAGCCTGCTGGGTGACCTTGGGCTAGTCACAGTTCTCTCTGAATTCTCTCAGCCCCACCTACTTCACAGGGTGTCTGTTGTGGGGAGAAGAAGGCAATTGTAAGCTGCTTTGGGACTCCTTAAAAGTAGAGAAAAGTGGGGTATAAAGGCCAACTCTTCTTCTTCTTAGTGAATGCAACGGCCCTGAGTCAGAGCTCACCTGGCCTTAGTTATGAAACCTGATTGGTAATCTTGTGAGATTACAGGAGAAAGGGGGGGGAGTTGCTTTTATTTATTTATTTACAACATGTATTCCCCACCTTACTGCCCTAATCTGGGCTACCAAGGCGGCCAACAGATAAAAAACATACATAATAAAAACACATCATTAATAAACCAAGTCAAGTTACTCATACACAAACATAAAAACAACAATTAAAACTTGGGGCAAGAAGGAGAGATAACTGAGGGCCAAACTTAGGGTTGCCAGCTCCAGGTTGGGAAATACCTGGAGATTTTGGGGGTGGAGCCTGAGGAGCGTGAGGTTTGGAGCGGGGAAGAACTTCAATGCCATAGAGTCCAATAGCCAAAGCGGCCATTTTCTCCAGGGGAACCGATTTCTATCACTTGGAAATAGTTGTAATAGCGGGAGATCTCCAGCCACCACCTGGAGGTTGGCAACCCTAGCCAAACTAAATGTGGCAGCATCCATGGATAGGACATGTGGCTATGCAGGAAAACATGCTGGCAATTCACAAATTGGATGCTATGCCAGACCCGTGAAATCCTGACCCTGAGCCTGTTGTTAATTAATTATTCATGATTAAGTTAGGATATTTTATGTTCTGCCTTTCTATTGTGTCCACAGCAATTAGGAAGTTTTTACATCCAATAAAATCAACCAATAAGGAAAAAATAATCACAATACCACATTATAGCAATGAAATAATAACCAGCAGCTTGGAAGTATTAAAATAGCTATAAACAGCACAATACTTAAAAGAGACTCAATTAACCCAAAAGGATTACCCATCCCCAAAGTCATCTGAAATTAAAAAAAAAACATCTTAAGTCTATGAAATGAGAGAAGTGAAGGAGTCCAGATGGACCTCTTGGGTTGGTGTGCAAGGAAGAGGAACTCACAGTTTGAGTACAATGACTGAGAAGACCTTGTGCCACCCCCTGCCGAAAGTCCTAGGGTCAAACCCTGGCATCTTTGATGAAAGGCTCTTGAGTAGCAGGTGGTGGGAAAGACCTTGCTTTGCTTGGGATCTTGGAGAGCTGCTGCCAATCAAAGATAATCCTCAGCTAAGGGCCAAACTAGATGCTACTGTATCCAGCGGTCAGACCAATGAACACCACTGTCATTTTAGAGAAGAATTTGGCCATTTAATCAGGCCCACGGCAGGACCAGGCCATTTTGTCCCCCTCCCCAACGCGCCTTTTCAAGTCCCGAAAATCTAATCAGGATCAGGCCCTCATGTAGGGTTGCCAGCTCCATGTTGGGAAATACCTGGAGATTTTGGGGGTGGAGCCTGAGGAGGGCAGGGTTTGGAGAGGGGAAGGACTTCAGTGCCATAGAATCCAGTTGCCAAAGGGGCCATTTTCTCCATGATCCCTGTCACCTGGAGATTAGTGGAAGATTTCCAGCCACCACCTGGAGGTTGGCAACCCTACCCTCATGCCATTTTTAAATGGCAAAGTTCTTCTCTAAAATGGCATGTAGTTATGTCTAGTTTGGCCCTGCGATGAATCATGGTCTGGCATGGTAGTGCTTCATATTTTCACAATGTCAGGTAAGTCTTTGGACCCATCTTACAGTCCCTTTGTATAAATTGGTGGAAATCCTCACTGCGTGGTCCTAAGCCGTCTAGTGGGATGGCTTTCCAGAATTTATTAGGAAGACATTCATTCCATTAACATGTTGAAAACTGTGCTTAACAGAGTTGTTTAAGGTTTTATGGATGGTAGGTCCACCTGATTTGGATACTGTTGATTGCTGGTTTAATGGATATAGATGAGTTGTTTTTAGATATGTCCTGCCCTCTACATGTATACAGCCATGATTCAAGCCCATGGACAAAAGGGAATCTTTTAGTCTGTTGTATACTCATTCAGTTTGGCACAATATATCTCAATTAAAGTAAAGATGGAAGGCAGACAAGCACTTAACAAGCACATAGTTAGTGACTATGTTAACTCCAACTAAGATACAGACTATAAAATGAGGAATCAGTATAGAAAAACAAAAGAGCAAACAGTTATATCACAAAAAACACACAATAACAATATATCACTTTGCACAAACCTAATGTGTAGCTGTGAAACGTTGAGTAGGATACCTAATTCAATTTATCCTTACTCCAAATTATTCCCCTCCCACTTAGGTAGTCCAGAGCAAATCAATTTAGAGAAAAGGAATGGGTGATGGGTTGCCCAAACTGGAACAAAAAGTTGTGGTAGAATATATGGAAATGGAACTTAGGGCAGAAGGGAGGGAGTTCCCAACCAGGATACAAAATGGAAGGTCTAGCTGACAGTAAGGAAATCCAGTCGTGGACGGGGAATGGAGAAGTTGAGGTAAATGGGTAAAGGGTTAATCTCAGGAAGGGAAAGAGAATAGGAATGAAGAAATTGTACTATCTTGAAGAAGAGAGGTCCAGTGATTTTGTGCCCATGATGATGGACGATGGTTCTGGACGGGAGCCAACTACAAAAAATGAACACTTGAGATGCCCTTCTTATGCATCTGAATTTACTTGGGTGCCGGTGGAGAAGATCTGCTGTTGGCCTATTTTGGTGCAGAACTAGGATTCATGTTGGTATTAGACCAAAACGTTGAAACTTAGCTGCCCAGTGGTGAACTTTGAGTTGTGCTCTGATGGGTGCATCTTTGGACCTGTGACCCGATTGGTGCAAATTCAGGATGTGAGTTGTGATAGATTATTGTACTCCTTCTATAACATAAGGGGCACTTGAATATTTATAGGAAATAGGGTTGTGTCAGCAAGGGCTTCCATTCGGGCCCCGGATAAGCAAGCTCTGTTCTCTTCCCCCTTCCCCCCACATGCTCATTCTTTCTCTCGCTTGGCATTAGCGTTTCAATAGACAACCGCTGTGAGCTAGCAGGAGCCACAGGACTATGCCTGGGAGCCCATGAGATCGCCCGGTCGTTTACTAGTCATTTTCACCAGTATGTCTCGTAATGGGTAATCACTGGCAAATACTTCCTTATTGTAAACTTGTATCCTTTCCCATTCTGGACAGCTCTGCTGCATCTCATCCTTTTGTGTTCCGCCATTACGTGTAATCAATTCTATTGTATGTTCCCTATAAAGATGACCAGTATTTCCCCCATCTGTATTCTGACCTTAAGTTTGTATGGACTTACTGAACTCGTTTTGCTTTCTTAATAAAACTTTTAACTCGCTGCACCGTCTGGAGTGAAGTTTACTGTTACTGATATGCAACGAGGTACTGAAGCCCTGACAGGTTGCCAGGTCCCTCTTCGCCACCGGCAGGCGGTTTTTCGGGTGGAGCCTGAGGAGGGCAGGGTTTGGGGAGGGATAGGGTTGCCAGGTCCCTCTTCGCCACTGTTGGGAGATTTTTGGGGCAGAGCCTGAAGAAGGTGGGGTTTGGGGTGGGAGGGGCTTCAATGCCATAGAGTCCAATTGCCATAGAGTCCAATTTTCTCCAGCCGAACTGATCTCTATCGGCTGGAGATCAGTTGTAATAGCAGGAGAGCTTCTGCTATTACCTGGAGGTTGGGCACACACAAATTACAAGCTGTAAGTTAGCAAGGCCATTCTGGTGTTCTTATTTTAGAAATTAAGTACTGGGCCACCTCTCCAAGGTCAACAGCATTCACAAGCTGCCATCCAAAAAAATGCCATTTCTTCTGCCCAGGCAAATCTGAAAATAGGAGACAAGGCTCGATGCTTAGCAAAGCTATGTATCCAAATGTGTTTCAGCTTTTAGAGGGGTATTTATTCTGCTCGCATTCCAAACCATCGACTCTTTTATTGTATCCTTGGCTGTAAAGACCTAACCTTTTTGGGTCTTTAGGACTTCTCTAAACTGGGCTCTTTTATACTTCTTTGGGACACAGGCCTCCTGCTTAAAAAGAATGTCCGGGGAGTTGTAATCAGTCATGAAATCTGGATAGACAAAGCAAAACTTTGTGATGCCATAGAGTCTGAAGCCATTTCCTCCAGGGGAAGAGATCTCTGTAGATCAGTTGTAATTCTAGGAGGTGGAATAAGACCAGTTGCAATTACAGGAGAACTCCATGTTCCACCTGGAGGTTGGTAACCCTAGCTTCAGAGTAAAGGAAACTTAAGCCAAAGTCCTCTTAGTGAGGGTTTTTATCTGTGGGAATTGGTGGCTTTCTCTTCTTCGAAGTCCTCTTTTCACCCCTCTCTGGAAACCAACCCTCTCCCCTTTCATTACCAGATCAAAGTTCGGCTTCTATAGCGCATGCCAAGTGATCGTTCCACTAAGCCTAGGGGAAGGTGACAGAGACGCCCTGTTTGCTCGAGAGATGTAGCAGACCTGTGTAAATCCTGCCTAGGACTTCTGCTGTGTCACACAGGCGTTGTGTGGACAAATAAAAGAAGGATTTATTTCCACTGCCAAATAACATCAATGGGTGGCTAGGCCTTGGGAGTCCCACACCCCAAGCAAATGGGGAGGGTCGCCTCTCTCCAAGCTAGGATTTTTTTTCAGAACACAAAATGGCCTTTCACAGTCCTTCAACCTTTTGCTGCTTTAGTTGACTTGTATATGAAGAAACTTCCCTCTCCTGGAAAAAATAAGCACTGCTGATAAGGGATAGCCTTATCGCTGCTTTTCCCCACAGGAACTGGGATTGTGTGTGTGTGTGAATGTGTGTGAGAGGAGATCCAGGCCTAAGTTCTGAAAAATGCACTACAGAAACTACAGACAAATGCCCTACAGAAATTTAGTCAGTACTGTTATTCAGTGCCATCCTAAGTAGAGTCACACACCATTGCAAGCGGGTTTAGAAGGAAGTACTTGCTTCGGACTGTGCTGTTAATTATGCTCCAACTGTTCCTGTTTTCCAGGCTGTGTCCCTGGCAAACTGTTGCAAATGTAAAATGGAAGAAAAGTGATGTGCGGCATCAAAAGGCAGAGGGGAAAATGGAAGAGGAGGTCCCCTTAACAGCTGCTAAGGAATTAGTACGTATATTCTGTTAATCTTAATTCATTGGGGCGTGTAGCGCGCTTCGGGGGCAGCTGTCAACATGAAAGTTGAAGCAAGAATTCAGAAACACAAACTTAAAAACGGTATACCTTTAAAATATAAGTATTTGGTACCATGCTTGTACATAATGTAATACCGCTAAATAAATCTCTAACATTAATCCTAAGTAGTGTTTAGAGCAAGGGTGTTGAACTCAATTGTTGCAAGGGCCGGATATGACATATATGTCACGTGGCCGGGCCATGCCTTGGCAGCCCAGGTCGAGATAAGGGGTGGGGTGGCTGCCTCAGCTGGTTCGCAGGCCAGATAAGAGTTCTCAAGGGGCCGGATCCAGCCCATGGGTCATATATTTGACACCTCTGGTTTAGAGTGTCAGGCTAGGATCTGGGGAACCCAGGTTTGAATCCCAACTCTCCCATGGAAGATCTCTGGGTGATCTTGGGCTAGACACACATGCTTAAGCTAGCCTCCCTCACAGAATTGTTGTGAGGATAAAATGAAGGAGAGGAAAACAACGTAAGCTGCTTTGGGTGCCCTTTGAGGAGAAAGGCAGAGTACAAATGAAGTAAATAAATACAATTCATTACTTTTGTCCTCACCTCGTATTGTTGGTGCCCCAGAACCTCTTGAAAAATGTTGAAATAGTTATGAACTCTGATCCATTTGCCAGCTACGTGTGCATGTATGTACAGTGCCATCAAGTGGCAGCTGGCTTATGGTGACCACAGCAAGGGTCTTTCAAGGTAAGTGAGAACAAAGGTGGTTTTGCCATTGCCTTCTTCTGCAGAGTCTTCCTTGGTGGTCTTCCTTCCATGTACAGACCCGGCTTAGCTTCCGAGATCTGACAAAATTGGGCAATATACCATGCTGCTTTTCCTCCCATCAACTACTTAGAATGGGGAATATATGGGATGCAAATCCTGAAGCATGCAGAAAAGAAGAAGAAGAAGAAGAAGAAGAAGAAGAAGAAGAAGAAGAAGAAGAAGAAGAAGAAGAAGAAGAGGAGGCGTTGGTTTTTATATGCCTACTTTCTCTACCACTTAAGGGAGACTCAAACCGGCTTAACAATCACCTTCCCTTCCCCTTCCCACAACAGATGCCCTGTGAGGTGGGTGAGGCTGAGAGAGTGTGACTAGCCCAAGGTCACCCAGCTGGCTTCATGTGGAGGAGTGGGGGAACTAATCCAGCTCACCAGATTAGCCTCCGCCACTCATGTGGAGGAGTGGGGAATCAAACCCGGCTCTCCAGATCAGAGTCCACCGCTCCAAACCACCGCTCTTAACCACTACACCACTCTGGTACAAATGCACCCTCTGAAAAACCATGTTAACTTCTGTTATCTTTGAAAATTTAAGAGCCAATTTCCTGTGGACCCGACTTCTCCCTATAAAATAGGTTCAGGGGGCTTCAGCACGTTCCACTGCTCAGATCATCTGAGCTTTTGTAGCTCAGTTGGTAGAGCAGATGCTTTGCGAAAGGTCCTAGGTTCAGTCCTCGGCATCTCCAACTAAAAGGTTCTCAAGAATCGAATCTCTCCTTGAGACCTTGGACCGCCAGTGCCAGCCAGAATAGACAACATTCGTTCAGGTGAACGAGGCAAGCTTCGTGAAAATGGAAACCACGTAAAACTGACAAGACGCTTCAGATCCCTGACCTCTCTGAGTGAGAATCTTGGAGCTATGCATCCCATCCCTTTTTCTCTCGCTCTGTCTTCTTCCAACTCTTTTCCTCTTTGATGAATGGAGGACTTCATCCATCTGAAGGCCAAAAAGGCAACGCTGTCTCTCACACACAACCACCGCCACAAGGCCCTCGGTGACATTTTTGCTGTTTTGGGGAGGGTAGTGGGAGGGGGAGGAGGAGTAAATATGCTTTTCTGTGTGGAGAATCTGTTTGGATTTGGACAGGAAGCTGTGGAGAGAAGGCGTATAGGTAGAAATATTAATGAAGGGTTCCCCCCCCCCACTTTCCTTTTATAAAGGGTTCTATTCAAAAGATTTCAAAGGAGAAAATATGACTCTTCAGGGACCCAGAGTTTATCTGCCAAGTCTAAAAATCTGGTATGAATTTTGACTATATATTTAAAGGGTCTGTACTAGAAAATGAGATGGCAGAGATTTTGAACTGAAATCTGAAACTGGAGGATGCTGAGCTGAATAGTATTTTTTAAAAATATTTTTTTTAAAGCAAGGCTGTTGGCTGCGATGGGTATGTGAATGAAATGGTTTCTCCTAGGCCTTACAAGACTTAAGATATAGGCCTTTAGAAGCCTGTTTGGAACTAGGGTTGCCAGCCTCCAGGTAGCAGCTGGAAATCTCCTGCTATTACAACTCCGCTTCATGCCACTGGTCTTACACTTGGAGTGCATCCAGACCCTGGACAATTGCACACATTTTATCCAAGAGTTAATTTAAGGATTTCATCTCTATATTTCACATCTGACTGAGAGCCTCTGGCTATATGAACTAGCCCATGATCAAAGGTTGTCTTCTGATGCCTTGTTCTGCATGCCCACCTGCAGTGGCCCTTGGTGGGTCCTGGAAGAGAATGCTTTTTTAGTTGTTGTATACTAGGGTTGCCAACCTCCATGTACTAGGTGGAGATCTCCTGCTATTACAACTGATCTCCAGGCGATAGAGATCAGAACACCTGGAGAAAATGGCCACTTTGGCAATTGGAGTCTATGGCATTGAAGTCCCTCCCCTCCCCAAACCCTGCCTTCCTCAGGCTCTGCCCAAAAAATCTCCAGGTACTTCCCAACCCGGAGCTGCAACCCTATTTGGAAGTGTCCATGGGTACAGAATGCTGTGACCAGGCAGGTTACTGATCAGCTTAAGTCAGAAGGAATACATCTTGTTATTTTTAACAGAACTGTGCAGGCTGCCCTGGTTCTTACCTTTAAAGTCCTAAATTGTCTTGGAACAAGGTGCCGAAAGGACTTGAACCTTTCTTTGGCTGGTTTGCCATTTCTAAAGAGAGCAGATCTGACCATGGCTAAATGTCTTGGTAACATCCAGGGTAGACCACTGTAATGCTTTCTATGAGGGGCTAACTCTGAAAAACATCTAAAAACAACCATTGGCACAGATTGTGGCACTGAGGAAGTCGAGAGAAGGAAGTCGAGAGAAGGAGGAGGTCTGGCTTGAGAATGCAACAGGCCTTAGAAGGGAAGAATGGAAGGGAAGGGTCTGAGAAGGATCAGCACCGGTGGTATTGAGACTGGGCCCTCGATCAGGTGTGGTTGAGCACAGCTCAGGTGCACATACTGATTGGAAACAGTGCTTGAAGTCACCCTGCTTCCTTTAATAAGAATGTACTGTCAAGTCACAACAACCAAAATATTCTGAAATACAGAAAGATCCCAAATAGGGGCCACTTCTGGTCCCAAGCGTTCCAGATATGGGATACTCAACCTGTAGTGAAAAAGGGAGGAGGGGTACATTTTGACCACCCCAAAAGACTATGTTGGGATCTGCACATAGACAAAAACCATGTGGGGCAGGGGCTACGGTAAAGAGGGTAGATGGGCAAGACTGAGTGAAAAGGCTGGGTGGATCCAACTCCTTAGTACATTCTTGGCAGGTAGTAGAAACCAGCAGCTGGATGAGTGTAGGGGATCCAGCAAAGAGTGGCTAGAGAGAACAGTAATACCAGGAAAAAGGATCACCTGGACATGGTCTTGCAGTACCATGGATAGCTCCAAAGCAGACAAGTTGCTCCGACAACAGCCAGGGCTGAGCAAGCTCTTGTCTACTGGTACTGTCTTTGATGTCTGAACCAAACGTTTAGGAACTACAGTGCTAAAAAATAGCCAAGTAGCAAATGAACAAAAGAAAATTTACAAAGGCTGTTTGGGCATGGGGACGGCTTACTATTGTGCACTTGTTGTCACTGCCATGGCGGAGGCCACAACCAAGCTTCTACATGAGTGGGGGAGTCTCCCTACAAGTGTACCTCGGGGGTATTGTGGGTTCGGTTCCAAACCACAGCAATAAAGCAAATACCACAATAAAGCTAGTCACACAATTTTTTTGGTTTCCTGGTGCATATAAAAGTTACGTTTACACGATGTGTGCAATAGCATTATGTGTAAAATAGCATTATGTCTTAAAATGTACTATAATAATAATGAAAACGTTTGAGATATTGTGAGAATTAACAAAATGTGACAGAGACACGAAGTGAGCACATGCTGTTGGAAAATGGCGTCATTAGAGTTGCTCGAAAACACAATATCTGCGAAACAAAGCAAAGCGAAGTGCAATAAAATAAGGTATGCCTGTATTTCCCTTAGTATCCTCTCATGCCTGCCAGTCCTCCACCCATGCTTCCAGAGGGCTTTGGGCTGGCTTTAATTTTTTTTAAGGTCTATAGTTAAAACACTATGATGATATGTCTGACTACATTATGTGCCATCAAATTGTTTCCAACTAATGGCAACCTCCAGAATGTCCTATCATTAACAGCCTTGCTCAGGTCTTGCAAACTGAAAGCCGTGGCTTCCTTGATGTTAGTCAATCCGTTTCACATGGGGCCTTCCTCTTTTTCTGCTGCCTTTAACTTTTCCTAGCATGATCGGCTTTTCCAGTGACTCTTGTCTTCTCATAATGTAACCAAAGTACAACAGCCTCAGTTTAATCGTTTTAGCTTCTAGGGTTCAGGCTTGATTTGATCTAGAACCCACTTATTGGTCTTTTTGGTGGTCCATGGCTACCACCCATAAAAAAGCCAGCACAAAGCCTGCCAGTGGCCAGAGGTGTGGGTAATGGGGGTGGGGACCAAGGGGATACAGAGGGGAAATTGCTCTGATGTGGGCAGGGAGGTCCAAAAATCCACATGGCGATGAAGCCCACTTTGAGTATGATCTTCCTGGAAAGATCATACCCAAGCAGGTTTGGGGAAGAACTCAGCAAGGCAGGGGAAAACCCCCAAAGGGAAATGATTGTACAATGTTGTGTGGAAACTTGTGTGGGGGGGACTCTACAGTTTGGGAGGCAAGGTGGAGTTAAATGTTCACGTAGAACCAGCCAAATTGTGCTCAAGTGAGGTTAAGTCGTTGCTTGGCACCATCCCCCATATTGTGCAATATCTGCATTCATTAATGGTTAACGTATATTAAATTTACTGTAAGATTGTATATAGGGTTACCTTTATACATAAATAAATAACTGCATCCTTCCAGAGCTAGAATTCTGAAGCTGCTTTGGAGGAAGCCATGACAGTTTACAGAGTTTCCATTTAAACAGATGTACATTTGTCCTTAAATTAGCGTGGCCTGGAATTTTGAGTCAGATGCTGGCCACCCTCGGCACACAGTTATTTTTTCCCTTCACTATATCTTTGTTCATTAGGTTGGGGGAAGGATTTGACACCAAACTGCTATGTGCAGAAGGAAAATAACATAAAGGGAAGCTGGATCCTGGTGCTGGCTTTTCCAAGCTGACCCAAAGGATTTGTGCAAAATGCCGGCTGAAAATATCCAATAAAACAAGCAATGGGACAGTTTGTTCTTGAGAGTGAGTTTTAAAAAGACATCTCGGAGAGTTGATTTTGGGAACAGCTAAGATTTCTTTTTGCAGGCTGAAGAGTGGTATATGAAAATGGCCACCCTGTCAAGGGTTTTTTTTTTTTTTTTTTTTTGCTGACTCTGGGATTTGACACACCCAAGAGGAGGTGATTGTTTTGGCCCGTGGAACAAGTGCTTCTTAACATGACTGGCAACTTTTGACACCCTCCTTGAATAAACCTGGAGTTACTCATCCAGCTTTGAATGGAAAGGCTCCCACCAAGCTAGGCAAATACTTTCAATACTAGATTAATGGAAGGGAAGGGTCAGATGGGGACAAACAAGGGATGTGTCACAAGTATAGAGAAACAGGGGCCTTGTCTTGCTAAAGGAAAGATTTCCAGACTGAAGAGGAAGGCAACTCAAAACCAAGCCTTCGGGCAACCAAGCATTTAAAAATAAGTCATTTTGGCATAATTCAGGTCAAGAGTGGGCTGGCCAGGCATGGATGCTCTGCTTTAAAAACAACAGCAACAAACATGGCCAATTAATGGTGTTTTTGCATTGGCAAAGCCAGAGCACCCTAAGCCACTTAGGATCTTGAGACTTTGGGCTAAAGCATAATAAATCTCACCTAACTTATTCAATATATAGCTTCTTGTTTCAGGATGCAGGAGTTTTAGAAATAAGCGAATCCGGGGTTCTTTGTAAGAATCTCTAAAGTGGTCCACCAGAAACTGACCAGTGGTCAAGCAATGAACCCTAGCTGACCTTTTTGCCCATCCCTGATCTAGCCTTTGCCATCTGAGTAACTTATGCTATGAAACGTTAGTCTATTTAAGGAGAAAAGTGTGGGTTAGAGAGAATCAAGGAAATTTCTTTAATGAGGGTAAAGTAATTACAGGAGAATTACTCAATGTTAAGGTTGACAATGAGGAAACTGAAATTATTCAAGACTTTTTATTGCTTGGCTCCATCGTCAACCAAAAGAGATACTGCAGCCAAGAAATCAGAAGGAGGTTGAGACTGGGAAGGGCAGCCATGAAGGAGCTAGAAAAGATTCTTAAGGGTAAGGATGTGTCACTGGCAACCAAGATCAAGTTAATTCATGCCATCATATTCCTAATTACTATGTATGGGTGTGAAAGCTGGACAGTGAAGAAAGCTGATAGGAAGAAAGTAGATTCCTTTGAAATGTGGTGTTGGAGGAGAGGGTTACGGATACCGTGGACTGCCAAAAACAACAACAACAAATCAGTGGGTTCTAGATCAAATCAAGCCTGAACTGACCCTAGAAGCTAAAATGGTTAAACTGAGGCTGTCGTACTTTGGTCACATTATGAGAAGACCACTGGAAAAGACAATCATGCTAGGAAAAGTTGAAGGCAGCAGGAAAAGAGGAAGACCCAACAAGAGATGGATTGATTCTATAAAGGAAGCCACAGCCCTCAGTTTGCAAGACCTGAGCAAGGCTGTTAAGGTTAGGACATTTTGGAGGACATTGATTCACAAGGTCACCATGAGTCGGAAGCGACTTGACAGCACTTAACACACACACACACACAAAGTGGAGTTATTCAGTTAGTCAAATTGGTTTGTTCACTGTGGGTGGGTTGGATCCTACCCCTCCATTCCATTAACAGTGGAGCTTTCAACTGGCATAAGGAAACTTCCACTGGTGAAAGAGCCTCTTCTGTAAATGCAAGGTCCTTGCTTCTCTCTTGGTGGAACAAAGCTGTAGGATCCAACCCCATACATTTGAGGCCCAGAGTGTACAACAGTGCTGCAGCAGGCCGATCATGAGTTGCTATTCTGATTCTGGCAATCCTTACGTTCACCTTTAAAATGAGAAGAAAATATTTAGTTCTAGGGACTGTGATTATCTGACTGAGAAATGCAATAGTAATGTACCTTTCCTTCCATTATCCCAGAGGAACAAAACTTTGGTTTCATTTATTTATACAATGTGCAGATTTTATATTATAATTATCAATTTTTTGTACAATGCTTCATATGTACTAATATTGCAACTGACCTGTAAGGTAAGCCATCACTACTATCCCCATATTGCAGAGGGGCGCTGATACTCAAAGAGAATAACTTGCTTACCAACACCTAGCAAGCTTGTGGCAGAGGCGGGGTTTGAACAGGCAGCTCATTTTCTAAGCCACGATTCTGCACCTGTACCCAAAGTGTTATATATCCTGGCTTCCCTTCTTGAGTAAACCAGTGAGAATACAGGAATCCATGAAACGATTCAGTTGAAACAGTAGTAAAACACAGTAAGCAGCAAATCCCAACCAAGAGTACAGAAATGCAGCGGCTATGGCTTAATGGTGGAGCATCTGCTTGGCATGCAGAAAGTCCCAGTTTAAGCTCTCCAGCTCAAAGGATCAGGTAACAGACAGAGGTCTTTCATATCCCCTAATACCCTGGAAAGTCCTTGCCACTCCCAGGAAACAATACTGACCTTGCGAGACCAAGGGTTTACCTTGGTGTAAGGCAGCTTCCTGGGTTCAACAGGAACAATCTGGCCCAAGGAAACAAATAAAGACCGGTGCAAATAAAGACTGGAGTGTTTGTTTTGCACGAGGGAGAAGCAAAAATGAAGCCAGGAGTTTTAAGTTGAAATGACGAGGCTGTGAAGTTGGGGAGCATCTGAGAAAGAGTGAGAATTTTAGGTGTGCTTTGGAGAGGTTGTGTGTGTGTTAAGTGCCATCAAGTTGCTTCCAACTCATGGCAACCCTATGAATCAATATCCTCCAAAATGTTCTATTGTTAACAGCCTTGCTTAGTTCTTGCAAACTGAGGGCTGTGGCTTCCTTTATAGAGTCAATCCATCTCATGTTGGGCCTTCTTCTTTTACTGCCGCCTTCAACTTTTCCTAGAGAGAGCCAGCGTGGTGTAGTGGTTAAGAGCGGTGGACCGGGTTTGATTCCCCACTCCTCCACATGAGCAGCAGACTCTAATATGGTGAACTGGGTTTGTTTCCCCACTCCTCTGCATGAAACCTGCTGGGTGATCTTGGGCTAGTCACAGTTCTTTCCAAACTCTCTCGGCCCCACCTACCTCACAAGGTGTCTGTTGTGGGGAGAGGAAGGGAAGGTGATTGTAAGCGGGTTTGATTCTTTTTAAAAAGTAGAGAAAAGTGGGGTATAAAAACCAAGTCTTCTTCTTCTAGCATGATTGTCTTTTGGAGAGCGTAACATGCTGCTTTTCATATTATAGGGAGAATGGAAAAGAGCATACAAAAAAAGAAAAGAAAAGACGAACAAGTTTGGGTATAGAGAAGGGAGATTTTTATTTAAAAAGAACACTTCAAAAGTGCTCTGAATTGCACATTGTTTAAAAGTGTTTCAGCTGTGATCCCAGCAGCTTTTCTCTCCTCTTTTTTCTGGAACAAAGGCCTAATGTATGAGATGGGGAAAAACAGTTTCCAAAGAGCATCAAGTTGGCATACAGATGTGTTCAAGGCAGCTCTGTTGGTAGCCCAAGTTCTTTGGTGGACAACCTGTGTCTGGATTGTTACTGCATTAGATTGCAGGTGGGGGTTCACATCACTTGAATGTTCTTCTGTGGAAAAAGAAGAAGAAGAAACATGCAGGCAGCAAACTAACTGTTAAGGAGAAAACTACTGTCAGAATTAGAGGCCTTCTCGCTGACACACTGATTGAAAATCTATGTAAAGGCCAAAGTGCACCCCAAAAACTGTGGAAGAAGAAGAGTTGCTTTTTATATGCTGATTTTCTCTACCTTTTAAGGAGAATCAAACCAGCTTACAGTCTCTTTGCCTTCCTCTCCCCACAACAGACACCCTGTGAGGTAGGTGAGGCTGAGAGAGCTCTAAGAGAACTGTGACTTGCCCAAGGTCACCCAGCAGACTTCATGTATAGGAGCGGGGAAACCAACCTGGTTCTCCAGATTAGAGTCCACCATTCTTAACCACTACACCACGCTGGAAGAGGGGAGGCATTTGGACTGGGGCTGCAGTACTGGAGAAAGGGGGGTTAATGCTTCCCCTTCTCCTGTGCCATTTCTTCAACAGAACCCCCTACCCAGGAGCTGTTAGCCTCATGAGGGGAAATGACAGGTACAAATACAGGTTCCTGTCTTTTTTCCTCTATTGCCATTTATTCCACTGAGAAACAGCACCAAGGAAAAGGGGAAGGGCTATGGCTCAGAGGTAGAGTATCTGCTTAGCATGCAGAAGATCCCAGGTTCAATCACTGGCATCTCCCATTAAAAGGATTGGGTAGCAGGTAATGGGGAAGACTGGTGCCTGAGACCTTGGGTAGCTGCTTCCAGTCACAGTAGACAATACCAAATTTGATGGACCAGTAGTCGGATTCAGTATAAGGCAGCTTCATGTGTACTCCCTCCCCTCTTCAATGCCATGTTTCCATTCCATTCCCACACACAAATAGACACCTGTGGCTGTTTATAAGGCTAAAAAAGGAGAATAGAAGATCTGATCATGGATCTCCCTCTTAATATGTGGTGAATCCTATCTATCTGTCTATAGTCACACACACATCTAGGGCTGTGGCTCAGTGGTAGAGCATATACTTGATATGCAGAAGGCCCCGGTTCAATCCCTAGCATCTCCAGTTAAAGGAACCAAGCAAGTAGGCGATGTGAAAGACCTCTACCTGAGACCCTGGAGAGCCGCTGCCAGTCTGAGTAGACAATATTGACTTTGATGGACCAAAGGTCTGATTCAGTATAAGGCAGCTTCATGTGTTCATGTGACAATGCTATAATGCTACTCCTTGATCCTGCTCTTGACTAGTAGTCCTCTTTTTGTCTTGCAAGCTGTGTACAGAGAGTCTCGGATCCAGTTTTGCAAAGGCCACATAGAGACTCATTCCTTAGAAACCCATTCCTTTCTGACCTACTTTCATCAGCTTGGAGAGAACAATTCCCTAAATGTATCCATTTTGAATCCCCCCCCCCCAAGACGGTTCAGGGGTAGACCACAGCTGGAAAATTAACATGAATTGAAAAGGTGGATGTTTGGACTCCAGATCCATTTGTGCATCTAGACCAAAATTTCTAATCCTCCTGCAGTTCTCTTTCAGACTGTTACGATCCCACTAACTTAGTGGCTCAGGGCCAAGTCAAACTTCTGGGCTTAGCCTGGTTCATTCTCACTGCCGTGCCTTTAAAGAGTCTTGTTTTTTCCCCTGGGCTCTCGCTGGTTTAATGTGTTAATTTGGCACATCAGAGCCAGTGGCCATGATATCCTGTTCCTCAGGAAGGGGACGCCAAGCCGACACACTGTAGACTTACTGTTCCAACCTTGCTCTGACTTTCTTTAATTAAAAAGCTCACTTGTTGAGACCTCCGATTAATTAGGTGAAGCTACACCTATTGAAAGAGAGTGAAAGGATCTACTGTGATGGAGGGAAGGGGAAGGGGAGGGGGTGGATAGCAAAGGATAAAAGAAGAGAGATAATACATGTTCTAGCACCATACTGATGCTGCGGTTCCCATGTGTGAGTCTTATTTTTTTTTTAAGTTTGACATGTGAATAGTTCCTTCCCGATCAGAAATCTGAAGCCTAAGATCTGGTTGATGTTTTTGAATCTATCAAAAATTCAGTCATTTGGGGGTCTAACTTTAAGTGGGTTAGAATCCTGATGTTGGAGTATGTAGTTTTTTTTGGGGGGGGGGTGTTAAAGGGATTTGGACCAGAGAAGGTGTTTTGTGTGTCGGTTCCTACTTTGATTAACCCTTTCCCACCTGCTGAGTCTCTGTTCCAAATCACTACTTGAGTTTTTTCCCCCTTGCAAGCTTCAAAGCACAAACAATTTGAATCTTGTGGTTAAAGAGGAGAGCTGGTCAAGTGGGGGCAACTTGAAACAGAGTGTGTGTGGGGGTGTGTGCTTATCCCATTTCTACCTCTAGCTTCTCTGCTCCAAATCCCCCCTCCAAATTATTTCTCTACCTACAAGCTTCAAACCACAAACATTTTGAATCGTGTGGGAAAATGGGGAGCAGGAGAGCCAGCATGTTGTAGTGGTTAGACTGTTGGACTAGGATCTGGTAGACGCAGGTTTGAATCCCTAATATGGCATAGAAACACACTGGATTACGCACTGGAGAGACACTGTCCTTCAGTGTTATTCCTCTGAAGATGCCGGCCACAGCTGCTGGCGAAACGTCAGGAAAGAAAATACCAAGACCACGGTCACACAGCCCAGATAACCTACAAGAACCAATGCACTGGATTACCTTGACAATGCCCCCCCCCCCCGCCTAACCTACTTCACAGGGATGCTATTAAGATGAAAGCAGGCAGGATGGCTTACAAAAAGAGAATATCAAATAAATGAAAACAATGAACAAAAGAAGGATAAAAATAAGCAAACAACAATAAAATAGCAGGAGTTCAAAACTCACCCAATGGCCCATCCAAATCTTTCTTTAAAACCTGGAACGATTAGAAGCAGCCATACTAACAAATAACAGCATTCATCTACTAAGAAAAAGAGATTATAAAATTTGGCATGTTGCTGAAACTGAAAAATGAATTTTGACAATGATGAGATTACAGAGTTTATGACTACCCAGACATTATGTTTATCTATTACAGACTCTCCGTCATGCATCCCTGCCTGGTATACTATAGCTGGTTAGCATGTAGAACAGGGACTTCTCGGTGGAACAGACTTCCGCTCTGCACTCTCACCGGCCAGCGGCAGGTGAAGACCTTTCTCAAAAACCCCAGCAAGCTTTTAAATAGGAGAACCTCCCATCTGTGATTGTCTCTCCTCCCAGTGCTGATAACTCACAGCTTTCTGGGTTATTTTTTCCCTCCCTGTTTTTATTGTTTGGTTGCTACCGTAATTAGTTGGAGATTGGTTTTGGAGTGGATTTTGGAGATTTGGGGATGGAGCCAATGGAGGGCAGAGGTTGGGGAGGGACCTCAGTGGAGTATGATGCCATAGAGTCCACCCTACAAAGCAGCCATTTTCTTCAGGGAAACTGATCTCTGTAGTCTGGAGATCAGTTGTAATTCCAGATCTCCAGGCCCTACCTGGTGGTTGAATCAATATAAAGTTAGCCTGTTGTTGTGTAGGTGGTAGATATGGAACAACAGAATGGCCAAACAACAAGTAATATGCAAGGGTGAGCGTTGTTATAAATATATCAAGAGAGTACAGCAAAGTGCAAAAACATGTAACAAGACACAGCTTGTATACAAAATACTGTCATATACAAAATACAAAAGTACAAAAATACAAAATGTCCAAGAAATATGGTCCTTTTAATTCACAGTGTGAACCTGGTAAAGGTGCCTTCAAGGCTGTTTGCTGTATAGCATGAGTTCTTGGACATAAAGAGCTGCTGTAGAGTTCCCTTGACCTGTATCAAGAGTGTAGGAATACAGGGATCCGGTAATCTTCCTGTTTCAATGATTAATCTTCCTCAGAATTGGACGTGGACTGCTCAGTGGCTAGTTCACACGTCAGAATGAGAGAAGTTTTTGCACTTTGCTGCACTTTCTTGATATATTTATGACAACGCTCACCCTTGCATATTACTTGTTGTTTGGCCATTCTATGGTTTTTTATCTACTACCTACCTGGAGGTTGGCAGCCCTATCTGTATACAATAGGGTTGCCAGGTCCCTCTTTGCCACCGGCAAGAGGTTTTTGGGGCAGAGCCTGAGGAGGGCGGGGTTTGGGGCAGGACTTCAACGCCATAGACTGCAATTGACAAAGTGGCCATTTTCTCCAGGTAAACTGATCTTTATCGGCTGAAGATCAGTTGTAATAGCAGAAGATCTCCACCTAGTGCATGGAGGTTGGCAACCCTAGTATACAACAACTAAAAAAATCTTTCTCTTCCAGTACCCACCCAGGGCCACTGCAGGTGGGCATGCAGAACAAGGCATCAGAAGACAATCCTATATCATGGGCTAGTTGATATAGCCAGAGGTTCTCCGTCAGATGTGAAATATAGAGGTGAAATCCTTAAATTAACTGTTGGATAAAATGTGTGCAATTGTCCAGAGTCTGGATGTACTCCAAGTATAAGACCAGTGGCATGAAGCGGAGTTGAGGCCAGACCAAGGGTCAGAAGTAGTCCCAAGTGTAAGGGTAAATGGTCAAAGCTCAAAGTCAGTCCAAATTGAAGGGAATCCAGGACAGGCAAAGACAGGTTCCAGGAAGATGGACTGAGCTGGGCAAAGAGAAGCTCTAGGCTTAGTCTGGGACAAGACCTCACAAGTTGACCAGACTGAGGAATCAGCTTGCAGGACCAGGCTTTATAAGGCCTGGGATCATGTGACCGGCTCCTTGGATCATGTGTTAGGATCTCACCAGCTGATCCCACACCTGGAGAGTAATTGTGTTAGGACCTCACCAGCTGATCCCACACCTGGAGGTGCTGTAGTTACACAAGTGGCTGTGGCTCTATAGTGAAACCTGTAAGGCTGTGGGAAAGGTGTTCCAGAGCCAAGGCACCACCACTGAGAAGGTCCTGCTTCTAATGACCATATACCTCATCTCCAAAGATGGAGTATCCAAAGCAGGATCTCTGCTCATGGTTTTAACTGCAGGTGCTAATTCTTGTCCAAGAGCCTGAATAGCATGGTGTAGTAGTTAGAGCTTTGAACTAGAATTCAGGAGACCTGGGTTCAAGTTCTCACTCTGTCATGGGGCTTGCTCGGTGATACCAGGCTGGTGATTCTCTTAGCTAGGCCTCCCTCATTGGGTTGTTTAGGGAGAATTGGGGAGAATGGTACTCTACTGTTAATTCTGTGGCAAAAGGGCAGGATTAAGATGTAATAATTAATCGGTAGACGAGCAGTATTTTACGAATAATTCAAAAGAACTGAAAAATTATTGGAAAATCAAAAGACGAAATATATTACGTGCGCTTACAAATTATGAGTAGTGATAATAAATTACACTCACTTTGCTGATCCTAGATAGCTACAAAATACAGTGTTCTGTTGTGAGTCCCTTCATGGTTTGCATGGTTAATGATGGAACAAATTCTTTGTGTGGTGTACGTGGCTTACTGTACACAACGTTCTGTGGCAACGCCACTGGCAAATGTTGGCTGTTGAGAACTGAGCTAGATTCTGTGATTCGTGAAAGTATCTTTCATTAGGAGCCAGGGTTGGGTGACTGGTTGACACCAAAAGAGACCTGGGGTTAGGTTAGCTCCACCTGAGGTTCTCTTTTAACATATGGAACTTGTTTCTCTCAAGCCAACAGTGTCCATGAGGAGGTTGTTCCTGGATTTTATTTGAGTGAATAAAATTATAGGGTAACCGGTTTACTTTGCCTCTGTCCCTTCCCAAGTTTGGTTTTTTAGCCCTGCATAATTTAGGAAGTGATGCTAAGACCATCAAGGAATTCCAACCTAATTTTTGAAGTATATGTAGATATGCAACTGCTGTTCCGTGCTAGGCCCTAGAAATGTGTCTATTATATTTGAATCACCTGGTAGATGAGCATTTTTAGGTTACTGTGGAAGAGTTCACTCCACATGGAAACATGAAGCCATATATTGAGTCAGACCCTGGGTCTATCAATGTCAATATCATCTACTCTGACTGGCAGCAGCTCTCCAGGTTACTCAGGCAGAGAGGTCTTTTACATCACCTACTACCTGGTCCTTTTAACAAGAGATGCCAGGGATTTAACCCAGGACCTTCTGTTTTGTTTGTTTTTCTTTTCTTTTTTAAAAAATGTATACGTTTAAAACAGTTTTCACAACAACATGTACCACATATCGGAGATAAATCTGGGCTTAATACAAATGACATTGGTCTTTTATGCATGGCTGTTTCCCTTGCCGTCACCCCTCTGATGACTTCAGGTCTTTGTTTTGATTATGTGTGTGATTTCAGACTGACAGAGGTTGCCTCGCTCTCCCCCTGCATTTCCCTGCATTTTTCCACATTTTAAAATTTGAGATAAAATAGGTTCCTGAAAACGTGGGAAAATGCGGGAAAGGCAGAGGGAGAGCGAGGCGACCTCTGATGGTTGGAAATGGCATGCATAATCAAAACAAAGACCGGAAGTTGTCGTCAGAGTGACAGCGAGGGAATCAGCCATGCATAAAAGACCATACTTTTCCTAATAATCTACAGATACCTTTAATAACTTCATATGGATAATTAATTAGGCTAAAATGCACTATAATATTTATATTAATAATATTCAGGAACGGTATCCTTAGTTACATCACAAAATACGTTATGTACCAAAGAAACAAGACTTGCAAGTAGATGTATTAAACATAACTAATTTTCAGCAGTTCTACTCTTAATAGCCTTCCCCTTTTTGGGGGGGATGGAGGTGGGGCGTGGGAGGAGGGAAGTGAGGAAAGGAAAGTAGTACCCCAATCTTCAAAAAGATAAAAGCAGAATCAGTATATCATATACACCGAAGTCTGTATTATAAAGGCTATAAACAGAAAAGGAAGAGGCACTAGAGATCATATTGCAAATATACGCTGGTTACTGGAGCATACGAGAGAGTTTCAGAAGAAAATCAGCTTGTGTTTCATAGATTACAGTAAAGCTTTTGACTGTGTGGATCATGAAAAGCTGTGGCTGGTTTTAAAGGAAATGGGTGTGCCACTACATCTGATCATTTTGATGCGCAACCTGTACTCTGGACAAGAGGCTACAGTTAGAACAGAATATGGAGAAACGGAATGGTTTCCAATTGGCAAAGGTGTCAGACAAGGATGTATTTTATCTCCCTATCTCTTCAATCTACATGCAGAACATATAATTAGGAAAGATGGATTAGATTTAGATGAAGGTGGAGTGAAAATTGGAGGGAGGAACATTAATAATTTGAGATATGCTGATGACACTACATTATTGGCAGAAAATAGTGAAGATTTGAAACGACTACTGCTGAAAGTAAAAAGAGAAAGTGCCAAAGCAGGACTACAGCTGAACATCAAGAAAACAAAAGTAATGACTACAGGAGAATCACACAACTTTAAGGTTGACAATGAGGAAATTGAAATTGTTCAAGACTTTCTATTCCTTGGCTTCACCATCAACTAAAAGGGAGACTGCAGCCAGGAAATCAGAAGGAGATTGAGACTGGGAAGGGCAGCCATGAAGGAGCTAGAAAATATTTTGAAGTGTAAGGATGTGTCACTGGCCACCAAGACTAGATTAATTCATGCCATCGTATTCCCTATTACTTTGTATGGGTGTGAAAGCTGGACAGTGAAGAAAGCTGATAGGAAGAAAATAGATTCCTTTGAAATGTGGTGTTGGAGGAGAGTGTTACGGATTCCGTGGACTGCCAAAAAAACAAATCAGTGGGTTCTAGATCAAATCAAGCCTGAACTGACCCTAGAAGCTAAAATGACTAAACTGAGGCTATCGTACTTTGGTCATGTCATGAGACGACAAGAGTCACTGGAAAAGAGAGTCATGCTAGGAAAAGTTGAGGGCAGCAGGAAAATAGGAAGAGCCAACAAGAGATGGATTGACTCAATAAAGGAAGGCACAGCCTTCAATTTGCAAGATCTGAGCAAGGCTGTCAAAGATAGGACATTTTGGAGGACTTTCATTCATAGGGTCGCCATGAGTCGGAAGCGACTTGATGGCACTTAACACACACACACACATAAACATTGGCTGCGCACACTGAGAAGCTGCATCCCTGCACTTTCACACTGCACTAAAGTAATCACATGATTTGCATTGCCTATCTCTTGGTCCACTCTCTGGCTCTCCTAACCCAGGACCTTCTGCACGCAGATGCTGTACCTATGATCCATGGCCCCTTCCCCTTTATGTAAAAAAAAAACAGGTCTGGGTCTAAGGAAGAATTCTACTGTGTTGTGGGAACAGCAGACAACTTCATTGATAACTAGGATTGTCAGCTTTGGGTTGGAAAATTCCTGGAGATTTGGGGATGGAGCCAATGGAGGGCAGAGTCTGGGGAGTGGGGGGACCTCAGGAGCATATAGTGCTGTACAGTCTATCCTCCAAGGCAGCCATTTTCTTCAGGGCAGTTGATCTCTGACATCTGGAGATTAGTTGTATTTCTAGGAGATCTCCAGGCTCCACCTGAAAATTGTCAACTCTGTAACTGATAACCTTTTTGTGTTTCATTAGCCAGATTGATTTCGAGAAGATTAGGTGGGATAGAAATATTTTAAACAAACAACTTAAATTAGGAATGATTTATTTACAAGAACGATTTGAAAGTTCCAGGGTAAAACTTGGGCTGGTACAACCACCAAGAAAACACTACTGTTTTTTGGGACTAGCTGATTCCTGAATGAAAGCATGGGCATACCGCTGCAAAATACAACATATTAATAAAACAACTTCCCAGTGAGTGTCAGTTGACGAAAGGGATCTTAGTAGAACTGCCCACTCTCTGCCCTTCTTTTTGTACTGTACCTGAAGCCTATAGCCATAGGCTGAGAAACTGTGCAGGTCTCGGAGGTCTTAAAGGTCAAACATGCAAATCAGATTTTTTGAAGCTATGCCAAGGCAATTTAGCTCAGTATTGTCTAACTTGAGGCTCTGCAAGGTCTCAGTCTGAGTAAGGTCTTTCCAAGAGCTGCTACCTGACATACTTTAAGTGAAGATGGCCAAGACAGAACCTGGGACATTCTGCGTGCTATACAAACATACAAATACAAAAGCAGAGAGAGTCCAACTAAATTGCCACTACCTCCTTTTATTTTTGAGAGATACTTTAATTCTACAATATTTATGGAGTTGCATTATGTAGAATGTATGATATCTACTTTTATCAAGACTTGCTACCACACTGACTTACTTTTCCATATGCACTATCAAAATGCATCACGGTTTAAATTATTGCAGTGAGGAATATATTTTAGAAGATCTCTCAAGGCAGAATTTCCAGTTAAAGGGGATTACGGTACAAATGTTGCAAGAAATAATCCTAGATGATGGTCAAAGCATATGATGTCAATTATATATAAAATATTACTCAGGCATCAGTACAAATTAACTCATGTGTGATATAGAAAGTTCCATCTCATAAGAGCATAAGAACATAAGAAAGGCCATGCTAGATCAGACCAAGGTCCATCAAGTCCAGTAGTCTGTTCACACATTGGCCAACCAGGTATCATTTGATATATCTCATTTGATATATATGGTAGTATATCTAGAAAAAAATACCAGAAAACTGCCAGGACCTTTTTATTGTGTCCAAATTGTAGACAATTGCAAAATGATGACATAGTGGTTTGCAGTGCATAAAATAACAAGAATCTAAGTGGGAACCTGCAATGCATTGTGGGTGTGGTTGTGACAACTGGGATATTTTACCCCTCAATTCCCCAACTCCACTATTCTCTAAACTCTAGGGAGGCATGTCTTGAATAGGATTATCCCCTCCCTTTTCTTGGAATGGACACACTGTGCCAGTCTCAACATCCCATCCCTTTCAAGGCATATTTAGTCCTCAATATTCCATTTTTTTTGTTATTCTGTTTATGAAGGTACCTGTACCTTCTGTGTACCTTTTGTGTGGCTGGACAGTTTACTGTTAGAAATAGTGATATGGTTCAGGATGTTAGAAGTAGCAAGTAGAGAAGCTGGCACATTTCCCCATATGCGTCCATCATGCCTAGATGCAGCTCCAGCTGGCATCTGGCTTCTGACTGAAACCATGGGCCCCCCAGCTCCACTGGAGTGTCTTTTCCCCAGTGACTATAATTTGTATTGGACTTTAGTTGTAATTTCAGTTAGAGGTCAATCCCTGGGAGCCCTTTTTGGCTGAAACATAGGATAACAATATAATAAATAACCTTTTAAGCTGCAGTGGCTAATAGCCATTGATGCACCTCTCCCTCCATTAATTTTTCTAGGCCTTTTAAGAAAGCTATATAAGTTGTATGTTGTAGTAATTAACTCTGTGAGTATATTGGGCTCTTTTGCCATTGCCCATTGGGAACATATGGTCAGAGGGGCCCTCACTGACCAAACGTTCATCCCGTTGTGCTGGATAGATAGGCAGAAGGCTCAGAATCAGCTCAGCTCTTGGTGTGTGTGGCCTACAAGTGAAGATACATCGCTATCTCATTCAGTGGGGGAAGGCCATTTATTTGCTTATTTTATTTAGAAAAAAATTACGCTGCCTCTTCAGGAACCTGCCCAAGACAGCTTACAAAATAAAAATAATAAAAACCAAAAAAATTAAAAGGTATTAATTAAAATCCACCAAAAACAGCTCAGCACAAAATCATAGACCATAAAAACAGACACACCCCTTTAAAAGGCACACAGAAAGTGCTGTTCGCTTTTTCCTTAAAGCAGTGTTTGGTGGTGGTGGTAGTAATGGTAGTGAGTTTCTGATTGGGGAAACTGTGGGAGGAATGGTAACTCCCCTCCTTCCCTGGTGGTACAGCCCCAGTCTGTGTCAAGACATCCCGTGGCTCCAGCATGGTGTAGTGGTTAAGAGTGGTGGTTAGGAGCGGTGGACTCTAATCTGGAGAACCGGATTCCCCGCTCCACATGAGCTGCAGGCTCTAATCTGGTGAACTGGGTTCGTTTCCCCACTCCTACACATGAAGCCAGCTGGGTGACGTTGGGCTAGTCACAGTTCTCTTAGAGCTCTCTCAGCCCCACCTACCTCACAGGATGTCTGTTGTGGGGAGGGGAAGGGAAGGTGATTGTAACCCAGTTTGATTCTTCCTTAAGTGGTAGAGAGAGTTGGCATATAAAAACCAACTCTTCTTCTTCTTCTTTGACCAAAAAGAATATCATATGAACATCTGAAGCTGCTTTATATGGAGTCAGATCCTTAAACTATCAAGGTCAGTGTTGTCTACTTTGACCTGCAGTGGCTCTCCAGAGTGTCAGACTTTTCATATCACCAGCTACCTAATCCCTGCAACTGGAGATGATGGGGATTGAACCCAGGATCTTCTACATGCCAAGCAGATGCTCTTCCACTGAGCCACAGCCCCATCTTGTGTTTAGTGTTCCAATCACAAAACGTTAGCATTATGTTTAATACAGCCCTTTGCACTAGACCTAAGATAGAGAAAGCCTGTCACTCATCTCTCGAATTTCATCTCTGCTCAATATTTCCAACTTCTTTATTCCCAGCTGGTCCCAAGAATAAAAAGAATTTGGTTTTCGGTAGCAGCAAAAGTGGCTGTTTTAATAACAAGCTCTGACTTCTGTCCTAGAAATAGCACACTGTGATTAATCTATTCCTGGCTTTGTTCTTTTCATGACAAGGAGAGTTTGTCTCTGGAGCTATTTGTTTCCTGCTTTGGAAGAAGCTACTGCAGCCAGGAAAACAAAAGCCGCACAAAGAGCTCCAAGGATGGCGAAATGGACCCCGGTTGAGTGTCTTGCCTAATTGATATGCAAAGAGCACTCGGTTCCAAGGATGTGTGCTGAGCGCCTTCCGCCCTGCTCCAAAACACCTGAGCCAAACGTTTGCAAAAAGCTTTGTCTTCATTCCCTGTCCTGTCACAGATCTGCTTCATTTAGCAGAGAACGAAAGAGTTGATGCAAGAGTGGAGATCACAGGCTTTGTTTGCTCCCTTCCCCTCCTGTTTACATGATCAAACGGGATTGACTCCAGTTGAGGTGGTTGGTCATGGCACTGGCCACATTGCATTGCACAGTTGCCTACGGTTGGCTGAACATAGGGTTGCCAGGTCCCTCTTTGCCACAGGTGGGAAGTTTTTGAGGCAGAGCCTGAGGAGGGTGGGGTTTGGGGAGGGGAGGGACTTCAATGCCATAGAGTCCAATTGCCAAAGCAGCCATTTTCTCCAGGGGAATTGATCTTTATTGGCTGGAGATCAGTTGTAATAGCAGGAGATCTCCAGCTAGTACCTGGAGGTTGGCAACTGTGAGTGGACAGGTCTGCTGGCAGTAGATCCAGAACTGACAAAAGGAAGCCCTTCTTCTCAGTGTAGGCCTGATCCAGTCTTCCTGTGGCATGCGTGGAGTAGAGATGTGGCCGAGAAAAAAAAACTGGAAATTGGGGGGGGGAGCCCTCTGTTTTTTTCTGAGGACTTTTAAAAACTTTTCCGACAGAAAAATTGGAAATTTTGAGAAGTACTCAAAAAAGCTCCTATGAAATATTTTCTCTTTTTAAATGAGTTAAATGCGTTTAAGGACAATGCTGTAGATATATACAGCTCTTAAATCCGAGATGCATTTCTGCACCTAGAAGGATATTCAGACTTCATCAGGGGAACATGCAAGGCTTTCATTGCTTCTCAACAGTTGCATGCCTTCTGTTGTCCTTTTGACCTGATGTAGACCTCTCCCTCAAACCACTGTGACACATTTATCCACAGACTGGGTAAAAAGGAGCTTATTGCCCTACCTTGCAGAGGGGAGAAAAAAGATCAGAAGGAGATAGGGCTGAAACTGCACAAAAGCCTCAGAGGAAAACTGAAATGTTCATAAAGAACGTAGCTCTCTCTAACCAGATAGCAAAAAGTAAGATAGTGTAGGGCGCATCAGTTTGCAGTTTTCTCTCAAATATTGGGTATATTTGTAATTTTGCTTGTACAAAACTAAGGCATTTATAACTTTCTCGAAAACATTCGGGTCCAATAAACCCGAATCCGAAAAATACCAGAAAAAAAATATGGTGCACACCCCTACTCTTCATAGTTTACTGAAACTTTCTGTTGTCTTAAACCAGGGGTGGGGAACCTTTTTCCTGCCAAGGGCCATTTGCACATTTATGACATCATTCAGGGGCCATACCAGGTATAGATCTCCTGGTGGGGGGAGAGGCTAGGGTTGCCAGGTCTCCAGCCACCACCTGGAGGTTGGCAACCCCAGGGGAGGCCACACAGAGACATCCTGCAGGGCGCCCCAGCTCCCCCCTTCCAGGTGGGAGGGCAGCCAGTGGTGGGCCCAAGCAAACGAGGCGCCAGGGGGGTGCAGCCCACAGACGATCGGCAAGGGAGGAATGGAGGAAGGAAAACAGAGAAAGAGGAAAAGGGAGGGAGGGAGAAAGAGGGAGGGAGGGAGAAAGAAATAGAGAGGGGGGAGAAAGAAAATGATGGAGGGAAAGAAAGAAAAGGACGGAGGGAGACAAAGAAAGAGACAGAAAAAGAGGGAGAGAAAGAAGAAAGAGGAAGAAAAGAGAGAAAAGCCTTCCCCACACACACACACACCCGCCGGCCCCGGGTGACCAGGCCCCAGCCTCCACCCCCCCCATACACAGCAGCGCACGGAACCCCGTGCGACCGGGCCCCAGTCTCCCTACCCTCTCCCCCCAGAGTCCACAAAAGCCCCCCCGAAGCCCAATCGGTTCCCACATGCATGCTCTGCCGCCAGGAGCCGCCGGCCTCTTTCTCCCCCCCTCGCTGCTCAACAGCCGACAGAGCCGACAGGCAGCGAGAGGGGCTTACAATGTGCCGCAGCGTTCCTGCATGCCGCAGCTGTAGGGGGCAACCTTGGGGGAAGCATCCCTCCCCTCTCCTCTCGCCGACCAACAGCCGACAGTCAGCGAGAGGAGGTCCAAAGGGTGCCGCAGCACCCCTGTAAGCCACAACCCCAGGAACACCCTTGGGGAGGGCTGCCCTGCGCCCCGCCTCTGCGGCAGGGCCCCGGAGCTCCCGAGGGCCACAAAAAATGTCCTCGGGGGCCACATATGGCCCCCGGGCCTGAGGTTCCCCATCCCTGACTTAAACAATTGCAAAAGAGAGAGAGAGAAATAAGCAACGTGTAAAAGTTGCAATTTAGAACAGCAAATCCATCGTGTGCATGGGGTGGTGTACCGGTAATAGGATCCTGATGCTCTTAATAATTAAACAATATCCTTGTCAATTGTCATTTGATCTCTCGGAACCCAACATCTGGTCTTCTCTCTTCACTCTGATAAGAAATACATTGGTCTTGAAGTTAATGAAGGAATAAATTATTTCCATTTGGAGTGGTAGGCTGGTCTGGGCTGAAATCAAGGTGATTTTATTCTCTCTCTCTCTCTCTCTTTCTCTCTCTGTATGTACTGTAAGGTCAAACTCGTTTTCTTAAAAGCAGCGTTAAAAGCCAGGTCTGCAAAGAGACGGCTGCTTGTCTCTCCTGTGCATCGTGCCGTGGGCGGGCTGGGAGGAGCTTCCCGCCCCGATATTTAATGAGCAGCTCCTCCTTCGGGCTTGTTTAATGTGGGGGTTTGTTTCGCCACCTTTGCTTTGCGTGGTTATTTCTGGCAGGAGTGAGACTAAACCTTCCATGAGTGTTTGGCATGTCAATTACTATAATCAAGCTTTCTGTGGTTCCTTGGAAGTTTGGCAAGGTATAATTTTCAGCCAGCTTCCCCCCTCCCACCTTTGCCACTCCCCAAGGCCTAGAGGGTGGCCAGGTTGCAAAAAATCGATTTATAGATGGAAAGTAACTTAAAGCGATCAGACAGAATAGTGATGGGTGTGGTCTGCTCTGGGTGACACGGGGTGTCCAAGTCACCCAGCTGCATCGTTGAACACTGAAATGGGTTGTTTTCTCCCTTCCTCCCCTGGTGACTTTCCGTTATTAAAGAAGTCAGGCTGAAGCCATGAGAGGGCGCCTAGAGGGTGGCAAGAAGAAGACGAGGAAGAGGAGTTGGTTTTTATTTGCCGACTTTCTCTACCACTTAAGGAAGAATCAACCTGGCTTACAATCACCTTCCTTTCCCCTCCCCACAACAGACACCCTGGGAGGTAGGGCTGAGAGAGTTTGGAGAGAACTGTGACCAGCCCAAGGTCACCCAGCAGGCTTCATGTGGAGGAGTGGGGAAACCACCCCGGTTCACCAGATTTGCGTCTGCCGCTCATGTGGAGGAGTGGGGAATCAAACCCGGTTTTCCAGATTAGAGTCCACTGCTCCAAACCACCGCTCTTAACCGCTGCACCACGCTGGCTGGCATTTATAGATGGAAAGCAACTTAAAGAAAGCGATCAGACAGAATAGTGATGGATATAAAGGGTTATGAATTGATCTAATTCAAAATGTTAAGAGTAATTAAATTACCATAGTTATAAAAATTATTGTAGGTTTGATAGATTTGGTTTGTTATAATGAATTAGAACTGAATACAAGGAGAGGAACATGGATATTAAATGGACTGAGGAGGGGAGAGGGGAAGTTAAATATATATACTTGTTTAGAGATAAGTTAGAAATCTTTTATATTATGTTTTTTGTGAATTGAAAAATAATTAAGATTGTAAACTGATTTGAAAAATAATAAAAAATTCTTTTTTAAAAAAAGACAGAATAGTGACGGGAGTGGTCTGCTCTGAGCGACACGCGGTGTCCAAGTCACACCGCTGCAAAGTTAAACGCTGAAATGGGCTGTTTTCTCCCTTCCTCCCCCTGGTGACTTTCCGTCATTAAAGAAGTCGGGCTGAAGCCATGAGAGGGAGGCCTAGACAAGCAGCGTGTTATTTTCTTCAGAGGTTCTCTACACAAGCACAATATCTGGGATGGGCTTGTTGGTATTTGCATTCCACATGGTGGAGCGTTTTTACAGCACACATAACCACCCTTGGAAATTTACAGAGACTGGTGGGTGCTTAGAAGAAAAAAAGAGCTAGGCGTTTGGGGACAGCAAGGCATGACCCATCCCACCAACCCCCTAAAACAATCCCTGTTTCAAATCCCTGGAAGATGAGAAGTTTCCATAAAGATGAGAGTCTCATTAAGCATCCGTGGTAGGGCTACCAGGTCCCTCTTCACCACCTGCAGGTTTTGGGGCAGAGCCGGAGCAGGGCAGGGTTTGGGGAGGGGAGGGACTTCAATGCCATAGAGTCCAATTGCCGAGTGCCCATTTTCTCCATGTGAACTGATCTCTATCAGTTGGAGATCAGTTGTAATAGCAGGAGATCTCCAGGTAGCACCTGGAGGTTGGCAACCCTATTGATGTACCATCAAGTATCTCAATTACTGTTTATTTTTTTTAAAACCCTCAAAAGCCCCCTGGTGGTGCAGGAGTCTGTGGCCACTGTCAGGACTGGGGTAGGGGGAAATTGTGCCGTGTGGACAGGACCTGGAAACTCTGGACTGTCACACCCACATGGGAGCCATCCCAGCTTTGCTGCGACCTTTCCAAAAAACGTTGCAAAGCAGGGTTGGGAAAGGGGAGTGGCTGTGACTCAGTAGAAGAGCCTCTGCTTGGCATGCGGAAGGTCCCAGGTTCAGTCCCCGGCATCTCCAGTTAAAGGGACCAGGCAAGTAGGTGATGTGAAAGACCCCCTGCCTGAGACCCTGGAGAGACACTGCCAATCTGAATAGACAATGCAATATAAGGCAGTTTCATGTCTGTGTTCATGTGAAAAGTCGCAGGAAAGATGGGGGGAACCCAGAACATAAGAATATAAGAAAAGCCATGCTGGATCAGACCAAGTCCAGCAGTCTGTTCACACCGTGGCCAACCAGGTGCCTCTAGGAAGCCCACAAACAAGACGACTGCGGCAGCATTGTCCTGCCTGTCTTCCACAGCACCTAATATAACAGGCATGCTCCTCTGATCCTGGAGAGGATAGGTGTGCATCATGACTAGTATCCATTTTTACTAGTAGCCATGAATACCCCTCTCTTCCATGAACATGTCCACTCCCCTCTTACAGCCTTCCAAGTTGGCAGCCATCACCATGTCCTGGGGCAGGGAGTTCCACACTTGAACTATGCATTGCGAGAAGAAATACCCCCTTTTATTTGTTTTGAATCTCTCACCAGGAGGTGCACGAAAGCACCATGACGGTATGGGGAAGCAGGAGAAAAGGCTTTCCTTCCTAGTAGCATCCATGCTGGGGCAAAGAAACTCTGGGCCAGTGATCTGGTCCCAGCTCCACTTGAGAACCCCCTTCTTCCATCTTCTGTCTGCTGTTGATAAGGCTGCCGGAGGGGAAGCAAGAAGCAGTGAGACATCCCCATGGGAGCCAGAGCCTCAAATCTCCTGGCCTGGCCCTTCCCCAGTGGAGAAAAATAACTGTACAGTTCTATTGAGGGGTGAGTTGAAGTAAACCGTACATCTTTTAGCCCAAGCAAATAAACAACTAAGGAAAGAATGACAATGAAGCAGTGTAAGAAACCAAAACATTTTCCTGGATGAATTTAAAGCAGGGATGGGGAACCTCAGGCCCGGGGGCCGCATACATTTTTTGTGGCCCTCGGGAGCTCCAGGGCGCGGCACAGGGCGGCCCTCCCTGAGGGTGTTCTTTGTCTCCCTCCGTCCTTTTCTTTCTCCCCCTCTTTCCATTTCTTTCTCCCTCTCTCACTTTTCCTCTTTCTCTGTTTTCCTTCCTTCCACCCTTGCTGATCGACCTGCGGGCTGCATCCCCCTGGCGCCTTGTTTGCTTGGGCCCACCGCTGGCTGCCCTCCCGCCTTCTGGAGTGGGGGCGCCCTCCAGGTCTTCTCTGTGTGGCCTCCCCTGGGGTTGCCAACCTCCAGGTGGTGGCCGGAGACCTGGCAGCCCTAGCCTCTCCCCCCACACCGGGAGATCTACACCTGGTTATGGCCCCCGAATGATGTTATAAATGTGCAAATGGCCCTTGGCAGGAAAAAGGTTCCCCACCCTTGATTTAAAGCCACAGTTCACAAGCAACACCTGCCCCTATTTAGAAGTTTCTGGTCGCTGTTCCTGAAAAATCTCTCTTCCTGTTGACTGTTTGGAGATGCCTTAAGCATCACTGTGAGTTGCTAGCTCCCTCCTCATATTCTCAAGCCATTAATTTGTGTTGGGGGTGGATGCATATTGACCCTGGTGCACATGTGCCTATTAAGGTTGCCAACCTCCAGGTACGAAGCAAAAATACAGCACAGATACCAACAGCAAACTGTGGAGAAACAAAGGTATCAAGCTCACAATAGTAAAGCAAAAAGTGCTCTGTTATTTACAAGTGCAAAGCGTCAAAAATATCATGAACATATACAAACATAACACAATGTCATTTGTTTCTCCACAACCTCCAGGTACTAGCTGAATATCTCCTGCTATTACAACTGATCGCCAGCCAATAGTGATCTGTTCCCTTGGAGAAAATGGCCACTTTGGCCATTGGACTCTAAGTCCCTCCCCTCCCCAAACCCCACCCTCCTCAGGCTCTGCCCCCAAAATCTCCCGCTGGTGGCGAAGAGGGACCTGGCAACCCTAGCCTTGGTTAGTATGTGGATGGGAGACCATCAAGGAATTCCAGGGTGCCGTCGCAGAGGCAGGCAATGGCAAATCACCTCTGAACACCTCTTGCCTTGAAAACCTTATGGGGTCTCCATACGTTTGCTGCAACTTGACGGCACTTTCCCACCACGTTAGGTTTCTGATCCTTCCTGTGGGGGGGAAGCTCGATTTGCCCCCATTCGATTTAAGTGGCATTTTGCATTGCAGTGAGTGCCCCGATGCTTTCCCTGCAAGAACTTTCAACAATTCTAGCTCCATTACCCTAACTCCAAAATATTCTGACAATGCTTCGTTCACAAAGAAGATGCTGTTGCCTCACTATGACTGGTTCTTTCTCTTAAGCCAGTACAGCGAAACCGTTTCTTACCCCGGAGAGCTATAAATGCTTGTTCATTCATGGCACCTCTAGCTGTGAGGTCACTTCCTCAACTATGACTGTGCGGCTATATTATTACGTTGAGGGTCCGCGTTTTATATATATAGTTTCTTTAATGTCTCCTTCAATCGGTTTTTATTTTTATTTCAGTTTCCTCCTGGGAGAAACAGTTTCCTTCTCTGTTGCATATCCAAATATTGACTTAACGTTTGCCATTAAAGGAACAGTGAGAGAGAGAGAAAACCCTTCCCAGCCTCTTGTTTCCAGTGCAGACCTCAATGAACGTGCTTCCCACCCCGATACCTTTAAGGGCAGTGGTGGCCCTGATTCAAATCTTGACGCAGAAATGTCACACACTCCCCACTTCCCTGAGCATGGCAAAGGTCCAGAGATGAAGCTGCCTTTAAATCTGGCAAGTCGCTCTCCAGGGTCACAGGCAGGGAAAGGTCTTTCTCCTCACTTGCTGCTGGAGGTTATTTTGAGCAAAGGCATCAGGAGGGATGGTGCTGCTGCAGTCGTCTTGTTTGTGGCTTCCTAGAGGTCCCCCCCCCCCCCGGTGCCACCCTGGACACGGACTGCTTTAAACTTTGGCCAGGATAGTATATTTGACTGCAAGGGAAATGCAATCTCCTGCGCATAGGGTTGCCAACCTCCAGGTGGTGGCTGGAGATTTCCTGCTATTACAACTGATCTCCAGGCAATAGGAATCAGTTCCCCTGGAGAAAATGGCCGCTTTGGCAATTGGACTCTATGCCATTGAAGTCCCTCCCCTCCCCAAACCCTGCTCTCCTCAGACTTCACCCTAGGGTTGCCAGGTCCCTCTTCACCACCGGTGGGAGGTTTTTGGGTGGAGCCTGAGGAGGGCGGGGTTTGGGGAGGGGAGGGACTTCAATGCCATAGAGCCCAATTGCCAAAGCGACCATTTTCTCCAGGTGAACTGATCTCTATCAGCTGGAGAACAGTTGTAATAGCAGGCGATCTCCAGCTATTACCTGAGGTTGGCAACCCTACTCCACCCCCAAAATTTCCAGGTATTTCCCAGCCCAGAGCTGGCAACCCTACCTGTGCATAATGTGTCCCTGGGAGGGCAAGATGCCCTCCTCCATGATAGCCTAGCCTACTGTGCTGCATCCCAGTTTGAAGCCAGCTGGTGCCTCTGCCCAAAAAGCAACAGGAGATGGCCATGCCCATCATGTCCCACTTGGCAGCTCCCAGAAACCTCTTGGCCAACTGCCTGGGGAAGGCAGGATGTAGGACTCAATGGGCCTTTCTACATGAAATCCTCCTTGCTGCTTCAGTTGGCAACGATCCTGTTACAGATGCCGGCTGGCCTCCCTTTCAGTCGGGTACTGGCTGGCAGCAGCTAATAGTCTGGGGTGATTAGCTGACGTTTCATCAGTGGGAGCTCCGGACAGATGATAGCTCCATCTCTAGTGTTTGGAGTGAGATCTCCTTTGGAAGTCGAAGAAAGATGACACTCTCCCCAGCTGAGTTCGTAGAAAGCTGCAGGCTATAGTGAAACACACACACAGAGGGCTGGTTTAGATGGCTTTTAAAGGGAGCTGAGTCTCTTAATGCCGGAGAGGTCCAACAATAACTTTCAGCCTGGAGGGCTAAAATGGAGCCTTCTTCTAGGTAGGGTTGCCAGGTCCCTCTTTGCCACCAGCAGGAGGTTTGGGGGGCAGAACCTGAGGAGGGCAGGGTTTGGGGAGGGGAGGGACTTCAATGCCATAGAGTCCAATGGCCAAAGCGGCCATATTCTCCAGGGGCACAGATCTCTATTGGCTGGAGATTAGTTGTAATAGAAAGAGATTTCCAGCTAGTACCTGGAGGTTGTGCAAAGGGATAGTAACAAGCTCTTGCAATATATGCAAAATAGTGATGTTATTCAAAAAGTGCAAAAACATTCAAAGTTACAATGATATGACGAACTCACACTTATATACATAAATCTTCCAAAAGGAAGTCAATCTTGATAGGCACAAGCTTTACAAGGTAAGTACAAAAACTTATTTCTCTTAACATTTGTTCTTTTTGCAGGTAGAAATGTTGAAGCGCTGTGGAGGCTGAAACGGACCGGGAGCATCCTTCCGGATGAAATCAACGCTTTCGCTGTTACACGACAGCTTCTTCAGCCAAGAGCCTCACTCATACACTTGTCTTCATCCAGCAGTAATTTTTCACAGCTTATTCAGTCCCAGGCTGTAATATTTCACAGCTTATCCAGTCTCATTCTCCTCTGCGCCCAGTAGGCTGCTTGAGAACGTCTAGGATTGCCAGCCTCCAGGTGGGGCCTGGCGATCTCCTGCTATCATAACTGATCTCCAGACAATAGAGGCCAGTTCCCTCGGACAAAATGGCTGGTTTGGAGGGTGGAGTCTATGGCATCATATCCCTGCCGAGGTACCTCCCCAAACTCCGTCCTCCCCAGACTCCACCTCTAAAATCTCTGGGTATAGCTTAACCCAGAGTTGGCAACTCTATCTAAGACCTTCTGGCCTGCCCTTTGCATATCTGCATCGAGGTGAGGCTGGTTTTTTTCAGCCATGACTCCTAGGCTTTGGAATCTCTTGGCCCAGGAGCTCTGATCAGCTCCCCTTTCTGGTTTTCTGGAGGTTTGTGAAGACATGTGCTTTCCCCCAAAGGCCTTTTGACGGGACTGAACCCAGCGGCTGTCCGTCTGAATGCCAGGCCTTCTAGCCGTGGCGCTGCCTTGAGCCTTGGCTCCTTCATGTCATCTAATTTTGGCTCAGAGTCCTTTCATTTGTTTGGTTTTTACCGCTGTGTTAGATTTTACGAGGCTGGGGTTTAGATTCTTAATCCTGCTGCTAATGTAAAAATGTATTTTTATTATGTCGAAGGGGTTGACTCCGCGTTAAATTTATTTATTTATTTGAGAAATTTATACCTTGCTTTTCTTCCCAATCAAGACCAAAAGCAGCTTATCACATTCTTCTTCTTTCCTTTATTTTGCTCTCACAATTACAACCCTGTGAGGTAGGTTAGGATGTGAGAGAACGGCCGGCCCACGGTCACTCAGTGAACTTCCATGGCAGAGTGGGGTGGCAAACCAGGTACCTCCTCTGGCTACGCCCCAAAAACCTCCCGCCAGTGGCCAAGAGGGGCCTGGCAACCCTACTCTTCTATGTCTATTTATTTCCAGAGTGAAAAGATATGCAGCAGGGGCAACACATGAACACATGAAGCTGCCTTCTACTGAATCAGACCCTTGGTCCATCAAAGTCAGTATTGTCTACTCAGACCGGCAGTGGCTCTCCAGGGTCTTAACCTGAGGTCTTTCCCCTCACCTACTTGCCTAGTCCCTTTAACTGATTGAACCTGGAACCTTCTGCATGCCAAACAGATGCTCTACCACTGAGCCATGGCCCCTCCCCAAACCTCTGGTACCAAACTCCCATTGCATTAACCCTTCTGACATCATGAGCCTTTGCACAGTGCTTTCTAGAGATGTTCTTGCCCCCTAGAAAGAATGACTTGAGGCTGTTGTTCCTGGGCAATTGATCTCTGTCACAGGACTCTCTTCAATGCCTGCTCCCCATTCATAAGCAGTTGGGCCAACACCAACCACAAGTAGCTTTTGGTTAGAACAGGACACACAACAGCTCTGCAGGACCTATTCAACAGGTAGAGCCATCAAACGCTCTAAAAGCACTTACCTTCTTCAGCTCCTGACCAGCCCCAGATGGTTCCTGGTTCCCCAAATAGGTCTCGGAGAGCCGAACTGCCTCCGCGCTGCTGCTCGGCTCCTCGGCTCTCAACAATTAATCTGGGCTTTTCCGAGGCTAAGAAGGGGGGAGTCCTTGCTAGATCCATCTGCCGCTCAATGTCCCTCACCCTTTGTTTCATCATTTTCTTTGTCGGAAAAGAATTCGGCCACGCTGAAGAGGCCGTAGACCGCCCAGTAGGTCAGCCACGTGGCGTCGTCATCCTTGGGGGAACCCTCGATGGCTTTGATGGAAGCGTACTCTGGATAGACAAAGCCAATGAGATTGCAGTGAAGCCCCGTATCCAAACATCAAGTAGAGCCCCACAAAAGCAAAAGAGCCTGTGGCCAGGTAATAACGTTTCACACCGCTTTTGGCTTCCAGGTAGGGTTGCTAATCTCCAGGTACTAGCTGGAGATCTCGTGCTATTACAACTGATCTCCAGCCGATGAAGATTAGTTCACCTGGAGAACATGGCCGCTTTGGCAGTTGGGCTCTATGGCATTGTAGTCCCTCCCCAAATCCCGCCCTCCTCAAGCTCCGCCCCCAAAAACCTCCCACCGGTGGCAAAGAGGGACCTGGCAACCCTACTTCTAGGTGAGTCAGGAGATCGCCCAGCAAGCCTGGCCGGTTGAGAAACTCCTCGAAGCGCTGCTGCGTGGTGACCATCGTGGCTCCTGCGGTCACCAAAACTCCATTTTCTTAGTCTGATCAGCCCCCAAATCCAGTAGCAAATAGGGAGAAAAACCCATCTGTTCCAGCCTACCTCTAACTGCTCCACTACCAAACCATACTGCAATTGCTCGGCACAGAAGACCAGGCTTGGGAGTAGGAGCGGCCCCGTGTGCAGAAACAGCCATAGGCTGTCTCAAAGGAGGTAAAAACTCTTGACATTTCAACCCCAAGACTCCTTGTGGTGGCGAAATCTACCTAACTGGACCTCAGCTCTCATTGAGGAGAGGGGAGGTTGCAGTTTTATCTGCGATTGCCTGAAGGTAGCCCGCACCCAGATCTGGGGCTTGCATCCTAAATAAAACCAAGATGCTGCTGATGACATCAGCAGGGAGCTGTTTTGTACACAGTGTTTTCCAGCCGGCCGCCAGACACCACGGTCCTGGCTTGCTATTACAGAATAAAATAAAACTTATATCAGCAAAATCTTGGGTTCATGCTAAATTAAGCAATCGCCTTTTATGGCTTCTGGTATCTTAATGCTACCCTTGCCAACAACATGAATCAAAACAGTGACAGTTTCATTGCCTCCACTTTGGGCTTTTAGTGGAGTGTAAAGCTCCAGATTGGGAAGATTTATTGAGCTCATTGTTTTCAAGTACTTTTGGAATCTATGTAAAAAAAGAGGGGGGGGGAGCCGTTTAATTCCAAAATGAAATGTGAACTAAAGGAAGTGGCACCCATGTTTCCCACCTGTTCATATCTCATATCTGAGGCTTTGAGAACCAGAACCTCAAAATTGATCTATATGTCACTCTGCAAAATGAGCTAACGAATGGAACCGAGTTCTTTCTGTGTTCTGCCTTGAGGTCTAGAAACCTGGAACCATGTTACACCTTCAAAATGAGCTAACGGACAGAACCAAGCTCACCATGCCTGTATTCCAGAGATCATAACCGATCGGGGACCTGTTCTAGCATTCGTGAGTGTCTGTAATGGTTCCCTTAACTCTTTCTTGTTGCCGGCTCTGCTCACGTGGCTAGAGGCTGCTTCCAGGTGGCTACAGAACTATTTCTTCACCTTCCCATCCCCACCGACACAGCAACTGAGAAGCAAGAAAGCAAGCAATGGTACCACCCCTCCAACTGGGCCAAATTCCATCCATCTGACCTACATAGCTCTGCCCACCCAAGATTCCCCAGATTCAGGATGGATTTTTCAAGGTTGTACCCTGAGGGAGGGAGAACCCTTTTGCTACTGTGCCAGTGTGATATAGTCTTTGAACATGGAGTCAGGAGGCCTGAATTCAAACCATGCTCTTTCATGGAAGATTGCCGATTGGCCTTGGGCCAGTCACGAACTGTCAGCCTTACCTACCTCACTGTTGGAAGGATAACATGGAGGAAGGAAGAATGATGTTGTAAAGCTGCTTTGAGTCCCCAATGGGGTGGAAAATGGGGTAAAAATATTATTTATGTAGATAGAAGTACTACTAAAACTTCTTTTTTGTAATGGCATTCCCCTTTCATTCTCACACTGGAAGGGATGCCTCTTCTTGGACTTTGCTTGCGTTGATATGCATGCACCATCTGAAAACATTGAGCTTTTCCCCTTTTAAGTTATTGCTTATTCATAAGTGAATTTATACAGACTTAACTGGTTGCTGAAGTGCATTTGAGAATCTAGCTACTTTGCTGAGAGATCATTGATCAGAGCTCCCCTGCATTTTATAAAGTCCAGTTGCAGCCCTGTGGGAGGGGGATTTTTAACCCTTCTTCCTCTGTGCAACCAATCCAGCTCCCTCCCTGGCTGTTATTAGTCCCGGGAAGGAAAAAGACAGGCACCCTCTCTTTACGTGTCTCTCCCCACCCCTTTCTAGGGCTAATAATGAGTGGGTCTGTTTTGATTCGTGAAAACGCAGGAGGGTTCCTACACCATAGCCCTTAAATCAGTCCATCAACAGCCAAGGTTGCTAACCTCCAGGCGGGGCCTGGGGATCTCCTAGAATTACAATTGATCTCCAGACAATAGAGATCAGTTCCCCTGGAGAAAATGGCTGTTTTGGAGGGTGAACTCTATGGCCATTTATGCAGGGCTGTTTCCCTCCTCGCGGTCACCCTGCCGACTGCTTCGGGGCTTCCTTTTGATTATGCATGTCTTTCCTGACCGTCAGAGGTTGCCTGGCTCTCCCTGCGCATTTTGCCCATGCTTTCTGGATGCTGTTTTAGCCAGAACCCGGAAAATGCAGGCAAAATGCATGGAGATGCACAGGTGACCTCTGACGGTCGGGATAGCCATGCATAATCAAAAGGAAGCCCGGAAGCAGTCGGCAGGGGTGACCGCGGGGAAACAGCCTTGCATAAATGGCCTATTGCATTACATCCTTGCAGAAGTTTCTCTCCCCTCCCCAAGCCCCGCCCTCCCCAGGTTCTACCCTTAACTCCAGGGATTTCCTATCCCAGGGTAAGGAACCCTACCCACAGCTGTTCCTTGAAAACCGCAGAGATGTGGTTTGGGGGAGGGGCCGTGGCTCAGTGGTAAAGCCTCTGCTTGGCATGCAGAAGGGCCCAGGTTCAATGCCCGGCATCTCCAGTTAAAGGGACTAGGCAAGTAGGTGATGTGAAAGACCCCTGCCTGAGACCCTGGAGAGCCGCTGCCGGTCTGAGTAGACAATACTGACTTTGATGGACCGAGGGTCTGATTCAGTATAAGGCAGCTTCATGTGTTCACATGAGATGATCCAATGTAATTTTAGGCCCTAAGACGCCTTTAACCAATAGTCCTACTTCTAGGATTGTTATTAGCAACATTATTAAGAGGCGGAGGTCCAGATTAATAATTAACTGTGCCTCTAGATTCCTCAGACAAGGCATGCGCTCCATGCGGATGGCATGGAAGCATCGGCACAGGAGTCTGTCGGCAAACCTGCCTTTGCCAGCCGTGGCGCCTCCTGCAGAGGTGGTCAAGGAACAATGATCCCCACTGTTCCGGCAAAAGAATGTGAAACATTTGACATCAGACGGTGGCAAGAGTTCAAACATGTCACCGCTGGGAAAGCTGAAAATGGGGTGTAATTTGTCAAAAGCCTGTTGAAAGTTTTGAGGGCTGGGGACAGAGGCAGGGGGTTGGAAGCGCTGGAGAAGCCAATGCCGGTTAGCTCCCTGATCCATCCTTGCGTGTTTCTTTTTTCCCTTTTCTGTCCACTCTCTGTGTACTTTGCCATACAGATTTGTATACTTGGAAGATGTGAACTCTGCAGAAATCTGGGGAGCTTCCAGTTTCAAATGCAGCTTTGAGCAGGAATTACAAGTTGTGTGTGTATATTTATAAAAGTATGCCCAGGCAGAAAGGCATCCAAGGCAGTTTTACGACTCATGGAAAACCAGGCATTTCGGGGGGAGGTGGTGCCCTCGAAGGTGCCGAGTCCCCCGGGGCCATGGCACCCGGAAGCAATTGGCCCCCTGATTGGCTGGGAGCCATGCATGGAAACTCTTCCAGGTCAGGCTTCCATGTCAGGCTTGACCCCATTCCAGAACATTCTTCGGTCTTTTATGTGTGGCTGTTTCACTCGCCATCACCCAACAACTTCATGTCTTTGTGTGGATTATGCATGCCGTTTCCCACCGTCAGGGGGTGCCTCACTCTCCCCTGCCTTTCCCCGCGTTTTGCATTCATTTTCAAATTTGAGATAAAACAGGTCTCTGAAAACCCGGGCAAAACTTGGGGAAAGGCAGGGGGAGAGCGAGGTGACCTCTGACGGTCAGAAACGGCATTCATAATCAACACAAAGACCCGAAGTCGTCGGAGGGGTGACCGCGAGGGAAACAGCCGTGCATAAAAGACCTATGAGTTCTCCAACAATCCACATAGGAAAATACAGCCACCAAAGGCTGGACATATAGGGTTGCCAGGTCCCTCTTTGCCACCAGAGGGAGGTTTTTGGGGTGGAGCCTGAGGAGGGCAGAGTTTGGAGAGGGGAGGGACTTCAATGCCATAGAGTCCAATTGCCAAAGCAGCCATTTTCTCCAGGTGAACTGATCTCTATTGGCTGGAGATCAGTTGTAATAGCAGGACGTCTCCAGCTAGTACCTGGAGGTTACAACCAAAGAACAACTCAATTTACACTGTTAAATAGTACTGGCAAGAAGAAAACAGTGCAGGCAATTATATCACAAGTGCGAAAAAAAAGTGCAAAACAAAAAAAAAGTGCAAAACATCAAAAAAGTGCAAAACATCAAATAACAACAACAGTGCTTATACAAAAAGATGATCACAGAAATACAACTATATACAAGGCCATTCACAATGTGAAAAGCAATATTTCAATGAAGCCCACTGGCTATCTTCCAATGTGACAAGTCCCAAAAACAAGTCCAAAATCAAAATTCAAGAGTCAATGACTGCTGGAACACCTCTTGCTGCTCCAAAAAAGGTGACAGAGGGAACGCTATCCCGGATATTTGTAGCGCTTTCACCAATTATTTGGCTTCGTCAGCCTGAAATGTTATTATAAAAATGTGTTACGTATTACCATGCCGACTTAACTCGCAAAAAACAGGATACAAGATACACAGTAAGTTTCTATAGCTAGTCATTCTTACCTCAGCAATAAGGTTTAAGCCCACTAGTATATATTCCTTATAGGAGATTGTTCAGGTTGAATTCAACAGTCCTTCCACTTATTCCATTTTTATTTTTATTGTTATATTTTCTTGTTGGCTCCCAACGAAATGGGCTGCTAATGTTTAAGGGCTACTTCATGGAAGTATATGTGCTTAACGCCATGAAGTAGCCCTTAAACATTAGCAGCCCATTTCGTTGGGAGCCAACAAGAAAATATAACAATAAAAATGGAATAAGTTGAAGAACTGTTGAATTCAACCTGAACAATCTCCTATAAGGAATATATACTTATTGCTGAGGTAAGAATGACTAGCTATAGAAACTAGCTCATTGACTCTTGAATTTTGATTTTGGACTTGTTTTTGGGACTTGTCACGTTGGAAGATAGCCACTGGGCTTTATTGAAATATTGCTTTTCACATTGTGAATGGCCTTGTATATAGTTGTATTTCTGTGATCATCTTTTTGTATAAGCACTGTTGTTGTTATTTGATGTTTTGCACTTTTTCATTAATATATGTTTTCTGATATAATTGCCTGCACTGTTTTCTTCTTGCCAGTACCTGGAGGTTGGCAACCCTATTGCAGGTACAGGTGCAATTTACCTTCTACAGGCTGATCCGTGATCTTGCCTGCTCCCCAAATGACAAGGACTTGCATATGGCCCTTGACACCTAAGAGGTTCATTTCCCTGGGCGGGATTTGGAATGAATCCATAGGGTTGGCAACCCTATGGACATTGGGGAGATAAATTTACTCACAAGTAGCTCGAGGTGCCAGCACGAGCACCTACTTCTTGGCCTTTTTCGGGCCTGGGTGGGATAAAAGGCAGAATAAATAAGCTTTGACCTTTAAAAAAAACCTGAATCCTATGAATTGGTCCTCAGAAAGGCAGGAGAAAGCATGAGCAGAGGGTTCTGTAACCGAGAGGTAATGCTGGGCTGAGCTGTTGGGCGTTGGGTCAATCTCTGTGCTAGAGGGTGTTTGTTGATTCCCCCACCCCCTCCGGTGCACTTTTATATAAGGCCACCAGAGCCCTGAAAACAAGGCAACAGCTGAAGTCTTTGATTGACGTGGGCTGGTTTTGAAGCCTCACCCAAGAGGCCATGAAAGGTTCCTTCAGAGCATCCTGCCTCCTTCTGTGGTCACAGCTCAGGCCACAGGCTTTTCCTGAGCCGCAGGTTTCAAGGCTGCCTGTTCCTTGAGTTGCAGTTCAAAATATGAATGGAACACTTATCCCAATTAGAGCAAACTGTGTCCATGATCACCCTTCTCTCTCTTTTTGGCGCAGTGAAAGGGAGCCGTTGAGCAAACAGCTGGCTTGGGTCATCTTCCACATCTTGTTCTCGGGATGACTGGGGTTTTCTTAAGACCAATCCAAAGCAGGGCAGGGCAGGCTTAGATTCTCACATCTTGATTTTGCCTTGTGCCACTGAGACTGGCATGTGAATACGTCAGAGGAAGGAAACGTCTTCTCCTTTTCTTCTGGCATCTCTTGCCACTTCTTCTGAGAGAATCAAGTGAGGGCACCATTCTTTCTCAGCTCCCTTCCATGCTAGCTAACATCCTGAGCAGGTAAGTCCTTTTCCTATCATGTATCATGAAATGTCATTAGATTTGGATGGCCTAGACCATCCTGATCGTGTTAGATCTCAGAAGCTAAGAAGGGTTGGCCCTGGTCAGTATTTGGATGGAAGTCCAGGGTTCTTATTCAGAGACAGGCAATGGCAAACCATTTCTGTTTGTCTCTTGCCTTGAAAACTCTATGGGGTTGCCATAAGTCAGCTGTGACTTGGTGACACTTTCCACCACCAGATCTGCATACCCAACCTTGGGCTTGCTTCATTTTCTCAAGGAATGCTGTCAAGCTGAGCACCCTGTTTGTTTTGCTCGGTGCGGAAGAAGGACCTTGCAAGAATAATCTTGCAGTCTTTTTGCCAAAGATCTTTTGCAAGAAGGATCTTGCAGGAAAATTAAAATTTTTATTTCCTTAAGGAGCAAAGCACAAACTAGTCTGGAGTTGTCCGCCACCACCCAATGGGCCAACCATTGTTGGGAATCTGGAACTATCCCATGAAGAGGGGAGGGACCATAGCTCAGCGGTAAAGCATTTGCCCCTAGTTCAATCTTTGGCATGTCCAGTTAACAGGGACTGCATGATGTGAAAGACCCGAAACCCTGGAGAGCCACTGCCAATCAGAAAGCAGAATATAGATCTTGATAGACCAAGGGTCTGATTCAGTATCAGGCAGCTTCATGTGTTCATCAGCAACATCCTGGGAACTGTCACATGCTTGCCTTTAGCACTAAATTTGAGCAGAATGTATTCTGCAGAAAGCTTTATATTCTTTGAACAGTTAATGGACGACAGAAGTCTCTTACAAAAGACAGCTATTTTTTTAAAACCCAGTCCATAGTTTTGGATCAGTTAAAAACAACAACAACCTTGCAGCCTATTGTAGTAGAAGAAGAAGAGTTGGTTTTTATATGCTGACTTTCTCTACCTTTTAAGGACAATCAAGCCGGTTTACAGTCTTCTTCCCTTCCTCTCCCCACAACGGACACCTTGTGAGGTTGGTGGGGCTGAGAGTGCTCGAGGAGAACTGTGACTAGCCCAAGGTCACCCAGCTGGCTGGATGTGGAGGAGCAGGGAAACCAGCCCAGCTCACCAGATTAGAGTCCGCCGCTCATGTGGAGGAGTGGGGAATCAAACCTGGTTCTCCAGATTACAGTCCACTGCTCTTTACCACTATACCACGTTCTGCTCACATCTATTGCAGAGATATGCCAGCACCATGGCTCCAGGTCAGCACCCTTAGAGACCTGAGAAATCCCAGAGGGGTAGCTGTGTTAGCCCAAAGATGAAAACATTAATTCCGGCATCACTTTTTGTGAGCCCGAATGTACTTTGCCAGATGCGTGGAGTGTTTGTTCCCTTGGGTCAACAGGCAGATAGAAAAGCTGTGCGCATTGGATGCGTTCACCTGCAGTTCTCCAGCCCCTTTGGTGGAAATCATGACGGTGAAACTTGTTTCAAGACAGTTTAAATTTGGAGGGCAGATTAGACAATATCGCCTTTTCAAAGAGTTCTGAGCTATCTCTTCCTGCTTCTTGCTCTTGTGAGTAGTGAGCTGTTTGGATTGGGTGATCTGATTTTAAAATGTGGACTAGGTATCTGTAAGAACACAATCCTGGGTGAATCCTGGCTGAAACAGGGAATAAAGGAGGCTAAAGCGACCATGTGTTTTCGCCCTTAAAGCTGCCGTAAGATGCCAAGAACAAACCTCTGTTTCTTTGCGACAGGCATGAACACGGCTTGTTGTTCTGCGTGAGCTCCTTTTGCACAGAGCAGGATGTTTTGGGATGCCTTGGATCAAACTCCAGTTTACTGTGATCACAGATGATGAGGGGCCGTGGCTCAGTGGTAGAGCATCTGCTTGGCATGCAGAAGGACCCAGGTTCAATCCCCGGCATCTTCAGTTAAAGGGATTAGACAAGATGTGAAAGACCTCTTCCTGAGACCCTGGAGAGCCAGTCTGAGTGGACAATACTGACTTTGATGGACCAAGGGTCTGATTCAGTATAAGGCAGCTTCATGTGTGTTCATGATTCACTAAGACCCTATGTTACATCAGCCCACAGGGTTGGATATCTCATAGCCATCACTAATATTGTGGCAGTATTGAAAAAAGAGGGTGAAAGGAACATTTTTTTTTGGGGGGGGGAGTTGGAAATACTTGTGAGTTTTACAAGATAAGAACACAAGAAAGGCCCTGCTGGATCAGACCAAGGCCCATCAAGTCCAGCAGTCTGTTCAGACAGTGGCCAGCCAGGTGCCTCTAGGAAGCCACAAATAAGACGACTTCAGCAGCACCATCCTGCCTGTGTTCCACAGCACCCAAAATAATAGGCATGCTCCTCTGATACTAGAGAGAATAGGTATGCAGCATGACTAGTATCCATTCTAACTAATAGCCATGAATACCCCTCTCCTCCATGAATATATCCACTCCCCTCTTAAAGCCTTCCAAGTTGGCAGCCATCACCACATCCCGGGGCAGGGAGTTCCACAATTTAACTATGCATTGATTGTGTGAAAAAATACTTCATCTGTTTTGAATCTCTCACCCTCCAGCTTTAGCAGATGACCCCGTGTTCTAGTATTATGGGAGAGGGAGAAAAACTTCTCCCTGTCCACTCTCTCCAAACCATGCATAATTTTATAGACCTCTATCATGTCTCTCCTTAGCTGCCTTCTTTCCAAGCTAAACAGCCCTAAATGTATTAACTGCTCCCTATAGGACAGTTGCTCTAGTCCCCTAATCATTTTGGTTGCTCTTTTCTGCACCTGAGGGACAACAGCCCAGGGAGGAGGGAGAGGTAGTCATGGACACTTAAGCAGGTTTAAAAGGGGGGGGGAGGAGCCCAGATGATAACAGACAAGGAGCAAAGGAGGATAACTGCTAGGATAAACAGATTGCAAAATATATCTTCAGATGGGCAACAAAATGAGGAATCCAAAACTGCCTTGCAGGAGTCGAACAAAGGTCCATCTAGACCAGCATTCTGTCTCCAGCCTTTGGCCAGCCAATCGGGACCAAGTTTCCTGGGGAAAAGGTGGTGTTTATAAATGCTTTTAAATAAAGAAATGCTCCTGGGGCGCTCATAAGCAAGACATTGTGAAGATAGCCATTCCATGGCACTAGTCCTCACAGAGCCGGTTCCAAGCAGGCTTGTCATACCCCCACTGGGAGAAGGGAGCACCCATCCCCAACAGTAGGGTTGCCAACCTCCAGGTGGTGGCTGGAGATCTCCTGCTATTATAACTGATCTCCAGCCGATAGAGATCAGTTCACCTGGAGAAAATGGCTGCTTTGGCAATTGGACTCTATGGCATTGAAGTCCCTCCCCTCTCTGAACCCTACCCTCCTCAGGCTCCGCCCCAAAAATCTCCAGGTATTTCCCAATCCAGAGCTGGCAATCCTACCCAGCAGGCACTTTCTACAACTACTCAATTGGCCAGCAGGGGGAGAAGTGACAGCAAAAGGGGGAATGCTAGCAGCACTCGGAAGTGATGTCGGCGTGTTGCTGGGCATGCGCTGGCATTCGGGCAAAACTCTATGGTTAAACCATAGAGTTCTGCCGAAATGCCAGAGTGCCCCTGGCATCACCCAGACCATGCTGATGACGCTTCTAGGTGCACAGGGAGTGATGTCCTGGAGATGTAATTATGTTGTCAGCAAGGCCCTCCTGCCACCAGTGAACCCACAGCTGGTTGCCATGCCCTGCAACCCTAGCAGGTTTTGGGGAACCCCAAACGTAATGCCTGGGCTAGGGTTGCTAAATTCCAAGTGGAGTCTGGAGATCTCCAAGAATTACAACTGATCTCCTGGTTACAGAGATCAGTGCCCCTGGAGAAAATGGGTGCTTCGGAGAGGGGGGGCTGTATGGCATTATATCCTGCTAAAGGCCCTTCCCTTCCCAAACCCTGCCCTCCCCAGGCTCCATCCCTCAGATCTCCAAGAATTTCCCAACCAGGTGTTGGTAATCCTAGCCGTGGCCCTATCCCCCACATGTGCATCCTTTCTCATTTGCTTGCTTGCTGGCAAGACCTCCCATTGCCTGTGCTCCCAGCCACACTGCACCACACACACACACACACACACACACCCTTCCCATAGGGTTGCCAACCTCCAGGTGGTGGCTGGAGATCTCCTGCCATTACAACTGATCTCCAGCTGATAGAGATCAGTTCCCTTGGAGGTCATGGCCGCTTTGGCTATTGGGCTCTATGGCATTGAAGTCCCTCCCCGAACCCGCCCTCCTTAGGCTCCACCCCAAAAACCTCCCGCCAGTGGCGAAAAGGGACCTGGCAACCCTACCTTCCCTTAGCACAGGAGTACAGGTGGTAGGAGAGCTCATGTGAGAGCCAGCGTGGTGTAGTGGTTAAGAGCGGTGGTTTGGAGCAGTGGACTCTAATCTGGAGAACCGGGTTTGATTCCCCACTCCTCCACATGAGTGGTGGGCACTAATCTGGTGAGCCGGGTTGGTTTCCCCACTCCTACACATAAAGCCAGCTGGGTGACCTTGGGCCAGTCACAGCTCTCTTAGAGCTCTCTCAGCCTCACCTACCTCACAAAGTGTCAGTTGTGGGGAGGGGAAAGGAAGGTGATTGTAAGCCCGTTTGATTCTTCCTTAAGCAATAGAGAAAGTCGGCATAGAAAAACCAACTCTTCTTCATATGTGGGCAAATGGCAGGGGGGTGCAGGAGATTGTAGCAGGGGTCCCCGCCAGAAGCCCTGGGAGCTTTCAGTAGGTTGTCAGTCCTGAGTTGTCAGCCTCTTGGATTAAGACATGCCTCCTCTGAACATGAAGGTTGAATTGAGCTGTCAGGACTTGTACATATCACTTTGATCTATCTAGTACATATCGCTTTGATCTATTGACTATGAATTTAGTCTGTCTGCTCTAAATGTTGGAGAAGGGGCCGTGGCTCAGCTTTGCATGCAGAAGGTTTGATATTCAGTTCTGGGCATTTCTTAGGGTTGCCAACCTCCAGGTACTACCTGGAGATCTCCTGCTATTACAACTATCTCCAGCCGATCAAAATCAGTTCGCGTGGAGAAAATGGCCGCTTTGGCAATTGGACTCTATGGCATTGAAGTCCCTCCCCTCCCCAGGCTCTGCCCCGAAAACCTCCTGCCGGTAGTGAAGAGGGACCTGGCAACCCTAGCATCTCCCATTAAAAGATTGCAGGTTCCTCCCGAGATTCTGCGACTATTGAATCTGTGGCTAAATTTTTTGATGAAATTGTTAAGAGGCGGAGGTTAAATGATATTTAGAGGGTTGGTTTTATTTGATTGACTGCTTGATGGTATGCCATCAATTGAAATTGAAAAAGATTGCAGGCAACGATCTGCTGGGGTACCCCTGCAGGGCTGCTACCAGTGCAAACAAACAAAACAGAAGTAGGTAGGATCAGTGGTATGAAGTAGTTTCACATGTTCAGTGTGTTTCTTTCTAATCTTTTTTCAAGATTTTTTCTTAAAGAGAAGCCATTTAAGGGCCAATTCATACATTATCCCCAAGCGGTGTTGCTGCTAGGGAGCTGCATCATATTGATGTCCAATATCAAGGGCAGCAGTCTTGCAGGAAGAGCAGTCCACGTGATTAGGGTTGCCAAGCTCCACGTACTAGCCGAAGATCTCCTGCTAGTACAACTGATCTCCTGCCGATAGAGATCAATTCACCTGGAGAAAATGGCCGCTTTGGCAATTGGACTCTATGACATTGAAGTCACTCCCCTCCACAAACCCCTCCACAAAAACTTCCTGCCAGTGGCAACGAGGGACCTGGCATTGGCAATCCTATTGACAGTAACCGTACCAGGAACCTTGACAATAGTGCACAGTTTGGCATGGTTGCTGTTTAGGGTTGCCAGGTCCCTGTTCACTACCATTGGGAGGTTTTGGTGACGGAGCCTGAGGAAGGTGGGGTTTGGAGAGGGGAGGGACTTCAATGCCATAGAGTCCAATTGCCAAAGTGGCCATTTTCTCCAGGTGAACTGATCTCTATCGGCTGGAGATCAGTAGTAATAGTGGGCGATCTCCAGCCAGTACCTGGGGGTTGGCAACCCTATTGCTGTTAGATTGAACCATATGGTTGGCCCTCTATACAGACTGCTTCAGTGATGGATCTCCAGTGTGGCTTGGCCCTTACAGTGGAAGTTTATCTGACAATTTCCAAAGGTACCAGTTGAGCAGATGGGAAACAAGCATCTAAACAAGCATCTAATCTACTACTGCAATGCAGGCAGTAGTAGATCCATAGGCACAATCCAGCAGCCTGATACTATAAAAGCTGCTTCTCTTCGATAGAACCCTTTCGTTAAGCAACCTTTTCCACCAAGCTCCAAACTTAAATTGAGTAGTTTTCTTCTTTTGGTGTCTGAGCCACCCCACCCACTCACCCACCTACCCAGGGAGGAAGGGTGGACCCAAATTCCAGTGGCTTGGAGCAGCCACAAGTCATCAAAGGCCATTGATCAGGGCCCTGTTTTGCCCCGCCAACTCCTGGCCATGCAAATTCTAGACAGAGAAGGCCATTTTGAATAATCTGTGCTTAGCTCCCCACGTAGATGGTTATTACAAATGAAAGATGGGCAGGGGACATGTTGCTAGAAATGCTCCAGTCGTTCTTTCGATGGGAGAAAACTAATCCATATCTAGATTCTGGTTCACGCCATCCAGTCTTTGCATTAAGTGCTGTTCTAAGTTCATGCTCCATATGCCCAGCTGGAATAGATTTCCCTGAGGATAACCACAGTGAGATTTCATGGATGGGGCTGCATGGATGCTCGACAGCAAGGCGCTCACTTTCATGTGGAAAGGGCTGTCTTTATCCCCTGGCATCTCCACAGATAAGGACAGGGCTGGCCTCAGTGGTGGGCACTGTTGGGCAGTTGCTGAGTCCCTCCCTGAGAGCCAGCGTGGTGTAGTGGTTAAGAGCAGTGGTTTGGAACGGTGGACTGTGATCTGGAGAACAGGGTTTGATTCCCCACTCCTTCCTCCACATGAGCGGCGGATGCTAATCTGGTGAACTGGATTGGTTTCCCCCCTCCTCCACATGAAGCCAGCTGGATGACCTTGGGCTAGTCACAGCTCTCTCAGCCCTCCCCAAACCCCGCCCTCCTCGGGCTCCGCCCCCCAAATCTCCTGCCAATGGCAAAGGGGGTCCTGGCAACCCTACTGCAAGGCCCCATAATGCCATTCCCATCGGGCTCAATCTCCTACGCATCTTCCAATGTGATATATGCCGCAATCTGTTAACAGTGCCCTTCTGAGGTCTTCAAAAGACTAACAGGCCATTCTCGGAACAAAGGAATCAATGGATGCAAACTTAACATAAAAGATGGCACCATTCAGAAACCAGAGTGAAAATATTTCAATATACTGGTAGCTGCTGCCTAAAAGTCACCATGCCTCCAAAAAGGAAACTCCAACAAGAAATGGCTGACTGACAATTTGTCCATGGTCGTTTATGCATGGGTACTTTCACTCACGTTTGCCCCGGTCTGTCTTGGTTGTTTGTTGGAGTTATGCATGAGTTTTCCCTCCATTAGAGATGACTTCACTGCCAGCCCTCACAAATCCCAGAACTTCCTGTCACTCTATTAGCCCGAATCTTCCCTCTCCCCTGAGCTTAGCCTGGGTGAAATCCCCATGCATAAGGCAAAGCGCAAGACACAGAAGTTTGGTTTCTCTCACAGCCAGTTACAAAGCCACATGTAAATAGGCGGGGATTCAAATGCTTCCTGCTTCCCCAGAACACTTTCTGAGCAGAAGAAATGCTTTTTAAAACCGAGGCTTGGATTTCTCCCCCACCCTTTCAGATTGCTCCGTTTTTTGTTTCTAAAATGTTTTTTTATGCAGCAATAGGGTTTGGGGGGATTTTCTCTCACAGTAAGCTCTACAAAGTAAGCCAATTACAAAGCAGCATTTAAAGGGGAGGGACTTGATTTGAGAATGCTGGTGCATAGATTCCCAACAGGAAAGTGTGGGTCCAGTGAGCAACAAATCTCAGGTAAAACTCCCATGCATAAACAACTCATATATTTAATTGTATCAGCCGGGAGGTAATCAGAGTAGACAACTTTCTTAACCACAACCGGTGCTAAAACTGCTGAGCCAAACTTACCCCCATTACAGTGGTTGCGAATGGTTACTGTGCTTCCCTCGCACGCTTTTAGATTTTGCATAGGAACATCATGATGACACGTCTTGCATTTCATGCCCCTTTAATCCATTTGTCTAGATTCCCCCTCCCCTTACTCTGCGTACCCAGCCTGCTGATGGAGATTCACTTCATGTATCCGGCAGTTCATACCATAGTATTCCCCATGGCTATGTATGGGTGTGAAAGTTGTGCAGTGAGGAAAGCTGACAGGAAGAAAGTTGATTCATTTGAAACGTAGTGTTGGAGGAGAGTTTTATGGATACTGTGGACTGCCCAAAAGACAAACAAATGAGTTCTAGATCAAATCAAGCCTGAACTCCCCCCTAAAAGCTAAAACGACCAAACTGAGGCCACAGTATTTTGGTCACATTGACCAGATGCAAGATGGCGCCATGGTAGTGAACTCCTAGATACTTCTAATTTTTTGGCCGCTGAGCTCACCTGGAGAAAATGGCCGCTTTGGCAACTGGACTCTATGGCATTGAAATCCCTCCCCTCCCCAAACCCCACCCTCCTCAGGCTCTGCCCCAAAAACCTCCCGCTGGTGAAGAGGGACTTGGCAAGGCGGTTACCAGGAGACCAAAATAAGTTCCCCTGGAGAAAATGGCAGCTTGGCAATTGGAGTCTATGGCATTGAAGTCCCTCCCCTCCCCAAACCCCGTCCTCCTCAAGCTCCACCCCAAAACCTCCCGCTAGTGGCAAAGAGGGACCTGGCAACCCTACCAGGAGACCAAGATCAGTTCCCCTGGTGAAAATGGCTGCTTTGACAATTGGACTCTACGGCATTGAAGTCCCTCCCCTCCCCAAACCCCACCCTCCTCAGGCTCCGCCCCCAAAACCTCCTGCTGGTGATGAAGAGGGACCTGGGAACCCTAAGTGTCCTGTGCTGCTTGCCCTACCTCATCAGTTGTGGGGCATCCTGGCCAGGGGTTTTCTAGGGCTGGGGGCTGTGATTGGGCACTGGGGACGGGGCTTGTCTTCCACAGGAGAGGAGGCAATTGGTTGTGCCAATAGTTGCAGTCCTAAACTACACTCTGGCCCTTATGGCCATGACAGTGGGGAGGGGGCACTTGATTTTTTCATATAACTGGTGCCTATGGGCTGCGCTGTGTTTTTTCTTGGCGTAACTTTGCACCTCTGGTGGGACATTCCTAGGCTGAAAGGGCTTAGGGAGCTGACTAACTCCGGCCAAGACCCCAGAATCACCCATAACCACATATGCCTCAGGTGCGCCGACAGCCAGTCCTTATAACAGTGTATCTGAGAGATATGCTGGTGTAAAGGTCACTCAGTTTCCTGAGTCCATTCCCCGCCCTAGGATGGCACTGTGAATCAGCTGCTTCCTTGTTAAAAAAAGGTACCCTGTGCAAGCACCGGGTCATTCCTGACCCATGGGGTGACGTCACATCCCGACGTTTCCTAGGCAGACTTTGTTTGCGGGGTGGTTTGCCAGTGCCTTCCCCAGTCATCTTCCCTTTACCCCCAACCCGCTGGGTACTCATTTCACCGACCTCGGAAGGATGGAAGGCTGAGTCAACCTTGAGCCGGCTATCTGAAACCGGCTTCCGTCGGGATCGAACTCAGGTCGTGAGCACAGCTTGGACTGCAGTACTGCAGCTTAACACTCTGCGCCACGGGGCTCTTACTTCCTTGTTAACCATGGTGAAACGTAAAATCTGGCCACCTTGAAGATGGTCTCATTAGAACAATCCACGGGGGGGGGGGGGGAAATATAAAATTCATCAGGTCTGCCTAGAACATACGAACATAAGAAAAGCCTTGCTGGATCAGACCAAGGCCCATCAAGTCCAGCAGTGTGTTCACACAGTGGCCAACCAGGGGCCTGTAGGAAGCCCACAAACACGGTGACTGCAGCAGCGTTATCCTGCCTATGTTCCACAGCACCCAATATAATAGGCATGCTCATAAGAACATAAGAAAAGCCCTGCTGGATCAGACCCAGGCCCATCAAGTCCAGCAGTCTTTTCCCACAATGGCCAACCAGGGGCCTCTAGGAAGCCCACAAACACGATGACTGCAGCAGCGTTATCCTGCCTGGGTTCAACAGCACCTAATATCATAGGCATGCTCATAAGAACAGACCAAGGCCCATCAAGTCCAGCAGTCTGTTCAAACAGAGGCCAACCAGGTGCCTCTAGGAAGCCCACAGACAAGACGACTGCAGCAGCATTGTCCTGCTTGTGTTCCACAGCACCTAATATAATAGGCATGCTCCTGTGATCCTGGAGAGTATAGGTATGCATCATGACTAGTATCCATCTTTACTGGTAGCCATGAATATGTCCATGAATATGTCCATGCCCCTCTTAAAGCCTTCCAAGTTGGCAGCCATCACCACATCCTGGGGCAGGGAGTTCCACAATTTAACTATGCACCGTGCGAAGAAATACTTCCTTTCATCTGTTTTGAATTTGGGATAAGGGTAGAGATATGTATACAGACTGAATAGAAGGGCAGTACAGTAACACATGGTCAGCTGTTTCAACCGTATCCATTTGGCAGGAGCAAACATGTTGAGGATGAAGGGAGACATGCAAATCTCCCTTCCAAAAGAGCTGGTGGTAAAGCATTGAAGCAGGCCAAGGTGTCCTGGCTTTCCTACATCCCCGTATTCCTTCTCTGCCTCTGGAGCCTCTGCTCTGCCCTCTTCTTTTGCTGCAGAGGGGGAAGGTTGGCAGAACTCAAGGCGAGGAGAAGTCCCCTGCCTTCTTTCCAGTGGTTGTCCGGCTAATTTACTAGCTCCTTGGTCATTCTCCGGCGCTGGCTGCGGACCCTACCCTCTGGAGGCCATACCCCTCGCTCCCATTAGCTAAATGCTTGCTGAAACCGGACACCTGCCTCACCGGAGCCAAAAAGCAAAGCCCTGGCAGCTATTTAAAGGGACAAGGACCGCCTTGTCAGGGACACCTCTCTGCAGCATCCGTTCCTGCCCCCCCCCACCTCACTCTCCATACCCTTGCAAGCATCCCCATCTCCTAATCCATTCTCCCCTCTGGACTGACCCGCTGGGGCAATATTGAAGCCTCAGGCGCCACCTGCACAGATCTAGGGAACAAGGACTATCCTGGGATGGCGGGAAAGATGCCAGTGCCACCGCTGTGAGAGGAGATGTGGGATTTCTCGGCCTTCCGCGGCTCAGGGGTTTAATTGTCAGTGTGGAAAAGAAACAGCCTTACCATCACCAGAGATCCTATTGTTTTGAAAGCACCTCTTGGGATGTTTTCACCTGGCTGCGGAGTAAGTGACTGACTGCTACCAAAATGGAGGGGTAGGGGTTGGGAGGGGTGGGTGTGCATGTATATTTGGTTACTGCAAACTGGACTTTGATCGATGGAGTGCAAAGCAGAACCCAAATGTCTTTTCAATGGCTGAAATTCCCTTGAAACTGCAGAGAGGTGGGTTTTTAAATCTAACTACTTGAGTGTGTGGGGGGTGGGATTCCCCTTGGGCAGTTCCTGCATTTCTATTGTGCTCCTTCCCAAAGCATCTCTGCTTTTGTGAGTGCCTTGTGCTGAAAGGAGTTTAACAGGTGTGGTCACCTGGGGGGAGAGAAATTTTTAGCAGCAAGTGAGTTCTTTCCATATTCCTCTCTGCAGGATTGTAATCTCAATAAGAACCCACTCAAGTAGTCTCACCTAGCTGCTTGGGGTTGACTCTCAAGTAAACGGGCAGAGGATTGCAGGCTTTTCCAGCGATCAGTGGATTATCCTGTTCTGCTACACGGATGAATTGCAAATGCCTTCTCCAGTTTCATCTGTGAGTGGCAAAAGATCAAGCAATCTACAGAAGTCACCCAGGCTTTTCTCCAGATGGCTGGTGGAGAATTCCTTTACTGTTCTTCACCTGTTCTGGACGTTGCATGTACTGGGAAAGAAAGACAAAAGAGGACAGACTGATCATGGGGGGTGGGGGGAGAGAACTCTGCATTCTCCTTCCTCTTTCCCCTTTTCCCTAACTGCATCCTTACACAATGCAAAGTGTTTCTTCAAAGGTTGAAGGAAAGTCCAGCTTTTCTCTCCACCCTGATAATTACCTGTAGGAATCCCATCAGGAAGCCTGTACCTTCCGCAAGCTGTTTCCCCAAACTGCTCCTCTAAATCCATTTATAAAACAATAGAAAAGCCCTAACAAAACAATAACTGCAGAGCAAAAATTAAAGTAACTATTTCCACTGATATTTCAGCAGTAGAAAAGAGCAAGAGTCCAGTAGCACCTTAAAGACTAACAAAACTTCTGGCAGGGTGTGAGCTTTTGTGAGCCACAGCAAAAATTAAAGTAACTATTTCCACTGATATATGAGCAGTAGAAAAGAGCAAGAGTCCAGTAGCACCTTAAAGACTAACAAAATTTCTGGCAGGGTGTGAGCTTTTGTGAGCCACAGCTCACGAAAGCTCATACCCTGCCAGAAATTTTGTTAATCTTTAAGGTGCTACTGGACTCTTGCTCTTTTCTGTTACATGTGGCAGACTAACAAGGGTACCCATTGTGATCTATCTCCACTGATATATGGTTAATGTTGACCATTTCAGATAGGTAGCCACATTCACCTGAAACAGTAAATGAAAAGGTGAGTCCAGTGACACCTTAAAGACTGTGAGTGTTAAGTGTCGTCAAGTCGCTTCCGACTCATGGCGACCCTATGAAAGTCCTCCAAAATGTCCTGTCTTTGACAGCCTTGCTCAGATCTTGCAAACTGAGGGCTGTGGCTTCCTTTATTGAGTCCTTTATTTTACCTTGAACACATGAACACATGAAGCTGCCTTATACCAAATCAGATCCTTGGTCTATCAAAGTCAGTATTGTCTACTCAGACTGGCAGCGGCTCTCCAGGGTCTCAGACTGAGGTCTTTCACATCACCTACTTGCCTAGTCCTTTTAACTGGAGATGCCAGGGATTGAACCCAGGACCTGCATGCCAAGCTGATGCTCTACCACCGAGCCATGATCCCTCCCCACCTTAAAGACTAGCAACACTTATTCAGTTTAATTTATATTGGAATAATGGCTGTTAGATTTTAAAGGGCTGCTGGACCATCCTTAATGTTAATTCTTTGCGTTCTGGGGGCAGGGCAATTCCAACCCCCCCTTTTTTAAACTGCAGTTTTACAACAGAGCTAGCCCTAAAACAAAATGAACACATTGGTTCTTGTAGGTTATCCGGGCTGTGTGACCGTGGTCTTGGTATTTTCTTTCCTGACTTTCGCCAGCAGCTGTGGCCGGCGTCTTCAGAGGAGTAACACTGAAGGACAGTGTCTCTCAGTGTCAAGTGTGTAGGAAGAGTAATATATAGTCGGAAAGGGGTTGGGTTTGAGCTGAATCATTGTCCTGCAAAAAGTATCAAAGGTAATGTGCTAATCATTTGATACTTTTTGCAGGACAATGATTCAGCTCAAACCCAACCCCTTTCTGACTATATTCATTTCATTTCATTAACCTTTATTGGCATACCAAAAGACAGAGATAAAAAACAACAACAATATACCTCCAAAGGGCAATACATATAAGTTACAAGTCAGGTTAATAAAACTTTTCTTGTTCTTTAAGAACTCCTGTAAGAAATTCAGCCACGGTAGCCGTAATTTTAGGATCATGATCACTTAAAAGAAATTTGCATGTCACTTCATTACTCCTGTAACTCTTGTACTGGAGCAAAGTAAATAGCAGTTTATCCCGCAAAGCTTTCTGACTATATATGACTCTTCCTACACACTTGACGCTGAGAGACACTGTCCTTCAGTGTTACTCCTCTGAAGATGCCTGCCACAGCTGCTGGCGAAACGTCAGGAAAGAAAAAACCAAGACCACGGTCACACAGCCCGGATAACCTACAAGAACCAATGAAACTGTATGAATTTATTCAAACCAAAAAATAACAATAATTTTTTTTCTTTTCTTCTTTTTTTATTTAGACGGTATGAAAATGAAGGAGAGGACAAAGTATAACATGTTAAAAAAAACGTTGACTATTTGAATCCTGTTAAGGGGGTAAAAATAGGCATTTTCTTTTTGTTAATAATTTCCCTTACCCTTTTTCCTCCCTGTATCCCCATTTAATATCAGAAATATATATCTATATATCTATATCTATCTACCTATCTATCTATCTCTATCTATCTACCTATCTATCTATCTATCTATCTATCTATCTATCTATCTATCTATCTATCTATCTATCTATCTATCTATCTATCTATATCTATATCTATATCTATATCTATATAAAACCAATGAACTCTGACCGTGAAAGCCTTCGACAATATTTTAAAATGAACACAACCCCCCTTATCTCCCCCCACCCCCATTCCTTGATTCTTGTCTTCTTTTTCAACCAGGCGCTTCGCCCCTATTGAACAGGAGGGGGCGGCCAAGAGCAACAGCCAGCAGCCCCTTGACTTTTGCTGCTTCTTTTTTCTAACTTTCCAAATCTTCCTTTTTTCCCCCCTCTTTCAAAGTCCAGAGCGGAGTTTCTGGGGAAGAACAAGCATCTGTATTTGCGAACAGGGGACTCTTTTTGCAAAAAGTCGGGCTCTCCGCTCCGATGCAATGCTAGGAAAGGAACTGCCTTCGGATTGAAGGGGGGGGGGGGGACCAGATCCTGCCTTTTCTGCTGCTTTAAACATCGCTGACCGTCTATTCCATTTGCAAGCGGACGGGCTTTTGGGGAGGGGGTGGCTGGGGGTCGCGATCCGAGCAGCAGCCCCCGCGACCATGCGGGAGCGCCGCTTCCCAACGCGCTCTTTCTCTCCCCCCCCTTCCTCTCCCCCCCAAGGCATTCGCCAGCTGAGACTTAAATGGGATTAAAGAGCCCTCCTGGCCAGCGGGGGGAAAGGGGTCTCCGGAGCCCCTGACGCCCACCGGGGGTGGGTGGGGACGAGGTCGCACGGGAAGGATGCCCCCCCGGGCCTGCCGCCCGCCTCCGGCTTTCTGATGGACCCCGGCGAAACCATGCAGTGAACGTGATGAAGCCGGAATTGGGACCGCTCCCCAGACTCAACGCGGTGGTCTCCAGCAGAGGGTGAGTGCGGGGGTCCCTTGGGGGGGGGTTCGTGCAAAGGGGGGTGGGGGATCTGAGCTGGGAGCAAGAGGAGGCGCAGGACCCGGAGGTGGGGAGGGTTTCTGGAAGGAGGCTGGGGAGGCTTGGCTTGGCTTGGGCACAAGGGGACTTTTCAGGTAGGGCTGGAGGAGAGGGGGGGGGGCTTGGGTTTGCCACTCTCTCAATGCCCATTGCCCCCAGCCAGATTCTCAGAGCTCAAAAAGAAGCCCCCGGAGTTTTGAGAATGCAGATGGGGGAAATGTGCATCTGGAGCAGCGGTTCCCAACCTTTTCCCCCCAGTTGCATACCCCTTGGCAGCTCATTTCTATAAATTGTACCCTCCTCAATACCAAAATGTTTGTAATGGATATAGTTGCTGTGATTTCAAATTTAGATTTCCGCCATATTATTTTTTTCCTGCCTACCCCTGGTTCGTACCCCTGGGGGTACATGTGCCCCAGGTTGGGAATCACTGATCTAGAGAGTGGCAGACCCAAGGCAAAACCTCCCGTGCGTTTTCTTGTGTGTGTGTGGGAGGGGGGAGCAGAGCTCATATGGGGGGAGGTACTTTTTAAAACTGGGGAAATCTGGATTTGGGATGTGGAAATCTTCCTCCGGGGACAAGAGAGGAAGGAAGGAATCCTGTCCGGTTTCCAGAGATGACTCTCTGTGTGGATGTGAGGAATTGAGCCCCCCCCCCAGTTTATATGGGGGGGTAGAGTTGGAAAAGTTTTTCTCCCTCTCTCCAGGATGTTAAAAAAAAAAAAATCAGCGTGGAAACAGTTCTGAATGCATTTCAGAAACGCTCTTGGTTCTATTTTATTTTTTAAAAGCAGGCACACAGACTCTTTTGCTACATGTAAAGTTTCCTTCCCGCTCACCCTCTCCCTCCTTAGGAAAAAGGCAGCAAAGGGTTGACCCGGCTGGCTGAGTTATTGGCGATGACAGTGATTTGTGGAGGCTCCCTTGATTGACACCCGGTTTGGGGATTCATTTTGGTGGGGGGGGGAAGCCTCAGGCACCGAGGCTGCTGTCCTAAGCATGCGTCCGGCTGAGTCAACGTGGTCGGGGCCGGCCTGCAAAGTCTGCTGTGTCTTCAGGGAAGAGCCCTGCTGGAGGAGAAGGAGATGGATCAAGCGTGCAGAAAGACTACTGCCCAAACTAGCCGTCTGGAGCATCCCCCGGTGGCAGGGCACATGCCAGCTACGGCTATTCTCTGTGTAGCCAGTACAGTACCCTCATCTCTGATGGTAGCTCAGTGGTAGAGCGCACGTTTCCTTACGCAGAAGCTCCCAGATCTGGGCCGAGAGGGGCTGACCGTGCTGAGCACCCACAGTAGATGGCAGCTCCGTACGTTCAATATTTTGCCCCCGTGGCTTCATCGCTCCGCTTTGAACTGCTTTTTTTTGCAAAAAGAACCACTTGCTGCGGCTCCCCTCTGCAGAAAGGTACCCGTGTGTGAGACCCTGTTACCCCCCCCCCTGCAAGTGTGGAAACATTTCAGTTTTGCCCAGACTTGGCTTCAACCTGTCTAGAAGCCTCGATAATGATGGACGCACCTTCTGCCTGGGCCTTCCTTCTTGAGCAGGGTGTTGCCTTGGCAAGGGAAACACCTGCCCGGCTTGAACGGCAGCTGTCAGAAAGAGAGGTGGGAGGAGATTGAGAACAGGAAAGGGCCTCCAAGATCTAGGGAAGTGGGGGGGGGAGAGAACAGACAGCCACTGTCCTTCTCTGTTTATTATCTGAGCTTTCCCCCTTTGCTCATTTAACCCATGAACGCATGGATCTGCCTTATACTGAACAAGACCCTTAGTCCATCAAGGTCAGTATCATCTGGCAGCGGCTCTCCAGGGTCTCAGGCAGAGGTCTTTCACATCACCTACTTGCCTAGTCCCTTTAACTGGAGATGCCGGGGATTGAATCTGGGACCTTCTGCATGCCAACCCGATACTCTACCACTGAGCCACAGCCCCTCCCTTAAGCTCTCCAGGGTCTCAGGTTGAGGTCTTTCACATCACCTGCTGCCTGATTCTTTTAACTGGAGATGCTGGGGATTGAACCTGGGACCTTCTGCATGCCAAGCAGATGCTCTACCACTGAGCCACGCCCCCTCCCCAAATATCAAATATCCCCAGTAAGGTTTCCCTGCATCGTAACACAGCTTCTTTGATCCTACTACCTGATCCTGTTAGTTGGAGGTTCCAGGGATTGAACCTGGGTCCTTCTGACTATGGGACAGGTCCTCCTTGGGTGGGGAGCACCTTTTCAGGCCAGACTCCAGGATCCTGAAGGAGGTTCTGCCTTCCTCCCTTGCCAGCCCAAGACCTGGGTGGGATGAAAGCCCGTGGCCGAAGGACCTGGTTGATCCCCCATGGATTGGGTGAGGTGGGATCACCCATGCTCCCTGGCCACCCCAATGTGGTTTTGTATCCTTGAAAGAGAGCTGCTTTGTTCTTGCAATGTTCTTTTCTGCACGGTTTTAGAAAGGAACTGGAGAGAACCTATGCAACTCCCCTGCTCGCTCCATTTCTGAGATTGTGGCCCTGATCTGCACATTATTGCTCACAGCGGTTGCAAGTGCATGACTGCATCCAAGGTTCATCTGTGGAACGGATGATATGCAGGACTGGGGAATGCCAAAAGGTAGTGTGAGTTTAGCGGGGAAGGACAGAGGAGCCAAGTGGAGGGAGATTTAGAAACCCAGATCAGAAAGAGGCCGGCAAAACTCCCGCCTTTAATAAATGCGCGAAACAATTTTGAGCAGATGGAGCTGGGAGGAGGCTGTGGTCGAAATTCCCACAGCTGTTTGGGGGCTGTGCTAGCCCCCTTTGCTTCCACGTGCTCAAAGTCCTTTTAAGGATGATAGAGAAATGGCTGTGTACAAGTTCCTTGAAATGTCACAAGTGCTGTCATTATGGCTTCTCCTGAAGTATTTCCTTACTGTGGATTACTGTAAGTTAAATATGAGCAGGCAGTGTGATGCAGCAACAAAAAAAGCTAATGCAATCTTGGGGTGCACCAACAGAGGCATAACATCCAAATCGCAAGATGTCATAGCTCCGCTGTACACTGCATTGGTCAGGCCGCACCTGGAGTACTGTGTGCAGTTCTGGAGGCCTCACTTCAAAAAGGATGTGGACAGAATGGAGTGGGTGCAGAGGAGAGCGACAAGGATGATCCGGGGCCTGGAGACCAAGCTTTACGTGGAAAGGTTGAGGGAGCTGGGAATGTTTAGTCTGGAGAAGAGGAGGTTGAGGGGGGACATGATTGCTCTGTTTAAGTATCTAAAGGGCTGTCACTTATGGGAGGGCAGGGAGCTGTTCCTGTTGGCAACAGAGGACAGGACTCACAATAATGGGTTTAAATTGTGGGAGGAAAGCTGGATATTAGGGGAAAATTTTACAGTAAGAGTTGTTTGACAGTGGAATCGGCTACCTAGGGAGGTGGTGAGCTCCCCCTCACTTGCAGTCTTTAAGCAGAGGCTGGACAAGCACTTACCAGGGATGCTCTGGGCTGATCCTGCATTGATCAGGGGGTTGGACTAGATGGCCTGCATGGCCCCTTCCAACTCTATGATTCCCCTTCCTTGCTTGGGAGGGTCTACAGATGGGTGGTGGAGTACCTGCTTCACAGGCAGAGGGTCCCGGGCATCTCCACTGAAGGGGTCTCAGGGTTTAGGGAAGGCTTCTCTTTCTTAAGCCCTGCCTAACTGCAGCGAGGTCAGAGTAGACCAAGGGAAGGCAGCTTTTCTTTTTGGCCGAAGTGCCTTTTTGGCCCAAGTGCCTGCGCAGATGAGGGTGTGCCAGCAAACCGAATGGCAGATGGGAAGAGAGGAGGGTTGTGCTTGGCCAGACATGCTCAGAGCGAGCCAGGTCACACGTGAGAACACATGTAGCTGCCTTATACAGAATCAGACCATCGGTCCATCAAAGACAGTATTGTCTAATCAGACCAGCTCTCCATGGTCTCAGGTAGAGGTCTTTCACATCACCTACTTGCCTAGTCCCTTTAACTGGAGATGCCGGGGATTGAACCTTGGACCTTTTGCATGCCAAGCAGATACTCTACCACTAAGCCACAGCCCCTCCCCTCCCAGCAGTGCTTCCAGCATCTTGGGGACTCGCCTTGGATTCGGATAGTGGCTGCGTGGGGCTGGGAGATGATGGCGGGCACGTTCCAGGTTTGTTGCCTTTGCCCACACTACTGACTCCAGCAGTGCTGCCAGTGCGTCGTGTTGCTTGGGTGGAGATTTGGCCCTGGGTGCCAAGCAAAACAGTCCAATGTGCTGCTGTCGGTTCATGTGCTGGGGGCTCCCTGCCCCTGGAGTAGACAGTACAGAGCTAGACAGACTAGGGTTGCCAGCTCCGGGTTGGGAAATGCCAGGAGATTTGGAGGTGGAGCCTGAGGAGGGCGGGGTTTGGAGTGGGGAGGGACTTCAATGCCATAGAGTCTGATCCATTTCCTCCAGGGGAACAGATCTCTGTCGCCTGGAGGTCAGTTGTAATAGTGGGAGAGCTACAGCCACCACCTGGAGGTTGGCAACCTTAAGATGGACCCATGGTTTGCTCCAGTAATTCAGCCTGAAACGGTGCTTCTTGCCCAAGGAGAGCCTGCCCCCCAGTCAGAGAGCCAAGCCGTACTATGTGGCCATCTAAGGAAGGGAAGGAGGGGGGTTGACAACCTTCCATCATGCCTTAATTCAGCTCCCAGTTACCATTAATGGGACCACCTGAAGTAGAAAGCAGTCACCTGAACACATGAAGCTGCCTTATACTGAATCAAACCCTCGGTCCATCGAAGTCAGTATTGGCTACTCAGACCGGCAGCAGCTCTCCAGGGTCTCAGGCAGGGGTCTTTCACATCACCTACTTGCCTAGTCCCTTTAACTGGAGATGCCGGGGATTGAACCTGGGACCTTCTGCATGCTAAGCAGATGCTCTACCACTGAGCCACGGCCCCTTCCCAAATATCAAATATCCCCCGTCAGGTTTCCCTGCATTGTAACACTGCTTCTTTGATTGGAAAGGGGCGACAGCTCAGTGGTAGAGTGCTGGTTTCACACGCTGAAGCTCCCAGCTTCCCCAGTTAAAGGGTCCCAGGTAACAGGTCTTTCCTCGGAAAGCAGTTTCTCTGCCTGAGTCCCTGAAGAAACATGGCTCGAGTGAAGCCACAGAGAGAAGTCCCACATCCAGACTTCCCACATCCAGAAGTCCCACCCCATGGCCCACTTTCACTGATGTCTAAAAGACAATCCCTTGCTCTGGTCTTCGCACCCTTTTTTATTTTTGTTTTGTTTTAAAGTGGGTGGGCCTTTTTACTAGTCCAAAAAGATGCGTGGTTCATCGACCAGTCATAAATTGGTCAAGTTTTTTTTAAAAAAAACATTCACTTTATTACAATTGGAGGAAGGATTATTTTAATTTGTAGGTTTGATATTTCTGCTAATTGCAAAAGTAAATCGTTAACTGTCGTGCAACAATGAAATGAACCTTTTAGAAAATTGTAATGTAGCATTTAACAATGGTAGGTAAGGATTTCTGTAAAGGTAAAGGTCGTCCCCTGTGCAGGCACCGAGTTATTACTGATGCATGGGGTGACATCACATCCCGACGTTTACTACAGAGACTATGTTTATGGGGTGGTTTGCCATTGCCTTCCCCAGTCGTCTACTAGATGACATTAAGTAAGTTTTTTTGTTTGTTTGTTTGTTTGTTTGGCTTTTATCCTGGTCAGTCTACAGTTACAAAACGTTTTAAAAAATGAGATTAAAAACAGAAATACAGCAAAGTAACGGGAACTGTTCAAACACCAAAGTAGCAATTCTCCCAGGCAGTTCTACTAGGTTGGAAGTAGGTGAACTAGAACTGCCCCAGAGTAGGGGGCAAGTAGCCCTCCCTCGTGTTCCTGTGAACAGATCTCTTAGTTCAGCACATTTTCATCCTGTCCTTCCTCCACAGAGCTCACATCAGTCTCCCTTCCTCCATTTTAGCCGCACAACGACCCTGCGAGGTAGGTTAAGCTGAGAGAGAATGACTTGGCCAAGGTCACCTAGCAAGCTTCTTGGGAGAGTAGGAATTTGAACCTGGGCCTTCCAGATTCTATTCGGATACTTTAACCGCTACATGGGTCACAAATGACGCTGGAGTAGGGAAACTACCGCCTGCATAGTGGCATTCTTGGATCCAGGGAATATGTGGCAATATTTTATGGTGGTCAGTTGGGCAGTTGATATGGTGGCCAGCTCTGGGTTGGGAAATACCTGGAGATTTTTGAGGCAGAGCCTGAGGAGGCCGGGGCTCAGGGAGGGACTTCAATGCCATAGAGTCCAGTTGCCCAAGTGACCATTTTCTCCCGGTGAACTGATCTCTATCGGCTGGAGATCAGTTGTATTAGCAGGAGCTAGTACCTGGAGGTTGGCAACCCTAGCAGTTGACAATATTTGATGGCTCATATGGCTGCCATGTCAACTTTATCTGTCCTTGCTACTGATCAGCAACGTTTTTATCCCACCCTTACTTCAAGAACGTCAGAGAGGTATAGGTGGTTACACCTGCATTTTAGACTAATAACCATGTGAGGTACAGAAGGCTGAGAGAAATAACTGGCCCAAGGTCCCCCCTTGATAACTGGCCCAAGGTCCCCCCTTGAGCTTCATAGCTGAAGGGGGGGATCTGAAACCCAGGTGTCCTTGCTTCTGCCCTCTCATCTAGGCCATCCAGGAAATGGGAGACACCCCAGAGCTTCCTTCAGTGTCTAAAACCTCACAGGATTCTTAGAGAAGAATAAGAAGAAGAGTTGGTTTTTATACCCCGATTTTCTCTCCCGAAAGGAGTCTCAAACCGGCTTACAATCACCTTCCCTTCCTCTTCCCCCAACAGACACCTTATGATGTAGGTGGGGCTGAGAGAGTTCAGAGAGAACTGTGACTAGCACAAAGTCACTCCGCAGGCTGCATGTATAGGAGTGGGGAAACCAAGCCGGTTCACCAGATTAGAGTCCGCTGCTCATGCGGAAGAGTGGGGAATCAAACCCGGCTCTCCAGATTATAGTCCACTGCCCATAGCCACTACACCAGTGGTTCCCAAACTTTTCGGGCCACCGCCCCCTTGGTTCCACAAACTCCACCCCATAGCCCCCTACCCTATCCAATTTGAAGGGGCCCACCTCTAGCACCCCCCACTGCCCTCTTTTCTCTTAGTCCCCCCCTAGGTAATCCCACCGCTCCCCGGGGGGTGGTACTGCCCACTTTGGGAACCACTGCACTGCACCATGCTGGTGATTGGCCTTGCCAAAATGGGGACTTCAGGCTCCTTTAAGGACTATGTACCACCACACACATGCTTGACCCCTGCTGTTTCTGGGCAGTTTTGAAATGAAGGGGGCAAATAAGCAGGTTACCGGGAGATCTGGCTGGGGCTAGCCCCCAAGCGGTTGGATTTAGGAGCCCGGGGCTAGCCGGCTGTCCGTTTGACAAACCAGAAGCAGCTGGTGCCGTCCAGGGCAGGCAAGGGTCCCATGCCGTGAGCCTCAACCGAAGATCAGGAGCGAGCAACATGGGCCAAAACGGCCAGGAGGTCGAGTTCCAGAAGCAGCAGCTGAAACGATAAAGGGCCAGAAGCAAAAAGAGCGATCTGGGGGCTGGCCATTTATGCCGGATTCGTCAGTGGACATTTTGTGCACGAGAACGGATGGTTGGGAGATGGTCTCCTGACCGATGGTGGACCCTCTCTGGGCTTTTGAGTCAGATGACCATCACTCGAGGGAGACAGCAAAACCCACCACATAAGGGGAGAGCAGGTAGGGTGCATGCGCGAGAGAGGGAGGAAGAGTGAACCCTCCTTGCTGGCCTTCTTGTCTGCTTAGGGTTGCTGGCTCCAGGTTGAGAAATACCTGGAGATTTTTGGGGTGGAGCCTGAGGAGGGCGGGGTTTGGGGAGGGGAGGGGACTTCAGTGCCATAGAACCCAATTGCCCAAGCGGTCATTTTCTCCAGGGGAACTGATCTCTATCTGTTGAGTTCTGGAACTGACTCGTTCATCTGCTACCGATTTCAGAGGGATAGGATCGTTGGTTATGGCTTATTGGAAGTAAGGATGAGTCACGCACACACACAAAAGAGACAAAGGGCGAAAACGCATGGTCGCTTTATCCCCCTTTAATCCCTGTTTCAGCCAGGATTCAGCCAGGATCGAACACATGGGTTTCACTTAATGTGCGTTCGATCCTGGCTAAAACAGGAATTAAAGGAGGATAAAGCGACCATGCGTTTTCGCCCAAAGTCGTAGTACGTGACTAACAATCACGATTCCAATGGTTACTCTGCTGACCATTTGCTAATTAACACATTACACCATTTCCTTGAACTGGTCAGCATCTATACATTCAATCCTTGACTGTCTGACATGTAACAAAGCTCGCCACTTAATGTCCAACACTATTGGCTGGAGATTAGTTGTAATAGCAGGAGATCTCTAGCCACCATCTAATTATTAGGGCTGCCAGCTCTGGCTTGGGAAATACCTGGAGATTTTGGGGGCGGGGCCTGAGTGGTTTTCTCACTTACATGGGAAAAAGACCCTGAGGTGTATATGTAGTTTTGCTCAGCAACAGCTTGTGAGAAAGAAAAGGCCAAACACTCTCCTCCACTGCTCCTCGGATCAAATTCAGAATCTCCCCATCCCATGATTTTATGAATGGAGCCGCTATGTAGGCAGTAGGGTTGCCCGCTCTGGGTTGGGAAACACCTGGAGATTTTGGGGGTGGAGTAGGGTTGCCCGCTCTGGGTTGGGAAACCCCTGGAGATTTTGGGGGTGGAGTAGGGTTGCCCGCTCTGGGTTGGGAAACCCCTGGAGATTTTGGGGGTGGAGTAGGGTTGCCCGCTCTGGGTTGGGAAACCCCTGGAGATTTTGGGGGTGAAGTAGGGTTGCCCGCTCTGGGTTGGGAAACACCTGGAGATTTTGGGGGTGGAGTAGGGTTGCCCACTCTGGGTTGGGAAACACCTGGAGATTTTGGGGGTGGAGTAGGGTTGCCTGCTCTGGGTTGGGAAACACCTGGAGATTTTGGGGGTGGAGCCTGAGGAGGGTGGGGTTTGGAGAGGGGAGGGACTTCAATGCCATAGAGTCCGATTGACAAGGTGGCCATTTTCTCCAGGGGAACTGATCTCTGTCGCCTGGAGATCAGTTGTAATAGTGGGAAGTCTCCATTCACCATCTGGAGGCTGGCAACCCTACTTGGCAGGAAGCAGCAAGACGTCTCTCCATCATGCCTGGCGCCAGCACCAGGTGACAATCCTCCGCCCTCCAGCGGGGCTACGAGCGAGAGGGCAGGAAGTAGCGAGGCCTTCCTCTATCACGCCTGTTATCCAGCTCAGCTGAGGTTCTACTCCCCGAGGAACATTTTTGTATTGAGTTTTAATTCCCGTTTGTATTGTCTCTCGGTTCACTTTGGGAGGCAATTTTTGGCTTAAAAGCAGAACACAAGTACAATCAAGCGCCAAATATTAAAACAAAACCAAATACCGTCCGGAGATTACGCCTTACGTTCCCCCCATCTTGCATGTCCTTTGGCCGTCCGACAGGGCGACTGCTGAAACTCACGGTGTAGCAGCTCTGATTGCGTGGAGAGCTGGACAGCCTCCAGCCACATGGCGTAGAGCATGAAATTACTCAGAGTTGTAACTGGAAGGAAGCATGGGAGGGGGGAGAGAGAGAAACCGTGCAATTCTTAGAAAGATTAAAAAAAAAAAAAACGCGCACACAACATTAACCATTCGCCTCTGTCGGCTGTAGATCTGATATTTGGAAGTGGTGTTTGCTTTTTTCCATGAAAATAGTATATTTTTTGCCGGTCTGTGTTCGTTCTCCTTTTTCCCTTCTTCTAAAGTTTTGGCTTGGATCCCTGTTTGAGCCTTGTACAGTATTGGCTGTCTACAAAAGTGAAACCTGGTGCCAGTTGGAACCCGTTCTGCATCTCCCGTTCTAACTGCCTGATTCATTTCTGCAGAAAGTTCCCCGAAGTTCTGTTGGCTAGAAAGGAATTTGGGAAGCAGGCCATTCTGAGTCATTGTCGCCCCCAGCCCGTTGCACTGACACACACACACACACACACACATTTTGTATCGGCTGTGGCTTAGTTCATTGTGGGAAATCTGGATAGGGGTTGTGATATAGCTTTGTAGACCACATGGAATCACGGGTTGAGCACTCTTGTGGACCAGCGTGCATAACAGGGCACAAAAAGCCATGCTCAGTCAGCAAGGCCCATGTTATCTTCAACAGGGAAGTACGTCACTTTAGGGCTGGCGAATGGTCTTGGAGCCCCTGAAGACGTGGGCCGTTTAGATCTTTGGATTGGAGACAGCTGGAAGCTCCTTGGTAGGTAGTGGTGGGGGACGCTGCCCCATCGTTTGCCTTGATTTCATGTTCAGTTGTGAGGTGAGCTTTTCTTGTGAGTGCTTGCAAAGAAAGCTAGCAAAAATTGCATGCACGTCATGACCCCGACCCCTTGTGGCCCACTCTTTTCCTTCTCCCCTTCTTACCTGGTGGCAGGGGAGGGTCAGCAGTGACGGCCGAGTCTCCCCAATAATAGTCCCTTTTACCTGTAGGTCAGGATTAGGGTACTCAAGCTCCTGCTCTCAGGTTCATACAGCAGAGCCAAGTGTGCTCAAAATAATACACATTTACAGGTAGAGTATCCCTTATCCGGACACCCCATATCAGAAAACCGGACCCTTCAAGCTGGCGTGCAGACAGATCCGTGCTGCCTGCTTTCAATGTTTCCTCTCACCTAAAAAAATAAAAGACAGTGTACAATGCAACATAGGTGGAGACTGAAGGCCTGCCATTCTTTGTGGTTTGTTGTTGCTCTTGTTTAACAGCTGATACAGGTATTCTGGCGAGGCGGTTACCCCTTTGCTTTCTGATGGTTCAGTGTACTCAAAATTATTAAAAATATTGTTTAAAATTACATTCAGGCTATGTGGATAAAGTGTGTATGAAACATAAATGAATTGGGGTCCCATCCCCAAGATAGCTCATTATGTATATGCAAAAATTCCAAAATATACCAATATATGGAAAGATTTGAAATACGGGCCATTTCTGGTCCCAAGCAGTCTGGATAAGGGATACTCAACCTGTATTAACAAGGAGACACAAGGATATGAGCAAATGGTTTCAAGACCAAAGGAACTCATGCATTCTGTACATCTGTCCAACAAACAAAACTAACTAAGCAGGGACTCCACTCCATGACACAAAAACCAACTCGCACAAATCTCAGGGGGGAAGGGGACTGCTTCACTGTAATGTATAGAGTAAATTTACCAGCATAGTGTAGTGGTTAGAGTGACAGATTAGGATCTGGGAGAACCAGGTTCGAATCCCCAGTCTGCCATGGAAGCTCGCTGGTTGACCTTGGGTCAGTCACACACTCAGCCTAATGTTCCTCACTGGGTTGTGGGGATAAAATGGAGAGACGAGAATTGTGTAAGCCACCTTGGGCCCCCATTGGGGAGAAAGATGGAGTATAAACAGAGCAGCTTTTCAGGGTCTCAGGGAGAGACCGGTCTTTCCCAAGATCCTTTGAGTGGAAATGCCAGGGATTGAACCTGGGAACTTCTGTTTGCAAAGCTTGTGATGCACCACTGAATATGGCTCCTTTTTCCATGGCTCACCAGTGTGTATCCATATGCATGCAGATAGTTTGCAGTTAGCACCAGTGTGCATTTTGCATAGTTGATCATGGGGTCAAAACTTAGACCAGGGAATGTCAGTCGTGGGTTGGCAACCAGGATGATCTCAAGTTGCTTCTGTTTGCTCTTTCGAGTCAAAAATCCCCATCTTGTGCAATAAAACCCGTGAGTCTTTATTGCTGTCCTTTTTTGCGTGTTTCCTTGCACAGAATTCTCCCCATGCAAGCTGTACCATTTTAAAAGCTATTTTTTGCACCAGCTGCCTATAAATGGCATTAAAATAGAGTAAAAATGGTGTTACGGTCACTTCATCAGAGAACAGCCGCAACAAAAATGGGTGAAATGGAAAGGGTCACACATACAAAATACAACAATTGGTGAAAATGGGCACACTTGCACATCCATAGTATTTTGGGCTTGGCTCTGATGTATTTACAACTAACGTAATAAAACATATTCACACAGTGCATTAAAAGAACAAGCCAGGGCATAAAAACAGGGGAGGGGCTGTGGCTCAGTGGTAGAGCATCTGCTTGGCATGCAGAAGGTCCCAGGTTCAATCCCCAGCATCTCCAGTTAAAGGGCCTAGGCAAGCAGTTGATGTGAAATACCCCTGCCTGAGACCCTGGAGAGCTGCTGCTGGTCTGAGTAGACAATACTGACTTTGATGGACCAAGGGTCTGGTTCAGAATAAGGCAGCTTCATGTGTTTATAATGCATGAAAAATATCATACAAACATACAGAAGTTAGGCATACTTGGAGTTAGTTGTTTGGAGTCAATTCGGCTTAAAGTGCTGATTCGCACACATCACACCCATGTTTGTTTATTAAATTACATCTGCTGAATGTGACATCTGCCTTCATTGGGGGGGGGGAAAGCATTGTGGTTGAGCTGATATCGAAGCTCTGACTGATATATGGTGCAAGTCATCATTTGCTGTTGTAGTCACTGATGAACATACACAACACTGTTTGGTCTTGGTTTATGCAGTAAAATAGACTGATAGATTGCGCAGAGCTTGTGTGCAATTTCCTGCAAAGGAGTCAGCTGAGTTCATATACACTGACTCAGATCATTTGCCCTGCAAGCTTGGTAACATTTACTGGCAACAGCTCTTATAGCATTTAGGCAGATGTCCCAGCTTTGCTCGTTCCTGAGAATTCGTTTATTACCTGGAGATAGTGATGCCAACCTCCAGGTGGGGCCTGGGGAATCCCCCGGAATTACAGCTCATCTTCAGGCTTCAGAGATCAGTTTCCCTGGAGTACATGGATGCTTTGGAGGGTGGACTCTGAGGCATTGTACCCCACTGAAGTCCCCTGTCCTCCCCAGGCTCCATCCCTAAATCTTCAGGAATTCCCCAACCTGGATCTGGCAACCCTCCCCTCCCATATCCCACTGGTGGCAAGGGGGGACCTGGCAACCCTACCTGGAGATGCTAGAGTTCCTTGTGCAAAACATGTGTTCTGTCACAAAGCTATGGCCCCACTCTGAAACCCCTGAAATAAGAGCCCTATTCACAAGTTACAGTGAAAGGACATACATCCTGCAACTGTATGCTTACATCAGTTTGTAAGAAAGAGCTAATGCCATTCACTGGATGTATACATGCCTGAACGTATGCAGAGTTTAAATCACATGTTCAGTTGTACATGCCTTGAATGTCCCATGAGAATTACTGAATGCATGTGTAAAGAAAAATCTAGTGTACGCTATTCATATGATTGTACATGCGTTCACTGTAACTTTTGGGACTACAGGGCTAGGGTGAAGATGAAAACCTATCCTGTGTACTAGGGGTGCCAGGTCCCTCTTCGCCACCAGTGGGAGGTTTTTGGGGCAGAGCTTGAGGAGGGCGGGGTTTGGGAAGGTGAGGGACTTCAATGCCATAGAGTCCAATTGCCAAAGCGGCCATTTTCTCCATTGGCTGGAGAGCAGTTATAATAGCAGGAGATCTCCAAATAGTACCTGGAGGTTGGAAACCCTGCTGTGTAGTCTTTGCTAGTCCACAATAGCCATGCAGATTAGCTTTGGATTTCACACATTAACAGATCACTTCAGGATACAATGGTTCCATATTAACATACCACACCCTATTAGCACATTATCTTGATACTTACAGGACAATGATTAGCATATTACCTTTGATACTTTTTGCAGGACAATGATTCAGCTCAAACCCAACCCCTTTCTGACTATATATTACTCTTCCTACACACTTGACACATAGGGCGAAAATGCATGGTCGCTTTATCCTCCTTTAATCCCTGCTTTAGCCAGGATCGAACGCACATTAGGCAAAACGCATGCTTTCGATCCAGGCTGAATCCTGGCTGAAACAGGGATTAAAGGAGGATAAAGCGACCATGCGTTTTCGCTCTGAGAGACACTGTCCTTCAGTGTTACTCCTCTGAAGACGCCTGCCACAGCTACTGGCGAAGCATCAGGAAAGAAAATACCAAGACCACGGTCACACAGCCCGGATAACCTACAAGAACCAATGAACTCTGACCGTGAAAGCCTTCGACAATATTTCGGATGGGTTTGTTTCGTATAGGACCTCCCTGCATACTCTGGCGGCAAAGAAAATAAGGTCCAATATGGTTGCTAAGAGAGCTGATCCTTCAAGTTGATTTTAATGGTTGCTTTTAATGGTTGCTAGGTCTCATTGGCCGATTGGGACTCCGATGCAACGTTTAGTCATTATTGCTCTGTGTGCATCAATTTAGCCTCGTTTTATTATGTATATTTATTATTAATATATCATTTTATTAGCCTAGTATTTTTCCTTTTATTATATATTTGTGGCATTGTTGATATGTTTGTAATGGCCAGGCTGTATGCAAATAAACCATTCATTCAGTAAAAAAAAAGAAAAGAAAACCAACGGGACAAAATAGGAGAAATGATTTACCAGGGGCTGTCGGAGCAAACGGGGAAATCACAGGTGGGATGTGTGCATGCCGCTCCTCTCTCCACTCTCCCTCACTTATGCGGTACTTTAAACCCCTGCACTGTGACACATTTTTAGGGATTTGGCAGCAGACTCTTGATTCTGAACACTAAGCCTCCATGTAGAGCATGGTCTGCCATTTCCATCCTTTGCAGCTGGGGAGGTTGATTTGGATCCACCAGTAATGTAATATAAGATGACTGTTTCTCCTCGTATATATATTTAACCCAAAGAACAGACACCTTTTGGGCTTTTAATTCGCTGCCAGAAAGGCTATTCTGAAGTAACTGAGTACAGCCAAGCAGCAACGAGCCTTGAACAATCTGTAAGGGTGTAGAGGGTTGGACTTGCCTTCATGAGTGATCCTTCATATGGGATTTCCCTCCCACCCCCAAGTATGTTCCTATTTCCATCTGTGAAATGTTGGAGGGTGTGTCGTTTATAATAAACATGGGCTCAGGTTCTTCATGCCTTGTTTCTGAGCCTGGAGTCTGAACTCAGTGCAAAGCACAGTGAGGCTACAAACCTTTCATTTCTCCGCTAGCAAGCTGGGGAATGACTTAATGTGGTGTGGCAACGAATCTTTCATCAAGATCATTGCAGTGGTCTGTCCTCACATATTTCTGTTGCATGCAGATCCTTCCAAACCGAATGCACTAATTTTATTTTTTTTCTCCCTCTTTTTAGGGTGCCCCCTTTTCTCTGGTCTGTTTTCTATTTTACCTGTTTCTTAGGCTTCACCCAGGCAAGTTCAGAAGGTAAATTTCATTTATCTGTTTTTCACCCCTTTTGGTTGGTGGTGGCGGGGGTCACTGGGGGATGCCTGTAACTGTCTGCCATTTCTTTGTCGAAACCTGTCGATTGCCTTTCTGCTGAGGCGACGGGCAAATGTTTAAAATGAGCTGCACACTAAAAGAAGCAGTTCCATACCAACCAGAAAGCAACAACGCTGATTAAAGGCGAATTATTTTTAAAAATTAGAACAGCTAGATTTGAATCTAGCGGCATCTTAGAGACCAACCAGATTTGGGGGAAAATCTGAGGTGTTACCGGGCTCAAATCTAGCTGTTCTACTGCGGAACAACACAACCACCCTCTGAAACTATTTTAAAATGTTTTACTCTGCATCTGAATCGATGGTAGATGTTTTGGTGTGCCTCCCAGGGAAGTTGATTTCGAAGATTACACAACCACTAAGGGGAAAGGCCCACCATGGTTTCATTTTTGTCGAGGAGGAACAGAGCGAGGCCTCTCCAATGGATCTCAAAGAATGGGGAGATTCATATGGGATGGAGACCTTGCCGCAGAAACACGTGGGTGATGAAGTAAATAACTAACCGGTTACAACCTTGAACCAGGCAAGGTTGGCATGAGGGGTCAGCATCACCTGGCAGCTACCAAGAGACTTGAGATGCTCAGAAAGGACCACTCTTGACCTCTGACATGCTGAGGCGTAGTAGCAGCAACCGATGTTGCCCGGTCTTTCGAGCAGTGTGGCAGGGGTAGCAGGATCTTGTCCCTTCCAAGGTTGCTTGGGAGAATGACAGGAGCCATGAGGAGAAATTGTAGCTGCTGCCACTTGCTTGGGGGCTCCTGCTGTCTGTGTGGTGGTGGTGGCTAATGCCCCTAGGAGCTGCTGCCACTTGCTTGCAGGTCAAACCAGAGGCAATAGTGGCAACAAGTTCTGAATTGCCAGAAGCAGGGAGGATGTCAAGTTCCAAAGGAACTAGTGTTCGTGAAGAGTGTTGATGTTTTGCTTGGCAGGGGTCCTCTTCCAGGAAGACCTTAACTTTTGAGTTTTGTTTGGCCGGGGTCCTCTTCCAGGAAGACCTTAACTTTTGAGTTTTGTAGGACCTAGTAAAGTTGCGTTGGACATTGGGGTCATCTGACTGAATGCTCAATAGAGTTGCCAGGTCCATCCTGGCAACTGGCGAAAAGGCTTAGGGAGGCAGGTTCAGGAGTGGCGATCGGCATCACCTACGCGATGATGTCACTTTCAGTTTATGCAGAAGTAAGTGCTGGCATCCCACCTTGGGACACTCTAGGACTCGTGAAAAAAAACTCTATGGTTTCCATAGTTTTTGGGGAGAGTGCTAGAGCTCTTCTCCCCATGCGATGCTGGCACTTCCGCATAAACCAGAAGTGACATCATCACGCAGGGGCACCAATTACTCTCCCTTCCCCCAGCCTGCTTCCACCTGTCGACCAGCTGAGTGTTGGCGGGCAGAAGAACCAATTGGCGGGGGACTGGCTGCCATTACCGGGCAATTGGAAACCCAAATGACCAGTCGGGTGGTAGGGCTGGTTCTGCAGCCATGGTGGTACCCTTGAGGACCGTTGGTAAGGCTTGGTGCAGAAACTTGAATGCAGGAAATAATGTACCACAGCCTGGCTGCTGAGATGTCTAGCTTGAACCTCTGCCTGGCGCCTTAACAGTTAGCTAGTTCTCATCCTCATTGAGGTGGTTTCATCATTCAGCAAACCCATTCCATATGGCACAACCCTACAGAAACATGCTCTGTACCATGTTCTTCTGTGCACCTGCTGCGTGGATGCTTGCTGGCCTATGCTTCCTTTATGATGATGGCATACTCAGCTTTCCACTTGGCCCACAGCCCAGCAATACTATAATGGATTTCGTATGTTGCTGGCATTTCCCTCAGGGGCTTTTTTGCTGGAGAATAGTTGGCTCTGCTGTCTCTCAAAAGGTCATTCATGGGCCTAGTTTAAAAACAACAAAACACTACATTGACACCACTTTTATTGGCTCTTATGTATTCTTCTCTCTCCCACCCCAGTATCTGGAAAAAAACTATCAAAGAGTGTTGGAGGATGTGGGACTTGGACTGGGGCCGTCTGCTGCCCAAGCCTGAGAGCCAGACCAACTCAAGAATGGCAGCCATTCAGAGCCCTCCTGAGATAATGCCATAGAGTCCAATTCCCAAAGCAGCCATTTTCTCCAGGTGAACTGATCTCTATCGGCTGGAGATCAGTTATAATAGCAGGAGATCTCCAGCTATTACCTGGAAGTTGAGCAAAACAAAAACAAGGGCACCTCCGTGCCTATACCTTCAAGGTTTGGAAATTAGCACGGGTAAATGGTACACAAATGCACAGAGCCAAGTTATAACAAACAAGTATATAATAAGTAATGAAGCCAAAGGACAAACAATGTGTAGCAAGTAAACCTAACCATTGTGTGACTAATATTTACATTAAAGCACAAAGGATCACAATGTAATTTCACAGGCAAAAAAGTCCTCTTCTTAATGTTTCAAAGATGATCAATTCCATAGGATATCCATTAGGTATAAATCCAAAAGATGGGGGACGGCCGTTTCACCTTGGTTTCTTCAGCCCCACATTATATCATCTATTCCATAGTAATTCCAAAATATAACAAAGTCAACTAGGGTTCAATATTAATCCACAGCAATGTCAACAAGTTCCCTTGCTACACATTGTTTGTCCTTTGGCTTCATTACTTATTATATACTTGTTTGTTATAACTTGGCTCTGTGCATTTGTGTACCATTTACCCGTGCTAATTTTCAGTACCTGGAAGTTGGCAACCCGATATGCAAGGACATGGACGTGTAGAAAATTGTGAGCCTGTTTAAAACACTCCATTTTTTAAAAAGCCCATCTTCTATTCACACCTCCCAGTTATGATCCAAGCTGTGGAGGTTTGCCCAATGACTGTCACCAATTGAACTACATGAATGCGCACATTACTCGGATTACTCAGGCTCACAGCTGAATGAGTGATGAAAGATTTGACCATGGTACTGAGCCCATGATGGCTCCTTCGCAAGTGTGAAGCAGTGCTTTATGTTGTCGTGTGAGCAGCGTGCCTATGTGAAATCTGTGGGCTGTTCCAGACCGCTGCGATGTTTTCTTTTGGGAGCCCCAATGTTGCTGCAGCTGCCAATGTGGTGCAATGCCAACGGGGCTTCCAGATGGTGGGTTTTCCTGCATTTTCTCTCCTGTAGTCCCCATGGCAGCCATTCTCCTCCCACCACCAGCTGTCTGCTTTTTTGAGGATTTAAGAAACCACAATTGGTAACTGGCGTAGCAGTATGCCACTGGAGTGGTACATTGTTATGTCCATTTCCAATGTGGGGGGAAAAAACTACAGAAAGTCAGATCATTGGCCCTTCTAGCCCGGCAAAGTTTCCTGGCAACAGCTCTTGTAGAATTTAGGCAGATGTCCCAGCTTTGCTTCGTGCCTGAGAATCCTTTTACTACTTGGAGATAGGGATGCCAACCTCCAGGTGGGACCTGGGGATCCCCCGGAATTACAGCTCATCTTCAGACTGCAGAGGTCAGTTCCCCTGGAGAAAGTGAATGCTCTGGAGGGCGGGCTGTACATGATTGAACCTCACTGAGGTCCCCCTCCTCCTCAGTCTCTACTCTAGGGTTGCCAGGTCCCTCTTCGCTACCGGTGGGAGGTTTTGGGGGCAGAGCCTGAGGAGGGCAGGGTTTGGGGAGGGAAGTAGGGTTGCCAGGTGCCCGGTGGTGGCAGGCAAACCCCTGGCAATTTGCCCCTCTGCCTGCCGACCACCTGAGGTCCACTTTACCACTCAAACTAAAAGGAAAAGGCCCCTCTCGAGGCAGGACTTCTGGTTGTAAACCGGAAGTGCCGTGCAATTGCACCCACCGCCCCATAGCCTCCCACTGGAGCAGAGGAGGGACCTGGTAAGCCTAGAGGGGAGGGACTTCAGTGCCATAGAGTCCAATTGCCAAAGGGGCCATTTTCTCCAGGTGAACTGATCTCTATCGGCTGGAGATCGGTTGTAATAGCAGGAGATCTCCAGCTAGTACCTGGAAGTTGGCAACCCTACTCTACCCCCAAATCCCAACCTGGAGCTGGGAACCCTACCCCCCCCCCCAGCCCCTATCAGTGGCCATGGAGGACCTAGAAACCCTACCCAGTGGCTGGTGGGGGAAAATGACCACCTCAGGAACTGAGGCTGGGGAAATGGCTGCTGTGTGAGTGGGCCCACCCACATGGCACCCATCCATGCATTGCTGCTATCTTTCCCAAAATTTGGCAGCAAAGCTGGGGGAAACCTAGAATACACTACGGTGGGCAAATCGGGGGGGGGGGGGGAAACGCGTCCCGACAGTACTCATCTAGGGACAAATAACCAGTGAGGAAAAGATTTATAATAATGGATCATGTAGCTCTGATGCCTCAACTCCCATGGGTAGCTACGGGCCTTTCAGCAGCTCTCGAGAGGTTTCCTGTTTAAGGAGGACAAAAAGGAATGTCTCTGCGGCCACAACTGCATGCAAGGAACGAAACATCTGTTTGTTGGCCAGCCACCTCTTCGTTCCTAAAATAGCAAAACTTCCTTCCCTGGATTTACTCAGGGTCCTGACTAGATTTGAATAACTTCCCCCTGATCAGCAAGCAACGAGAGTTTTTAGATTCTTGTGCTTTAGGCCGCTTATGTCTCCGAAAGAGTCCTGGGCGATGTAAGGCATGCAGTCTGGTTCTGGTCCCCCGGCTCTTTGTGTCCCCTGGGGAAAGTTATGAATGTCCATCCCTTTTCTTCTTCTTTGAGGGAATGGCTAAGGCCTGCCAAAGCCCATTAAAAGTGGAGCTGAGGATGCCTGAGTTAGTACATCTGCACTCCTCTCTTCTTTCTGGCTTCAGAGTCTCGTGATGGAGTTGGCACCGCTTCCTCTAGCCGCTTGCAGCCAGCCAACCACCCTACGGAGCTTACTTGTATCTGAGATGCACTTCTGTGTATGAAGAAGTGCTGGTAGAGTGAAAGCCTTTGTGTGCTTTGCCAAACGCAGGAGGAGTAGAAGAAATAAATGGTAAAGGATGATGTTGGAGGAAACTGTTTGTGAACGTGTGGGGAGACTGAGGGCAGAAAAAGGACGAACTGATAGTTGTTCAAAGAAAAGCCTTCAGGATGGGGAAAGAGAAAAAGGGGGTGAGATGGGGTTGGAGAAGGAATTTTTATGATGCGGAGGAGAGAGAGTACAAAATGAGGCATAGAGGAAAAGGGGGTGGCAGATGTAGAAGAAGTTGAGGTAGTACTAGGTAGGGTTGTCAGGTCCCTCTTCGTCACCGTCAGGAGGTTTTAGGAACGGAGCCTGAGGAAGGCAGGGTTTGGGAAGGGGAGGGACTTCAGTGCCATAGACTCCAATTGCCAAAGTGGCTATTTTCTCCAGGTGAACTGATCTCTATCGGCTGGGGATCAGAAGATCTCCAGCTAGTACCTGAAGGTGGGCAACCCTAGGTAGTACACATGGGATATTGCTGGATGCAGAGTAAAAAAGAGGAGGTAATGAATCTGTTACCTATGGGAATAGATCTGAGGGTGGGAAAATGAAAAGAAACCCCAGAGAGGTAAAGAAGGAGAATGCAGCCCTGTGGTGGTGTAGTGAGAGAAGAATATGTGTTTGAGGAGCAGATAACAGAAGCAGAAGAGGTTACTTAATGAGAGGGGTTGATAGAGAACGATAGTGGCACAGAGAGAGAGAGAGAGAGAGATGACTTCGGTGTGCACAAGGAAAGGGGGGTTAATGGACAGTGCTGTTTAGCGTGATGCTTTTAAAGTTAATAACAATAAAAAATGGCCTACAGAATGACTGGCATTGTGTCCTGCTACTCAAAATAAAAATATGAAAAAGTGAGGGGACAGGATGGGACACACTGAAAGTGAGAGCTTCTTGGAGCAGATCCTGCAAATCAGTCTTTGAAGCACATCAATAAAAAGAAAAGAGAATACTAGAATCCATGCCATTAGCAAAAAATTTAAAAAATGTCGTTTTCCTTCCCCTACCTTGTTCAATGTATTACTTCCTCACATAAGAGTGAACATCTGGTGGAATCACTTAAGCAAACATTTTTCAATCTGATTATATGTTAACTTTGTGGGGGGAAAGGACAAATATTTAGCTTGCTTTTGGCAATGAAAATGTTAAATGTGGAGTCATTTTCATTTTCCCAGTGGAGCCAGAAGAACTGTTTAAACGTTTGGCCACTTGAAGCAGATGCTGCACAGTGAATGCTCTAACCATCCATCGTCCCATGAATTAAAAAAATAAGCGTAGAGTGTTTCTGTTGGTATATTATTCACTTTTTGCCTTGTCTTCACAAATAGAATAATATTCAGAGCTTGTTGCTGCAGGATTAAGGGAAGGATCTGAACCCTTTGCAGGGTTTGATTTTTGATAACTGAGCAGGAGGGCTGGTGGTATTACCCATGCAAAGTGACAGGTTGAGGTGTCTGGTTGAGGGATGAGAAAGGATCGTAGGCCCTGGTTGTTTCTGTGAAAGTAGGGTTGCCAACCTCCAGGTACTGTTACAAGTAAAGACAAAACCTGTGCCAGAATTAAGTAACTTAAGAGAATGGCGGCACGGGGGCTCATAAATAATAAAGCATGACTTGCAAAATGGATTTGTTAGACATTCATTTCATGCTAACATGTGTCAGCATGAAATGAATGTCTAACAAATCCATTTTGCAAGTCATGCTTTATTATTTATGAGCCCCTGTGCCGCCAACCTCCAAGTACTAGCTGGAGATCTCCTGCTATTACAACTGGTCTCCAGCCGATAGAGATGAGTTCACCTGGAGAAAATGGCCACTTTGGCAATAAGACTCTATGGCAGGGGTGTCAAACATAAGGCCAGTGGGCCGGATTTGGCCCCTTGAGAGCTCTTATGCAGGCCACAAACCAGCCGAGGCAGCCCCCCACCACACATACTCTCAATCTGGGCTGGCAAGGCATGGCCCAGCCTGATCAAGTGACATTGACCTCATATCCGGCACTCATACCAATTGAGTTCGACATCCCTGCTCTATGGCATTGAAGTCCCTCCCCTCCCCAAACTTCCCAAAATCTCCAGGTATTTCTCAACCTGGAGCCAGCAACCCTATGTGAAAGCAGTCCAGTTGGTCCACATGCATACCCTCCAACAACAGTTTCCAGCCATTAGCCATTAGTTTGACATTTTGTTGTTTAAGCCCTGCGAGGCAAACTGTGTGAATTTTGAACACATTATCAGTAGAGTATTGAGTATTTTGTTTTGGGTAAACCTATAAATAACCACTGGACTCGATATAATTTTGTCTCATTTTATTGAGCCACGCGCTGACACTTTCCATAGTTTCTACTATATTCAGCGCAGGTTGCATATTTCCTGAATTAGCTGGCACCCGGCAGGAGTTGGGGTGAGGAAAAGGGGAGGTGCCATTGGTGCAATAGTCTTATGTTTCTTCCGTGGAAAACCTGGAAGTGAAGCCAGTCCACTTTAGGAATTGGCACAAACTCTGTGGTTTTCCCTGGAAGTAGTATAACCATGGTGTCAATGGTGATTTCTATTTTTTCCCTTCCTGCTGGCTGCCAGAGCAGTAAACAGGGACAGTTGGAGCATACATGGGACTCATGTAGTGTTGCCAACCTCCGGGTACTGTTGGAGAAGGCAGCACGTGGCTCAATAGTAAAAATAAAGTAAACCCAATTTGGGTTTACTTTAGTTTTCCTATTGAGCCACGTGCTGCCTTCTCCAACAACCTCCAGGTACTGACAAAAAAATCACCAATGCTGTATAGTATGCGTTAGAAGAAAATACCAGCACTAGACTCAATATTCACAATCACAACTACTAGTAGAAATTCATACAGTTTATCAATATAGAATGAAACATACATAAAACATACAAGAATACAAATTTACAGAATATAATAAACAATAAATATTCAATAGAAGATGTGATTGGGAACTGCAGAAAACTAGTGTTCATCTGAATGGATCCTATGTATGTATAATTTATACCTGTGCAAGGTCAGAGAGGGCTAAATGCATGCCAGCGGGTCTAACGTTCTATTCACATACCCCATACAATAGAGTTGCCAACCTCCAGGTGGTCGTCAAAATTCGGCTGCCAGTGCTACTCGGGAGTTTAGAATTCAAGGTGCAAGCACCAGCAAAAGTAAACCTAAAATAAGGTAACTACAATACAAAATTGCTCTTTACACAAAGATAAATATAGGCAAAAGTGCTCAATGCTTGAATTTTGCAATCTACATGCATGGACTTGAAATTATGATATGCATTGAGCACTTTTGCCTATATTTATCTTTGTGTAAAGCTTGTATGCTGTTATATTGAATTCACTTTGAACCTTTTGTAAATTTCCTGTTTGCTCAACCAAGATTGTGCCTGTTAGTAATGACCTTTAATATACATTTTAAGAGCAATTTTGTATTGTAGTTATCTTATTTTAGGTTTACTTTTGCTGGTGCTTGCACCTTGAATTCTAACCTCCAGGTGGTGGCTGGAGATCTCCCACTATTACAACTGACCTCGGGCGACAGAGATCCATTCGCCTGGAGAAAACGGTAGCTTTGGAAGGTGGGCTTTATGGCATTATACCCCCCACTGAAGTCCCTCCCTCCTCGAACCCCGCCCTCCTCAGGCTCTACCCCCCCCCAAATCTCCAGGTGTTCCGCAACCCAGCGCTGGCAACCCTACCATACAAAGATACATACAGGGCTAAACCAGAGGTATTTCAGTACAAAGGCAGAGGCCCAATTTTCACTCTCTTGCCATAGCAACGTGGAAGCTGCTTCCTGCTATGCTGTAATATCAAGAGCTAGAGGAGGACCCACATCATTTGACTATGGAGGGATGGACCAAGGCGAATAGCTGGTAGAGGAGGACCCACATCATTTGACTATGGAGGGATAGACCAAGGCGAATAGCTGGTGGAGGAGGACCCACATCATTTGACTATGGAGGGATGGACCAAGGCGAATAGCTGGTGGAAGTGTTTGAAGGGGGCATCTTTTTTCAAATAAAAGACCCATGGCTGAGGGAACCCCAGCCAGCATCTCAAGAAAACCCCTGGTTCCAGGCCTTCTGAGGCTGGCAGTCCCGACTAGAAGAAAAGATTCTGTGACGGAAAATGTAACTTCCAGGTCAACCTGGGGTAGGGTTGCCAGGCGGCCGCTGGCGGCGGGCAAACCCCCGGCAATCGACCCCTCTGCCCGCCGACCACCTGAGGGTCGGCGGGCAAACGTGCACGGGAGCGTGCATACCGCGCGCAACGCTTCCGGTTTAGAACTGGATGTTCCGCCTCGCGAGGGGCCTTATACCTCTTAGTTTGGGCGAAAACGCATGGTTGCTTTATCCTCCTTTAATCCCTGTTTCAGCCAGAATTCAGCCAGGATCGAACGCATGCTCGGCGAAAATGCGTGCGTTCGATCCTGGCTGAATCCTGGCTGAATCCTGGCTGAAACAGGGAATAAAGGAGGCTAAAGCGACCATGGGTGAAAACGCATGGTCACTTTATCCTCTTTTAATCCCTGTTTCAGCCAGGATTCAGCCAGGATCGAACGCATGCGTTTCACCTAATGTGCGTTCGATCCTGGCTAAAACAGGGATTAAAGGAGGATAAAGCGACCGTGCGTTTTCGCCCTTTGAGTGGTAAAGGTTCTAAACCGGAGGTGATGCGTGTGCGTCGGCGGGCGCATGCGCACACACGCTTACACACGCTTATACACAAAAGCCTCCGCCGGAGGAGAAGAGGAACCTGGCAACCCTAACCTGGGGCCTCAGAATCTCTTCTTTCTAGAAATCAGGCACAGATTTGACTCAAAACTGGCATGTGCGAAGGTTTTTTTTGCTTTTGTTCTGTTTTTTTGTTTTCCACATGATACACAATTGGTCTGTGGACCTCAGAACTATGTGAAGTTATGACATGATTAAAAAAAAATAGGTCTGGTTCATCATACTCTCCAATTGTCCCCGTTTTCAAGAGGCAGTTTCTATTTGGGTCCTTGGGTCTTTGGATGCCCAGGAGAATGAAGAGTATTTAACTATTTTAAATAAATACTTTCTGATGCACTTTCTGGAAAAAAACATGTTCCTGTTTGACCTTTCACAGAGAAGTTGGCAGATGTCTCTCTCTCTCTTTTTTTAATTGCTAGTGAGTTAAGCCCTGACCAGGATGGCCCAGGCTAGCCCCATCTTGTCAGATCTCGGAAGTTAAGCAGGATCGGCCCTGGTTAGTACTTGGATGGCAGACTACCAAGAAACTCCAGGGTTGCTATGCAGAGGCAGGCAATGGCAAACCACCTCTGTTCGTCTTTGCCTTTGGAAACCCTATGGCAGTGGTTCCCAACTTTTGTTCCCTAGCGTTCCCCTTGGCAGCCCATTTCTATCAATTGTACCCCTTATATTACAAAAATGTTTGATATTAATATAGTTGCTGTTATTTCAAATGCCCTTCCCTACCATTATTCATTTGAGGACATTAGTAATTAAGGGGAATTTTGAATAATGCAACCCCTTACAATCCAAAGTGGCACATTCCATTCTACCACCTCAGGACTCTGCTACCTCAGTGCTTCCTCATTCGGCTGCATAGGTAGACCAGGCCCTTCTCACAGAAGTTAACTGTGGCTTGATGCCTTCATTGCAAATCTTCCTCTAACAATCCGTGCAATGCTATCCTATTGCTGTGAAGTTGAAGAGGACATTTTAATGCAAGTGTTCATAGCATTAAAGCCTAACCCTACAACTACCAGATGCTGGGGATATAAGAAGATATGAATATCGCTGTCATGATATTCTGGTGGGAGCTTTACAGAGGCAGGTACAGAGGGCGGTGCCCTACGTCCCTGTGCGATGTGCTAGGGGGGCGCAGTAGCACTTGCCCCTACAAAAACTCAGTGGTTGACATAGAGTTTTTGGGGAAGTGCTAGAGCGTCCCTCTGGTGTGATGCTGGTGCTTCCGCATAGCGCTGGAAATAATGTCATTGCGCAGGGGACAAGGGTTGCTGCCCCCTCTTTCCGCCAGCCTGCTTCCACCTGCCAGCAGCTGAGAGTCGGTGGGCAGCTGCAGGAATTGGCAGGCGATTGCCCACCATCAGCGGGCAGTTGTTAACCCTACTGTCATAGGATCTACAATGTACCTCCCTGGGGCATATTCCCTGGCTGCTGTCTGTAGGCAAGTGACTGAGCAGGTGGACCTTGGGTATGATCCAGCACAGTTGCTGTTATGCACTTTTTGATTCTACTCAAGTCGACAAAATCTTAAAGAGTTCTAAGTAAGAAGAAGTTCTCAAGTGGAGGCTCGTTTTGTCTAGGAGCAAGCCCAAGTATTAATAAATCGTGTAGGCGGTAGCCATCTATCATATCCTCTTCAGCAGAGAAGTAATGGAGTGAACATTTCCTTGCTTCTTCCACTTGACCCCGAAATGTATCTGCAGGTTTTTTTTGCTGTGGAGTCTGTATTTTTGCTGGAAGGAATGCAAACACCAACTGTTCCTCTTTTGAGGTCAGGATGGCGGTGGGGAGGGGGGCAATATCCAACTCGTTTGATTGCCTTTCAGGGATTTAAAATTAAAATGGGGAGGATTTGCCAAAACTGAAGAATGATGCTGGTTCCCCCCTTATTTTCCTGGCCTGATGAAAAGCTGACCATCAGCCTGCCTGAAGCTGGCACCTATTCCAGTCTGTCCTTGCAGATAGCTTTGCCAGCTCCAGAAATATGGAGGACTGACTGGAATAAAAGAGAAAAGGGGTTGGATGTTACAAATCATCTTGGATGATGTCCAGTCTTTCAATAGCAGTTAGCTACAACGGCCAGAAATAAAAAATCTATCTTGAGAGAATGCAGCAGCAGTATACCTTGGAGTAGCTGTGCCTGGGGATAATCTCCATCATGCTCTGCTTGCGGCCTTTCCAGGGACAACTGTCTGGATGCTATTCAAGATGTAATGCTATTTTGTCTGATTCAGCAAAGCAACTCTTCTCGTCCACTGTTGCGGTGGACATTTAGTTGTTTTACGCATGGGGTGTGGGTGGGTATTTAGGTGTACTGTATGTTAAAGTGATTTGTTCACATGAATTAAATGTTAGTGATCTCACCTTATACTGAATGAAACCATTCGTCCATCTAGTCCTGCATTGTGTACTCTGATTGGCAGGGCTTCTCTAGGGTCTTAGGTCTGAGATCTTCCCTCGTGTTTCTTTTGGAGACTTTTTAAACTGGGGATCTTCTTCATGCAGAGCATATGCTCTCCTACAAAGATGCACTCACCATAACCCCTGGGCAGTTGTTGTCCAGGATATGAATCTGGAACCGCCCTGAGCCTGGCCTGGCTGGGGATAGAGAGAGGGGTAGAAATAGGATTGGCAGCTCTGGGTTGGGAAATACCTGGAGAATTTTGGGGCGGAGCCTGATGAGGGCAGGGTTTGGGGAGGGGAGGGACTTCAATGCCATGGAGTCCAATTGCCAGTGGCCATTTTCTCCAGGTGAACTGATCTCTATCAGTTGGAGATCAGTTGTAATAGTGGGAAATCTCCAGCTACTACCAGGAGGTTGGCAACCCTAGGCAGAAAGCAAATAATAAACAAACCAACAAACCACTCACACAGTAGGCAAGAATTCACCCTAATACTGAAAAGCTAGTCTTGTTTTAAGCCTAAAGTGATGGCACAGGAAAGAAACCAGAATGAATATTTGCATTTTGTTGTGTAAAGAAGGAACTGATGACTATAGTAAAAGTGGTGTTGTGTAGCAGTTACTGTGTTAGACAAGCAACTAGAAGATCCAGGTTCAAATCCCCACACTGTCATGAAGCTTCATGGGTGTCCTTGGGTCAATCACTGTCCCTCAGCCTGACCTGCCACACATGATGGTTGTGAGGATAAAACGGGAAGGGAGAACTGTGTATGCCATCCTGAATGGAAGAATAAAAATGTACCAAATAAGTTATATGTAGGACTTGACCCACTCTGGTCTGCCCCAGTGATTGAGCAAACTCCCTAAGTTGCCTGATTGAACACATTTTTCTTGTATCTGTTTTCAGATGTGGACGTTCTTCAAAGATTGGGCCTGGTGGGGCCAAAGCCATTGGGTGCGGGGTCATCTTCTCGCCCTGTTCCTCAGGGTGTCATCCCATTCAAGTCGGGGGTCATCTTCACCCAAAGAGCACGTATCGAAGTGCCTGTTGGCAGAATTATTCCTGCCACCTTTGGTACGGACTTGGCTCTAGTGTTGAGTTTGTGCTCTCATCGAGTCAACAGCGCTTTTTTGTTCACCATCAAGAGCAGAAAGAAGAAATTACAGCTGGGTGTGCAGTTCATTCCAGGGAAGATCATAGTTTATGTAGGCCACAAGCACTCCGTATATTTTGATTACAATGTTCATGATGGTCAATGGCACAATCTGGCCATCGACATCCGAGGCCAGGTGGTCACTCTGTTTACCTCTTGTGGGAAGCAAAGAGTACATGCGGATTTGCATCTTAAAAAAGATGAGTTGTTGGACCCGGAAGGGTCTTTCCTTTTAGGCAAACTGAATCAACACTCAGTACAGTTTGAAGGTGCCCTTTGCCAGTTTGATATTTATCCTTCCGCCAAGGCAGCTCATAATTACTGTAAGTTTCTGAAAAAACAATGCAGGCAAGCGGATACTTACCGGCCGATTCTTCCACCTCTTGTCCCACTTCTGCCCAAAGACCTAAGAACTTCTGAAAGGACCCCACCACAATCAGACCTTTCCCTTCTGGGCTTGAAGAATCTGACCACTGTGATTCCCCCATTATCACTCTTCAAGGCCACCACTCCTCAGAGGAACAGCAGATTGGTTGCAGCATCCACCACCATTGTACCATCTAAACCACCAGCTCTGCCACCAACCAGCAAAGCTGCAAAGAGCATTGTGGCCTCACCTCCCGTCCTGCCAAACACTGAAGTTCAGCTGCCTGCCCAAACTCTCCATCGGACTACCACAGTAGGCCTTCAGGCTTTCACAGTAGCTCATCGGACTGCCACCGTAGCTCTTGGAGCATCTCGCTCTACTTCCAGTGCAAGCTTGGAGAAGCCTCGTCTGCCCACCACCAAAAATGTTCCTTCTGCCTTCCCCAGCTCAACCACAAGTTCCACTGCGGTCATTGACAAGAAGGAGTTGGAGAAAAAGACCAAAAAGATGATCAACCAAAGCCAAACTATCAAGCCTTTCCAAATGGCTAGCACCGCAAAGCCTGTGATGAAAAAGGCTGAAAACACATCCAGGAGTCTTCCAGTGACCATAAAACACAAGCTGGAGAACACAACCAAGGATCCTATACCAAAGAAGTTATTATCTTTGCCAGCACTGAAAAAAGCAGATTCTACCATAATTGCTGTTCCATATATCAAGCCAACTCTTGGAGCTTATCCTGTCATCAGAATGAATGTGCAAAGCATCAACTTAACAACTCCGGCTGCTACTGACGGGTATCAGCTGTTTGATCCCATTGGGCCTACTCTCTTTCCATTCGTTATGGGGCTTCCTGGACCTAAAGGTGACCGAGGTCCTCCGGTAAGTCAATGTTTTCATCATGATTTCAGCTTAGGGAATGGGTATGGTGCAACTGTGTTGCTACTGGCCCTTTGGTCATTTCCATCTTCTAAATGGGTATATTTTAGAGTTTGGGTTGTCCTGCATAAACATCATGTGATAAAACTGTGGTTGGACTATTGGTAGGGTTGCCACGTGCCCCTCGTTATTGGCTGGAGTTTCGTTGTGGTGGGGCTGGGGGGAGGGTGATCCACGTGCGTGCCGCGATACAGGGATGCTCTAGCACGTTTCTCAAAAACACTCTATGGAAACCATGGAGTTTTTGGAGGAATGTGCTAGAGCATCCCCATCACTTCTGCGGTAAACCCAGAAGTGATGTTATCACGACATCCCCATCACTTCCACGGTAAACCTGGAAGTGACGTTATTGCCCCCCCCGAGCACACAGATTGCCCCCCCATCAGCTGGCCTGTTTCTGCCCGCCGGCTAGCTCAGGAGTAACGGGCAGCCCCGTTAACTGGTGGGCAATTGCCTGCCATTACCGGGCATCTGGGAACCCAAACTATTGGAAAAGAAATACCTGCTCATAGAAAATGAACATATCAGGAAGGAGGGTATGAGGCGAAGCTAGACCTTTCCCCCCAGATTGGCTGGATGATAAGAAGACGACTCCCTCCTCTACATGTGCTGGGGAACAAGGGAATGCTTATCTACTATAACCTTGCCCAAGTGTGTGGATGCTGCCTCTGCGACCAACATTTGCATAGATAGTTACAGATATTGGGATCAATTCTTAAAAAAAATATTGGGGTGGGGGGGAATTGACCATGCCATCTGTAGGTTCGCGTGTTGGATTCAGCAATTAACAGTTCATTCCTAAGGAGAGTTACTCCACTGTAAACCCATTCATTTCAATGGGCTTAGTCTGGAGTAACTCTCTTTAGGAATGCACTGTAAATCTCCCTATGGATGTTTGGAGGCTGGGCAGTAGTCCTAAACAGGAGGGTGAGTAAGTGCTTACTACACATAGAAGAATGGGCTGTTGTTGTTTTTTAATCCTCTTTGTGTAGAGAGATGTTTCATATGGGGAACATTCAAACATGCATCTCCCTATCTCCAGCTACAGTTTGAGGTTGAATGGCCCAGGACCAGTTTTGCCACTTGACCTGCTGTTTTTGTAGCCTTTTGACATGTGCATCCCAAACAGTGTTATGTATTTTGAGGCTTTGGTCTTTTGAGGAACACCTGAGCTGCAGAACTGAATTGTAAACTTCCTTGTATTCATATTACATCCATAACCTGCTATTACGCAGCTTACCCCAATATGATTGCGGTCATTGTCTTAATAGTCTGTTTAGATTATAAAGTAGGAACAGAATAGTAAACAAACAATATTCTTTTTTATCTGGTTGTCCTCTGAATGTCCAGATTATCCAAATGTCACAGAAGGGGATTGACTTAAAAACCACTGTTCCAACTGGTTAATAGGTTACAATCAGCTTGGTTGTTCACTGTATTCCAGCTAGCTGTGAAATGAATTTACAGCTGTGACCGTAAATCTTGCAGTTTTGGAGAGTTTCCCTCTGCAGATTTAAATATTTGCTGTTGACATTTTCATTTTGATTCTCTGTCTAGCCCAGAGCTCTTTCTTTTCATACTTCTCTTTGAGGTATCTCCTCAGTCTTCCCTTAAGTCTGTTTCCACTTCTGCTCATCTTTCGCCTTGAAAACCCAATGGGGGGGGGTCACCATAAGTCAGATACAATTTGATGGCACTTAATTATTATTTCAACACTAACTGAAGTGAGAAGTAAAAGACTATCATGTGATTTCTACAGTGAACGATACGGCAGAGAGATGGGTCAGTGGGTAGGGCATATGCTTTGCATGCAGAAGGTCCCAAGTTCAGCCAGTCATCTTCCCCTGTAAAGGGATCTTTGGTAGAAGAAGAAGAAAAGTTGGTTTTTATATGCCGACTTTCTCTATCACTTAAGGAAGAATCAAACCAGCTTACAATCACCTTCCTCTCCCCAGAACAGACACCCTGTGAGGTAGGTAGGGCTGAGAGTGCTCTAAGAGAGCTGTGACTAGCCCAAGGTCACCCAGCAGGCTTCGTGTGTAGGAGTGGGGAATCAACCCAGTTCACCAGATTAGCGTCCACTGCTCACCTGGAGGAGTGGGGAATCAAACCTGGTTCTCCAGATTACAGTCCACAACTCCAAACCACCGCTTTTAACCACTACACCACGCTGATAGAAAGAATGGGAAAAGCTGTACACTCTGCTCAGTGCAAGGGACACATGTTTCAAGAAACGAGATAAAGGTCTATTTTGTGGCAACACAATATTACACCTTTCTATTACACACAGTAAGTAAGGTAAAGGTCTCCTGTGCAAGCACCAGATCATTCCTGACCCATGGGGTGACGTCCAATCCCGACGTTTACTAGGCAGACTTTATTTATGGGGTGGTTTGCCAGTGCCTTCCCCAGTCATCTTCCCTTTACTCCCAGCAAGATGGGTCCTCATTTTACCAACCTCGGAAGGATAGAAGGCTGAGTCAACCTTGAGCCGGCTACCTGAGACCAACTTCTGTTGGGATCGAAATCAGGTCGAGGGCAGAGCTTGGACTGTAGTACTGCAGCTTACCACACTGCACCTCAGGGCTCCTATTAAACACAATATCTATGGGATATTGCTGCCATGGCTAGCTAGGGAAAACAACAGCCCCCCCCCCACCAAGGCCCTTCTGTCTGGAAACTCTTGCCCAGGAGTATTTATTATGCTCTGTCACGTTTGTGTTATACTCCAGTGCACACTGGCCAACTGGTCCCCATTTAATGACGTGAGTTCACCTGTCCCTAAAGCGTCATGTACATAAAACGTGTTCTGTAAACGGTTAATCTTCCTTTTGCCAGAGAGCGATCTCAGAGATCACCGTGCCTTCACACCGCATTATTTCATCTTCCACAGAAATGCATTTCCCATGTGTTCTGTTTTGGGCTTAGCTAAATGAATCATGCTTCTGTTTCACTGTCTGACAACTTATAAAATCCTCCTTAAAACAACTGAGTTCTGGGGGAGTTTCGTGGCATCCCCAGCTGTACTGCAGCCGAATGAATTGCTTAGCCAAGACTTTCCCTTGTCTGTTGCACCGCCAGTACTGAGATTCCATCAAGGAGAGGCTGCAGTATCAATGGGATGGAATGAGTACAGTCAGATGCCGCAGTCAAACCTGACTTCCCCCAAAGAAAGAGGATCTTATCCCTATAGCTGGGGGAGGAGGAGGAGAACCCTGGATGTTGCCCTGGGCTCCGTGGAGGGAGCGTGGGACTACAAAAGGAATAACAGATTCTTAAGAGCACAGATAACAGGCAGGTGTGTGGGCAGGGTGGCTAGAATAATGAGGAGGGCTCAGGGATGGTTTTAGGGGTTGGTCCCCTAGGGCCCACTACTCCTGGGGAAATCCCTCTTCGTCCCTGATTGCTTCTCAGAGGGCCCGCTGCAGGGTTGCCGGCTCTGGGTTGGGAAATACCTGGAGATTTTGGGGGTGGAGCCTGGGGAGGACAGAGTTTGGGGAGGAGAAGGACCTCGGCAGGGTACAACGCCATAGCATCCACCCTTTAAAGCAGCCCCTTTCCCCAGAGGAACTGATCTCTGTAGTCTGGAGATCAGTTGTAATAGTGGGAGATCTCCAGGGCCCACCTGGAGGTTGGCAGCCTTACGGCCCAGTAGATGAGTGCCTGGCAAGGCCATTAAGTGAGCTTTGTACATTAGCCACAATTAGCCCTTAAACACTATAAATAGGGTCTAGAAATATTTAATAAGAATGTTTCTGGCTGCTACAGCAAACAACGCTGAACTGTATTAAGTAAATGTATTTGTATCTCGGAAGCTAAGCAGGGTTAGTACTTAGATGGGAGACCGCCAAGGAAGGCTTTCCAGTGGAAGGCATTGGCAAACCACCTCTGCTTCTCACTTGCGTTAAAAGCCTTGTCCCGGGGTTGCCATAATTCTGTCGCAACTTGACCGCATGTACATAAAGTTTTTGTCTAATGACAGAGCATAAATCTTGGCATAAATACATCGATCTAACCCAGTGTAGTGTACTCAGACTCATAGTGTAATTCAGTGCTTGCTGACTTGCTGCTGGAAGTGTGCTGTGGATCTGCTAATAATCCGGTACAGGACAGTACTGTTTCTTGAGTATATCTTTAATCCAAAGGGCTGTTACTTCAATGTAGGACAGGCTATTCCAGGCTAAATGAATATAGCTTGGAAGTGAAGAGCATTCAGCAATGTGTAGTAGCCAAAGAGGTGTGTGCCTCTTGCAGCGGTGAGTGATACTTCTCATGGGAACAGGTGTTTTCTAAGGATATCCCTTTTTTATGTTCGGAAATTCAGAGGGGAAACAAAGGAGATCCAGGGAGCATGTGCAAAAAACTTTGAAGCCCCCCACCTCATTTCTGCTGACTCCATTGATGATCCTGCTGTGTTCCAGTGAATTATGGGTAGTAGTGATGATGTGCTATATCAGTTCTGAACCTGTTGGCATCATCTCATGACACCGTGTAGAGCACTGGTTCCCAACCGGGGGTCCGTGGACCCCCAGGGGTCCGTGAGAACTAAATTAAGGTCCGCGAAACGAAGTTATAAACCCATAATAAATCAATATTTTCAATTAAAAGTTCACTATTATAAAAATATATTCAAATATTATTCTAAGTTTAATGTTTAACTAACAGTTATGATTAAAGTTTATTTTCAAATTGTCAGAATTTTTAGTTTGAACCTTGGGGTCCCTGCACCGAACAAAAAAGTCCTAGTGGTTCCTGGTCAAAAAAAGGTTGGGAACCACTGGTGTAGAGGCTGGGTGATAAAGTCATGTAATGCTATGTAAGAGCCACTGAACCTTTCCAAAATGATATTACTAACACTAAGCTTTTATATCATACCTAGGGTTGCCAACCTCCAGGTGGTGGCTGGAGATTCCCCACTATTACAACTGATCTCCAGGTGGCAGAGATCAGTTCACTTGGAGAAAATGGCCACTTTGGCAATTGGACTCTATGGCATTGAAGTCCCTCCCCTCACCAAACCCCACAGGCTCCGCCCCAAAATCTCCAGGTATTTTCCAAGTTGGAGCTGGCAAACCTAATCATACCTTCCATCATTTCCACTAGGAAAAATAGGGGTATCCTAGTATACTTAGAATGCTCTTATATTTCGTATGAAGGAGCACCGCGCAAGATCCTACTCTGTACATGATTAGACATGGCTGAAGGCAATAGGATCAAGGCGTGTGTCAGAATGAGGTGGTAGAACCCTGAGGTGGAACAAATGGATTCACCACTTTATTTATTTTATTTATGTTGGGAATTTATGTGTCGCCCCTCCAGAATCCTACCCGTGGAGGCTCACAGGTGAAAACATTATTGTAAAATCCCAAACACATAATAAATTCTCAACATAAAAACAAAGCAAGCCATTGAAACTTGCCAGGGGCATAGGGTTGCCAGGTCCCTCTTCACCACCGGTGGGAGATTTTTGGTGTGGACCCTAAGGAGGGCGGGGTTTGGGGAGGGGAGGGACTTCAATGCCATAGAGTCCAATTGTCAAAGCAGCCATTCTCTCCAGGTGAACTGATCTCTATCGGCTGGAGATCAGTTGTAATAGCAGGAGATCTCCAGCTAGTACCTGGGGATTAGAAAAACAGTACAGGAAACTGTATATACACAAAGTGCAAATATTTATAAGCTACTGAGGTGAAACATAGACCATATACGTGACATATATACAACACAATTATATACAATATGTACAGTTCACACAAAAAATGTAGAGAAATTTCCAAAGGTCTCAGCTGAGTACCACAAATATATAGAGGAAGTTCCAAAGGTCTCAACTGAGTACCAAATGAATGCTAATATTGTAATCCTTGTGTAAAGTTCATATAGAGCCACAATCATCGATGGATACGGCCGTTTCAGATCCACAGCAGTGGAAATCTTTCTTCAGTCCTTCTAAAAATTAATATATTACCATCAGTATATAAATATATAAAGATTATGACTATTAAAAATTGAGTCAATACAATATACTTACAATACAAAAGTGCTGTTACATAGTCATCATTCCTTCCCACACAGGGTAAGTATGAGCAATCAGAAGTCAGTAAAGTACATCACATAGTGCAGCTAATAAACTAGAACAGAGTCTTAATCAGATACATAGGAAAACCCAGGTGTTGCTGATGATGCATCCCCGAAGTGGGTTAGAATTCTTTAAAGTGACAATGTATATTTTAGCAGCATTTTAACATCAGCTTTACCCTATAGGAAGTAAGAAATCTCCAGGCCCCACCTGGAGCTTGGCAACCTTAGAACTGACAGTCCTAGTATAATACCATATAGTCCACCATTTAAGGGTAAAGAGTAATGCTTCAGGTCACAAACTGGCAACCCCAATAATGCAATTTGTGGTGGGTAGTTGGTTGGAATTCTTAAAGTGACAGTGTATATTTTAGCAGCATTTTAACATTGGCTTTACCCTATAGAAAGCAAGAAAAATCATTATCCAGGTTTAATCCATTTGGAGACATCGTGTTCAAAAGGTGAATGAAGAAAGCCTCCTTCTGCCTTAACAATCTTTCGTTGTCACCTATATTGAAACGTTTCCTCTGCAGTCGCCAGATTACAAAGTAGCGAAGCTCATTTTCATTATGGTGCATCTCGAGAAAATGTTCTACAACCGGGGCAGATACTATCTTGGCCCGTATCCTGGATTTATGCTCCAATATGCGCATTTTAATTGGTCTAATTGATGAGCCTATGTAAAATTTGCCACACGGGCAGCGCAAACAGTAAACACAGAAACGTGTGTCACAGTTGGTAAAGGACTGCAATTTGAATACAAAATCACTATCAGTTCTCCTAAATTCTTTGACTTCAAGACATAGATCACATGCCATGCATTTATGGCACTTATAGTGTCCCACAATAGATTTGCCTGAAACATCCCTGTATATATCTGAATGCACTATCTTATCTTTGATAGACTGCGTTTTGCGGAAGCCTATACGGGGCGGAGCCCCGCATCCTGGAATCTCCCTCAAAAGGTGCCAATGTTTTTTCACGATGCTTGCAATATGTCCAGATAAGTGGGTGTATTGAAAAGCAAAAGTAATTGGCTGTACTTCGTTCCTGATTCTTGGTTCCCTATACAATAAATCTTGCCTATCTACTCCATTAATCCTGGATTGGGCATTGTTAATAACTTTAGGAGGGTAACCCCTACTGGCCAAAGCTTTTGATAAATCCCCCACTGTCTGTAAATAATCCCTAGTTTCAGTGGTGTTTCTTTTAGCTCTTACAAATTGCCCATAAGGCAAATTATGTCTAAGATGTTTCGGGTGATGGGAGGAGAAATGCAATAATGCATTCCTGTCAGTGGGTTTACGATATAGTTGGACGGCCAATTTGCCCTCACTACCATGATAGACCAAAGTGTCCAAATAGGGAATTCTCTGGGAATGTATGCTCCCTGTAAATTTGATGGAAGAGCAGGAATTGAGCCATTCCATAAACATATCAAAATTGATCTCAGGGGAAAAAATGAAAAACAAATCATCAATGTACCTCTTAAAGCCCAGTATACAGTTATTAAAAGGGTGGTTGTGATGGAGAAATTGACGTTCAAAATTTACCATAAATATATTGGCAATGGTAGGAGCCACGGCAGAGCCCATTGCTATTCCATTAACTTGCAAGTATAGTTGGTCATTAAAACGAAAAAAGTTGTTCCTGAAAACCAGCTCCACCAGTTTGATCAAGAACGTGGAAGAGGGAACAGGATCTATTCTGGACTCAAGCAAGGTTTGTATCACTGTTAAAGTATGATCTAATGGCACATTAGTATACAGTGATACTACGTCTACTGCAGCCAGCAAGCAATCGTGGGGCACCTCTACATTTTCAATATATCGGATAAAGTCCCCAGTATCCAACAAGAAAGATTCTGTGTCTACCGCAAATTGGCGCAGATGAAAATCCAAATACTTAGAAATTGGCTCCAACAAGCTCTGTGTGGCAGAGACTATGGGTCTCCCTGGGGGAATCACCCCCGGTTTATGTATTTTGGGCAAGGTGTATAGCACAGGAATACGGGGAAATTTATTCACAAGGAATTCAGCTGTATCTCCATTAATGTCACCACTGGCATATGCCTCTGAAATGATAGTATTAACTAGCCTGGCTATTCTGTCAGTAGGATCCTTGGATAATTTCAAGTAGTGTTCTGGACAGTTGAGCTGACGTTCAATTTCTGCTATGTAATCATTTTTATTCTGAAGGACAATCGCCCCTCCTTTATCAGCTGCATGAATAATTAATTGAGGGTCCGAAGCTAAATTCTCCAGTGCTATTCTTTCTTCTTTGGTCATGTTGGATTGTTTAGCAATCCTAGAGTTCTCAATCAGTTTCACATCTCTATTCACTGCATTCTGAAATGCTAATATCATAGGATTAAGGCTGGATGGGTTAAACTTGGATTTGGGACGGAAAGGATTACCCGGAGCAGTTGGTGTCTTAAAGTGATCCTTCAATTTAATCAGACGATATAGTTTAAATAAGTCTACACGAGTTTGAAAGGATGAGTACATAGGGGTGGGGACAAAACCAAGACCCAAGTTCAACACTTTTTCTTCAATCGGGCTTAAAGTTCTAGAGGATAAGTTAACCACTAGGTTTTGTTCCTCCGATTGTATGGGCGTTTCTCGGAAAAAGGTTTTCTCTGTTCCCGAGGGCGGAGTCCGTAGCTTCTATTGGGAACCAAGAATCAGTATAGGGAACCAAGAATCAGGAACGAAGTACAGCCAATTACTTTTGCTTTTCAATACACCCACTTATCTGGACATATTGCAAGCATCGTGAAAAAACATTGGCACCTTTTGAGGGAGATTCCAGGATGCGGGGCTCCGCCCTGTATAGGCTTCCGCAAAACGCAGTCTATCAAAGATAAGATAGTGCATTCAGATATATACAGGGATGTTTCAGGCAAATCTATTGTGGGACACTATAAGTGCCATAAATGCATGGCATGTGATCTATGTCTTGAAGTCAAAGAATTTAGGAGAACTGATAGTGATTTTGTATTCAAATTGCAGTCCTTTACCAACTGTGACACACGTTTCTGTGTTTACTGTTTGCGCTGCCCGTGTGGCAAATTTTACATAGGCTCATCAATTAGACCAATTAAAATGCGCATATTGGAGCATAAATCCAGGATACGGGCCAAGATAGTATCTGCCCCGGTTGTAGAACATTTTCTCGAGATGCACCATAATGAAAATGAGCTTCGCTACTTTGTAATCTGGCGACTGCAGAGGAAACGTTTCAATATAGGTGACAACGAAAGATTGTTAAGGCAGAAGGAGGCTTTCTTCATTCACCTTTTGAACACGATGTCTCCAAATGGATTAAACCTGGATAATGATTTTTCTTGCTTTCTATAGGGTAAAGCCAATGTTAAAATGCTGCTAAAATATACACTGTCACTTTAAGAATTCCAACCAACTACCCACCACAAATTGCATTATTGGGGTTGCCAGTTTGTGACCTGAAGCATTACTCTTTACCCTTAAATGGTGGACTATATGGTATTATACTAGGACTGTCAGTTCTAAGGTTGCCAAGCTCCAGGTGGGGCCTGGAGATTTCTTACTTCCTATAGGGTAAAGCTGATGTTAAAATGCTGCTAAAATATACATTGTCACTTTAAAGAATTCTAACCCACTTCGGGGATGCATCATCAGCAACACCTGGGTTTTCCTATGTATCTGATTAAGACTCTGTTCTAGTTTATTAGCTGCACTATGTGATGTACTTTACTGACTTCTGATTGCTCATACTTACCCTGTGTGGGAAGGAATGATGACTATGTAACAGCACTTTTGTATTGTAAGTATATTGTATTGACTCAATTTTTAATAGTCATAATCTTTATATATTTATATACTGATGGTAATATATTAATTTTTAGAAGGACTGAAGAAAGATTTCCACTGCTGTGGATCTGAAACGGCCGTATCCATCGATGATTGTGGCTCTATATGAACTTTACACAAGGATTACAATATTAGCATTCATTTGGTACTCAGTTGAGACCTTTGGAACTTCCTCTATATATTTGTGGTACTCAGCTGAGACCTTTGGAAATTTCTCTACATTTTTTGTGTGAACTGTACATATTGTATATAATTGTGTTGTATATATGTCACGTATATGGTCTATGTTTCACCTCAGTAGCTTATAAATATTTGCACTTTGTGTATATACAGTTTCCTGTACTGTTTTTCTAAACCTTTTGGTACAAGTACAGAGGTGCCGTTTTTCTCCCCAGTACCTGGGGATTGGCAACCCTACCTGGAACCCTAAAAGGGCATAAAAAACAGCATAAAACAACCACTGAGCACTTTAAAGCGTCCGTAAAGAAGACAGACCAGAAGCAGAGCATGTTTTGTGATGTAGAATGGTAGGTGCCAGGCAACTCTCAAGGGAAATGACATTGAAAAGGCGAGATGCCACCACTGAAAATGCCCTGTCTCGCTTAAGCCATTGTGGCCATAAACATTTCACTCAATCAGCTTCGCCCGTCTTCAATCACATGCCTCCTCATTTTGTAGATTATTGTTGTAAGCTTGATTTAAATGTCACAATACTGTTTCACTTAAAAGATGTTTGCTCTACCTTTCCACTGTATAAGGTTTTCAAGGTATCTGTAAGAACAGCAGACAGTAAATTACTTTTTATTTTAAAAAAGCGCTCTGGCAGCCAGAACATGTCAGTTCCTGGCAGCGAAGGCAGGCCATTTTCCAACATGAACCATCTCTGATAAGTGTAGGGAGTTCTAGTGCTTGGCCCGCAGTTAATGAGATCTAAGTAAGATGGGCAGGCTGAGATAAGAGACAGGGGGTCCAGAGGACTGATCTCATCTGAAATGCCTGCCCGCTTGTGTGGGGGCGATGCCGGAGCAGTTACTCAACCCACGTGCCCTTTATTATCTGTATTCTGGGGGAAAAAAGGCGTTTGTGCAGCTGCCTAAATGTTAAAAAGTTAAATTTCTCAAGATGGTCATTCTAGCTCTCCGTTCTGGACACTTCCAACATAGTACTAAAGACAATGCGATCCCGCAGAATGAGTCACTGCAGAGGAAAACCAGCTCAAACAGAGTTCTCTCCTTTCCCTCTCCTTTGTGCTCAGTTTATAGCTAGGAAATCAGAGAGGTCGAAGCTAAGTGGGGCTTTCTGCATTGATTCTCTTTGCCCAAGATCCAGGGCGTGAACTTTTCTCAAATCTCCATCATACATTCCCCAAATCCCATATAAATGAGTCATAGGCCAAGGGTCATTTTTTTCACAGTCGCCTATTCACTCCTTGAGCAGGCTCAGGTGCTCCTAAATTCATCTCTTTGTCTGAAATTCCTGATTGCAGCAGTAACCAGAAGCAGTTTTCTCCCAAGGGGGAAGGCGGTCCAAAATAGGCTACTATTTACGGTGCATTTGTCTTAGACTCCCCCAAACCACCACTGAGTTTTGGAAAATGTTTTGCAGTTTTCTGCTGCACTGCAGGACTGAGCCACAAAGCAAGAAGTCCCCAGTTCAGATGTCTCCTCTGATGTGAACTTACTTGGTTGTAGGGTTGCCAACTGCCAGGTAGTAGCAGGAAATCTCCTGCTAATTCAACTGATCTCCAGCTGATAGAGATCAGATCACCTGGAGAAAAATGGCATTGAACTCTATGGCATTGAAGTCCCTCCCCAAACCCCGCCCTCTTCAGGCTCTGCCCCCAAAATCCGCCAGTTGAGAAGAGGGACCTGGCAATCCTACTTGGTGGCCTTAGGCAAGATCCTGTGTCTGGGATTGGGGAATAATAATGCTTCCCTCCCTTGCATCGTTGTTGTAAGGATTATAGTAAGATAACACATATAAACCCACTTTGAACACTAAAGCACTATGTCACAGAACTTCCAGTTGTCCCTGTTTTCTTGTATTTGTCCAGTTGCCTTTAGTGGAGATGCTGGGTTTTGTTTTTGATTCAGCAAGGCACTTCTGATCTCTGCCAGTTAATGGACATTAACTCTAAACTGCTGCTCTAGGCTGTTGGCTCTTCAGGCGAGCCTTGTAGGGTTTGATGTCCTTTCCCATCAAATTGCTTGGCGGTACCTTTTCTCACACAATTATATAACAGCCTCTGCATTAAAAAAAAATAAAACCAATTATGTGACTATTTGTGCTGTTTTATAATCGCATTATGTGCAGGGTTGTGGCTTAACATAATGGCAGGTTAAACTAATGGGTGTATTTTTCTTAGGCAGTGAGCACCAGCTGTTCCACTCAGGGGTTGTATATAAAGGTAGAAGCAATGCTGTTTTTTGCTGAATAACAAGCAGTTCTCCTTTTAGAGGGTCCCCCTGTTATACTTGGGTGACCTTGGGCTAGTCACAGTTCTCTTCGAGGTCTCTCAGCCCTACCTATCTCACAGGATGTCTGTTGTGGGGAGAGGAAGGGAAGGAGATTGTAAGGTGGTTTGATTCTCCTTAAAAGGTAGAGAAAATCAGCATATAAAAACCAACTCTTCTACTACTTCATCATTTGCCCACATGCCAAAGCTGACTGTCAGGTGTCTACTGATTAGGCAGCGAACTGTAGGGTTGCCAGCTCCAGGTTGGGAAATACTGAGGGTGAGATGAATGGCTTCCTGCTTTCCTAGCCCTGAATCTTACCAGTCAGTCCTATAGGTTAATTGCTTGTCATCAAAAAGATCCTTGTCTAATGGTCTCATGCTATTGTGCTATGCTGGGGGAGAGAATTAAGGAAAGCTGGCCATCACTCAATGGTAGAGTATCTGCTTAGCGTGCAGAAGGCCCTGGGTTCAGTCCCTGGCATCTCCAGTAAAAAGAATCAAGTAATAGGAGACATGATAGACCTTCACTGGAGAACACAGAGAGCTATTTACCCCTCTGTATAGACAGTACTGACCGTGATGGACTGAGGGTCTGATTTAATATAAGGCAGTTTCATGTGTTCAGTTGAGTTTTTCCCCTCCCCTTCCCCAGCTCTTCTTTCCGAGCTGTTCACTTGTGGCTATCTAGTCTTTTGTTCAAATGAAAGAATTAATAATGGAGGTTTGATCATAGTTTCATTAAAAAAAGGAATTCATAAAATGCAGATTTATACTTCCAGCCTCAAAAAAGCATTTAGAGCATAATGTACTAAAATTCAAAACAACCAACAGATCTTTGCTGATAGAGAATAGGATTGTTTCCTGTACATGATGAGTCCTTTGCAATTAGGAATGCTTTCTGGGATGTATCAGAGCACCTAATGGGTAGTGTCTGTGATGTCATTCTTGGTGGATGACATCTGGGCTTAGCATGCAAAAAGAGGAACTTTCCCAAGGGGTGCAACTGAACAGTCAAAGAAGAAAGTATACAGAAGGGCCCGTATTAGTGTTGCCCTTTTCTGTCCTTCCCCCTTTACAGTCACCAGACTTTACTTCGAGCTAGTTTCAACTCCTCAGTGAGTCCCCTCTTTTACACTGAAGCATTCAGCCTTTTTTTAAAAAAAACTATGTGTGTATAAAGTATTATCAAGTCACAGCTGACTTATTGATCTGCTAGGGTTTTCAAGGCAAGAAACTTACAGAGGGGGTTTGCCATTACCTTCCTCTGCATAGTGACCCTGGAATTCCTCGGTGGTCTCCCATCCAAGTACTAGCCAGGGCCGACTCTGCTTAGTTTCCTCCCACCCCCAAAACCTCCCACCGGTGGCAACCCTTTTCTAGCTCTCATGGTTATGGAAATATTTTTTAATGATGCAGGCAGCATTTACAAAAAAATATTATGGCTGTTTTTCTTGGATTGTATCTAATGTAGCCAGTAGTAAGAGGCTACGCTGTGTGGCTGGCACTTCCTACGTCTTCTGCTACTCTAGATCAAGCCTGTAATGATAGGCTCTAAGGCTGCCAACAGGCATGAAGAAAAATGTCCTTTAAAAGAGGTTAAATGTGTGAAAATGAAGCTTTTCATGGCATGGAGGTAAATAATACCACCTGGCAAATAACATCTCTTTTTAAAAGGAGGGGACAGTTTTTCTCCAGGCAACCCTGCTCTTCGCTGATTGTGGGATTCCAGTTAAAGAAGTGGAGTCTCTGTGTTTTCTAATTCAGTTGGTGGAGCTCACCAGTATGTCTCAGGCACATCTTACATTGGGACCACTGGATCCCATACTGGGTTCAGTGACAGGAAAAAATCTTCACCCTGTACTGTGACCAATATGGGTGGCATAAAACACTTGGCTGAGACAGCCATGGGTTCAGCCATAACAGTAATTTCTATATGTTGCTTCACGAGTGTCACTTAAGTAGCTGCCTCTATGTTAGCGGATGGCCAGGATCCATACACATTTGCCCGTATGGGGAACTCTTAGGTTTGGATGACTAAACTGGCCCAATGGTACTGATTATCCTGAAGTCTGATCCCACCCATTTAATATGAATCGGGTTGTTTTTAAAGAAAGCTCTTCCGGTGTCCCTGTACAGTTCTGGAAATAAGAAAGCAAGAAGAATGATTTGTGTAGATCTTTGGGTTGTGCCGGAAGCATCAAACGGCCAGCAAGTGGGATGCTTTCTTTGAGGCCATTTATTCATGGAAGGTTTTGCATTGGATTCGCCACTCTATAGATGCATATTTTCCCCATCCGAATTTTCAAGACTCTGCATGGGGGCTTATTGTTGAGTTTTGAGAATATGGATAGGGAGAAAGTGCATCTAAAGAGTGGCAAATCCAAGGCAAAACCTCCCATGCATAAATGGCACCAGTTTCTTCCCCCCCCTGCTCAGATGTTACCACTGAGTGGCCTTTTGAGGAGGGAACCTCCAAGGTTTACCTCTGTTCTAAACAGTGCACTTGGGTTTACATTCCAATGATCTGCACTAGGAATGTTTAAGCTCTACAGTTTGTTCTTAAGCACGTTGTTACTATAAAGATCAGCAGTATATACTCTGGATGCTGCTTCTTGCCATACCATCTCCATGGAAGAGCTGATTTTTCGACTTCAACCGAGTTTGCATGGTTAGGAAATGGGGCAGTGGGGACACTAGAAACGAAGGGGCAAACTGGCGCTCTTGTGCTTTATTGTGGGTGGTGCATAGCATGGTTATGAACATAGGAATAATACCCATTGGTTCACTTAGCCCACTGCCAATGTAGCATATGTTGTACTGGTGTCTACTTCGACTGGCAACAGCTCTACGGAGTTGCAGGCAGAGGAAGGTATTTCCCAACATTTCATGACTAAAATCCTTCAACTGAAGATGCCAGGTTTTCAGCCTGGGGCCTACCACATGCAAAGCAGGTGCTCAGCCACCAGTCCGCAGTCAGTTTTAAACCCGAACAAAGGTGTAAATCCTTCCATCCTCTGCCTCACTGGTAGGGTTCCCAAATGCCTGGTGGTGGCGGGCAAATACCTGCCAACTCACTGGATTGCCTGCTGCCCCTCAGCTGGCCAGAGGGCGGAAATAGGCCAGCTGGGGGTGGTGGGGGTGACAATCCGCGCCGTCATTTCCAGGTTTATCCCGGAGGTGCCGGTGACACTCTAGCACTTCCCCAAAACTCTATGGTTTCCATAGTTTTTAGAGGAATGCACTAGAGCGTCCCACATCATGCCGGTGCTTCCCGGGTAAACCTAGAAGTTACATCATTGTGCTGCACATGGATCTTCACCCCCCAGTCCTAACCCAATAAAGCTCCCGCCGGTGGGCTCAGGTGACCTCCTGCCGGTGGTATCAGGTGACCTGGCAACCCTACTCACTGGATTTCTAGCTTCCTGACCCTTTTGTTGCAGAACCTAATGCATTGCAGAGGATTCTGTGGTGTGTTTTAATGCAGACGAATTCTGGGCAGACAGAAATAAATCCTTTGCGCAGTACACAGATAATGGCATTTGTGGCCTATAAGGCATGATGACCTTTGGTTTTAGGTGGTTTGAGAAGAGGATTAGATAAATTCACAGAGGCTAATGACTATTAGCCACGACAATTAAGTGGAATCTGAATTCTTCAAGGTAGTATATACCTGCATAGCTAGTGGGCTGAAGGCGGGGATATGGTATGGTTTAAAAACACACCCAGATGTGATCTATGTAGCTCTAGGAATCTCTGGGAGCACTATGGTAAAACCATAGAGTTTCCAGTGATTCCTAGAAGTACCTTATATAATTTCTTTCTCTCTCTTTTTTTAAACTGCAAGTAACATGATGCTATAGCCAGCACTGCAGGGGTTTTAAATTTTTTCTCCTGTCACTGCTCTGAGCAGCAGCAGGCAATGGGAGCAGGGGTTTCCCCACCATGACCGAGGACTTGGCAGCCCTATGCATACCTGTTCCTTGAGAATCACCAGTTATTTGGGTCTGCCCAGTGAGCTTGATGGACAGTTGATTTGGGACAAAAGGAAAATACTTCTTCCCACAAATCTTAATTAACTTGTGGATGGATGCAGTTGCCTCTGTTAATTTGCCAATAATAGTTCCTGTGGAAAAGTAGATATCCAGACTGTAGTTAGAGCTGATTGCCCATCAACTGGTTGAAAAATCGTTGAGTTTAATTGGAAATCAGTAGGAACATGCCGCCACCCAGCACTGATGGTGAGACAGCTGGTGTGGGGTTTAGCCCATGGAAATAGTTTTCAATGCAGGGGAGGTGAGGGAGTGTGGGAGCTGGAGGCAAGGGTCGAAGAGGTCTTGCTGTGTTCGATATAAACCAGAGGGATGAAAAATGCAGAAAGCGCAAGCTGTATTTGGAAGTCAGAGTTGCTTCACACGATTTGTTTAAGGTAAACTGCGGGAAAAATATAATGTGCAAACTCAACAAGAGCCAGTGATGTATAGTGGTTAAAGTGTCGGACTAGGATCTAGTAGATCCAAGTTTGAATCCACACTCTGGCATGGATGCCATGGGCCAGCCTTACATGTTCAGCCTAACTTATCTCACAGGGTTGTTGTGACGATAAAATGGAGGAGAGGAGAACAAAAAAAGCCTCTGTGGATCCTCATTGTGGAGAAGGGGAGGGTATAAATAAAGTAAATTAATAAATGTGTTTGCAAATACATATATTATTAGTGTACTTGCATTAGAGGCAGCCTTGTATGGAGCATCTTGATGTGTGTGCTTGATAGGGTTGCCAGGTCCCTCTTTGCAACCGGCGGGAGGTTTTTGGAGCAGAGCCTGAGGAGGGCGGGGTTTGGGGAGGGGAGGGACTTCAATTCCATAGAGTCCAATTGCCAAAGAGGCCATTTTCTCCAGGTGAGCTGATCTCTATCAGCTGGAGATCAGTTGTAATAGCAGGAGAACTCCAGCTAGTACCAGGTGGTATGCAACCCTAATGCTGGATAGCTCAGGCTAGCCTGATCTCGTGAGATCTCAGAAGGTAAGCAGGGTCAGCCCTGGTTAGTATTTGGATGGGAGACCACCAAGGAATACCAGGGTTGCTGTGCAGAGGAAGGCACTGGCAAACCACCTCTGTTAGTCTCTTGCCATGAAAACCCCAAAAAGGGGTTGCCATAAGTTGGCTGCGACTTGACGGCACTTTACACACACACACAAGCAGGGTTGGCCCTGGCTGGTATTTGGATGGGAGACCTCAAAGGAATACCAGGTCATGACACAGAGGCAATGGCAAGCCACCTGTGAAAGTCTGTTGCCTAGAAAATCCTACAGGTTGCCATAAGTCAGCTATGACTTGACGGCTCTTTACACACATGCTTGATGGCAAACTCATGTAATGTAAAAATCAGTCTTAAGACCCATTCATTTCATTGGTGCTTGCTTCTGAATTTGTTTACATACACTCCAACTGTCCCTATTTTACCAGAGGGAGTCATGTTTCTGGCACCTGTCCCTGTTTTACTTTTGGGTAAGATGTTGCAGATCCCCTTCCGACAGGGTTGCCAGCTCCGGGTTGGGAAATACCTGGAGATTTTGGGGGTGGAGTCTGAGGAGGGTGGAGTTTGGAGAGGGAAGGGACTTCAATACCGTAGAGTCCAATTGCCAAAGCGCCTATGATCTCCAGGGGAACTGATTTATATCGCCTGGAGATCAGTTGTCATAGCGGGAGATCTCCAGCCGCCACCTGGAGGTTGCCAACCCTACCCCCTGAAAATGTTAGTATGCGCACTTTTTTCGGATTTCTCCCTCCTCCCTCCGTCTCTAGAAGCTGAATCCCTTAAAAAAGGGGGGGGTGCATCTTGATTGCAGCACCCATGCAGGTGCACTCAAAATGTTCAGTTTATTGCTTCCAGATGCTAATACAGTATATGCTAATTCAGAGCAAAAGGAGAGATGAGCCTTCAGTTACATGTAGGGTTGCCAGGTCCCTCTTCACCACTGGTGGGAGGTTTTTGGGGGCAGAGCCTGAAGAGGGCGGGGTTTGGGGAGGGGAGGGACTTTAATGCCATAGAGTCCAATTGCTACCTGGAGGTTGGCAACCTTAGTTATATGAAAAAGTGGTGGCAGCAGTTTCCCCTGTTTTCCTATACGGTGCATGGTGTAAGCACAGAGTGTGTGTTCTTGACGGGCTGCTGGGTTTGATCTGAGACATTCCTACCCCACAGCCATCAGTGGTTAGTCAGCTTCTGTGGGTTGATCACATGGAAACAGTCCTTAGTGTGGGGAAAGGTCAGGGAGGACGAGAGCCGTAGGCAAGGGTCAAATAGATCTTGGCAATCGGGAGAGAGCATCTAGAGTTGCAGTTAGTGTGTGGCCAGATGAATGTTGGGGAGTTTCCTAGAGGCAGGGAGTCTATGTAGGGCTCCCAGTCAATCAGCAGCCAAGAATAGGAGCTAATCAAGGCCTATGGGGAATAGGTGCCTGAGGCCTGGTGCAGAGATTCCCCATTCACTCTATGATGGATGAGTAACAAATGTTTCCACCCCAGGAACTGAAGAACCCAAGTTTTTGTCCCATGAGAGAATGAGCTTTCTTTTCCCGGGAAGAAAATGGCAATAGCTACTTGGAAGCTGAATTATGGGATGCTTGGCGATCTACCCAACTATGCCCTGCTGTTAATTTTGGCCCTGTCTGCACCTGCTGTCTTACAGTGGCTGCAACTCCTTTGAGCATTGAGGTCTACTTTTGGTAAAAGCTGTACTGTCTCCAGAGCTCTTGAGAAGTTAGGGCCGGCTTCCAAGCATTCTTGAGTCTTCTGGCCTCTCTCTTTCTCTGTCTCTCTCATCCCCCCTCTTCTCATACAAAGGAAAAAATCCATCATTCATAACAAGCTACTTGAACATAAATCCTGAAGAAGACACCTTGCTTTATTCATAGCGTTGATGCTGCCAAAAGAGAGAGAAAAATGCAAGGATAATTAAGAGCTCCAGCAGTGTTCTGGGGATTTGGGATTCTTTGGTCCAGCTGGAATGCTAGAGAGTAAATAATTTAACAGTTTTATCTTCAGCACCCTTCAGCCCTTGCAAGTGTAAATTTTAAAGCTACCATTGACTGTCCAAAACCATCAAATAGGGGGAAGATCATTTGTTTTTGACACAGATTGATCTCTGACAATACAGCCCACAAAGAGTCAGTTCTGTCATTGCTTTTTCCTGTTTGCTCATTGTGTTTGTGGACTTGGAGACATGACCCTTAATAATGTTAAGACTAATCACTAGGGTTGCCAGCTCCGAGTTGGGAAATACCTAGAGAGTTTGGAGGTGGAGCCTGAGGAAGGCAGGGTTTGGGAAGGGGAGGGGCTTCAAAGGGCTATAATGCCATAACCTTCCATTTTCTCCAGGTGAACTGATCTCTGTTGGCTGGAGATCAGTTGTGATCCCGGGAGATCTCCAGCCACCACTAGGAAGTTGGCAACCCTAATGATCACCCATGAGAGTAATGCATGCATTTGGAGAACACCAGTTTTGTGTATTGGAATTGAACCTTTCTCTTGTACCAAGGGAGAGACATGGCCACTTACATGCTCTGTGATGCTTATATAAGGATAAGCGCTGCGTTTAGATGTAATTATACTTGGTTTGTTGTTCACTACCAGGTTTGCATCCATCTTGCCTAAGCATCTAGAGGGCTTCTGCTTGCTGCTGTATTTAACTACTAACTGAATATTCATTCATTTTCTCTTCGTAGGGCCCTGCAGGTCTGCCTGGGTTACCTGGACCACCTGGCAAGAGAGGCCCACGGGTAAGTAAAGGGTCTATGGGAGGGTGGGATAATTCTCCAAGACCAAGGGACTCTGAATATTGTAGCAGTGCAATTGAACTTCCACTGATAAATATTATACAGAGTCAGAAAAGGGCAGGGGAGATTTTGGAAGATAGGGGATTCTGCTCTCCTTTCCCGCAGTATGGCTCTAATTCACACTGCCGTTCCCCCCGCCCCATCCCTGGCAGCTGCTCTTTAATATTAAAAAACATGTCTGGAGATCTGATCATGAATATCACATGCAATGCGTTGCTTGACTCTGAGGAAAGTGGAGCCAATCCTATCCTGATAGTCCTATCCTACCTATCTGATAGACTTTATTCACAGTCATAGACCATCAAGTCTCCAAACAAATAAAAGTTAGATACATACATACATAATTAGGGAATAATTATCCTAGCGCTCCTTTTGTCAGATACAGTACCAAATTTATCTGTTAGTATGGCCAGATTTGCCTGGCTGGCAACTAAAATAAGACCAAACGTGCTTAAGGCTCTGGAATAATCAGTCTGTGGTTAGAATCTGTACTGTTTTATGTGTATTTTGGAGGATTTTATTCAGATAGTCAAGGTTCAGAGGCTGGGTGGAGATCCCCACTCTGTTCTCACGACGTAACCACCCTGGTGTGCAAGATCAAGGTGCACATGGATGGTGACATTGTATACTTGGGTTGGATTCAGGTGTGCAAAAGACACATGTAGTTGTGTGGGGACTGCTTTACACATCTGCATACTATTTTCACTTGTAAAATACTCTGAAATGTGGGCACACTCAAATCCCCGTCTGTGCTTGTGTGTCTTTTAAAGGGAAAAAGCTCTGGGTTCAATGTTTGGTTTTGAGAGAGAAGCTTTGGAGATGCCCACTTCTCTCCCCCCCCCCCCACAAATATCCCACCTTTGGGTTGAGAAGCTGCGGTATGCAGACTGAAGCCTGCTGCATGACATCAGCCATCTCCTGCATGCAAACTGGGAAGGCCCTTGTAGGGGAGGGGAAGAAAAAAGAAAAGTGTTTAAAGCAACAGTTCTGTTTGGCTTGCCTTCAAATATGTTGCTCCTTCTTCAGTAAGCCAAAGGTCAGGGTGGAATCCATAGGTCAGGAGGAGAAAAGCTGCTATTCTTTCCCATCTCTCCCCCCCAACCCCACCGCCTAGCCCTCAAATCCCCAAACATGAGTTGTAAATAAGCATCTGGACCTATCTTGACAGACTGGGAGAGGGATAAAAAACACACGCTCTTCTTGTTGGTGTACGAAGCCTTTGAACCAGTAGACTACTAGAAAAGAAGATGCTTCTAAGGAAGGGTTCCTGTTGCTACTAGTGTTGGGAAGATTTGCTGGCTGGCGTTCTCTCTCAGTTTCCCAAAGAGATGGCTTTTTTCCTACTTCTTCACGTGAATGACATTCCATCCAGATTATGAGCCCCGCCACCTTTTGGGAATTGTCCTCCTGACCCCTTTTTTAGAGAACACATTGAAGGATTGTTCGAGGAGTCTTTTCCCCTCTTCTGCTGTTGGCCTACTGGTGGCTCTTGAAGAAAAGAGTGACTTACAATAAAACCTCCTGTGAATTTTGTGTTTCCGGTGCTGAGGTTGAGGGACCTTCAGTGTGAAGCTGTACTCTGGCTTGGTTTGTTTCGGTTAGGCAATTCAGACATATGCAAGATCACGCCCTGATATTCTTCCCCAGGAGAGCCAGCCTGATATTCTTCCCCAGGAGAGCCAGCGTAGCGTAATGGTTAAGAGCAGTGGTTTGGAGCAGTGGACTCTAATCTGGAGACCTGGGTTTGATTCTCCGCTCCTCCACATGAGTGGCGGAGGCTAATCTGGTGAACTGGATTTGTTTTCCCACTCCTACACACAAAGCCAGCTGGGTGACCTTGGGCAAGTCACAGCTCTGTCAGAGCTCTCTCAGCCCCACCTGCCTCAAAGGGTGTTTGTTGTGGGGAGGGGAAGGGAAGGTGATTGTAAGCTGGTTTGAGTCTCCCTTAAGTGGTAGAGAAAGTCGGCATATAAAAACCAGCTCTTCTTCTTCCTCCACATTCATTACTCTTAAATAACTCCTGTCTATGCTCAGGGGAAGTATGCCTCTGAATACCAGTTGCTGGGGGAGGCGTGGGGCATACTGCTGTTTTCCTGCTCTGCTTGTGGGCTTCCTGGGGCATTTGGTGGGCCACCATGGGTAACAGTTTAATAGACTAGATGGGTCTTTGATCTGATCCTGAAAGCAATCCTGATGTAGTATAAAAGCATTGCCCTGACCTGGATGGCCCAGGCTAGCCTGATCTCGTCAGATCTCAGAAGCTAAGCAGGGTCAGCCCTGGTTAGTATTTGGATGGGAGGCCACCAAGGAAGTCCAGGGTTGCTATACAGAGGAAGGCACTGGCAAACCACCTCTGTTAGTCTTTTGCCTTGAAAACCCCATAAGGGGTCACCATAAGTTGGCTGCGACTTGACAGCACTTTACACACACACATAAAAGCATTAGATAAACTTGTGGTCTGTCTACAGTTCTTAACCATGATTGCTAGGAATGAAACTTCCATGGTCAGATGCAATGTATTCTTGAATATCCAATGCTGGGGAACCAACAGCAGGGAAAGGCTTCCCAGAAACATCTGGCCGGCCATTGCTAGACTAGGTGTACTCTGGGGCTGACATGGCAGGTAAGGTTGCCAGTTCTGGCTCGGAAAATTCCTGGAGATTTGGAAGCGGTACCTGGGGAACAACAACTGTTTCTCCTAGTTCGTATGGAATACTGTAGAATATATGGAATTCTGACACAGTATAATGGGAGTAGCTACAAAATAGTTGCCACAGGAAGTGGAGCCAGCCACAAAGTGGTGCCGTAGCTTACCTTGAGTCACACAGTTATGATCCTTGTGCTGTGGTGGCAGATGCTGCTAAAGCACATTCTTAAAATTCTGCACAGCCAACCAAGTCTCCAGTGGCCAATCAGAAGCCTTGCTCAACAAATGCCCACCTGGCTCAACCCACTTTCTAAAAATATTTGGTGGGCACCAGGAAAGGTATCAGCAGGCACCATGGCGGCCATAGGCACAATGCTGGGGACCCCTGTATAGAGTCTGCCCTCCTAAGCTGCTATTTTATCCAAGGAGGAAGAAGGAGAAGAGTTGGTTTTTATATGCTGACTTTCTCTACCACTTAAGGAAGAATCAAACCAGCTTACAATCACCTTCCCTTCCTCTCCTCACCACAGACACCCTGTGAGGGAGGTGGGGCTGAGAGAACCTAAGAGAGCTGTGACTAGCCCAAGGTCACCCAGCTGGCTTTCTGTGGAGGAGGGGGGAAACCAACCCAGTTCACCAGATTAGCGTCCGCCACTCATGTGGAGGAGCGGGGAACCAAACCCGGTTCTCCAGATCAGAGTCCACCACTCCAAACCACTGCTCTTAACCACTCCAAACCACGCTGGAAAATGACCTCTTTTGTCTGGAGATCAGTTGTAATTCTAGGAGAACTCAAGGCCCAACCTGGAGGTTGGCACCCAACCAGCGTGGCTTGTCTTAGGCCCCACCTTCCCATGTTGGGTACGATTACCAATGCGGATTAGACTTTCCGCTTGCCCTGCCCCCCCACATCTCTGCATGGCACATTGAGAAAACCACACTTGACCCATTCTGACCACAAGTACAACAGGGTGCTAAGGGAAAATGGAAATACCTTTAAATCAGCGGTGAGCCAGTGTCAATCTCGCATGGCCTACTTACCCCAATCCCCATGCAGGTATGTGTTAAATTTACAAAGCCAGAATGGAAATTTGGGATATCTGAACAGGTAACTAATCTGTGTTAGGTCATCATGAATGCGTTCTGGCTCAGCATTCCTTGCAAGAATCCCTGCCACTATTAGGCACAGAAACTTGCCAATGGTCCACTAGTACAGTGACTGTCGCGCCTGGATCCAGCTCCAGCTGAGGGACCCCCTTCCTCCAGCTGCCATTGCTGAGACTGTCAGAGAGGAAGCCGCAAGGTCTATCCAGTTTTTACCTTTTAAAAATGTAAACCACTTTTAAACATATTTGAAGCGAAAAGCAGGCGCAGAGCTAAAATAAACAAACAGTGTCTGTCTTCTCTTCATCCCTTCATTAAAGTGGTTTTGTGTATTTTTGTGAAGAGACATGAATAATGTGTGCTTGTGTCTAGACCTCCTTTGGGGATTAGTTAAAAGCCTGCGTGGCAATTTAGACAGAGTGTTTAGCTTTGAAGTGGGAGATTCATCCCAAATCCCACCCAGGGAAAGGGACCTCTTAGGTGTCAAGGGCCATATACAAGACCTTGTCATTTGGGACGCAGGCAGGATCATGGATCAGGCGGTAGAAGGTAAATTGCACCTGCACTAGGATTGCCAACCTCCAGGTACTGGCAAAAAAATGACACCTCTGTGTATAAAACGCAGTTACACAAAGTCTTAACACAGAAAGGCCCCCCAATCAATACAACTACACAAAAATTCTATATTAGCAACTTGTACAAAACATGTGCATCAAGAATGACTATTGGTATGTACAGTCATGACAAAAAGAATCCAATTCCAATGAAGTTTTGCTCTAGATACATTGTCTATAGAGTAATCTTCTTATTCTTAACCCCAGGTAAGGATTACAGGTAAGTAGGCTTATCCATAGGTTTACCAGGTCCCTCTTCTCCTTCGGCGGGAGGTTTTTGGAGTGGAGGTGGGGGGTTCGCGCATGCCCAGAAGTGCTGCATCACTTCCAGTTTACACCTGGAAGTGCTGCATTGCAGGGGGCCTTTATCACTCAAACTGAATTTGAGTGGTAAAGGCCCCTTGCGATGCAGCACTCTCAGGTGCGTGCGAAACCCCCCCCACCTCCACTCCAAAAACCTCCACTCCAAAAACCCCACTCCAAAGAGTTTGAGTGGTAAAGGCCCCTCGTGATGCAACACCTCCGGGTGTAAACCGGAAGTGATGTGTTGCTGAGGGCAGGCGCGCATGCACACGTTGCCCTCCGACCCTCAGCTGGTCAGCGGGCAGCTAGGTGGATTGGCGGGGGTTTGCCTGCCACCACCTGGCACTTGGCAACCCTACTTATCCAGATGTAGGAAGATCAAATGGTTGCTTTGGCAATTGGACTGTATGGCATTGAAGTCCCTCCCCAAACCCCGCCCTCCTCTGGCTCCACCCCAAAAATCTCCAGGTATTTCCCAACCTGGAGCTGGCAATCCTAGCCTGCACTTTGTATCAGGGCCACTTGGCAGGAAAGCTGATCTCTGGGGCTAGATGAGGGTTAATCCTAAATGCAGCAGTCTCATGCTATAGCAGACTGGTCCTCTAGCAGGAGTGGACTGGGAGGTGCAAATAGCCCTGGGGCTGGCCAAACTGAGCAGCCCCAGTGGCATCACAAGCCAGTGCTTCAAGGGCCACTTGGCTGAGGAGCACCAAAAATGGGCATTAGTGCTTCTTCCTCAAAATGGCAGCAGTGTGGGTAGGTGGCAATTTCTGAACTGCTTCCAACAGCCATTGTTGATTAAAAGTCTAAGCCAAGTGGCCCCTGAGGTACCACTTGCTCTGCTTGTTCCAGGCCACCAGTGGTCCCCTAACAAAGAGGGCCACTGGGACGTTTACCTATAAGTTAAATAGACAGCCTGCTTTCTAGTGCTGGTTAAGAACATAAGAAAGGCCATGCTGGATCAGACCAAGGCCCATCAAGTCCAGCAGTCTGTTCACACAGTGGCCAACCAGGTTCTTCTAGGAAGCCCACAAGCAAGACAACTGCATTAGCATTATCCTGCCTGTGTTCCACAGCACCTAATATAATAGGCATGCTCCTCTGATCCTGGAGAGGATAGATATGCACCATGACTAGTATCCATTTTTATTAGTAGCCATGAATAGCCCTCTCCTCCATGAACATGTCCACTCCTCTCTTAAAGCCTTCCAAGTTGGCAGCCGTCACCACATCCTGGGGCAGGGAGTTCCACAATTTAACTATACATTGTGTGAAGAAACACTTCCTTTTATCTGTGTTGAATCTCTCACCCTCCATCTTCAGCAGATGGTTGCAGAAAGACACTCGCTTGTCCTTGAACTTGAGTGGCATGGATGTAGATCTCCAAAGTGCTCTTGCAGGGGGAAAGTATGTGTTTAACTTGGGACACTATTACAGTAATCTAGGTTTAGCTCAGCATTTTTTGAATGATCAGGTGTTTGGTGGGTAGCACTGTGGAATTGTGGGTGTCCAAATCCCAATAAAGGTCACAAACTGGAAAGAAAAAAGGCAGCTGCCCAGGTAAAGAAGGGTCAACAGGGGAAAGGGTACAGGGCAAATTTTTAATCATTCAGATTTTAGTCTTGCTTTCCTTCTTTTTTTCAGGGACCTCCTGGCCCTCATGGGAATCCTGGCCGGCCTGGTCCACCTGGCCTTAAGGTAAGTGAAATTCGGGGGTTAGGCCTACGGGTGTTGACATTAGAGCTGCCAGGTCTCCTGCCCAGAAGATTTCATTCTTGACCTCTGCTTAGTATGGTGGTGGGAGAAAACTGGTGTCACTTCGACACCGCAATGTCACTCCTCATTTGAACCCAGAACTGATGCTGTCACATTGGAGTGACACTCTAGGATTCCATCAACAGTCTATGGTAAAACCATAGTGTTTCAGGAAATACAACAACAGTTCCCTGACGTGATGATGTCACTTCCGGGTTTGTGCCGGAAGTGATGTTGCGGCATCGGAGTGATGCCAATTTATATGTCCCTGCCCCCCAAAAGCTCCTGCCGGTTGCCCTCACTGGGCTGGCAACCCTAGCTGATATTAGAAAAGCAGCCTCCAGAGATCTGATGCTGGGAATTAACAGCCAGGGAGGAATATTGGCCTTGTCTTCCTGGCTGCCACCAGAAAATAGGTTTTGTTAGGTGGACCGCTGACCTTAGGCTGAAATCGCATGTGCATCCTAAAGCTCCAGGAAGATTGCAATATGATCATAAATGCACCTTCTTTGAGCGGCTGTCGGATAGCTCAGGAAATGCAGACCAACCACATTCAAAACGGCTTTCTGTTCACACGTGCAGACCAACCACGGAAGAACTGAAAAGCACTTTAAAGGGCAATATTGAACAGAATTTTAGCCAGCGTTGCAATTGTGTTCATTCTTAGGTTTAGGCTGCTTCTTGCATGTGCAAGATTAGGGAAGGTGTTTATAAAAGGATATCTCTGGGTCGAAAACAGTAGATTTAGAAGTTCATGGCCAGTTCAAGGAAAACTCATTTCTTTTTCTTTTTCCTTCCTTGTTCTCCCCCCCCCCTTTCCTCCCTTCGTCAGCTAGTGTGCTCTAATACACTCTTGATGATCTGGAAAAAGATTTCCACTAAACTGGCCAGTTGCCTCTGTCTGATTGAGAATTAGGCACTGGAGATGTGTTGGCGGGCAGCAGCTGTTCTGAATTTAAAGGCCCTGTTATATAGTCAGAAAAAGGGAGGCTGTTAAAAAAAGAACAAAAACCTACTACATTGTAGCCTGTCTTATTTATGGTTCTTCTCAATTACTTCCAGATCATACTACTTAGTGTAATTGAAAAAATAAAAATAAAAATCCTATTTTATAAGTCAGAATGAACAGCTATCATCTTTGCTGCTGGCTGTGCAAAGCCAAGCAGAGATCTACCCCAGACAAGGTGTTCTTGTGTGCTACCTTCTCAGTTTCCAGCATTTAGGGGCTTAGCATCATACTACTTAGTGTAATCATGCTACTTAGTGTAATTTTAAGAACAAATCCTATTTTATAAGTCAGAATCAAAAGCTATCATCTTTGCTGCTGACTGTGCAAAGCCAAGCAATCTCCCCCAGTCAAGGTGTTCTTGTGTGCTACCTGCTCAATTTCCAACATTATGGGGCTTAGCGTGAAAAATCTTCCTCTCTTCTAAGAATGGTATCGTAATTTTTGCAGCCGCAGCGGTGACTGGGTGCTGGACCAGTAACTGAGACCACACTATGACTGGGTTGGATTGGATTAGAGCAATGAATGGATCCATGGCACTGAGCAACCTTCCTGCCTCCCGATGGACAAAACCCATCCCAGTCTGCCCACTGAAGGAAAAACACCTGGGATGGCAGCTATATTGGAACACTTGGCCGCAGGCCCCCATGTGATCCCCCTGCCACCTGGGGGCGAGGAGATGCCAGCAGCCCACAAGCTGGGCATGCCTCGTTAAACAATGCCCCCAAGACCCCTTAATGGGGACCCCAACTGGGATGATGGGCACACAAGCCCAATCTTCACCCCAAAGGATCCAGCCCAATGCTAAAACCACCTAGCTAGTGCTGACAGTAGCAAAAAAGGAACAGAACAATTAACAGCCACAGCATAAACCACAGACCCTCTCAAATGAGAACCGGTAAAATGCAGGTAACTGAGGCAGCCACCTGATTGGCCGGCTGGCAGGGAATGCTGCAGGGGCTCGTGCAAGTTGCAAGGGGCCTGAAAACGCTGGCCAAGATGGTGCCTGGTCCCCGCAAGCCGACAACCCCCGCAGGGTGCAAATGGGGTCCCTGATAAGTCTGATCTGGAGAACCGGGTTTGATTCCCCGCTCCTCCACATGAGTGGAGGACGCTAATCTGGTGAACTGGATTTGTTTCCCCACTCCTCCACATGAAGCCAGCTGGGTGACCTTAGGCTAGTCACAGTTCTCTTAGAGCTCTCTCAGCCCCACCTACCTCACAGGGTGTCTGTTGGAGGGGAAGGGAAGGTGATTGTAAGCTGGTTTGATTCTTCCTTAAGTGGTAGAGAAAGTCGGCATATAAAAACCAACTCTAGGTATGTTGGCTAAATGGATCCTCCCATGTTCAGAGGCAATATACCTATAAATATTGGTTACTGTGGGGCAAAAGTAGATGAGAACCACTGCTTTCATTCTGCTATTCAGAGCTTCTTGGAAGCATCTGCTTGGCTATCACTGAAAAGAGGATGCGGGACTACTTGGATTTTATGATATAAAATACATTTGGAGTGTAAGAGTAAAATGCAATCCTCCATTGAAAATGCCTTCCCAAACCTGTTTGCTTGGAAAAGGAAGTATGCTGTGTAAACTCGTTTTTTCACTTTTGTGGGTGGATGGGCAGGTGAAGAGAAATTTGACTATAATCTGGTGAATTAACAAGGTTTTGATGTAGCAGGATGCTTCGTTGCATAGATGAAAATTTGTGCTTAATTAGTTTGGACAGATAGCGAAAGGGGTGCGGCTGCTGCCTGTTTCCTTCCAAGTAAAAATTCTCCCTAACGCGAAGTATCAGTTAGGATTGTGCTTTAACACAGTGCATTTTCTGGCTGCACCCTTACATGCGTCAAAAGAAATGCTTACAGCTTACTTGTGTGGCAGTGGTCTATATTTTGGTCTCATTTTCCCGATTAAAAAAAAATCAGACTCTTTACAAGGACAGAGAAGTTGACCATCCGTTTTGGCTCAGCTGCCAGGTTGTCAGTGTCTCCACCGCTGCCTTACTGCTCGGCGTCTCCTTTGTTCCTGACAGCAGCCGCGGGTGACTTTGTGTGTTTAGTTGGTGAAGCTTCTGATAGTGTCAGAGAATCTCTGGTTTGACAGGAACATCTGTTAGCGCTGGAGATGAGCTTCCTGCCTCATTAGCTGGCGAGGAAAAGGGAAAGCGCTGCTTCCTGATGACCCGGTGGAGCACTCAAGGGGCATTCTGGGGCTGGCTTGGGTGGGTGGCTGGAGGGCTTTCAGATGCTTTTGGAAGAAGCCGTTGCAGGAGTAACACTTACAGCTCTCCTGTGAGCTGACATGCTTGAATGTTTCCTGCAGTTCGGGGTTGGCCTGCTTTTCCCATAATGATAGAGCGAGGCTGTGCTTCCGTTGGGAGCGTGGCCTTGGCAGCTGGGAGCTTTGATGTATTAAACATTGCTTGCAGTTGGGAGTACGAGGAGATCTGTTTCTAATTGCAGAGGTTATAAGTTTTGCAGGTTTTCATGTGGGCAAGAGGCAAGTGCAGTATGTTGTAGAGCAGAGTCGCTCAATTCACTTTTGGGACTGGCCAGACTTCCACTTGACCTGCTCCCCCAGGGGCCAACACTCAGGTATTGTCAATCTACGGCTACTGTGGCTACTGGCACATCAGCCTCCATTGCCGTGTTTCCTTTGGATATCATATCCCCACCCCATTCTATATAGCGGTGTGTGTTGGGGGAGTGGCTTTTGAAGAATGATTTTTTGCAGGAAAATTGCAGGAGTGGAAAAGGAAGTCCCTCCAACTGTACCAGTTTGCCACTGCAGATTATGATCTGTGTGTGTGTGTGTGTGTGTGTGTGTGTGTGTGTGTGTGTGTAAAGGGCCGTCAAGTCGCACCCGACTCATGGCGACCCCTTATGGGGTTTTCATGGCAAGAGACTATCAGAGGTGGTTTGCCAGTGCCTTCCTCTGCACAGCAATCTGGACTTCCTTGGTGGTCTCCCATCCAAATACTAACCAGGGCTGACCTTGCTTAGCTTCTGAGATCTGACGAGATCAGGCTAGCCTGGGCCATCCAGGTCAGGGCTATGATCTCTACACTTAATAAAATATGACACTGGAGGGGGAAAATCACATGTAACTTGTGCATTGACCATTGCTTGGCTCTCATTGTGCTAGGCTTGGGCAGTATAAAAGTTAGTGCCTCCATACAGAAGTACTAACCTTTCTGCAGATGGCATAGACAAATGGCTCCCAATGTCACTGTCTCGTTCATTGACCTGCGTCTTTTCTATAAGCATTGAAGAAATATTTATTTGAATATTTATTTTATTTGCCTCATTTTTAGCCCGCCCTTCTCAGTGGGACTCAAGGCAGATTACTTACAAAATGTAATATAATTAACATAGCCACATGTCTACCACAGATAGGGAGGGGTGGGGAAAGTCCTAATCTTGCAAAACCTCTTCTGCTTGGCTGTGTCACAAATCTCCCCACCCCCCTGCGCCTTTTGCACGTCTTTGAAGTTAGTGCTGTATGTACGGGTCATGAGTGGGACTGTTCATATTCAGCATTGTATTTAAAATAAAGTGCACCATTACAAGAAAGGGAAGAAGGAGGGACACATGAAGCTGCCTTCTACTGAATCAGACCCTTGGTCCATCAAAGTCAGTATTGTCAGACCTGCAGCGGCTCTCCAGGGTCTCAGGCAGAAGTCTTTCACATCACCTACTTGCCTGGTCCCTTTAACTGGAGATTCTGGGGATTGAACCTGGGACCGTCTGCATGCCAAGCAGATGCTCTGCCACTGAGCCACAGCCCCTCCCAATGAGGAAAATGCAAACTACCTTGATGACAAAGGATAAATGCAACCCCTTTAAGGTGTGCATCAAGTTCCAGGCTTCTCCAAACGATGGGTGTTGTAATGGGCACTGGAACTGTGCCAGTCCCTTTGCTGTGATGGATGGTGGTCTAAATGAGCTGGCAGACCCTACAGAGGTGGCATAGCACATTTGGTACAAAACAAACAACGATAGCACCAAACTGTGGTGCTAGGTTAGACTACTGCAACATGTTGCATGTAGGGCTGCTCTTGAAGACTATTTGGATGCTTCAGCTTTTTCAGAATACAGCAGCCAGGACTTGCTAGTCTGAAAATATTTTGCCAATATTCAAAGATGCCACTGAGGATGCTTCCAAATTTCAAAGCTCTGCTGTTTTTACTAAAATAAATAAATATTTGTTTTGCTTTTCCCTTGTATGAATCAAACTCTGTTCCCTTATATTGAATTTTCCCCATTGCGCTTTTTTGCATCAGTATTATGTGAGTGTGTGTATGTGTGTGTATAAGGAACACAAGCAACAAAAATCGATGAAATTAAAAGATTCTCAGTAAGAACAGCCAAAAGCAAAAAGAAATGAAAAGGGCCATTTTCATACATCCCTAATCTAAGAGCCTCTGCTTTGCATGCAGAAGATCCCAAGTTCAATACCTGGCATCTCCAGAGGGAAAGATCAGGTAGTAGGTGATGTGAAAGACCTTTGCCTGAGACCCTGGACAGCCACTGCTAGACTGAGTAGACAATACTGACCTCAAATAATTAAATGATGGACTATGCTAAACTACACTTGACCAATGGTCTGGCTCAATATAAGACAGCTTATGAAAGAACAGCACCTGAGACTCCGGAGAGCTGCTGCAAGTCTTGAGTAGACAATACTGACTTTGATGGACAGATTTTCTGATTCAGTGTAAGGCAGCTTCACATGTGTGTTCATGTGTGTGGATTCCATTTAGGTTTCAGGCACAATTAATAATGGAGGGTTGAATATATGAACACATGAAGCTGCCTTAAACTGAGTCAGACCCTTGGTCTGTCAAAGTCAATATTATCCACTCAGGTAGGCAGCAGGTCTCCACGGTCCCAGACAGAGCCTTTCATATTGCCTAATACTTAATCCTTTCTTGTGGAGGCGCTGGGATTTGAACCTGGGACTTTTGGCATGCAAAGGAGATGAGCTGTCACTGAGCCCCAGCAGCTCCCCATGATTCGATCTGTGAAACTCTAAACAGTTTGGGGACCAAGGTGTCTGCTCTTATTGTGCTTTGGAGGTCCGGCTCCAGGTACCTTAGGTGGGTGATGACTTCAGGTATGGCCTTCTCTCAGGTGATGCCAGTTTACCACCTTCTCCCTGGGAGAAATTTAGCTGGGTGCTAACTCTATTGTCCCTTGAGCAATAAGTCAAGACAGTTTTATCCTCCCGTGAATTTGGGGGACTGACAGCTCGCTGTAGCTTTTTCTTTCTATTTTAGTTTCAGTTCGTTTTGTTTTGATATTGTGGTGGCTACTATAATGTTTGGGAAGGCAGCATGGTATAGCCCAAACTCGTCGGCTCTTGGAAGCTAAGCAGGGTCAGTACTTGTAAGGGAGACCACCAGGGAAGTCTCTGTAGGGGACGGCAATGGCAAACCACCTCTGCTTCTCACTTACTTTGAAAGCTTCTTGCTGGGGGTTGCCCTAACTCGGCTATGACTTGACAGCACTTTACACACAGTCACTCAATCACTCAATCAATCAATCAATCAATCAATCAGGGTTTTTTCAATGAGATGATTCCTCCCAACTTCCTTTTCAGGTTTCCTTTTCTGAGGAAAAAGTCCTAGGCTCCAGATGTCTCTATTTTCCAGGAACTGTTTCTATTTTCTGGTCCCTGGTATATCAGGGTCCCAGATTTGCCCTTATTTTTGTGTTTGCTGGATGTGTTGTGACAATGCTGGTAGTGTGGGTTTCTTGTGTTTTTGTTCTTAGCAGTGCAGGACTTTCCCATGCTCTCCATGTGTTTATTTAGTAAATTTACATACTACCTTTTTTGCTTCAAAAGAAGCACCCAAGACAGCCAACCGTCAATGAAAACAACACCATATAAATAGTTTCAGATGGGGAGCCAGGTTGATCTGCCGTAGAAGAGCCAGATTCAAGTCCAGTGGCACCTTAAAGACCAACAAGTTCTCCAAAGCATACACCTTGGAGAGTCAAAGCTCCCTTTATTAGACACATGTAGGAATTGAATAGAATCATAGAGATGGAAGGGGCCGTACAGGCCATCTAGTCCACCCCTCTGCTCAATGCAGGATCAACCTAAAGCATCCTTGACAAGTATAGAAGAGATCCCTGAGTCTCTTATATAATACACCCCTCCTAGGTTCTGACTGAGATATAAAAGTTCAGGATATCCTTGTATCTGATGAAGGGAACTTTGACTCTCAAAAGCTTATACTCTGGAAATCTGTTTTGGTCTTCAAGGGGCTACTGAACTCGAATCCAGCCCCATATAAACACAGAAATATCTGTGAAATAATTGACAGCATTAAGTTCTCAAGGCTGTTACTGATTTCATTCAAAGTCCTGTGTGAATAGAAACTTTTTCAAGTTTTCCTTGAAGTTTATGCGGATTGTTCCATAAGTTCTACATATTAGGGACAGCAAGCAAAGAGTCCTCCTATGTGAGTCTACCAATCAAGTCTCAGGTAACATGGCTGTCACCTGGCTTCAGTGGCTGACCGTGAAACCTGGGCAATTTCTTATGGGTGGAGAAATTGGCGAGTGGATGCACTTTTACTCTGGTGTAGGGTTGCCAACCTCCAGGTACTAGCTGGTGATCTCCTGTTATAACAACTGATCTCCAGCCGATAGAGATCAGTTCACCTGGAGAAAACGGCCTCTTTGGCAATTGGACTCTATGGCATTGAAGTCCCTCCCTTCCGCTAATCCCACCCTCCTCAGGTTCCTGCCCCAAAAACTTCTTGCCGGGGGCAAAGAGGGACCTGGCAACCCTACGGGAACTTAGTGTTCATGTGTATATATTTATGAGCACACATACCAATGTGTGCTCATAAATATATACACATGAACACTAAGGTCCCGTGCGGTGTATAGCCTGCCATATCATCTTCTTCAATGGGGAGGTTGATTTTCGTTTGCCAGTGATGTAATATAGGATGATTCTGTTTCTTAAATATATTTCTTTACCCCAAACAACAAACCTCCTCCTCATGGGCTTTTAATCCAGTGCAGGGCAAGTGAATGAATTCAGCCAGGCAGTCTTTTATAATGTGTAACCGGAAGGAGTTGAACTTGCTGAAACGAATGAGACCTCATTTGCAAATAGGCTCCCCCCACCCCATGTGTCCCTATTTCCATCTGTGAAATGCTAGAAGTTCTGGAAACAGCTGCCTGTAAGTGTTTTAGTGTTACTTGTGAATGCAGCTGTAATCTTTGGGAAACGTTTTCTGATCCTTTGATTTTTGGGTGCAACACAGAGTGACAAATGTTCCCGGTCTTTAAATAAATGTTGTAAAAGGGAAAGAGAAATTAATGGATACATATACGAGCTGCTTACGCAAGATAAGGATTTTCCCTCTCCCTCTTCTCCCCCCCCCCCACACACTTTGAGGACGTTTCCTTGCCACTCCCTATACGAGCAAAGCCCACAATTTGCTCCAAGGCCTGTATTGAGGATGCTACAGAAAAGGAACTCCAGCTATGATAACAGCTGCATGCAAAGTGGAATTATCTGCATGACTTCATTTACCGCTTGGCAAAGCTGTAGGTCTTCATTCAGAATTTGGGCAGCTACATCTGTACTGAATCAGCAGTGCTCTCTGCAGTCTGTTTTTCAAAAAAGTCCCCCAATAATATATCTCCACTTGGATCGGTTTGTGGTGTATTTTGTGTGTGTTAGGGTGGGGGTGGGGAGGCACTGAGAAACAAGTGGATGATTTGCGGGAATTGGAAGGAAGTGTGAGACCAGGCTGATGCTGCCCAGAGATGATTAGGAATCCCTTCTCATCCAGCTGTTTTTCCATGACTGGGAAAATATTGGTAAATATTTTTTTTTTTGGTAACATGAAAACCCTTTTTACAAAATTTATACAATAGCGATTTTCTGATGAGAATCTCCAAAGCACTTTGCAACCATTTTAATTTCCCGACATGATTAGGCAGTTAAGGATAAAATTTCCACTTTACAGACGGGCCAGAGGTGAAGTTGAGTAACACCAAATGCTCTAGACAATTCAATATTGTGGAAAAACTGAGGGCTGCCAAGCATTTCTAAGCGTGCTTAGTTGATTCAAGCAGTAATTTTGATCCCAGGGCATGGGCTGCGGACCATGGCAAAAAATATACTAACCTAAAACCCTGCTTCATAAAACCATCCACAAGATTACAAATGGCCACATAATAGAAGGCAAGATTTCAGTACCCACAAGATCATCCTGGGCATTCGGTGGCTGGAGCTCCCAAATAATTTTATTTTGCCAATAGAAGCTGTGCGGAAGTCCGATTCAGATCGGGACTGTGGTATAGGGGCAGGTAGCTTTAATCATGCACTTCCCTGCACCATCTTCCTCACTGAAACAACTATGGGGCAAAGATACAGGTAGTCCTATGGGGCAAAGAGCAGCTCTACAGGTCCAGATCAGATGGTGGTGGAAAGTGCCATGAAGTCACAGCTGACATATGGCGACCCTGTAGGGTTTTCAAGGCAAGAGAGGCTCGGAGGTGGTTTGCCATTGCCTGCCTCTGAGAGGACTGTGACTGGTCCATGGTCACCCAGCAGGCTTCATGTGGAGGAGTGGGGAATTGAACCCAGTTCTCCAGATTAGAGTCCGCTGCACTTAACCACTACACCACGTTGGCTTTCTCCATATTAGGTAGGGAAAACGATATAGGAAAAAGGAAGGCGTTAACTACCCCCTCTCTGGGCACTGTGGACCCAGTCTGCAGAGGGCCCCTGTGTGGTTTCTTTGTACAGTGGAGAAATGTTTAGGATCTCTGATCGTGGAACTCCTAGCATACGCGCACACAAAATCAAATAGATCTGAAAATCATGTAACCCTCAATATATTTGGGAATCCAAAACATGCACATGTGTAGGGTTGCCAACCTCCAGGTGGTAGCTGGAGAGCTGCAACTTGGCAATTGGACTCTGTGGCATCCAAACCCTGCCTTCCTTAGGCTCTGCTCCCAAAAATCTCCAGGTATTTCCCAACCTGGAGCTGAAAACCCTGCACATGTACTTAGCCATAAGCCACAAGTGCCAATGGGCAAGTAGCAGGGCAAGTAGCACTCCCTGAGGCCGTACCAGAAAATTGTGTGTGTGTGTGGGAAGGCTTAACCCACCCCCCCCGTACCCCGTGGTCCCGATCTGAATCTTCCTGCACATGCTTGGGAATGTTGTTCTGTGCAAAAAACATTCAACACATGCATCTGATCGCCAGGATGCAGGGAAAACGTAGTAAGTAGTTAGGCCCTTAATGAACCATTGACCGGGAGCTAGGGTTGCCAGCTCCGGGTTGGGAAACACCTGGAGATTTTTGGGGCGGAGCCTGGGGAGGGCAGGGTTTGGGAAGGGGAGGGACTTCAATGCCATAGAGTCCAATTGCCGAAGCTGCCATTTTCTCCAGGTGGACTGATCTCTCTTGGCTGGAGATCAGTTTTAATAGCAGGAGATCTCCAGCTACTACTTGGAGGCTGGCAACCCTACTGGGAGCTTGAATTTGAGGAAGACCAGAGGCAGCCCACAGGAATGCCACTGCATCTGCAAGGAGGTGCTTAGGCCAGTAGTTTACTCACTTGCTGAGCATAGCATGAAAACACTGACTTTGGTAGGGACTAACCATGCATTCCTGAGAGGAATGCCTGCACCGGGTTTAGGAGGCAACACAGCGGCACTGCCTCCTAAGGAGGTTTTGGCCCTGCCAAAATCCGTGTAACCCTAAAAGGTGGCGTATCTTGGCTCCCCAAAAAGGGGGCGTTCCTGAGCCGTGATGGCTTAGGAGGCCACCTAACGATGGCCCTGCTCCCAGGCCGGTGCCGTGACATCCCGGGAACGCCTCCTGGGATGCCGGGACACCCCGGGAACGCCTCCCGGGACGCCGCGGCGGCCTTTGCCAGCGACTGGTGTCCGGGCCGTCATGCCAGCGTTGGAGCTACAAACGCCGGTGTATGCTGCCTGGACACCAGTGCTGGGGGCCCTTGCGCCGGTGCAGGCCTTCGCCGGCCTCCAGAGGACTTTCGTCCTGGCTCAGGAATGCACGGTTAATATTGCAAATTGCCATTTTTTCCAGCTATAACTCAGATCATGAAAGGGAGCAGGAAATCATGCATAAATTTGCAGACCCGTCTTTATGCATCACACAAGAGTTGGCTGCTTGTGTGAGAAGTTACCTGTGGAGACGGCAGCCGACTTGTTCATTGGAAATTACTCACAGGATAATAGGTTAAATTACAGATACATCTTCCTATATAAAAGCCTTTCAGTATTGTGGAAATGTCAGCAAAACTTTGACGCTTAACAGATTGATTGTGGCAGAAGAGTCTGTACCTTTAGGTAAATGATATTGTATATATTAACATTTTCCTTGATATTGTATATATTAACATTCATTATGCTTTCAGTGAGGCAGTGCATTTTTAAAAATCTTTTATTTCCACTGTATGGTAGGTTAATATTTATTCCCAATTTGTAAAAGAGAAACTGAGGCACCCAACTGAAGGAAGGTTGCATTAGGAAAGGACAGCTTCGTACAGTTTTTTTCCAGACATGGGGAAGGGAGGAATTATTCGAACCCTAAGTAAGTACTCCCTGGCAGTAGGAGGAGCTGCAGAGAGGAATTTGGAATTAGGTCCCAGTACGCAGCGAGACCATTCCCGCTCTGTGTACTTGAATAGCCAGTGATCTGTAAAGCTTTGGGCCCATAAAATATGATTTACAGCTACAGATGTTCTAAAACCCAATCTTAGCAGCCAGCCCCTTCGGAGAAATTCAGATGTGCATTTGGTAACAGTGGCCTCTTCGTTGTGTGGACTGGTTCCAAAGTACAGGGGGACAATTCCCCCCTTCCCCAGTCTTTTATATTCACTAATTCCCTTCGAGTCCCCCATCTGGGCAGGGGAAGCTGTACGTCATTTCTGTGCTTTAAGGCTACAAGCTGTTTGGTGGAATGGATGTCAGGGCTTACCCGAGGTGATGAGCTCATAGCGTACTCTTCCCATGGCTTAGCGTTTCCAGATAACATGGTGGCTAGTTCTTACGGGCCCACCTTTTTCAAATGGCTGGAAGATGGTGAACCATCTGGCTAGGGTTACCAACTGCAAGCTAGCGTGAGTTGGGCTTGCAAATCCACCCTTTGCAAGCAAATCCACCCTTGGCAAGCCCAATTGCCAAAGAGGCCATTTTCTCCAGGTGAACTGATCTCTATCGGCTGGAGATCAGTTGTAATAGCAGGAGATCTCCACCTAGTACCTGGAGGTTGACAACCCTAGTCTAGTTTGGTCCTGAATCACTATACTCCACAGGCTAGCCTAGATTTATATTGGTGGTCTAGAACAGGGTCCCAGGCAACCAGTACCGTGGGAGCTACTTTTAAATTTTTACTGTATGTATCTCCTTTCTCTTTCTCTCTCTCTGTCTACCCTGCTGCTACTTTTACCTTTTCTTCCCATCTCTGTTTGTTTCTAGAAAAACAGCAATCTCTAAATAAAAAAAAAATGGTATTCATGCTATTTTTGTCAGCAGTAACAAGAAGGGACAGCACCAAAAGCGGAAGATGGTACTCAGGTGTATGTGTGGGAATGTTTCTGCATACTTAGTATGCAGGAAAATATAGCTTGGCTTTAGTCCGTGTATCTTGTTTTATCTGGCCAAGGGCTGCAAATAAACTTTATCTATCTGTCTGTCTATCTGTCCAAATTAACCAAAGACCCTCCTCCCTTCCCCCACAAAGACTCTGACCAGGTGTGGACCGAGTATGCACCATGAGGTAAAGCAGCTGAGAGTTGGTTAAAAGAAAAAGCAGCGGAGAAACCGTCCTGCTAAATCCTCTAATAATTTATGGAGGAGTGCTTGAATTCCCAACCCCCCACCATCTTACCGTATGATTCCTCCCACGCTCCCATTTTGTATTTGTATTACATATTACAATAAATTACCCATTGGAACATCAGTTGATGTTTTGCCTGTATGTTTTAACTTTAGGATGGGGCATGACCCATGTGGGTTTCTACGCACCACCTGAAAATCGGTGTTGTAGAGAATTTCTCTTTTTGGGTTTGTGTCTGTGCTGGAAACCACGAGAGTCCTTCTGAGATTGTGTTAAGCTTTACTCTGTCTTTCAGGGCCAGAAAGGAGATCCTGGATGGTCCCCTGGAAAAGCGCGGAATGGTCCAAAGGTAAACCTTCATTCATTAAAGCAATCAGGGATGATGGATGGCTTGGCTTTGCAATTTGAGTTGAACTTTGTATGTAGAAATTGTCACTTGATACTACGGCCATCACATTTTCAAATTTATTTTCCCTACCAAGTTTTTTTTTTTTTTAAGGAGACCCTGGCTAAGGCTGCTTTCAGACTCCGGTGCAAAAATGTGCCCCTGCCACATCAGCAGCAGCAGCAAGTGATCCAGGAGCATCTGGGAATGGCATCCACCCCCACCCCATTTATACCCCATTGCTGCTCCCACCACCCCCACTCCTCCCCCTTTCCCCTGGTTGTGACTTTGTGAAAGCACAGATGCTACAGCAATTGTGCCAGGCCATACTGGGACCTGGGAACCCTTCACCCCCACCTTCCCTTTGTTTTGTCTTTCCCTGCTGAGCCATTCTGTAATCTTGCAAGGGAGCCAGGGAATGGAAAACAGGCCTCTGACAGTGCATTCCTAAGGAGAGTTACTCCAGTCTAAGCCCATTCATTTCAATGGGCTTAGACTGGAGTAACTCCTCTTAGGAATGCACTGTAAAGGGCTAAAAGGGGAGGGAGTGGCGCACGGTAGCAACCTGCCCTGTGCCATTTTGTAAGTGGAGCTTAGCTCCCCCCCCCATGGCAGCTATGTATGGGATGTCCAGATAAGATGTTCCATGAGCAGTCACTACCTTGAAGTTCCTCCTTTAAACCAGAGAAAATCCAGTTTTGCTTTTTACCAGATTAAAGGGAGGAATGCCTTAAAAGGAGGAATGTCCCCGGAATGCCTTGAGTCATGCTCAGAACAAGCACAACATCATGCGGATGTTCCCCTTAAATCTGGGTTCTTCCTGTGTTCTGTGTGGTGAAAAATCCCCTTCTGGAGGCACCCTTAGGTCTTTTATGCATGGCTGTTTCACTCGCGGTAACCCCTCCGGCGACTTCGGGGCTTTGTGTTGATTATGCATGCCGTTTCCGACCATCAGAGGTAGCCTCACTCTCCCCCTGCTTTCCCCCGCGTGTTGCCCACGTTTTCAGAGAGCTGTTTTATCTCGAATTTGAAAATGCAAAACATGGGGAAAGGCAGGGGGAGAGCGAGGCAACCTCTGACGGTTGGAAACGGCATGTATAATCAACACAAAGCCCCGAAGTCGTCGGAGGGATGACAGCGAGTGAAACAGCCATGCATAAAAGACCTAAAACTTCTGAGGCCAGACCAAACAAACAAACAACCCACCTATATATCTGTTTGCAGGGAGATGTTGGATTAGCTGGATTGACTGGTCTTCCTGGACCACCTGGTAGAAAGGTAAGAGCGCTTTATGTTTGACACAATCCATTGGGCGGTGGAGCCTCTGAATTCTGCAGGGGGGAAGGTGTTTTTTGGTTGTATGTGTGCATGATTTGGAATGGATAAATGCCTGAGCGTGGGTGGGATAAGAACCCCTTCCCTTTCAGTTCCCTGCTCCAAAGCACCTCCTCTCCTAAGTGGCTTTTCCTGTTGTTGTTTTAAGAAGGGCTGTTGAGCTACTGGTACACTGTTTGTGTGTATCATGTAGTTTGGCTGAAACTCCTGGATTCTTGTCAGGCAGGACAAGTGTTTCCAGCAGAAGAACAGCCTGTATTGTGCACACTCCCCCCCCCCCACACACCTTAAAAGTCAGACCCCAGAATTTAGGCAAAAGTCAGTGCAGGGATTTAAAAAGGAGTATGTGTGTGTTACCTGGCAGATGCTTTTAATGGAGGCTATATTTTATTAGCCTCCTAAATTAAAAAAAATAGAGCGAAGGCTGTTGGAAAAATATTGGGAAGAAGAAATAACGCTCTAGATCCTCTGTTGGCATAGCCCCATTGCAAACACCTTGGGCTGCAGACAAGCAATGTTGTTCGCCTGCACACTTTCAGGAATGCTGCCAATATCCTGGAAGCTGGCGCAAATGAAATAAAAGAAGCAAATAAGGTTCTTTTGTAAAAGGGGAAAGGATGAACGGCCCATAGAGAAGGTTGGAGATCATTGGTACGAGGTAGAAATGTGCAGAAAAGTGTAATTTCACTCTTGATGGCTGGCTTGGCCATGCTGCTGGCTGTTCTTGCTGTTCTGGCAAAGCAGTCCTGCCAAAGGCCCTTAGGATGAACAGTGGATGAGCAGGAAGGGGGAGCTCGTGTGCGGGTGTCATTTGCTTGGGGATTGGATATTTGAGTTGCCCCAGTGAACAATGCAACTCCAGCATCTTAACTGCCTACCACTTGCTTTGCATCTGCTCCCAAAAGCTGCCTGAAGAATTTGGGGAAAGATCAGAGAAAGCATCTTTCGATCTGGCCATTTTGCTGAGGCCAGGTTATGCCTGTGCTTTCTTCTCAAAGCTTGTTCTGCAGAGAGATAGTGAATGTGTTAAGTCATAACAGTGTCAGTCTTTATTACGACCCACAAATCATACTGAAGCAGAAAAAATACCTTCGTTGAGTTCGATCCCAAGGGAAGTCGGTTTCAGGTAGCTGGCTCAAGGTTGACTCCACCTTCCATCCTTCCGAGGTCAGTAAAATGAATACCCAGCTTGCTGGGGGTAAAGTGTAGAAGACTGGTGAAGGCAATGGCAAACCGCCCTGTAAACATAGTCTGCTTAGTAAACGTTGTGATGTGACTTCACTCCATGGGTCAGTAATGACCTGGTACTTGCACCTTTACCTTTTCACCTATAAAACCTCTACATACTTCACTCAAGCTAGCATATTTAACAGTTTAAGGGGTTAGAATCTGAGTCTATTATACACAGGATGTTATTTTGGCCCATATTTTCCTTTCAGAAAACAGAAACTTAGCTACCGATACAGTAGTTCTTTGGTTGCCAGTAAAATTTCAAAAGTCTTCAGAAAACAGTTTTTTTAAATCAACCAATACAGGTTCCAATAAATCCAAGTATGCCTGCACATAAAATTTGCAAGGTCATAGCTGTGGCTTCCTTCATTGGCTAGAGCAATAGAAGGTAGGAGTAAGTTTGTTTCTTACCAAATGATTGGGTAGAATACTCCCAGCATGTTTTGCCTTATATCTCAGGGCCTACAAGGGTGACAGGCTTGCTTTGGTTTGAAATGGGAGCCAGTCTAGCTTAGGGGCTAAGAGAGTGAGCTGTGATTTGGGCAGTCACCTGTTTGAATCTCATCACTTCAAGTTCTCTAGAGAACCTTTATGCATGGGTATTTTCACTCACGTTCGCCCCCGGTCTGAATCGGTTGTTCTTTGGAGTTATGCATGAGTTTTCTGTCCATTAGAGATGACCTCATGCTCAGCCCTCGCAATGTCCGGGTCTTCCCATTCCTCTGTTAACCCGACTCTTCCATCTTCCCTGCGCAAAGCCCTGGTGAAATCCCCATGCAGAAGGCAAAGTGCGGGACACGCAAGCTTGGTTTCTCTCACTGCCAATTACAAAGCAGCATGTCCAGAGGCAGGGATTCGAATAATTCCTGCTTCCTCGGAGCTCTACCTGAGCAGAAGAAAAACCTTTTAAAATTGAGGCTTGGCTTTCTCCCCCCCCCCTTCCTTTCAGATTGGGTTTGGGGGGGATTTTTTCCTCACATTAAGCACTACAATTACAAAGCCAATTACAAAGCAGCATTTAAAGGGGCGGGAACTTGATTGGAGCTTGGAGACTGCTGGTGCAGAGATTCCCAACACACAAACGACCTAGGTGGCCCTAGGCAAGTCATTCTTTCTCAGCCTTCACTCCCTCATCTTGCAGTAGGGTGGTGAGCGTACTGACCTACCTTACAGTGCAGTTGAAAGGATTGAGTGTGTAGCCCTTAAAGCGGTGGGGGTGGTAAGGATTCAAGCTGGGAATCTGAGTCAGCGAACGGCAAAAAATGGGCACCAGATGGCCAAATTCAGTCACAACTGACAACTTGACCATAAGCTCTCTGGCAAAGGGAGCTCTGGAAAGCTTATACCCCCCCAAAATCGTGTTGGTTTCTAAGGTGCTACTGGACTCGAATCTAGTGGGACCATATGGCAACCCTAGTTGGGTGGCACCGTGAGGTAAGTGTATTTCCAGAAAACCAGTGGCGTAGGAGCATTTGTGCAGAAGGCATCCAGCCTGCGTAAGCCCTTCATAGCATTGCATTCTTCTGGCTTGTCCTTTCACCGCAAAGACATTTTTTCCTTTTGTGAATAGAGTGTATCTGGATCCGCTCTTCTTTTTTCCAAATCCAAGTCACTTTTTCTGTGCCATAGTTCACACCAAAAAAAATGGCATGCCTGCCCTTTCAGGGCAGCCGTTCCAGTGGCGGTTTGGCTGTTCCCACTCTGGGTTACCCACAGTGCTCCTGTTCAGTTACGAGGTATATGAAACAGCTGACCAAACACGCAGGAGACGTTTTTGGCTGGGGAGGAAGGGCTGCTTTTTCTGAATAGCACTTCTTGATAGGGTGGCACATGTGGTTTTTTCCATAACGTTCTTCCCTTGTGGTGTTATTAGCCCATAAATTTGGTGTTATTATTTTTTTTATTGGCTCCTTATTCAGCGTACGAATATCCTGGGAACGTTTTGAAGGGAAGGAGTGCGGCCGTTTCTTCTGATCCAGATTGTACTGCTACTGTTGGCACTTCAGCAGGTTGCTTGTTCGGGGCAGCGTGGTGCAGCTGGCACTTGCCATTGGCACTGGATCAGGGCTTAGCAGTAGTTGTTTCTGTGTGACTGACTCGAGGACTAAAAAGCAGCCAGGTTTCCAGATTCTTTTGCTGGCATCTATTGAGCAAATGTGGATATTTGCATATACATACACAGGTTGGTTTCTTACAAAAAACAACCGTATATGGTTCTTCCATTTGATTTCTTTTTTTTTCCTTTATGGGGAAGATCTTTATGCAAATTTTATTGAAATTTCATTGTAAAGACTTTTTTTTGGATGGACTACAAAAGGTTTTTTTGGGAGGGGGAAAGAGAAATCAGATGACTATTTTTATTACAAGTGAATTAACCCGATCTGGCATTCCGCCTGCAAGGTTGACCTAGATCCACAATCTGTCCTTTGCATTTTCTTATTTCTCTAATTTGATAGGTTTTTTTCTACTGATGTCACCTAAACGAAAATGTTAGCTGGGTGGGGAAGCCTGGCTGTGTGATCTTTTAACCATTTTCATTAGATTTCTAACATAAGACTGTAAGAGCATCCATGCTGAATCAGACTAAAGGGCAATTGGGAAGCCTACCTTTGAGTGATCTGATATCAGTTCTGATACAAATGTCTGTTAAAAAAGCTTTGCGTTCCACCACAACCATCACCAAATTTTATCCTTTGGGGCCTTTGCTTTCTCAGTTAGAGATCATCTAATCCACCAGGGTTTATTCTGAGTTTTCCCTCACATTACGCAAACCATCTGGGTAGCATCTCTTCCCCCCATCCTTGAGCACACACAACACCAAATTTTCTAAACATCTTCTGGCAATGGAGTAGGGGTCACTGGGTGTGTGTAGGGGAGGTAGTTGTGAATTTCCTGCATTGTGCAGGGGGTTGGATTAGATTACCCTGGTGGTCCCTTCCAACTCTATGATTCTATGATTCTATTCTGTGATTCCAAAAGATGCAAAAAAGAAGTGAAAATGATACAGGAAAGAAAAATGGTTGAACGGGTATGGAAGGGCAAATGTCAGAGAAAAAAAGCATATTTATTTTCTATTTCTTACCCCCCCATCTTATTCATTTTAAGAGGCAGTCTCCCTGTGCCCAACTGCAGAAAATGTTAATTCCCATTGCACAGTGTTATCACAAAATGTGTCTAATTGCACGTTATAATAAACCCTACAGCATATGGCAAAAGCTTGACATAATATTAATGTTATTGCAATTATAATGCACATTTCACAAATACACAGTTACTTCAAATATCATAGGGAGTCTTACAGTAGCCCTGTAAGGAAGGCCAGAATTATAATATAGTTAGACAGGACACTGAGGTTGATCAATAGTGATTTACTCAAAGCATAAGACCATAAGAAGGGTCCCTCTGGACTGGACCAAAGGCCTATCTAGTTCAGCATCCTGTTTCCAACAGTGGCTAGCCAGATGTTTTTAGGAATCCCTAAAAGCGGGGCAAGAAGGCAAGAGCCCTCCCCTGTTATTTTCTTTTGTGAACTGGCATTCATGCGTTACCATTTTTTATTTTTATTACAACTAGGTCCCTCAAAAGCTGAAAGTGGGCTGGGCCTCTCTCGATCTTGGAGAAAGCCTGCTCCTAAGTGATGTTCTTAACCCTTGCATTTGGTGGTGGAGACTTGCTAAATGTCTGAATATGGTATAGGGCAGTGACATTCACTCAGTGGCTTGGGAGTCTTGTGTGGCTCTTTGACATGCCACTTGTGGCTATTTTGAGCACTGTTCCCCAATGTAGTACCCGCCCTGTGTTTCATAAAGGTTGGCAAGACCCTTGTCTTGCAGGGCATGTGGCAGGTTGTTTCCACCTTGAAATAGCTGCTGCTGGAGGAATGGGTAAGCTTGTGAGTCTCACTGAGATGCAGGCCCCGTGCCAGGGGTGGCAGTAAATGTGACTATTTTGGCTGATAGATAATTGTGAATGTAGCTCTCCATGAGGAACGGAATCAGTACCACTGATCCAGGGTCATCAGCTGAGCTGCGGTCAGTTCAGGTTGAACTTCCTTGATCTTCACAGCAGTTAAGGCCGATCAATGCGGAGAGGACTGAGAAAGGCATGGCTTTTGGGCTCCATAAAGTTTATGGAAGGCACAATGTTGGCAAACCAGAAATAACTTTGAAGGGACGGTCAAAGAGAGATGGTTCCTGGATGACAGAATGTTTCAAGCTACTAGCCCTGAAATCTGAGGTCCCTCTGAATATTAGATGACCAAACGGAACCTCCATGTCCAGAGGCAATATACCTCTGAGTGCCAGCTCTTGGGGAGCAGCAACAGGGGGAGGCTTGGGTATCTTTTCTTGTCCTGGGACATCTGGTTGGCTACTCTGGAAATAGTATGCTGGACTGGTTAGACCAGGGATGTCGAACTCAATTGTTATGAGGACCGGATATGATATAAATAGGGTTTCCAGGTCCCTCTTCGCCACCGGCGGGAGGTTTTGTGGGCCGAGCCTGAAGAGGGCGGGGTTTAGGAAGGGGAGGGACTTCGATGCCATAGAGTCCAACTGCCAAAGTGGCCATTTTCTCCAGGTGAACTGATCTCTATTGGCTGGAGATCAGTTGTAATAGCAGGAGATCTCCAGCTAGTATCTGGTGGATGGCAACCTTAGACATAAATGACATAAATGTCACTTGGTTGGGCTATACCTTCGCCAGCCCAGATTGAGAGAGAGAGTGTGTGTGTAGAGAGGTGGTGGTGGCTGCCTTGGCTGGCTCACGGGCCAGATAAGAGCTCTCAAGGGGCCAGATATGGCCCTCGGGCCTTATGTTTGACACCCCAGGATGGACTATGGATTGATCCAGAAGGGCTGTTCTTAATTGAAGAACTCAGCTTGGTTTCTTAGGGTTGCTGATACCTGATATTCCCTTCCATAGCATAGGGCTTTTTTCGGGACTTAGCCAGTAATCCCTATGTGTTGTCAGAAACGTAAAGTACTTTTTTGGATGTCGAACAGCAGCTGGAAGGTTTTCAGCTCCCCATTAAACAAGCAGTGCATCGGGTAGCGTCTTCTGTGCTCTGCTGGTAAACAGAATTCACCGCCTCTGCTTTCAGTGTCTTCCCCATCCGTTGGCGTTTTACCCTGCAGGCAAAGCCAACCTGTCACGTTGGCTCTTTTGGGATGGATTGGGAATGTTGCTGTGGATGAGGGAGCCTTCCTATCAAGAGCCACAAGGTTTCCTCTTCCAACTGTGGCCCCATTGTGATGGATTGCTCCAAATTAATCCGGAAGCATCTGGATAGGAGAGCAAACACAGACACGACTTTTCCTCCTGTCATTCCAGTTCTGTTTGAAGAGGCTCACAGCAGGGGGACACTTGCAAAGATCTTCTGGCCTCCGTCAAGGCCTCTTTCTCTCCTCCCCATCTCTGAAAGCAGCAGCAGTAATTGCTGGTTAATATGAAATATTGCCTGAAGGTACATGATGCAGCAAAGCTAAGTAGCGCTGGATCTAATTGGTGGTTTTATGGATGACGCTCAGAGAACCTTATGTGTACCGCCTTGAGCTTGCGGAAGGAAGGGAAGGCTATAACTCTAGTGAATTGTGCATTGGAAAATCCGGCAGATCATACAGCCAATATGCAGAAAGTCATGGGGAGAAATAAAGACACTTTGTAAATAAAGGTGATTAAGTTCTAAGAGTTATTACTGTTTTCCACTCAAGAGCATTCGGGGGAAAGGGGGTTCTTAGGGTTACCATATGCCTGCTGGAAACAGGCTCTTCCCATGGCTGGTCAGCCGGGAGTAGGTTTGCCAACCTCCAGGTACTAGCTGGAGATTTGCTATTACAATCTATTTCCAGCTGATAGAGATCAGTTCACCCGGAGAAAATGGCTATTTTGGCAATTGGACTGTATGGCATTGAAGTCCCCTCCCCAAACCCCACCCTCCTCAGGCTCCGTCCCAAAAATCTCCCACTGGTGGCAAAGGGGACCTGGGAACCCTATCCAGGAGATGGGAGAAAATTGGGGGGGGATAGCAAGTGACAGCATCCTAACGTACTGACATCACTTCTAGCACAACTAGATGTGACATCAGCGGGTTTCCAGTGATGCTCTAGCGAATGTCAGCTACGTCATTACATTACATTACAGGCCCCACTTCGGGAGGTGAGCCTGCCACTGGTTACCAGCCTTATGCTGGTAGCCCTAGGGGTTCTGCTAAGGTAAAATCATACTATACATTTGGAGGCAGGGTTAGCAGATTCCACATTGCTTGAATATGTCCCAGGAAGTGTGTTCTGAGGTCCTACAGTGAGGGGAAAAAAGTATTTGATCCCCTGCTAAATTTGGCCGTTTGCCCTCTGACGAAGAAAGGACCAGTCCATAATTTTAATGGCAGGTTTATTGTAGCTGTGAGAGACAGAATAACAACAGGAAAACCCCCAGAAACCCAGAAGACAAAAGTCAGAGATTGATGTGCATTATAATGAGTGAAATAAGTATTTTATCCCCTATCAACCAGCCAGATTAGGGTTAGGGTTAGGGTTCTGCTGTCAACAGAAGCAATCAATCCATCAGATTCCAAACTAGCCACCATGACCAAGACCAAAGAGCTGTCCAAGGATGTCAGGGACAAGATTGTAGACCTGCACAAGACTGGACTGGGCTACAAGACTATTGCCAAGCAGCTTGGTGAGAAGGTGACAACCCTAACCCTAACTGTCAACCTCCCTCGGTCTGGGGCTCCATGCAAGATCTCATCTCGTGGAGTTGCAATGATCATGAGAACAGTGATGAAGCAGCCCAGAACTACACGGGGGGAACTTGTCACTGACCTCAGGGCAGCTGGGACCATAGTCACCATGAAAACAGTTGGTAACACACTATGCCGTGAAGGACTGAGATCTTGCAGAGCCCGCAAGGTCCCCTTGCTCAAGACAGCACATGTACAGGCCCTTCTGCAGTTTGCCAATGCACATCTGAATGACCCAGAGGAGAACTGGGTGAAAGTGTTGTGGTCAGATGAGACCAAAATCGAGCTCTTTGGCCTCAACTCAACTCGCCGTGTTTGGAGGAGGAGGAATGCTGCCTACGACCCCAAGAACACCATCCCCACTATCAAACATGGAGGGGGACATACTATGCTTTGGGGGTGTTTTTCTGCTAAGGGGACAGGACACCTTCACCGCATCGAAGGGACGATGGACGGGACCATGTATCGTCAAATCTTGGGTGAGCACCTCCTTCCCTCAGCCAGGGCATTGAAAATGGGTCGAGGATGGGTATTCCAGCATGACAATGACCCAAAACACATGGCCAAGGCCACAAAGGAGTGTCTCAAGAAGCAGCACATTAAGGTCCTGGAGTGGCCTAGCCAGTCTCCAGACCTTAATCCCATCGAAAATCTGTGGAGGGAGCTGAAGGTTCGAGTAGCTACACATCAGCCTCGAAATCTTACTGACTTGGAGAAGATCTGCAAAGAGGAGTGGGACAAAATACCTCCTGAGATGTGTGCAAACCTGGTTCCACCTACAAGAAACGTCTGACCTCTGTAATTGCCAACAAGGGTTTTGCCACCAAGTACTAAGTCATCTTTTGCAAAGGGATCAAATACTTATTTCACTCATTATAATGCACATCAGTCTCTGACTTTTGTTTCTGGGTTTCTGGGGGTTTTCCTGTTGTTATTCTGTCTCTCACAGCTACAATAAACCTACCATTAAAATTATGGACTGGTCATTTCTTCATCAGAGGACAAAGGGGCAAATTCAGCAGGGGATCAAATACTTTTCCCCCTCACTGTATATGATATACTGATTCTACTCTTTGCTTTTATCTTTTTGAAGATTGGGTTACTACTTTCCTCTCCCCATTTCCCTTTTCCCGCCCCCCACCTCCACCCCCCAAAAGGTAAATGCTATTAAGAGCAGAACTTTGTAGCTGTAAATTAGTTACGTTTAATATGCTTACTTTCAAGTCTTGTTTCTTTGGTATAAAGGTAATAGTAGTCTCCTGTGCACATCCTGACGTTTACTAGGCAGACTATGTTTATGGGGTGGTTTGCCATTGCCTTCCCCAGTCATCTACACTTTACGCCAGCAATCTGGGTACTCATTTTACCAACCCCGGAAGGATGGAAGGCTGAGTCAACCTTGAGCCGGCTACCTGAAACCGACTTCCGTTGGGATCGAACTCAGGTCGTGAGCAGAGCTTTCAACTACAGTACTGCCGCTTACCACTCTGCAGCACGGGACTCCTTTGGTATACTAAAATGCATTTTGTGATGTAACTAAGGATACTGTTTCTGAAGTCCAAATATTATAGTGCATTTCTGCTTAATTCATTATCTGTATGAAGGTACGTATTTGGATGGGAGACTACCAAGGAATACCAGGGTTGCTATGCCAAGGAAGGCAATGGTAAATAACCTTTGTCAGTCTCTTGCCTTGAAAATCCTACTGGGTTGCCATAAGTTGGCTGCAACTTGATGGCACTTTACACACACACACACACACACACACAGGTTTTGATGGCTATTGCTTCAGATTCTACTTGTAGCACAAAATAGGAAAGGCCATGGTATATAACAGGTTTGTATATCTCAATAGTCAAAGCTGGCCAGGTAAGGAGGGAAGCAGAAAGTAGAAGGTTGTTGTGACATCCTGAAGTCTTGCCCATTTATTATGACACAACTTTCCATGAACCAGAGCCCATTATGCCATCCTGCTGTTGAGTGCAACAGGCTGTTGGTTCCTCTCCCCCTCCCCCCCCCCTGCCCCGGTTGGCTGGTTCTGCAGCTGGATTGATACACTCTGCCTATGGTGGCCCGAGACTGTTCTCTTGATTCAGGTCAAAATCTGCTGTTGAGCAGTGGCCTACTTGGGACTAAAGCTAAGAGAGCCACAGAACTGTTGTAGCTGGGGAGCCTCATATACAGGGGAGAGGAAGGAGCTCCAGAACGATCTATGGTCAGAGAGGGAGCCAGGAGAAGGAACTAAGTGACAGCGGTCCTCTTTCCTCTGGCTGGGGCAAACAGAGTTTAGGTCATCCCAACTCCCTTCCTTGTGCATGATAACTCTGTTAACATTGGTTAAAAAGCACATCTATGTTCATTCTTTTTGCGCAGGGACAGAAAGGCTACCCAGGCCCACCAGGTCATCCTGGAGACCAGGTGAGTGAATTTTAATCTGCTTTTTCACCTTAAAATTTAAGGCTAATTCTAACAGTCTCATCCTTGCAAAATCCTTTTGCCTCTCCCTAGTGTTAAATGAATCTGACTTTATTTTCACTCATTTTTCCTGTGTCCTCATATTAGATTTTCTCATGAATGTATATACGTTTGCCAGTTGAAAAATCAGCGTAGTATAGAAATCATACAACATGGGTATACAATGCAAACAATAAAAAATAAAAAATAAAATAAGTAGATACAAAACCAACAAAAACGGTTGACAAAAATAAAAATAAATATAAAAAGAAGCAAAGTCAGCCCCACTCCGTTTTGGCCTTGTAGAAACTTGTGAAGTTCGTTTTATCCTTAACTACATTTGTATTTTTATTTCAGTGTCAGCCTAAGCAGAGTTGCACCTTTCTTAAACCCATTAACTTCAATGGACTTCGAACAGTGTAGCCCTTCTCATTATTCAGCCTCTTCTGGAATTGCCTATTCGGCTTCAGCTTTCTCCCCAGGTTTGTGCATTCGGTAAACCTGAACTGGAAATTTACCAAAATGGCTAATTTCGGGTTTATTTTCGGTTCGGGTTTATCGATATGTACACACCTAGGTGGAACCTGGGGAGGGGCAGGGTTTGGGGGGAGAAGGGACCTCAGCAGTGTATATTACCATAGGATCTACCCTCCAAAGATGCCATTTTCTCCAGGGGAACTAAACTAAATGTGGTTGTCTGGAGATCACTCGTAATGGCTGGAGATAGCCAGGAAGTTGGCAACCCTACTGGTTTAGGATTTCAGAATGATTTAACTAAAATTCATGTTGTAAACTGCCTCCCTGCCATTTCTTTGGCAGGGTAGAATTCTTTTAAACAACTCAGTAATTTGAAACATTGGCACCTCCAATCCAGCATTTTGCACTAGTAGCCCCAGTATGTACAGTTTTTGCTTACAGTTTATACTGTGATGAATTCTGTCTTTACGGTGTCAATACACTCCTCTTTTATTGTACTGTGTGCAAGAAAACTCCTTGTCCCTCAGCAGAGAAGGGCCCCTCAGTGCCAAAGCAGCTGTGACACAAAGATCTGTGATGAGGATCTTCTTTGGTTTTTTTAAAAGCTAATTAGAAGCTGGAGGGGAGGCTGCTTTGAAGATTAGGGAAGAGAGGCTGGGTGAATGGGTGTTTAACCCTTTCATCTCATGGGTGTCCCATGAACACCCCTCTGAAGCTGCAATTAACATTGCCTGTGGGGATAGACGGGTCCCCCCCAGCACTCAGCACCCGTGCTAGGGGAATTGCAGCTTAGGAGAGATTTTTTTTTACATCATGAAGGAAGCGTGGGAAGAAAAGGGTTAAGCGACCGCTTCCCCCCAGGAGCTCTTCCCTGATCTTCAGAGCAGCTGCCTAGGGTTGCCAGTTAGCTTTTCAGAACCCCCTGATGATCCTAATCACAGAGATCTTTTGTGTCAGGAATGTTTTTGGCCCTTAGCAAGTGAATCTCTTTGTGCATTTTAAGCTGCCCACTGCCCTGACCTGGATAGCCCCAGGCTAGCCTGATCTCATCAGATCTCAGAAGCTAAGCAGGGTCGGCCCTGGCTAGTACTTGGATGGGAGACCTCCAAGGAAGTCCAGGGTTGCTCTACAGAGGCAAGCAATGGCAAACCACCTCTATTAGTCTCTTGCGTTGAAAACCCTACCGGGTAGCCATAAGTTGATTGCAGCTTGACGGCACTTTACACACACACACACACGGTTGAATTGGTTGCAGAAGTTGTGTTATGTGTTATGTGAATTGGAGTGTACTTGAAGCTCTGGATCTGGACACAGTTCATGCAATCAATATGCTCTTTCAGGCTTTGGCTGGCTTCTGACTTTGTTTATACTATGCTAATTTAGTCTCATGTGGCTGCTGATCCACCATAGGTGAAAGGGAGGGGGGACAACTTGAGTTCAGCTTCTAAACATTTTAAATTTTATGTTAAGGAAATATTTGTGTGTTTATATTAACTTCTGCATTCCAACAGCGCATTAATATCTCAGCTGGGATTGCACTGAATCGGTTCTTCAGGAGTCAGGCTGTAATATAATTTTCTCCTGTACTCACCTCACCCCTTTTCTGTTTGGATTTTTAAAAAAGCCCCAATGAATGGCAGACCCTGTTAAGAAGACCAGTGGAAAGAATATTATGCATTTAATTCATTCAGGGTGAAATCTACTGAGCGCTAATACAGGGAAATCGAATGGCATTGAGCGTTTGAAGTTCCTTTATATCAGAGTCAGGCCGCTGCTCCATTTCTGCTCTGACTGGCAGCAACTCTTCAGGGTCTCGGGCAGAGAAGGGCCCTTTCCCAAAGCCTCCTGCCTTGATGCTGGGGAATTGAACCTGAGATGCTGGTAGGGTTGCCAACCTCCAGGTACTAGCAGGAGATCTGCTATTACAACTGATCTCCAGTCGACAGAGATCAGTTTCCTTGGAGAAAATGGCTGCTTTGGCCATTGGACTCTAGGGCCTTGAAATCCCTCCTCTCCACAAGCCCCTTCTCAGGCTCCACCCCAAAAAGCCCCAGGTATTTCCCACCCTGGAGCTGGCATCCTTAGATGCTGGGGATTGAACCTGAGATCTTCTGCATGCCAAGCAGGTCTTCTGTCACTGAGCCACAACCCCTTTCTGAAAAAGACTCCAGTGGGACATATGAAGCTACTGGCTCTCCCAGTCTTCCATCCCTATCACCATGGCAACTACCATCCCATCATTTCAAGAAAGACAATAGACAGTATTATTAAAAATGGACATCGTGAAACTGAATGTAATTCTTTCTTTCTTTCTTTCTTTCTTTCTTTCTTTCTTTCTTTCTTTCTTTCTTTCTTTCTTTCTTTCTTTCTTTCTTTCTTTCTTTCTTTCTCTCTCTCTCTCTCTCTCTCTCTCTCTCTCTCTCTCTCTCTCTTTCTTTTTCTTTCTTTCTTTCTTTCTTTCTTTCTTTCTTTCTTTCTTTCTTTCTTTCTCTCTCTCTCTCTCTCTCTCTCTCTCTCTCTCTTTCTCTTTCTTTCTTTCTTTCTTTCTTTCTTTCTTTCTTTCTTTCTTTCTTTCTTTCTTTCTTTCTTTCTTTCTTTCTTTCTTTCTTTCTTTCTTTCTTTCTTTTTTCACAGGGTGAACGAGGACCCGATGGGAACCCAGGTGCCAAAGGTTATCCTGGCAGGCAGGTGCAGTAAATCTTACCGTGCTGTGCACAGCATAGGGCTTGGGGGGATTTAGGTAGATAGAGAACAGTGTCTCACCATTAGCACAAGATTCAGATCTGGTCCCAGTGGGGTTGTGCCAGGATCCTTTGGCCCTCCTCTTGGTTTTCCCTGTGTCTGTACTGTACCATTTCAGACTCCGGAGGGTGGGGGCTCACATGACTTGAATCCTCCTTCATACAGCAAAAGTTCTCTGCAGGTAGGAAACTAGCACACCAGGGAGAAGGCTAGGCTAGTTTTCTGTCTGCAGTGACTCTTCTGGAAAGGGGTTGAAAGACTCTTGTCATATGAACCCCCACCAGGAGTGCAGCAATGCCCAGACAGTTTTCCCACTTAAGTGAGAACATAGACAGATATTCTGAGTTCTCTTATGGGCAGAGGAGTTCTGGAATGTGCAAGCAAAGCTCTTCTGCCCGGCCCTTTCGTTTCAACGGAGGAGGCCGATTTGCCTATGGGCTTCTTTGCATGCATGGTCGCTTTATTCCAGGGAGTGTGGCAGTCCATAGGTGTACTGGAGTGCATGCAGCAGTCTGGACTTTGGACCCTGTTTGCATTTTCGCACCATATGTAGCACTTAACTGCTGGGTACAATATATTAGGCTGGCTGGGTTATGTATGGGGCAATTATTTGCTTTTACCGAAAGGAGACTTTATGCAGAAATATTTTTCCTTCCCACAAGAATAGGAGAAGCTGCAAATCTCAGAGTTCTCCCTGGGAGGCAACAGTGACAAGGGGCACAAGAGGTTGGCCCTGTGTTGGATACCAGCAGCATGCTGGCCTGTGTGGCCCAAAAGAATATCCAAGCTTTTATGTTGCCCAACCTATGCTTTATCACAAAGCATGGAAAGAAGATCTTGAGCTGATGCAAAGACATATTTTTTGGCATGATGAAGTTTCTCAAAGTCGACTCCTTGGGTGTGGAGTTTGGCACATGGAAGCATCTTGCTGATGCTCCAGGGGATCCCAAGATGGCAGCTCATCTCCTCCGGACTCAACCTACTTTTTCAAACACTTTCCCAGGGCACAAAATTCTCTTTCTACCCCCTGCTTTTGGCCACAACTACAAATACAAAAAATAACATTTTCAAATGGTAGACACCATTAATCAGAACCAAGAGGAACAGATGTCAAATCTAACAAAACAGGAACAAAAGGCAATCTAAAATGCTTTATACCGCTGCTGGGAACTCAGATGAAGAATTGCCAAATATCTGCTGAAAGGGTCTTTACTATATATCTAAACACCAAGAATGGGGGGGGGGGGAGGGAAACAAATTGGCCACCTTAGCCAGGGATTTCTGGAGTCTCAGTGCTGCCACTGAAAGTGTCCTGTCCAGTGGACTCCCCACCCCCACCTTGTACTTCTGATAGTGGGCAGACACAAAGCAGGAGATTCACAAAAGTGTGAGGTTAATACTGTATCAGTGTCTTCTCCGTGGTGGCTCCAGTGTTGGCATGACCTCCCCTGTGAAGTTTGCTCGAGTTCCATCTATTCAGGTGTTCTGGAGTGGTTCATGTTTGAAAAACATTCCCACTTATGTCGGCCTCCTTATATTTATTGGTTTGGTTTCTTGCCCTGCTCTGATGTTCTGAAGCTTGTCCCCCCCCCCCCAAATTATTATTTTTTAAAGTGGGGTCATGTTTTAATTATTTATTAATGTTTATGGTGTTCTTTTTTTAAAAAAGATGTGCTTTTTTGAAAGGCAATGGTATAAGTAAATAAAAACATAGACGAAGGCAGCCCTTGAGATGCAATCTTGGCATAACAGAGCCACTTGCAAGGTGCCTTTCCTCTTGGCAAACACCTGCCTTGGTTGCTGCCTTTCTGATTTGGTTCCGTGTAACTCAAAGGCTTGTGTCCTTTTTCATAAGCAGAAATTGATTCAGGGAAAGGGGGGATGATTTCTGTTTCTCTTCTCCTTTGGGACCAATAATTGCACAGCTCTCTATACCAAACGTCTTCAGTCTTGGGTATGTTTGCTTTCATGGCTTTTTTTTTTTTTTTACTATGTGTAACTTCTCTTGGCTGGTGTTGGCTTTGCAGCGCTATGGAAAAGGAGGAGGTGTTAACTTCTCTTCAGTTCACGCATTGTGGGCAAACTTGTTAACTTTGGCCTGATGAGGGCAGAAAAAGAAGAAGGGAAAATAACTTTGGACAATGATGCTTGATGTTAGAACTTGGTGTTGGGCTCCTCAGTTGCTTTTGCAAAACTTCCAGAAGGAAGCAAACAAACAAACCATTCCATTTAATTTCTAAAGCCAACAAATCCTATCTGGCAAGGAAGAAATAAACACAGAAGTCTACTATGTGTTTTTTTTTAATAAGGAAGGATAACTTAAAGGCTGCCAAATTCATAGCCAGCCTCTGAGCCTCATTCATCTTTTCAGTTGCTTTTCATTCGTCCCAAACAAATCTGGATAAAAAGTGGCTGAGATCCTCATACGTCTCTAGTCCTTATGGGTTTTGCCAGTGGTAAATTGTTAAATTGATGCTTGAGCCTGTCTGGATTCCCTTAAACTTACACCTTCAGTAGAAGTTGGTTTTGAGGAAAGGTTCTCCGTGTGATTTGAGACATACTTTTCTACTTTCTCTGACGTCCACCACATATTCCAGCACTTCCCACATCATATCTTGGTACCATTATCTCAAAATTTATTTATCCTCCTCCTGCCAAGCCTTCAGGGACAACTTGCAAATAAAATCCAAATAAAACTGCACGTTGAAATAGTTCTATGAGTTAAACAGTTATTAAAAAAACAATAAGACATCCAATGTGCTCAATATCCAGGAACAAAGCCAAAATAGAAGCACAGAGAAAAATTATCCAAAAAAACTGAGTGAACAGAAAAGTCTTAGTTTGGTGCCAAACAATGGGAAAACTCCCAGACAGGTGAATATGCTCGGGGAGGGAGTTCCATAGTTGGTAGGCTTGCCATACAATTTAAAATTCAAAAAGACAAAACAGTCAAGAGTAAAATTTTCTCAGGTCATTGATCGTCTTCTCAGGAGTTGACATTATGAGCTCCCTGGCTTGGATCACTTGTCTTCTCTATAAGGCTACAGGCCTTGACGTCACTTCAGGGATTTGCAGGAGGGCCTGCCTCAGCTGGTTTCTCTTAGGTCCCTAGTGGTCTCTTTAGGTTCTGGTGGCATCAGCTCCTTGACCTGCCTTCAACTCACGGCACCAGTGTAACAGATTTAGAATGCCTGTGGACCAGGAGCATACCCTGAAAGAGCAGGAGCAGCAGTCCAGCCTCTTTGAGCACTGCCCAGTCACAACTTGGAGATCTCTCCCACAGTCCCCACCTTTGCATTCCTAGCTGATTAGGGTACAGAGGCAGCTGTGGCTTCTCCCGCCAACTGCCTGCACCCACCTAGGGTTTCCAACCTCTGGGTGGTATCTGGAGATCTCCAACTGATCTGCAGGTGACAGAGATCAGGTCACCTGGAGAAAATGGCTGCTTTGGAAGGTGGACTCTGGCATTATACACCACTGAAGTCCTTCTCCTTCCCAAACCCTGCCTTCCTCAGGCTCCACCCCCAAAATTTCCAGGTATTTCCCAGCTCGGAGCCGGCAACCCTATACCCACCGCAGTCCATCAGCATCTCTAATATTGGGGAGATCTGAATCCAGATCTCCATTAATTGTTGGATGATCTTGGACCAGCCACATTCTCTTGGCCTAACCTCCCTCACAACATTGCTGTGAGGATAAAACGGAGGAGGGGACAGCCATGTTCTTGAGCTCCTTGGAGGAAGGGAGGGAACAAAGATGAAAATATATAGAGGAAGGCAACAGCTCTCTCTTTTGTTTGCCTCCCCAGTAGGGTTGCCAACTTCTAGGTACAACTGATCAGTACAACTGATCTCCAGCCAATAGTAATCAGTTCCTCTGGAGAAAATGGCCACTTTGGCAATTGGACTCTTTGGCATTGAAGTCCCTCCCCAAACTCCACCCTCCTCAGGTTCCGCCCCCAAAACCTCCCACCCATGGCAAAGAGGGACCTGGCAACCCTACTTCCCAGACCCCGGCAGCTAGTATTTAGAGATATACTACATTCCCACCCGGATGTTCAGTGGAGCTCTGGTAGCTAATACTCACAGATAGCTCTGAACTTCGTTAATTGCCATTTGGCCGGGTGTCAGATGTGAGTGACTCAGCATATTCTTGAATAGTCTGTGCAGGCTCCACGAAGGAGGGTTCAGGGGTACAGTTGCTACCTGCCTCTCATCCCTGTCAGCAGGGGATCCCTCTAATTGAAATCAGGGGGCCTTTCCCATCAGCCCAGGCATGGGGTGCACCTAATGTAAGTATAGCTTCCAGTTACCTGGCGATAAGTGCAACCATTGTCCTCTCATCAATAAGAGCCAAGGGTTTAAAATGTAATGTATGTGTGAGTGGCTTATTTTGCTATCTGATGTTGGCATTCCTTCTGCCTTTTCATATCCAACATGATCCGCGGTTGTAGTTCGGCTGCTTTGGAATGAAACTGGAATGAACGCCTGGGTCTATTTAAATATGATTTCTGCAGAGTCATCTCCCTGTAACAATTGGGTTATTTGTTTTCATGCGGGTGATGATGATTTTTTTTTAAAAATTCCTTTGTAGCTATCTCTTGGATTAGCTCCCAAATCACAGAGGAGCCTCTTATCTGGCACTGTTTGTCAGAGTTAAAAGTTGTAACATCTCCACATTTATCTGTCTTTGTTTTTGTTTTTCCCCCCTCTCTTGTGTTTCAGGGTTTACCTGGACCTATAGGGGAGCCTGGTCCAAAAGGCAGCCGGGTAAGTAAGAGACAACTCTTTCTACATCTGCATTCCACTGGCCACGAAGACCAAACTGCACATTACACCCAAAGGCGTGGAGTCCTGATGGCCATTGTTTGTTTGCTTTTTAAGTTGAAAAAGAGTTTTGGAAGGGATGGGGCAGATTGAGCAGGGGCATGGGGAGGGTGGGAGGGGAAAGGTGTCTAACCCTTGCCCAACCAGCCATTTAGTATCTGGAACCCAGCAAGGGGGAATGCAGCTGGTGTGGGTGTCCACTTGGAGCAAAGAAGCAACTAGCCGTGAAAGCCCTTTGAATTCCCTCCCCTCTGCTTTGTTTCATGTATTTGCACATAACATGTAGTTTGCCCTTTAGTCCTAGGGTTGTCAGGTCCCTCTTCTCAATCAGTGGGAGATTTTGGGGGTGGAGCCTGAAAAGGGAGGGATTTGGGGAGGGACTTCAATGCCATAGAGTCCAATTGCCAAAGCGGCCATTTTCTCCAGGTGAACTGATCTCTATCGGCTGGAGATCAGTTTTAATAGCAGGAGATCTCTAGCTAGTACCTGGAGGTTGGCCACCCTTTTTAGTCCTCTTATGCTTATTAGAATGTCTGAATATGTAATACGGAGCTGTTAGAAGACACTGCTGTATGCAGTAGGATGCACCAGTCAAATATTAGGGCTCGTTCTGGAGTTCAAAGGATATGTGAGAATCCCAGCTTTCATATGAAAAGAAGAGCAAGTTGCCAGTTCTCATGGTGGCAGAGATAAATGTTAACAGGCTGCCCTTCCTCAATGGGTGTGGCCTGCTTTCTTCTTTTGCTTTCAATTCTTGGTGGGCTTGTTTGCCTTGGGGCATCTGGAACCCATTCTGCATTAGAGTTGGTGTCTCACCAGACCTGCTAGCCTTTCAGGACTTCTCTTCCCATCTTCCCTGCTTCTGCAAATGCCACTAGAATGGCTGGTGGGGCTTGGAGAGGACACAGTGTACCAGTGACTCCCATGGGAGGTGTAGGAAGGAGAGTTGTTGCAGCCTCTTCCCCTCTTCTTCCTAAAGGACTCCTCTGTGGCAAAGCAGACATTTCTTTCTTCCCTAGGCAAACTGACCTTCAGATTTCACTGAAGAATAATTTGCAAAGCAACTAGGGCTGCTACCTCTTGGAAGAAAAGTTGGCCAATCATAGTTGCGAGCAATTAAAGACAACCATTAACTCTGCATACATTTGCAGATATATTTACTTCATTTAGAGTCCACATTTCTCCCTGAGACTCTAGGGCCATTATGCATGGCTGTTTCCTCATGGTCATCCTGCCAACTACTTTGGGGCTTTGCTTTGATTATGCATGCAGTTTCCGACCGTCAGGAGGTCACCTTGCTCTCCCTCTGCGTTTCCCCGCGTTTTCTGGATTTGTGTTTAACCAGCATCCAGAAAACGCTGGCAAAATGCAAGGAAACGGGGGAGAGCGAGGCAACCTCTGAGCCGTATTCTGCTCTGAATGCAGAGGCAGAAAGGCAGTATATAAATGTATCCAATAAATAACGTGCTTCCAATCATGAGGGCTGCCAACTTGTTCTTTGGCCCCCTAAAACCGGCATTCTCATGCGTCTGGTGACGAACGATTGGCTTTTTGGACAACAAAGTCCAGTGGCACCTTAAAGGCTACCAACATTTATTTCTCTGTGAGCTTTTGTAACTTATGAAAGCTGATGTCGAAATAAATGTTGGTAGGCTTTAAGGTGCCACTGGACTTTTGTTTGGTTTTGCTACAATAGACTTCTATGGCTACCCCTTTGCAATGACTGTGAATGCCTGGCCCATGATGGTTGTGGGCTGAGGGGTTTATGTAGCATATCTCCAGTGTCTCTCCAGATCTGGCTGGACATGAATGCAGTTGGGGAAAGGTCTTTCTTTCTGGCTCCTGGCTTCATGGCCTGGCTATCCTACCGGGCCACTGTTATTGTTTGCTTGGGCAGGGCATGCATATCTAGGAAGGAGTGGAAGGCTTTTGCGGAGACAATGCTTACAGGTGAATACTAGGGGGCAGAGGATTGAGTGCATTTATATAGCTCTACAGAGCCCCGTAGCTCAGAGTGGTAAACTGCAGTACTGCAGGCAAAGCTCTGCTCACGATCTGAGTTCGATCCCAACAGAAGTTGGAATCAGGTAGCCGGCTCAAGGTTGACTCAGCCTTCCATCCTTCTGAGGTCGGTAGAATGGGTACCCAGATTGCTGGGGGTTAAGTGTAGACGACTGGGGAAGGCAATGGCAAACCACCCCATTAAACATAGTCTGCTTAGTAAACGTCAGGATGTGACTTCACCCCATGGGTCAGTAATGACCCAGTGCTTGCACAGCTACCTTTACTTTTACAGACCCCTCACCTTCTCCATGACTCAGGGAGATGAACACATGAAGCTGCCTTATACTGAAGCAGACCCTTGGTCCATCAAAGTCAGTATTTACTCAGACCGGCAGTGGCTCTTCAGGGTCTCAGGCGGAGGTCTTTCACATCACCTACCTGCCTTGTCCCTTTAAGTGGAGATGCTAGGATTGAACCTCCCCACCTTTCTCCTTGACCTGTCCTCCCCCTGCCTAAGGCAGTGGAAGAACAGGGGATTGAACAGGGGATTGTGTGATATCTTTAAAACACCGATCAATTTTATGGTGGGGGGATCCATACTGAGAGAGGTTGGGACCAACAGATGTTCCTGCTAGGAAAATTTGTGGCAGGTGGGTGGGTAGTGGGAACAGTGAAATTTAGTACCATGGGAGTGGGTGGTAGTGGAACAGGGATTATGGTTTGGGAGCTACACTCTGTAGTTATCCTGAAACATAAAGTAGTGGTTCTCCAGAACAGCTGAATCTGCTAAGTCAGTGTCACAGGGTCTCCAAGATTTGTTCCAGGATCCCTGCTGGGACCCTGCTAACTAGGTTTGGGCTCTGGCCTCAGAGCCCTCTGCAGGTACAGGAAGGAACTAGGAGTGTACAGTGTTGCCCCCTGTAATTGGTAGGTAGTAGGAGCCTTTTCCTGACCTGGATGGCCCAGGCTAGCCTGATCTCGTCAGATCTCAGAAGCTAAGCAGGGTCAGTCCTGGTTAGTATTTGGATGGGAGACCACCAAGGAATACCAGGGTTGCTGTGCAGAGGAAGGCATTGGCAAACCACCTCTGTTAGTCTCTTGCCATGAAAACCCCCAAAGGGGTCGCCATAAGTCGACTGCGACTTGACGGCACTTCACACACACAGGAAGCCTTTTGGATTGGCCAGGCCCATCTGCAAGGGACTCTGTGGGCATCACTCTTGCTTGGAAGGATGGCTTTGTATTTGCAAGTCATATTTGCTCTGCAGGCTGCATCCCCTCCATCCCGCACAGCATGGCTTTTTATGCAGGGACGTTTCCCGGTGGTCACCCCTGCCGTTTGCTTCGGGGCTTCCTTTTGATTATGCATGCCTTTTCTGCCCGTCAGAGGTCGCCTCGCTCCCCCCACGCGTTTTGCCCGTGTTTTCCAGATTCTGGCTAAAACAGCATCTGGAAACCACGGGCAAAAGGCGCGGGGAGAGCGAGGTGACCTCTGATGGGTGGAAAAGGCATGCATAATCAAAAGGAAGCCCCAAAGCAGTTGGCAGGGGTGACCGTGGGGAAACGTCCCTGCATAAAGGGCCCATGTACCTACTGTAAGGAATTTGATGTGGTGATGGGTTAGATGACTTTAAAAGGGATTTATATCGACAGCTATTAGACATGCTTGCCCCTGGGTTTGGAGGCAATTTGCCTTTGAATCTGAGTTGCCTGCAGGGCACTGTGGGCAAGCATTGTTGCTTCTGTGTCCCACTCGTGGACTTCTTGGAAGCATTTGTCCAGCCACTGCTGGAAATAGATTACTGTGGCAGAGCAGCCTTTGGTTTTACCATGCACGGCAAGATATAAAAGATTAGATAAGTCTGTGCTCTGTCTGTTGCTCTTAACCATGATAGCTAAGAATGGAACCTCTATATCCAGAGGCAGTCTACCACTGAATACCAATATGAACAACAAGGGAAGGCAGTGTCCCCCACTTGGGGCCTTCTCAAAAGCATCTGGCTGGCCAATGTTGGAAACAGGATGCTGAACCAGCGGGACCTTGACTCTGATCCAGCAAGGCTTTTCTTCTGTCCATAGGACAGTCCTGATGAACTTTCAGAACTGATTTTTACATTCCTGTTTGAGGCGACAAACCAACATCTAGCATCCACATGCAAAAGAAACTATTTGGCTCTTGCCTAGCTGATGCTGAGGTTTTCCATTGAGAAGCAAGGCTCCTCCCCCCCTTTGAAAGACGTAGATCTCCGGTTAACCACCTCCTGCTCTCCAGTTGCAACTATAAATCATTACGGTACTCTGCACCCATGAAGACGCCTCCCTCTCTGTCATGTGCTTCTCTCCCGATGAGCAGTAAATGCTACCAGCTGGCTCCCTTCACCAGGAAAATTGCAAGCGATAAACAAAAGTTGACCCCGTAGGCCATTTTCATTCTTTTCGGGAGGGAAGGAGGTGGGGGGAAGGGGCTGATCAGCCGTTTGATATCCTGTAATGATGAGCCGCTCTGGAATGAGCCTGCTTCTGCCTCGCATGGAGAAACTAAGCACGTTTCAGCACATAATGACTGGGGAGAAGTGGTTGTTTCCGAGGTAAATTTCTAAAATGAGACGTGCCGGCGCTGGACTCCAGCGCTGGAGGACTTGCCGGGACAGAAGCTGAGATGCGTGTCCTGACCCTTAATCCCTGAAGCTAGGGGGGAAACGACGATCACTCAGTAGTGACTGAAGGGCACTCTGTATATTCTCAGAAGCACTCGTGCCTTTTTCATTTTGCAACTTCTGGAGCCTAGCCCTGGCTGTGAAAAGAGCTTTCAGGTTGGAATCCTTGGCTCATATGGTGTCAAGCTCCAAAGGAAGCTATTGGAATTTTCCCTGGAGTGTGGAGATTCTGAATGGTTTACCTGAAGGTGGTATGAGTCAGAGGTCAGGTTAAAGGGATGCTCAAAAGAAATCCACTGCATTGCTTGCAAATCTGGAGGAAAACAAATTCCCTGTCTAGTGACAATCTGTTACCCAGTGTCGTGAGCAGCAGGGATCTAGATACTGAACAGACACAGATCCCGGCTGAGTTGGTAACAGAGGCAGAGGCGGGGGCCTCTGTCTCCTCTGAAGTTGGCAGTTTGCCTCCGTCGGAGTCAGAAGTTCCCACTCCTCTCATGATTAACGATGAGGAGAGTCAGCCGGCAAGGATAGAAGATTCACCCCCTCGGATAGATAGGCTTCGGGAAAGATTACGCAAAGACTTAGCTACCCGTCACAAGCAGGCACGGGAGTATAGACGGACACAAAGCCCTGAATACTGAGAGGAGCCAGGCTAGGTAATTGATGGGGCTAATGAGCGCACTACCGGAGGGTCATATAATCCCAGGCTGTTGAAAGGTTTCTCCGTGGAAGCAACGATTCAGTTTCCGGCTGCTTCGCATCCACTTCGGCTCCTGACCCTCTCTCTGACCGGCTTGAATTCCTGGCACTCTGACCCTCGGCTTGATTGATGACTCTTCTTCTGGACGCATTTGGACTCCTGTTTTGATCTCCACTAACTCGACCTTGGACTACCCAGCCTCCTAGCCCTGCCCGGGACCTGACAGATTGCTTCCACCACCTACAACTCCCACTCTCCTTCCTTATTGCAACCGGCTGACTGCAAAGATTGGAAGCTGCAGCCGGGCCCACGATGTCTGACCTGCTGCAACAGGTGCAGCAACTGACCCAGGCCGTCGCTCATCTGCAGCAATAACAACTGCACCAACAAGCTGCAGCCGTTCCTCAGCCCAGATGCCCGGTGAGTCCCCCAGAAAAATTTGGAGGCAATGTAGAGGAATTTGCTGCTTTCTTGGCTCAGTGCAAGCTCTATATTGAGTTACGGGCACAGGATTTCCCCTCAGATAAAACCAAGGTTTGCTTTATCATCAGTCTCTTAAAGGGGCAGGCGGCCAAATGGGCAACTCCGTTATTGGTTGGCTCTTCTCCTTTACTCACCAAATTCCAGGGGTTTCTAGACTATTTTTCTGCTGCTTTTGCAAACCCCCAACAAGCAGCCTCAGCCAACCGGAAGATAAGAGCTCTGAAACAAGGGAAGGAGGCAGTGGCTCCCTACACCACAGAGTTTTGGCTCTTAGCTCAATATTTGAACTGGAATGAAGTGGCCTTGATGGATCAATATGTGGAAGGGTTGGCCGATGAAGTACTCGATGAATTGGCCCGGGTAGACCGCCTCTCCATCCTACAAGACCTTATCGCCTTATGCCTCCGTATTGATGGCCGGTTGCAAGGCCGTCGCCAAGCCCGTGCTGGCCGTAGACCTCCAGGAGCATCCCGAGTTACAGCATTCCTGCCGTGCTCAGCGCCGGCTAGCAGCAGAGGAGACGAAGTGGAACCAATGAAGCTGGGAGCAACACGGCCCCGGCTCACCCCCGAGGAAAAAGCGTGACGCCGGGCTCTGAACCTCTGCTTGTACTGTGGTCAGGCCGGGCATTTCTCGTCTACGTGCCTGGTCAAACGCCCCAGTCCAAGGGCCACAGGGGCCCTGGTCTCAACACCTCCGCCAAAAGCCTCGCCCCAAGTCTGAGTGGGGCTCCTGACTTGGGGCTTGCTCCTGATTCCCCTGAGCCCTTCACTCTGAACCAAGGTCCGTTCCTGATCCCCGTCAAGCTCCACCTGCTGGATGGACGCTGGCTCTGTGTACATGCCATGCTGGACTCTGGAGCAGCTCGGTGTTTCATCGATGCTGACTTTACCAAGCAGCACCAAATCCCCCTTCAAACTAAAGAAACTCTAGTTCTGGTGGAAGCCATTGACGGACGGCTCCTACGGTCAGGACCTGTAACCCAAGAAACCTGTGCAGTCACTCTTCAGGTGCATCAGCACACGGAGAAAATCCGGTTTGATGTGGCTCACATGCCAAGGTTCCCCCTAGTGCTGGGACTCTCCTGGCTCAATACTCACAACCCCCTCATAAACTGGAAGGAACAAGAGCTCCAATTTCAGAAGCCTTGCCCGCACCACATATCTCCGTTACTCCTGTCAGCTACCACCTCCACCATGACACCACTGCTGCCGTCCAAGTATGTCGACTATGCTGATGTTTTCGAGGAGAAAGGAGCGGATAAACTGCCCCCGCACCGGCCCTATGATTGCGTCATAGTCCTAATTCCAGGAGCCCCCCTACCAGTTGGGCGCTTGTATCCGATGTCTGAACCTGAATTGGAAGCACTACGGGGCTTTCTCTCCAAAAATCAAACCTGAGGCTTCATTCGGTCCTCAACCTCTCCACTTTCGGCACCAATCCTTTTCGTAAAAAAGAAGGGAGGGGAACTGCGGCCCTGTAATGATTATCGAGCTCTGAACAAAATCACCGTACGGGATACGGTACCCCCTCCCACTGATTCCTGAGCTGTTAAACCGGCTAAAGGGAGCCCAGGTATACACCAAGCTAGATCTTCAGGGTGCCTACATCCTGGTTAGGATTCGCGAAGGTGATGAGTGGAAGACCGCATTTGGCACCCGGTACGGGCAGTACGAATACCTGGTGATGCCGTTTGGGTTGACTAACACCCCCCCCGCAGTCTTTCAGAGACTGATGAATGACGTCTTCCGAGACTTATTGGACCGTTGCGTCATCATTTACTTAGATGATATACCGGTCTATTCTCAGAAACCTACCACCTCGAAGGGGCACAGCACCCAGTTCAGATGCTGACCGATCACTGTAATTTGGAACACCTCCAGACTACTCGGTGTTTGAACCAGTGTCAGATCCGGTGGTCTCTATTCTTTTCCCGTTTTGACTTCCGAATCTCATACATCCCTCACCACCAAAACAGTAAAGCAGACGCGTTGTCTCGAAAACCAGAATACACTCCATCACCCACTCAAGATCGGCCTATCGGTACCATTCTGCCACCGTCGGTCTTCGCTGCTACAGATCACCTCGACTTGAAAGAAAATATTCGGACCCACCAGGCCAATGATCCATGGGCTCAACAACGCCTTTGGGAGCTCCAAGAGAAACCCTTCCCAGACTTCACCACTCAGGCAGGACTGCTACTACACCAGGGGCGCCTCTACATACCAGCTGGGCCCCTACAAATCCAGGTCCTTCGACTATCCCACGACGCTTGCCCCGCAGGACATTTTGGGCAACATAAAACCCGGCACCTGTTAACCCGTGAATTCTGGTGGCCCCGGGTTCGTGCGGACGTAGCCCTAGCCCGTTACATCAGCTCTTGTGATACGTGTCGGCTGGCTAAACATATTCCGGGGAAACCCACCGGGCTGCTGCAGCCCCTACCAGTACCTGCTGGTCCATGGGACACCATCTCCATGGACTTTATTACCGAATTACCCCGATCTCTGGGATATACCTGTACAATGGTGGTCGTGGATCTCCTCACCAAGATGGCCCATTTCATTCCTTGTCTAAAGCTTCCATCAGCCCAGCAAACGGCTCACCTATATATCCAGCACATTTTCCGGTTACATGGGCTCCCAGCACTGGCACTCTGACCCTCGGCTTGATTGATGACTCTTCTTCTGGACGTGTTTGGTCTTCTGTTTTGATCTCCACTAACTCGACCTTGGACTGCACGACTATCCAACCTCCAACCCCCTCCCAGGACCTGACACCCAGTAGGATTGTAAATAAGATAGCTTACTGAAAGGGTCACAGGCAGGGCGGTGTAAAAATTGAGCCTGTAGTAGGGGGCAAGGGAAGGGGGAGGAATCGGGGATAGGGCGAAAGGGTCTGTAGATTCTCAGGGTTTTCTGTGCGTTTGTAAATGACGATGTCTTAGGGAGTGATAAAACAATGCATGGCGCAGAGAAAGTAGAAGAAAAGATTTTCTGATGACCATTGATTGAGAGGGCCTTGAAGGAGGTTCAGGTGAATTCTGCAAGTTTTGGTGGGGAAAAATAAGGGCGGGCTGCTGCTTTCATGCCCTGCTGGAAGTATCTGGCTGGTTGGTGTGGGAAACAGGATGGCAAATAGATGGACCATTTCACAGACCTGGTGGAGGCTGGAGGGGCTGTGGCTCAGTGGTAGAGCATCTGCTCGATATGCAGAAGGTCCCAGGTTCAATCCCTGGCATCTCCAGTTAAAGGAACCAGGCAAATAGGTGATGTGAAAGACCTCTGCCTGAGATTCTGGAGAGCTGCTGCCGGTCTGAGTAGACAACACTGACTTTGATGGGCCGAGGGTCTGATTCAGTATAAGACAGCTTCATGTGTGTGTACTTATGTGGGATAAGCACTCCCCTCTGCAGGGCTGAAAGGGCCTGGCTTCAGACCCCAGAGCCACTTGTCCTTGGCTCCTAAAGCCCTTAGAGATGGATACCACGGATGTGTTTGTCAGTGATGCCCGCCTAACTTTACCTTTGCTAACCTGGATCCTAGCTCCGTTTCTCTCAGGTGCACTCGGGAACCAGCCCAGGGGAGGCCCCTTCTGGCTGGCGACTTCCTTCCCCGGAGTCCTCATGATCCCTGGTGTGAGGGTATGTGCCCTTGGACTACATCGTGGAAGCCAGCACCATGCAGTCCATGGGCATATACACTTGCCTCAAGGTTTATTTCATCACGGCTGCCCTGGACCCCAGCGCTGGAGGACGTGCCGCTTATTTCCAAGGGACGGGACTCGGCCCCTTCAGAGGGGAGGAAATGCCTTTAACTGCTTGTTTCCCTTTCCCCCCCTACAGGGGTACATTGGTCCACCAGGATTGTTTGGGTTGCCAGGTGCTGATGGAGAACGAGTGAGTATTTCTGTAGGGGAAAGTTTTGTGGTGTCCCCCTTCATGCCGAAAAGCACCATGTGTTCTCACCACCGCCATCCTTGGGGTCTTGTTTGTCCTCTCATGTGGTGTTCTCCCGGCTTTCCTCTCTCGGTGGAGTCAAGTTCTTCCTCTCTTTAATGTTCCTGCTGTTTTTTGACATCGTCTTTGCTTGTGGTCCTCTGAACACCCGGTCCGCTACGCTCCTTTTCTTGTGTATCTCATCCTCTATTTTCTCTGCTATGAAAAGAGCAGGCCTTTTCCAAATTTTTTCTGAATACAGCGTCACATACTCTCACTCTCCCCTCGTTTTGGATCCTTCATCTTTTCAGATGCTAAGAGAACAAGCAAGAGAGCTGTGCATTCCGTGAAGAATTGCTCCAATTTGCTAGATTCTAGTAGAGTCCAGTAGCACCTTAGAGGCCAACAAGATTTTTGTGGTATAAGCTTTCAAGAGTCCAATTCAGGCACAGTGGAGGAGGAGGAGAAGAGTTTGTTTTTATATGCTGACTTTCTCTACCACTAAAGGAAGAATCAAACTGGCTTACAATCACCTTTCCTTCCCCTCCCCACAAATGACACCCTGTGAGGTAGGTGGGGCTGAGAGAGCTCTAGAGCTGTGACTAGCCCAAGGTCACCCAGCTGGCTTCATGTGTAGGAGTGGGGAAGCCAATCTGGTTCACCAGATTAGCGTCCATCACTCATGTGGAGGAGTGGGGAATCAAACCCAGCTCTCCAGATTAGAGAAGAGTTGGTTTTTATACCCCGCTTTCCTCTACCTTTAAGGAGTCTCAAAGCGGCTTACAATCACCTTCCCTTCCCCTCCCCACAACAGACACCTTGTGAGGTAGGTGGGGCTGAGAGAGTTCGGAGAGAACTGGGACAAGCCCAAGGTCACCCTGCAGGCTTCATGTGGAGGAGCGGGGAATCAAGCCCGGTTCTCCAGATTGGAGTCCGCTGCTCTTAACCACGACACCACGCTGGCGCATATGGTATCTGATGAAGGGAGCTTTGACTCTCAGAAGCTTATACCCCCCCCCCCAACCACCAAATCTTGGTCTCTAAGGTGTTACTGGGTTTGAATCTGACTGTTCTACTGCAGACCAATGCAGCCACCCTCTGAAACAGCATCTGATTTGTTCCCCTTTTTGATTTGTTTAATTTCATCTTACGCCAGTTTTCATGTTTGTGCTCTCTCCTGTGGTCTCATTAGATTCTTAAATGCTGTTAATATCAATGGGATTGAAGGGTCCTTGACAGGCAATATCTTGTGGGTTTCTAGCCTGATCTCATCAGATCTCAGAACCTAAGCAGGGTCAGCCCTGGTTAGTATTTGGATGGGAGACCACCAAGGAATACCAGGGTTGCTGTGCAGAGGAAGGCACTGGCAAACCACCTCTGTTAGTCTCTTGCCATGAAAACCCCAAAAAGGGGTCGCCATAAGTTGGCTGCGATTTGAGGGCACTTTACACCCACAAAGTGAGAGGCAGCTGAAAGCTCTCATGTCCCTACATGTTTACTGTTCAGCCCACAAACACGTCGCAAAGAACTGTGATTGCCTCAGCTCCCCACAGCATTTTTCATCATGATCCTGTGATGAAAAGGACACACGTAGCCCCTTTACGCATGGTAGCCACAATGTGTACACTGCGAAAGCACATGGTAAGCGCATGGTGGGCTTGTGTGAAGCCACACCCCGTAGGCACGCTGAGCTTCTTGCTGTATTTCATGTTGTATCTCTTCCCCTGTCAGGGAGCTGGAACATTTTAAAAGCTCAGGTTATGTCTGCCTCTGAACATCGGTTCCTGGAGAACGAGCAGCAGGGAAAGGCCTTCGCTACTGGCTGTTTAGCTTCCAGGAGGCCTCTGGCTGGTCACTGTTGGATACAGAATGCTGGACCAACTGGTCCTTTGGTCAAAGGGTGTTGTTATGTTCTAGAAAGTTTGACATAAGTGATACAGAACACGTCAGGGTGTAATGACTTAGGTCATCTTTGCACATGACACTGAAATCATGTCTTGTGATTTCCAAGTCTATAAAATTGAAGGAGAACGCATCGGCCAGAATGTGCATTTGTTCTAAAAATACATATATTACTCTTTCCATTTCCTGTTCTGTGTAGTGAGCATTACAGAAGCGACCCGGTTCAAACCAAAAGGCATGTTTATCATCTTTTGGGGAGATGCTCTTTACTGAAGTTGTGCCTGACAAGAATTGGTGAAGTCAAAAAGGGCAAGAGTCCAGTAGCACCTTAAAGACTAACAAAAATATTTTCTGGTAGGGTATGAGCTTTCGTGTGGCTCACGAAAGCTCATACCCTACCAGAAAATATTTTTGTTCGTCTTTAAGGTGCTACTGGACTCTTGCCCTTTTTGACTACTGCAAACAGACTAACACGTCTACCCACTAAGAATTGGTGAAGTTAGGGTCAAAACTGATGAGGTGCCAGAAGATCCCGGATTGGATCTTTCTAGTGATTTGGTAAATAGCACTTTCAACCGTGTAAGGCCTTCATTTGGGTCAGGGCTACAGGACAGGGGCAGAAGAGGTTTAACAGTTCTATCCCCACATGGTGTGTCACCAGTCAAAACCAATTCTCCACACTGTTGGCTGCTTGAAGAGGAAAAAGATGGGCCCTCCTCTTTTGCCTGTCTTTTTAAATGATACGCAGTGATGGACTATCACGCAGTGTGAGTAAAATAAGCAAAAAAGGATTAAGCCTTGGTCCTCAAAAGGTTATGACCTGACTTGGGGCTGAAAGCAACTGCAGTTGACTTTTTTAAAGCACTGAGAAGATCCAGTCATGAATTTCCCAATGTCTCGTTGGACCCTGAGCAAATGGTGCACTTGATAGTTGAATTCTCAATGAACTAGTGAAGAGAGATGGGACTGAAACGTAAGCTCTCAGCTGAGAATCTTGGCTGTGTCTCAACAAGAGGCGACCAGAGGGCAGGCAAAGATCAGCACGGCAGAGAAATGGGACGGGTGAGAGGTCCTCGGGGCAATTTGCCTCGAGGACAAGGTCCTTCTGTGTGAAATCTGTTCCCCTCAGTGTCACTGACAAACAAGAGACCTCAGCAAGAAGTCGGGTCTCTGGGGACGGGAGGAATTGGCTAGTCCTTCGGAGCTGCTGCTTTAATGCTTGAGTCACCAAATAAGAAACACAAACAGAGGTTCTCTAGCAAGCGCCTGAGCTTGGCCTTGGTTTGGTTCCAGACCAGTAGCTTAATTATTCCTTCTGCAAAGCTCGGTCTCCACGTTTGGCCCTGGGTGGGTACAGGCTGCGCACTCCAGCCGAGGGATCATGACCCCTCATGGGCGAAACTTAGCTCTTTCTTTCCCCTTCCACTTGTTCTTGCAGCTGGAGTATTTGACATTTTGGCCCGTAACAATCTTGCCATAATTAGATGCTTAAAAAAAAAAAAACTTCCTTTGTTTTGGTTTAGATTTTGTTGTTTCTTTCCAGCCTCCATCAGACTTTTAACGATTTTTCCCTCTGTCTCTTTGATTTACAGGGGATCCCCGGAGTTCCTGGGAAGAGGGGCAAGATGGGTAGGCCGGTAAAGTTTTTCTTCGTCTATTATGTAGACTAAAGATGGTACTTGGGGTGGAGGGTGGGGACTTGTAGAGGGGGATTTTAAATCGTGTGTAGTTCTTTTTGTGTGGATGTGTTTTTTCCCCCTTTTTGTTCCTTGTTGGTGATATTTGGTTTAGCATCCAGGCCAAGAACTATGTTTCCGTAAAAGGGTACATCCGGACTAAAGATCTAAACCATTAAGGCTCTTAAGAATTCTCAGCGAGCTTATGAAACCAACGCTGTCATAGTTTTTTGGGGGAGGCTATGGTGGTCAAATGGGTTCTGAAGAAGCCGACTGTTTTAAGTGCAGACATCACCAAAGTGAGCAAAACTGGGCATCCGAGTTCCTCAAAAATCCGTCAGTTCATCCCAAAAGTGTACTTTTGTGGGTGATTTTTGACATGAGCAGCCCTCTAAATTCCCCAAATTGGCATGTCCTGGTTCAACCCCACTTCTGGCAGGCTTTTGGAGACTGAGAGGTCTGTTATCCAGCATGGTATGGTTGCTGTTGGGGCCCAAGCATAACCTCTGTGGGCTTAATCCAAAATTGTGACACTGCAGGTATATTGATTGTTTCCCACACATGCAGTCTTGAGAGTTGTGGGGAAAACATGTCTTATTAAATAAATAGACCATGGTGTGGGATTAGGGTTTGCAGCCCCGAGGGCAGTCTACCCACCCTTCTGATCCCTATTTGGTCTCTGGTTAATGTTTCCCTTTGCATAGATTTCACACCACTAGGATCCCATGTGAATTCTAGAATCACACTAGCTGCAGGCCCAAAATAAATAAAGGGAGAGGGAACATTTTTAAAATCCCTTCCCCCAAATCTCCCGCATTAGGACGCTAAGCTCCCAGTGGCATCAGCAGATCAATTCCCCCATCTCACATTTTCTCTCTTTAACGGTTTCTCAGCTCCTTTCAGTATAGAATGTCTCCGGGAGAACAAATTTGGTCCTCAGGATGCTGGACTTTTGTGGGGAGGGTGGGGTTAATTTACAAAGTTGTATTTGTGTGCGTGTGTACCCTGGGTTGGATCCTTCCATTAGCTCCAACAGGAAGGCTTTGGACACCCAAAGGGGTCATGCCAGTGATTGGGAGGTCTGAATGGGCAAAAAAGCCACGTGGGACAGGACAGTGATGGGAATTCTTTGAGATCACCTGTCCTCGCTTTTGTGCCAGAGGAAAAGATGGCAGGATGCAGGGGCAGGCTGGGAAGTGAAAGCGGCCTAGAGCAAGCCAAGCTGAGTGGCCCCTGTGGCGCTACAAGCCAGTGCGTCGCCAGCATACCCGGAAGCAATGGCGATAGCTCTAGGATTTGCTGGAAACTCTATGGTAAAACTGGTGATTCCTAGAGCTACTGCCATCACTTCCAGATATTCTTGGGAAGTGATAGCATTGCATGGGGTGATCCTGGTGAGTTTGAATTTTTTTTTAAATCTTTTATTTATTTAAAAGTTTTCCCACCATTTGATGGTGGGGAACAGGAATTTGGGGCAGGGGATGCACCACCCCATTCGGGGGCTTGGCAGCCCTAAATGCTGCACTGTCCCTATTGATGTCTTTATCATTGATGTTTTTATCGTAGGGGGAAAATCTGTTTGTGTTGCCTGAGCCTCTGTCTTCCTTCCCAACACGTATACCTATTTGTGGCTTTCTGAAGCTCAGGAAGCTTCTTGTCTTACAAAACGCCCACACATCGAAAAATGCACCCCTTCTTCCCTGTCTGTTCACCCCCACCCCCGGCCCATGCACACACTGTAGCCCTGTGCTCAGATACGTGCCTTCTTGCATCCCTATGCCAATTTTCTTTTGATCTCTCTCACAATAAATGACACATGAGCGCAACTGCCAATTCCCCATGTGCTTAATATTCTATAAAATAAATGAAAGGCTGGAAGGAGAGGCAGGAGAATGACCACATTGGCCAGGGTTACTGTCCACTGGTTACATCACAGGCATCCAGAGCATATTACTGTAAAGAGTCTGCAGAAACTGTCTGCCTCGAGTAAGCTAAACAAGGCAACAGTTGTTAGGTATGGGGTCTGGTTAGGGTTTCTGATGCGGTTTGCATATAGTGGGCCTGTACGCTCAATGTTTTCCAGCTGTTCTTTTGGCTTTTGCAATCTTCCATTCAGAAACCTCTTTCTTTTCCCCTCCTTTCTTTTTTTCCTGCCTTAGAATAGCAATCATTTTTGTTTATACCAATAGACCGTTTTCTCTGGGGAGTTGTGGGATTCTCTCCCGCAAATAAATCTTCCTGCCAGGGCCGGCTGTATGTTGGACCCCTCTACTGCAGTTCCCTTCTTCCCCAATCCCGATCATGGCTGCAAGCCCCACCCCCAGTTGTGGCCCTGTGTCTCCCCCCTCCCCACACCAATCGCAGGCCCGGCCCCTTGCAATATGACTATGCTGGAGGGACTCTATCACACTCTTTTTGGCTACGTCAGAGCTGGCATGTCTAAGAGTCCCTGACATGCTGCAGAAGCCTCTAGGCTGATTAGAAGACCTAGAGGAGGAGGCAGAAGGCAGTTCTCTTGCTCTGAAGCCCCCTTCACTGCCTCCAAGCACATCTGCCACTGGGGAACTGGAAGACTGAGCCGGCATTTTCAGTTGGGGGAGGAGATTTCTGCAAAGCTGTGGGCAACGGCAGGTGCCTAAACATGCCAGTCTCTGATGCCAACCCTACTTCCGAATCTAGGATTTATTAACCGTTTTTTTAAAAAAAATCCTTTTATAAAAGTAGCATTTTACATTAATCTCAAGTTTGCGTAATCTTCAGACTTCCAACACCCTACCTAGTCTGCAAACGATTTATAGTCAACCATGATGGGCCAAGCATTTTTGTTGTTTGCTTGGACTGGGAGGAGGGAGGCTCAGGTTCAAATTCCCATTCAGGCTTTAAGCTCCTAGGGGACTTTGGGCTAGTTGTACACTCTCAGCCCAGCCTACCTCACAGGGTTGTTTTGAGTATAACAGAGGATGGAAGAATTATGTGGGCTTCTTGGACAAAGGGCAGGACAAAAACTTTATAAACTAAGATTCATGGAGTCATACATTTATTCTAACCCTTTATGGGTTTAAATTTATTTTGGCACCCTAAAAATTATTTTGCTCAGCAGTCATATGTAATGTTTAGAGTTCTTTGTACTTATGGTTTTATTGCTGATCACTGTGTTAGAAAAAGCAGTCTATAAATGTTTAAATAAGTAAACTCTTGCACACTGTCTTGCTGTAATCCTTCTAACAATCTTGTAAGTTAGGCTAATATTGTTATCCTCATACTACAGATGGGGAGAGAGAACAGCTTGACAAAGGCTATCCAGCAAAATCATGGCAAGATTTGAACTGACATCCTCCCAGATCACAGTTCAGTCTTTTAGCCCCTGCACTACAGAGCAGGAATAAATTAATGTACTGAACAACTGCTTTTGTTGCATATTAAAATAAGAATTCAAAAGACGAGCTAAAATGTCAGGGTTTACTAGTAAGTATCTACTTGGCTTCAGTGTAGACTAGGTTTATTTCCATGTTGGAAGGAAATCTTCAGGATTAGCAAGGCCTGTTGTGGCTTTGATTTGGTATGAGAACTTAAACAAAGGAAAATCTCTGTGTGTAAGAAGGAGGGATTTAGAACCTGGAAAAGGTGCTTTCTCTTTTTATCTGCTTTGAGAATCTCAGCTGTTTCCATTACCGTGAGATTCCACATCTTCTATGGAGACAATACTCCCAATGCAGTTGAAAGATTTAGGTTTGAGATTAGTCAGATTTTTCTAACTGGAAAGGGTGGTGAGCCTTAGAACTGGTGAAGGGCCTTTTCCTTGGGCTCCCAGCCCTATTGGGTCAATCTTAGACTTCGTTGTGGCAGCCATTTTGCCATTCTGTACAAGGAGAAGCCCCATGTATGAGGAGAGCCCCGTGGCGCAGAGTGGTAAGCAGCAGTACTGCAGTCCAAGCTCTGCTCACGACCTGAGTTTGATCCCGACGGAAGTTGGTTTCAGGTAGCCGGCTCAAGGTTGACTCAGCCTTCCATCCTTCTGAGGTTGGTGAAATGAGTATCCAGCTTGCTGGAGGTAAAGGGAAGATGACTGGGGAAGGCACTGGCAAACCATCCCACAAACAAAGTCTGCCTAGGAAATGCCGGGATGTGACATCACCCCATGGGTCAGGAATGACCCGGTGCTTGCACAGGGGACCTTTACCTTTTTCCTTTTTACAAGGAGAAGCAGAGACCCTTACCCTCAGCTTTCCTGGCTCAGCCCACATTTAGTCTTTCCTCTCTCTGACACTGTCAGTGCCTTAGCAGAAAAAGAGGGGGGAGTACATTTGGTTTGCCTGGCCTAACTGTCCTGGAGCCTCATGGCGCAGAGTGGTAAGCTGCAGTACTGCAGTCAAAAGCTCTTCTCACGACCTCAGTTCGATCCCGACGGAAGTCAGTTTCAAGGTCGACTCAGCCTTCCATCCTTCTGAGGTCAGTAAAATGAGGACCCAGCTTGCTGGGGAGTCAGTTGTAGACAATTGGGGAAGGCAGTGGCAAACCACTCCGTAAATGTAGTCTGCCTAGTAAACGTCGGGATGTGACGTCACCCCATGGGTCAGTAATGACCTGGTGCTTGCACAGGGATCTACCTTTATCTTTAACTGTCCTAGGACCTCTCTGCCTTGGTCTCCATTTTGCTTGGCCCAACTTCCTCTCACTTCTCCCTCTGTGGCTGGCCTCTTTGCAGAAGAGGGACAGGAAGATAAGCCTTGTTCACAAGTTACAGTGAACGCACATCCAACCCGTGTATCATGTACACTTGATAGTTCTTTGTATGCACGATGAGTGATCCTCATGTTACAGTCAACCCTTGTACAATGTGTGATACAAGCCCCATATTTAACCAGGTTTTATTTGCTAAGTAAGTCAACAGGTGAATACATGTGCAGGCAGGTTGTATGTGCATTCATGGCAACGTGTGAACAGGGCTGTAGTGAGGCCCTTCCATTGGCTTGCTTTGCACCCCTTTGTGTTTGTTTTGTGTTGGATGTCTTGCGTTTCTCTGTTTTAAAGCAGTTTTCTTTATCAATATCGAAAATAAGAAGGCGCTCCAGGGGGATGCCGAGACGGTCTGTTGCAGCCAAAACAATGCGTCTCATGACTCTGTAGAGCTGTAACAAATTTGTTGTGCCTTTTGGGGACGTGAGCCTGCTTTGTCAAACACATAAAGAGGTATCCTCTGTTGGCAGATGTATGTATGCAAACCGGAGGAGAGCGGGGATGCTATTATCAAGTGAGGCCAGAAACAATGCTTGAGAGAGGTGCGTTCCATGACTGCCCAGAGCACAAATTAAAATGAGATCCAGGCAAAAGAATAAATCATCCAGTCCAAACAGGCCAGTGGCAGCTGGCAGTCAATTAGTATATATAAATCTCTAATAAGGGGCAATTGTGTTCTGTACTGAGCCAGCCATTCTCAGTCTTTACTGAGCCCAAGTGATAGTGTTGAATCTGCTCAAGAATTCCAGCTTGGCCCCTTCATTCATAAAAAGGATGCTGTGGAAGATTCATCCTGGAGGCCTTGAATCTCAAGTATATTCGGACCCAGATTAGATTTATTTATTTAATTTGTATGCCCTCCTTCTACCCAATTAGGGCCATCAAAAGGGGAAAAACTATTATCATATAATCAGGTCCTCTTTACTTCGTATCTGGATGAGATATAAACATATTTTGGAACCAGAAACACCGATGTGGATATCGCCTCAAGAAATGCTAACTTTGCGCCCACTTAGACCAGACAAATTTATTACTTATCAAGATCTAATTAACTGGGAAGGAAAGAAATGCTCACTAAAAGACTTTCAACTTCTTAAGGATGATTTACAATGGCTCCAATACTACCAAATCAAATCAGTTTTTATACAAGATGCAAAAAAAGGTTTCTCTAAAGAAAAATCTCCTTTTCAAAGGATTTTACTAGATAATAATACAAAACTGATTTCTAAAATGTATAATCTCCTTTTAACAATATATTGTGAGCAGGATACGATTAAACCAACTATGATCGATTGGGCTCAAAATCTGGGACATGATATTGTTTTAAATAAATGGGAAAGATTATGGTCCAAAGATCTAAAAGGAATAAAAGCACAGTCAGTGCGAGAAAACATTTATAAAATGATGTATAGATGGTATTTAACACCCAAGAAAATTGCAAAGATTTATAAAACGATGTCCCCTACTTGTTGGAAATGTAACAAAGAAATTGGTTCCTTTTATCACATGTGGTGGACCTGTGACAAAGCCAAAGACTTCTGGGACATGATCTATAATGAATTGAGATTAATACTACAAAAGAATATACCCAAAACACCAGAAATGATGCTACTGAGTATGATTCCAGACGACTTAGCAATACAAAGAACTTTTTTGATTTATGCCACAACAGCTGCGAGACTGCTTTATGCAGCGAAATGGAAAGGGCTAGAAACTCCTGAGAAAAAAGACTGGATTGTTAAAATGTTTGAAGTTGCAGAAATGGCAAAACTCACAGCTATTCTAAATGAAGAAAATGACGTTCGGTTTTTGGGGGAATGGGGGGCGTGGATGCATTATTGTGAATATGAGTTAAAAATGGGAAGAATGGAAGAATATTTTCTAATCTGATCCAGAGGATTATTTCTGATCTTTTTTATAATGATTAAGTATAAGTATATTTACTAACAGACTATGATTTTTTTTTCTATATATGGTATTGATAGTTTATTAAGATTAGATTACCTACGACGGTAATTTTATTTTTTTATTAAGAGGCAGATAGAGGTGAAGGGGAAGTCAAAATTTTTTTTCCCATTTTTCTTTTTTCTTTTTTTTTTATTATAAGATATGGAACTATAACAACTCTAAGTTAGAATTGAAATTTGATATTGTTATAGATGTTGTTCAATGTAATGGAAAACTTCTAGTATAAAACCTAATAAAATTTATATAAAAAAAAGGGGAAAAACTATTCAAAAATATTAAAACAAACTTTTAAAAAGAGTACATGTATAAAACTGACAATTTAAAATGAACGAGATGGAGGGTCAGTAAGGGTGTGCCGGACGAAACAGAAAAGTCTTCATTCTCTAGCAGAAGTCTTGGTCTAGGGGGTCTGCCATTGCCTTCCTCTGCATAGCATCCTGAACTTGCTTGGTAGCTCCCATCCAACCACTGATTGGGGTGGACCCTGCTTAGCTTCCAAGATCTGATGAAAGTGAGCTAGCCTAGGCTAGCCCCCCAAAAAGGTTTCGATAGCTGAACTTCAGCACCATCAGATGAAGGGTCCCCATGGACAGCTCCCTGCTTGCCTCTCTCCCCATGGCATAGCCATGCTGGTCTAAGATCCCAAGTAGTCACTACTGAAAAATATTCCTGTGGTTTTATACATTTTCTGAGGAAAGCCACACCCTTTCCGGTAGAGGTAAGCCCAACCTCTTCCTGTGGAGGAAAACCCAGCTACTTCCTGTCCTGGGGAAGGCAGTACCTCACTTTTCCTTCGAGGCCCTGCTGTTCTGTTCCTGCAGAGCTCTTTTTTTTTTTTTTTTTACAGGCAAAACTCTTCCCCCGATTCCATTTTTTACATGTATGCCTTGCCGGAAAACCCTTGGTGATTGCTGGTATCCTAGATGTGGCTGCAGCTGCTCCAGATGGAAAGTTTTCTGATGGAGCTTCTGATCATACTTTCCCCTTGGGATTCGCACCCACCCCCCGCCGTTTTGTATGTCCTCAGCCACACTGAGGAAATGATAGGATTTTGAAGTGTAATTCACATGTGGAGGAGGAGGATTTTAGGATGATTCCTTGATTGTAGCCTCAGATGTTTTTGGATCATTTGCTCTGCCCTAATTTAAATTGTTTGAGGGCCAAACTAGGTGATATGACATGAGTTAGGTCAGAGGTGGTCAGCCTGACTGGCAGTTACGCCTAGCATGGGATAAATAATGTGTCCCAAGCACTCCAAGACCCATTTCAGCCCAGGAGTGCGGCACAGGGGTAGAGGGGGTTCAGCCTTCCCTTTTGCACCATTTCTCCAAGTTGAAACAGCCATGGGTGCTGCAGTCAGTACTCATGGATCCCTACAGTGGGGGCAAACAGGCCATCTGAAGCTGTTTCCGCTTGGGGAAATGGCATGGGAGGGAAGGGTGAAGCCCATCCTCTTCCTGCTCCTAAGTTGAATTGATCTCTAGAGTGCTTGGGGATGTTAGTTCCCTGATATTATGAGTGGGGTCCAAGATCCAATCCATGTCCTGAGTATCATCTAGTTTGGCCCTGAATCACTAGTTCAGAGTGACAGTTAATCAGTGGAGGAACAGGGGCATGGTTCAGTGGTAGAGCATCTGCTTTGTGAGGTGAAGATTCCAGGTTCGATCCCTAGCCTAAGAACATAAGAAAGGCCCTGCTAGATCAGACCAAGGCCCATCAAGTCCAGCAGTCTGTTCACACAGTGGCCAACCAGGTGCCTCTAGGGAGCCACAAACAAGACGACTGCAGCAGCATTATCCTGCCTGTGTTCCACCCCCCCAAAATAATAGGCATGCTCCTCTGATACTAGAGAGAATAGGTATGCAGCATGACTAGTATCCATCCTGACTAGTAGCCATGAATACCCCTCTCCTCCATGAATATGTCTATTCCCCTCTTAAAGCCCTCCAAGCTGGCAGCCATCACCACATCCTGGTGATGCATGTCCTGGTGATGCATGTCCACATCCTGGTGAAAGCATGTCCAGCTAAGAGGTCCATGTAGGATGTGATGTATAAGAACTGAGACCCTGGCAGTCACTCAGAGTAAACACTGCTTCCTATGGAAAGATCTGACTCAGTGTAAGACAAATAGCTTTGTTTTAGGGCTTGGTGGTATGCTTTCTGTTTTGCATTGAAACTAACCCAGATTAATTCCATAGCATCTTCTGCTAAAATAATTTAGTATATGATATGAACCCTGACCTGGCTACCTGAAGCTAGCCAGATATCGTCAGATCGCAGAAGCTAAGCAGGGTCAGTCCTGGTTAGTATTTGGATGGGAGACCACCAAAGATACCAGGGTTGCTACACAGAGGCAGGCAATGGCAAACCACCTCTGAATGTTTGTTGCCTTGAAAACCCTCTGGGGTCACCCTAAGCTGACTGTGACTTGACAGCAAAAAAAAAAAAAGGGATTTGAAAGATATCGGCTTGAAACTTTGGGGAGCTCCTGCCAGTCAAAGTAGACAGTTCTGATCTTGATAGACCAATGAACTGAGTCAGTGTAAGGCTGCTTGGTGTATGCGTTCAATCCATTGCTTCTTTTATGACTATGAATGTCAGTTTAGGACGCTAGCCACAGAACATAGTAATTTACCATACACAGAAAGAAATACATAGCACAAGTGAACACAAACGGCAAACTAGAATAGAATACATATAGAATGCCCACACATAACTCAAAATGATTGAGCATTCATCATTTATTTAATTTTCCTCTCACTCCTCCTCCTCCCTCCCTTGTTGTTTATTTGTTACGGCCAATGGCCAGCATAAAATAAAATAGAAGTCCTCCTCCCTACCTTCCACCCTACAAGACTGTTGCAAGGATTACAAAATAATGTGTAGAAAGTGCTTTGAATACAGAAAGGGCTGTATAAATGCTCGCTATGATTGTTATATAGATTGGGCAATGTGAGGTCCAAACACGAGGCCTTCCCTGGCCTGAACATTACGCTCTTCTGAAGCCGCTGCTTCTGTTCCTTTTTCTTCCTCCCCAGCCGTCTCCCCCTCTCTATAAATGGAACAATGTATACACAAGCAACAGGGAAGGCTCTGAAGACAGATGTTTATATACCCCTGCGCTTGATTGCTGTAAAGCCTCAATAGACGGAGCAGTTGGGAATCTTTGTTTGCTGCGTTGTGTGGGCCTCCTGGAATGATGTAAGAATGTGAAAGATTAAAATAGACGTGCTGGACATGAGTCAGAAGTTGGAAACCTTTCCCGGGGAGTTCAGCTCAGCAGGGATTTGAGAGGAACATGATGACTCTGACTTGGAAAACAGGCTTTTGACGAGGCTCCCCCCACCCCACCCCCCCCGGTTCCGCTCCGCTCTCTTTCCCAATGCAACAGAAATGTAGGAGATAGAAAAACTGTGTGGGCACAAGAACATTCCCGGCAACAGCAGTAGCATTTCAATGGGAATATTGTTTTGCTTGCCCTTTGAGCTGTGGGAAATCCTGGTCATCTGTGCCGTTTCCTTTGGAAGATGGCATTAGACTCTTGCATGCATGTGAATGCAGGGGGTTGTACAATAGTGATGGTTGAAAAATACACACATCCTACTGTTTACAAGCTGATCATGCAGCTTAGGGGCTAAGAGACAAAGCTGTGATCCAGGAGGTTCCCTGGTTCAAATCTCACATCTGCCACAAACTTACTAGGTGGCCCTAGACCATCTCCACTCTCTCACTCGTCATCTTGGTTTCCTTCTCCCCTATCTGTAATATAGGGATAACACTGGCCTACCTTATAGGGGTGTTTTATGTGATGATAATATATGCTTTTGATATTTCTATAAAATCAATTTGCTTGTTCATATAAAATCAACAAAAATTGAATACAACCTGTAATCGACTAAAAAATGAATCAGCCTTTCTAGAATACAAGGAAAACGTCCAGAGGGAAGTTGTTCCATAGCCTCAGGTCCATGACTCTAAAGATCCTGCTTCTAGCAGCAGAACTTCATATTTCAAGTAGGAAGAGTAACTGAAGTAGGACCTGATTTGGTGCATGGAGACAAGAGGATGGGTGCCGGGAAACAACGTTCATATGTAATGAAGAAACCGTAACTTGTTCAAGCCGGGGGTACCCAAAGTTCATACATATGTTCCCCCCATCATGTATGGCTGCCAGGACAGCTAAATCAGAGTAAATGACAAATTGTGGTTCTGTTGTCTGCAAATGAGAATTGATTGTGGTTTGAAATGCTGGATTGTAGACATAAAAACAAACCACAGTTTGTGGTTTTACCAGTTTTTGACATCTTGACAAACTGTAGTTTCTTTTGAAACTGTCAGTATCTGAGCTGCACACAGGCCGAAGGTCTTCAGAGGTCTGGTCTCATCTGAAGGCTCCCAGAGAGAACATACATATAAATAATATATTTGGTTATTAAGGGTTAGTTCAACAGCCAGAAATTGAGAGTCAGATGGTCAGATGTTGCATTGTGAGCCTGGGGTGAGAGGGATTTGTTTATGCCCCTCGACCTCCCCCTTTTCGCTCTGCTATCCTTTCAGTGAGTCATGTCCAGCTGGGCAGAATACCACTTCTATTTATACAAGGGTCTCATGGACACTGATGCCCGTTTGTGGACTGAAAGTGGTGTACATCTGTTTTCACAGTTTCAGTGATGCATGTGTATCTGTGAAAGCAAGGAAAGTGAAAAGAATGTACATGGTATATTCCTGACTTGCACAGGCATGCTGGAGGGTGGTCACTCACACTCTACTGCACCTTGAGGATTTCTATGTCAACAAATCTATGAACTAGCCATTAGCGAGGGCAGTACTAGCATTTGCAGTTGGGTCAGATTACCGCATTGGTGGAAACTGGTGATGATATCCAAGTGATTAAACAAGCAAATTAGCTGCAAAAAGTGAATGAAGAGAAAAACCTTTTCTCTTCACCATCCTTGTACTGTGGACAGACTAGGGGGCTCAAACTGCAGCAACAAACTAAACTGAGTTCCACAGTTAAAAGCCTGAGTTGAGTTGTGGCCTGGAGCGAAAGGAAATTAAAGTGGTCACCAGGAAAGTGTCCGGTGAGGGCTCTCTAGAGGCAAAGGGCTACCCCTGAAAAAGCTCTAACTCTGATTGCCTCCCACCACACCTCTGCAGGCCAGGGCGCAGCAGGACTTGAGAAGAGGATCTCAACTGGCATGCTGGTTGGCATGGGAGGCGGCAGTTGCTACAGATAAATTGTAGCTGTCCAGCAGTGTCCTGCTTAGCTTGCAGGCTAACAGTATCAGTGTTGCTTGCTCCTCTTTCCCTCCTGAGCAACAGCCTTTTAAAGCAAACTTGTGTGGGGTTGGTGCGTATGAATCGATATTGTGCATGACTTGAGACAAGACTCACTGAAAAAGACAGTAATGCTAGGAAAAGTTGAAGGGCAGCAGGAAGAGAGGAAGACCCAACATGAGATGGCTTGACTCCATAAAGGAAGCCATGGCCCTCAGTTTGCAAGATGGAGCAAGGCTGTTAACGATAGGACGTTTTGGAGGTCATTCATTTATAGGGGCGCCATAAGTTGGAAGCGATTTGGGGGCAGTTAATACATACACACAAGCAAGGTTTGCTGCGGCTTTCAATGTGGGGCAACGTTTCCTTGAGCTTTGGGGAGCGCTGCAAACTCCAGCTGTCTCTGGGCCATCCTTGACAGTTCAATTTGACAAAGAGAAAGAGACTTCTGCTCGCAGAAAAAGCAAGTCAAGATAGGTGTGATCAACATAAGCTCTTTTTTGGGGGAGGGGGTTGTTTGTTTATGTTATTCCTTCTCTTTTCTCTCAATTTTTAGAAGTCTCCGGGACTGTATTCCCCTCCCTCTCCCCTTTACAAGTTCTCCTTCCCCTTTCGTTAAAAATTGGTTTGATCTGCAAATTCCACGGCCTTGGGGAGAGTCCGCTGGGCACCGGCTCACCTGCTCAGAGCCAGTTGGCACAGGCGGCCTTTCTCAGACAAGACCAGAGGGCTGAGAAGCAGAACCAACCTGGAGCCAACAGGAAAATAAAAATCCTCTTTTTGGAGAAGGAGCCACAAGGCAGGGCGAGCCTGCCAGGATTGTTGGAGGCATCTGCCAGATAACCCTTCTCACTCTAGTGGAGAAAAGAGCTTTAACCAGAACGGGATGCTTCAGGCTCTTTGAGATGATTGTTTTAGTGGACAGTGATTATCCTCTTGCTTTGTGTGGTGATTTTGTACCGGACACGCATCGTCTGTACTGCGAATTGTGGTCATTCTCACTTCCACCGATCTCAGATTTAAAAAATGTTCTGCACAGAGCCTAGGACAGTGGCTTTTTAGCCATGGCAGCTAAATGGATCCCTCGTGCTCATGACTGCGTAGCTGTGAGGACCAGATGCTGGGAATGGTCGGCAGGAGTGGGCTGTCTCTGTCAGGCAGTGTTTGTGTGAACTTTATCCTGGCCCAGCGAGTACACAGTGCAGGGTCATGCGTCCTGCTTTGGAAATTCAACTTTTGAAGTTATGTTTTTCAAGCAAAGCTAAGCATTTAATTTAAATTCTCAGTTTTTCCTCTCTCCTCCCCCACTCCGTATTTTGAACTGGTGCAGTGTCGCGTAGTGGTTAAGAGCGGTGGTTTGGAGCGGTAGCCTTGAATCCGGAGAACCGGGTTTGATTCCCCACTCCTCCACATGAGTGGCGGATGCTAATCTGGTGAACTGGGTTGGTTTCCCCACTCCTACACATGAATCCAGCTGGGTGACCTTGGGCTAGTCACAGCTGTCTCATCCCCACCTACTTCACAGGGTGTCTGTTGTGGGGAGGGGAAGGGAAGGTGATTGTAAGCCGGTTTGATTCTCCTTAAAAGGTGGAGAAGGTTGGCCTATAAAAACCAACTTTTCTTCTTCTTCTGTTATGTGCTCATCTTGGAACATGGATTTATTTGAAATCTCCCTCCTCTCCAGTCACCAGATAGCATTTTATCATGCAATGTGTCATATGCATGAGCTTTATGAATGAATTTAGGAGAGATTTAAGCATGTGTGTTAAATTTGTTTTAACCTCACACCAGCCTTGCAGGATTTGAATCAGGATTTGAATCTGCCTCCAGCAGATTGCTTGTGAGCTATCAGTAGCTTGCAGGCTGCTGCAGAGTAGCTTGTGCATCCTCTAGTAAACCCAGGAAAAGATCCCCAAAAGATTTGCTGTAGGCTATTTTTTAAAGCAAGTCTTTCTTCCATAGGATTTTTCTCGTGCTGATAGCTTCATTTCTGGTACTCTTCTTAGTTCATGTTCTCTTTCTGGGACAGAACAAAACTTGGTAATGTCCTGGCAGGGAAGCTTAGGATATGGTTCATCACTCAGGAGTAATATTGATTTAAGGAATGGTTGGCGACCACTGCTTTGGAAAGTAACCTGAGAGGCTTATGCATTTCCTGTCTGAATGTCAGTTCTGGAGAACCTGGGGAGAATCAAGGTAATGGCTGGCAGTTTACAGTTTTGTTTTTGTTTTTTTGCAATGAGGATATGTGTCATAGAAACAAGATTATGGATCACCCAACTGAGAGTCAGCTGCTGAGGTGGAGTGGGATGTGGTTGAGAAGGTAGTTGTCAATTCCCAACTTGGCTTTCTTTTTTGAATTGATTTGTAAATGTTCTTAGCATACATTTGAATGACTTCAAGGAACTTCTAATATATGTGTGTGTGTGTGGGTTGCCAATCTCCAGGTGGTGGCTGGAGATCTCCCGCTATTACAAGTGATCTCCAGGCGATAGAAATCAGTTTCCCTGGAGAAAATGGCCGCTTTGGCAATTGGACTCTAAGGCATTGAAGTCCCTCCCGTTTCCAAACCCTGCCTTCTTCAGGCTTCAGGGAGCATTGCTGATTTCTGGCTGGCTTCTTTCTTTGTTCATTTAGCCCTGTATTAATTCTGCCCCGCTTTAACAACTTTTCTCCAGTTCACTTACTTGCTTATAACATTTCTTTAATAAACCGGTTCTTGTTCACTGTGCATGCGTTCTTCACACCTCAAATTCAGCCATATCTCAAGACTAAAGAGGGGGTTGCCTGGGAGCAGGGAGGGTGTTCTGTGCCCTCTCTAGCAAAGCCCTAGAACCAGAGTGGTGACAGCCAGTTAAGGCCTTTGCCTGCTCCAGGTCTGAAGGGAGCAGAGAGAAAGTTGGGTCCATATGGGGTGGGAGAGAACCCTGGAAGGGACATCCCTTCTGTGGTGAACCTGCTTGGCCCCACTCATCCCTACTGTGGCAGGATGTTATGTAGGTACGTTCAGATTTTTTTCAACCTGTCCAGTCTGTGGGGTTCAGATTGCAAGGGGAGGCTTATGCATCTCCCAACTGAGAGTCAGCTGGTGAGGTGGAGTGGGGTAGGGTTGAGGAGGTGGTTGGCAATTCCCAGCTTGGCGTTTTAAAAGAATTGATTTGTAAATGCTCTTAGCATACATTTGAATGACTGTTGTACTTCGGGGAACTTCTAAAATAATGAAGAGACCACAGCTCTAGGTGGATGCTGATCAGCACAACCATGCAGGTTTAAGCCTATTTTCCAATAATGGGGTAAAAAAAGGCCAAAGGAGCTGCAGAAAAGGAGAGTGGAAGCAGGGAAGATCATCTGAAAATGACCAAGATTCTTGATTAGGTAAAGGTAAGGTAAAGGTCCCCTGTGCAAGCACCGGGTCATTCCTGACTCATGGGGTGACATCACATCCCGACGTTTACTAGGCAGACTTTGTTTACGGGGTGGTTTGCCAGTGCCTTCCCCAGTTCTCTACACTTTACCCCCAGCAAGTTGGGTACTCATTTGACCGACCTCGGAAGGATGGAAGGCTGAGCCAACCTTGAGCCGGCTACCTGAAACCAACTTGCATTGGGATTGAACTCAGGTTGTGAGCAGTGCTTTTGACTGCAGTACTGCAGCTTACCACTCTGCGCTACGGGACTCCTTATTTACCAGGATGTCAGCAAGTTAGTGAACAATGGCTGTTTCTCTTACCTTCTGAGGATTGGTAAAGAATTAATACTAGTCATGATGCATACCGGTTTTCTTTCAGTATCAGAGGAGCATGCCTATTATATTAGGTGTTGTGGAATACAGGCAGAATCCTGCTGCAGTCATCTTGTTTTTGGGCTTCCTAGAGGCACTGCTGGACTTGATGGGCCTTGGTCTGATCCAGCACGGCTTCTTCAGATACAGCTAGCTTTTGTGAGCACGGCTTATGTTCTTATGTTTTTTATGTTCTTATTGAGAATCTATGGTACAGTGGATAGCTGTGGACTTAGTTCAGAAAAAATCTGGGTTCCCATTCCTGCTTAGCTTTGCATCTCGCTTAGGTGGCCTCTTCTCTTATGAGGCCACAGTGGGTTAATGCCTTTAACAATGCCCTAAAATGTTAATCCGCCTAGCTGTGATAGTCAGCTGGAGTAGGCTCAGAAAAGAACTGCTGTAATTGAACATATGGTCTAGGACAAGTTTGGTATAATGGTCAGGTCCCACAATAAGGTTTCCAGAAACGTTGTAAGAACATATTAGTTTTCCCTGAATCAATAGACTCCTGAAGTATCTCTCTTCAGCTATCTCCAATGGTGGCTTAAGAGCAGCAGAGAGCAGGCCAGACATTGGTCGTTTATGCATGGGAGTTTTACCTGAGGTTCGTTGCTTGCTGGACCCACACTTTCCTGTTGGGAACCTATGCACCAGCAGTCTCCAAGCTCAAATCAGGAAGTATTTGAATCCCTGCCCCTTGAAATGCTGCTTTGTAATTGGCTGTAGTGAGAGAAAAGTCTCCCCCCCTCAAAAAAAAAAAACAATTGCCGCATAAAAAAGCATTTAAAGAGCATTTTAAGAACAAAAACAAAAACCGGAGCTATTTCAAATGAACTCTGAGGAAGCAGGAAGCATTTGAATCCCTGCCCCTTGAATTGCTGCTTTGTAATTGGCGGTTTGCTTGCTGTGAGAAAAACCAAGCTTCTGTGTCCCTCTCTTTGCCTTACGTATGGGGATTTCAAGCGAGCTGAGCTCAGGGAGAGGGAAGAATCAGGTTAATACAGGTACGGGAAGGTCTGGGATTTGTGAGGGCTGGCAGCAAGGTCATCTGTAATGAAGGGAAAACTCATGCATAACTCCAAGGAACAACCGACAGACGGGGGGCGAACATGAGTGAAAGTACCCATGTATAAATGACCATTGCCTCCCTGCTAGCCACAGTTATCTGACACCCCCCTTCCTAGTTTGTTTCTCTCAGAAGATAAGAAACCTCCCTTCCTGTGCTGCCCTTTTGGGCTTCCCAGATGCCAAATTAGAGCCAAATATGTGATCATCTATCAGGCATGTCTGACTTTGAAGGCCAACAACCAAGTCCCAGCTACTTTGATTGTGTCCTAAGAGAAACATCTTATGCTGTTCGCTTCTCAAGCCCATTCTTCACCAATGGAATGTCTATACATATTTTGAGTGCCTCCCTTCATTAGTAGCTGATCTCAAGTAAACGATTAAGAACTGCTTGTCTCAATAGGGTAGATAATTCTGTTTATAACAAGTCAATTTTCAAGATGATAAAATTATAAAATTATGCATGGTATGGAGAGAGTGGACAGGGAGAAGCTTTTCTCCCTCTCTCATAATGCCAGAATGCAGGGTCCTCTGCTGAAGCCGAAGGGTGAGAGATTCAAAACAGATAAAAGGAAGTATTTCTTTACACAACGCATGGTAAAGTTGTGGAACTCCCTGCCCCAGTATGTGGTGATGGCTGCCAGCTTAGAAGCCTTTAAGAGGGGAGTGGACATGTTCATGGAGGATAGGGCTATCCATGGCTACTAGTTAGGGTTCCCAGGTCCCTCTTCGCAACTGGTGGGAGGTTTGTGGGGCAGGAGCCAGAGGAGGGGAAGGTTTGGAGAGGGGAGGGACTTCAGTGCCATAGAGTCCAATTGTCAAAACAGCCATTTTCTCCAGGTGACCTGATCTGTTTTGGCTGGAGATCAGTTGTAATAGCGGGAGATCTCCAGCTAATACCTGGAGGTTGGCAACTACCAGTCAGAATTAATGCTACCAGTCAAAATTAATACTAGTAATGATGCATGCCTATTCTCTACAGGATCAGAGGAGCATGCTTGTTATATTAGGTGCTGTGGAACACAGGCAGGATAATGCTGCTGCAGTCGTCTTGCTTGTGGGCTTCCTAGAGGCACCTGGTTGACCACTGTGTGAACAGACTGCTGGACTTGATGGGTCTTGGTCTGACCCAGCAGGGCTTTTCTTATGTTCTTATGATTAGCTGTGGACAATACCTCACTTTAAGACCCGTAGCAAATTTCTTCAGCAGTGAGTGGAAGGGTAGTTGCACAGGTCAAATGGTCAGAAATGTGATTGCTTGTTGTTAAACTCAAATTAAGGATACTGCTGGATTAAAGACTGCATTTGTAGCTAAATGCTGTAAATGGCTGCAGTTGGCTGTAGCCTGGACATGTACCGTGACTGATCACATACCCATGAGGTTTCATTGCTGTTGATGTTTGGTTGTTTTTTTAAAAGTCATAATTGATATATTTGATTTTTATTTGCAACCTTGGAATGTATGTTATGGGGCCAAAGCAGATTTGTCAAAGATCACGGGTATCTGTTAGTCTATAAAAGGCAAATTGCAAGTGTACTCGATCCTGGTTTGGATTGGGGTCAAGCAGAGAGTGGCGTCTGGGTTTAACCCTTCAACACCCAGTCGCTTTTGCTGTGGGAAACTGGCATTTCCTCACTGCTAAGAACTTTAAGGGGGAAAAAAGATGGGCCTTGTAGACTCCTTTTGCTATGACGTGGCCAGTACAACATAAACCTAAGCCATGTGTACATGCATTTCTTCTGGCCATGCTCCTTGGCCTTGAATGGGGCAGCTTCAAAAAGCATAGGTCTTTTCCAGTAATGGGTTTTTGAGGCTCTGCCATTTTGGTGTGGCGCCCTCAACTATTCCTGGGTGTTGACCACCTCTGGCCTCAAAATTAGGGAGGAAAGGGGGTTAAAGCTGAATTCTATTCCTCTTCTCTCTTCCAGGGGCAAGCCTCTGTGTAGCTGATATTCCCCAACTGGAATAGCCCTGGATGTTTTTTTTATGTCCTTTGTGAAGAGCTATCCCTCTCTTTTTCTTTTAGACAAAAGGATACCTTTTGAAAATTCTTATAGTTATAATTCTTCAGGGTTCAGCCAACTCTTCTGCCCTTGAACAGTGAAATCTTGAGAGTTGGGGTTTGGGGAGGGGAAGGACTTCAATGCCAAGGAGTCCAATTGCCAAAGCGGCCATTTTCTCCAGGTGAACTGATCTCTATCGCCTGAAGATCAGTTGTAATAGCAGGAGATCTCCAGCTAATACCTGGCGGTTGGCAATACTACTGATTTAGCTGACTTGGTGCCTTACATAGGCGAATTCTCCTTTTAATTATTGCTTTAATTGCTGTTTTATGCTGAATTTCAGGTTAATGAGTATTTTCTTATTTTTGCTTCCAAATTTTGATTTATTATGGGTTGGGTTATAGTTTAACATTTTTATTGCCTTTTATTGTTTGGGATACATCTTGAGAGATTTTAATCAGAAAGTTGGCAACTGAGGCCAGATGCAAATCCATAATAACAGACCTGCCCTTGTTAAAATATATCAATAAACAATTATAGTGTTTCCCCCCTCAAAAGCAGGCAACAGCAAAAAAGTCAGTTAAAATATCCTATCAGTCAATAAAATCCAATGACTAACAAGAGGATCCAGAGTTGGTCACCCTCCCTTTATTCACCCAGCAGCCCTATGAGATAGATCAGGCTGAGAGAGAGAGAGTGAGACCAGCCCCAGATAATCTTGTGAGCTTCATGGCTAAGCAGGGATTTGAACTCAAATCTCCTATATCCCTGTATGGTGCTCTAACAACCACACCACCCTGACTTGCTCCTCACTGTATTCCCATCCTTATCTCCTTCCTTCACATCCCTGAAGCCCAGCTGTCACAGCGGTGCTGAACCTGTCTCTCTTCACATGATTTAAAAGCATATCCCAAATGCATAGAATGCTAACAGGTCAAAAAAGAACTATGCGGTAGACCCACTCCCTGACAGGCTAGTTTTCTATGGGCAGGGAAATGTTTGCAAATGGAGGAGCATTTAGTCACATGAGCCTCTGCCCACAGGCTGAATTGGTTGGCTAATCAGAACGAGGCCTCCCTGAGTCCACAGACAACTGCTTAACTTTTGGCCCCGAGCAGGGTTGCCAGCTCCGGGTTGAGAAATACCTGGAGATTCTGGGGGTGGAGCCTGAGGAGGGCGGGGTTTGGGGAGGGGAGGGACTTCAATGAGGTATAATGCCATAGAGTCCATCTTTCAAAGTGGCCATTTTCTCCAGGGGAACTGATCTATGTCACCTGGAGATCACTTGTAATAGCTGGAGATCTCCGGACACCACCTGGAGGTTCTGGCAACCGTAGCCCCAAGCTCTCTGGGAGTTTTTGCGGGCTCTGTACTCTCATTCTTTCCTTGCTACCTCTCCTTTCTTTGCACCACTCTTTCTATCACTATCTTGGTTTTTCCGAGCATCAGCAGCTCATGCATCATGGACCACTAAACACATGACATTCTTTGCCTATATAGAAATACATGGTTATAGGGGAAATTCATGCCCCCGGTTCAATTTGGGCTCTTGCTTTATGGAACTTCCCAAGCTTGCATACTAATGATACTTTATGATTCTGAAGTTTTAAAATTGTGGTGCAAACAGTGTTACCTGTATCGCACTGGATATGATGTATGCAGGGAAACCCAACTGCCCAGAGTGCCAGCTCTGTTTGTGGTCAAAGCGCTGCCCATGGAGGGGGACCTTTGCAAGACCCCTCTTGCTCTCCCTTCTTATGACTCTTCATTTTTAATTCACCCTAAGCAGCCTGGCTAGCTGGAACAGCCCTTTTCCCCACTGCGGGTCATTCCAGGTGAAGAACTGAGCCTCCGCAGCCTCTTGTGCTGATTTTACTGGACTGAAATAGATCCCAGACATTTCAGAGGACAGACCTCAAAGCAGAGGATGTCCTGGGCACCCTACCTGTTTGCGATGTGTTTTCCCTAGAACTGTGTGGTGCAAACATTGTGTGTGACTAAGGTGACACAGAGAAGGCTGAGTGAAGAAGAAGAAGAGTTGGCTTTTATATGCTGAATTTCTCTACCACGTAAGAATCAAACCGGCTTACAATCACCTTCCCTTCCCCTCCCCGCAACAGACACCCTGTGATGTGGGGCTGAGAGAGCTGTGACTAGCTCGAGGTCACCCAGCAGGCTTCATGTGTAGGAATGGGGAAACGAATCCAGTTCACCAGGTTAGTCTCCGCCACTCAGGTGGAGGAGTGGGGAATCACACCCGGTTCTCCAGATCAGAGTCCACCGCTTCCAAACCACCGCTCTTAACCACTACACCACGCTGGCTCCCTCCTGGATCATACCAGCGGTCGTTCTAATCCCACAGTGGCCAACCAGATGCCTCCGGGAGAGAGGCACCTGGCTAGGCAACCCTTCCCCATCGGTCTCCCCACCCCTAGAAATTGGTATTAGGTGGTATTAAGTGGCATCCTGTAGGGAGGCTCCATTTAGCCATCATGGGTCCTAGCTGCTGTTCCTTGAGTATCCCAAAGCGTAGTCCTTGGTGGCTGCTTCTCTCCCATGCCTCTCTCCTTGTTCCCAGTTGCCTGGTGTTACATTAGATTGCATCCGTGTGGGGGGCTTGTACAATCAGCCTGGACAACCAAGCCAGAGGAGGCAGTGCTCTGTTGGAATTGATGCTGAGTGCTGGGGGCTTTTTTTTTTTTTTACAGGGAGCCACGCAAGAAAGACCAAAGCACCAACAAAGCTGTTTCTTCCCCACCCCAGCTGCTTTGGCTCTTGTAGCACCTTTCAGCTCTCCACCAGCATTATACTTTAGATTTTTCAAGTCCCTAATGCTTTCAGTATACTTGGTATTTGCAGTCCAGGATGTGGGAACTTCCCTCGTGCCCTCTGCCTCCCACCCTCCCCCTTTATGTTTTAAGGAAATCTGAATTGTGTTGGCATCCAGGCGAATTTCTTGGCAGGAGAATTTATCATCGCCTTTGTTACTTTTGGCATGCAAGCTGAGAAACCATGATCGGGCTGGGCAGGGTGAAGGGGAAAATGCTGAAGTATGGATTGGTACCGTCTCTGGCCATATCTCAATTTTAGTTTTGGCAAGTTCATGATTACAAGTAGCGTTGCCAACTTCCAGGTGGGTTACAATACAAAATAGGCACCTCCGTGCCAATACCAATGGTTAGAAAATCTGCAATGGAGTCTCCAGTACAAAAGTAGCAAAAAATTCTTATTGGTGCTTACACATGTAACATTAACAATACAAGAGTGAAAGATACATATAAGAACAATCAAAGTTTTATACAGTATGTACAATCTAAGTAAGGTGCACTCTCAATGCACCAATTGCCATGTTCTTTCAAGTAAATGTTGTATTTTCTTCAAAAAGTCCAATAGTAGGTACTATCCCAAAAGTACACATTTTTTGGGAAAAGGTGGGCGACGGCCATTTCAGATCTTTTCTTCAGCCCCAAACAGTAAACATATCCAAATCGTACTCAATAGTAAAATCTTCCACTCTATTCTCAGTTCTCCGAGGGATACTCTAAAGTGAAGCCGAATACCCGTATGGGTACGATTTGGATATGTTTACTGTTTGGGGCTGAAGAAAAGATTTGAAACGGCTGTCCCCCACCTTTTCCCAAAAAGTGTACTTTTGGGATAGTACCTACTATTGGACTTTTTGAAGAAAATACAACATTTTCTTGAAAGAACATGGCAATTGGTGCATTGAGACTGCACCTTACTTAGATTGTACATACTGTGTATAACTTTGATTGTTCTTATATGTATCTTTCACTCTTGTATTGTTGATGTTACATGTGTAAGCACCAATAAGAATTTTTTGCTACTTTTGTACTGGAGACTCCGTTGCAGAACTTCCAGGTGGGGCCTGGAGATCTCCTAAAAATTACAGCTGATCTCCAGGCAACAGAGATCATGGAGAAGGCTTTAAGAGGGGAGTGGACATGTTCATGGAGGAAAGGGGTATTCATGGCTATTAGTTGGAATGGATGCTGGTCATGCTGCATACCTGTTCTCTCTAGTATCAGAGGAGCATGCCTATTATTTTGGGTGCGGTAATACACAAGCAGGATGGTGCTGCTGCAGTCGTCTTGTTTGCGGGCTTCTTGGAGGCACCTGATTGGCCATTGTGTGAACAGACTGCTGGACTTGATGGGCCTTGGTCTGATCCAGCAGGGCTTTTCTTATGTTCTTATGAGAAAACGGCTGCTTTGGAGGGTGGAATCTGTGGCGTTATACCATGCTGAGGTCCCTCCCCTTTCCAAACCCCACCCTCCCCAGGCTCCACCCCCAAATCGCTCCAAATTTCCCAACCCAGTTGGCAACCTTAATTATAAGTAATGGACCATTTGCAGTTTTGTCCTTGTCTTTTCGCTCTCTGTGAAGTTTTTCTCTACCCATAAATTTTGGCCTTGTTTGTTCAATGCACAAGAGAAATCTTTTCCTCTCCAAAATTTCGTTTCTTGTTTTTTTTTTAAATCTCTCCCTCTCTCTTTTGGAACGGTGGTGATGGTGAATAGGCCCCTCTATGCAGATGCCAGCAAGCTGTTTGTAGGCCTCTCTCCAGCCGCTCGTTGGCCACTGCAGGCTTGGAACCTGCCAGTGCCCAGTTGGGAAGCTGCGCAGCTTTCCTGTTTGTGACGCTGCCCAGAAATCTGAACAGCCGTACATGAAAAGGCAGCATTTGTGTCTTTTCTCTAGCGAAGGTTGCAAGTGGGAGGGTAGAAAAGGAGCTTGGCAATAAGCTTGCGAACCGAGCAGGGCTAACTCCGGGTTTTGGATAGTGTCTGGCAGGCCTCATCCAAAGGCAGGAGAGTGAAGGGCAGGCGATGCTCCCAGTCCCTGTTGCTTCTTGTTAGTCCACCCGGGCAAACGTGCAGCTGCTGCCACGAGGAGCAGCAGCCCACAGTCGCCTGTCCTTTCTCTCTTGAGTGCTAGCTGCTGCTGTTTTTCCTAGCAGCCACTGTGGCTTGGTCAGTAGGGTTGCCAACCTCCAGGTTCTAGCTGGAGACCTCCTGCTATTACAACTGATCTCCAGTCAACAGAGATCTGTGCCCCTGGAGAAAATGGCCGCTTTGGCCATTGGACTCTATGGCATTGAAGTCCCTCCCCTCCCCAAACCCTGCCCTCCTCAGGTTCTGCTCCTGCCAAAAACCAAAAACCTCCTGCCAGTGGCAAAGAAGGACCTGGCAACCCTGTTGGTTAGGCAGGATAGCGAACAGTGACATGTAACAGCCACTGTGGCCTCTTCTTGCCTGTGTCATATGATCACATGAAGCTGCCTTCTACTGAATCAGACCCTTGGTCCATCAAAGTCAGTGTTGTCTACTCAGACTGGCAGAGGCTCTCCAGGGTCTCAGGTAGAGAGGTCTTTCACATCACCTACTTGCCTAGTCCCTTTAACTGGAGATGCTGGGGACTGAACCTGGGACCTTCTGCATGCCAAGCAGATGCTCCACCACTGAGCCACAGCCCCTCCACCATGCATGCCAAGGGAAAGATAGGAGGTATGGAAAGGTCCAGGCTTTGCCCAGCCAGTGCAAGCACTCACAGGGAAGGAGAAGGCTCTGATAACTGCTGCTTCACAGTGGTGGGCCCTCCCAAGGCTCTGGAACCTCAGCTACCGCCTAGCAGTTCTGATCCCTTATGCCATCCCTGAATGTAGGGAATGGATCTGGGATGATGGGGAAGTAAGGCCTTAAGGGTGGGAAAACTTATTTCCTGCATTCAAAAGTTCCACAGCAAGTCATTTCGGTCTGCTCACTCCTCGATCGCATATGGTCTGGGCTTCTCTTGTCCACCTGCATCCACCCCTACCTCTTTATCCACAGCCCACATCCTGTCCTCCCCTTCCTTCTGCCAGCCTTTACAGCCAAGCATTACCTCAACATACCATAAAATCTAAGGTATCTATGTTTGTGGGAATGTGGTAGAGGAAGACGCAAGCCATTCCCCGTTTGACTGCCTCATCAAAGACATTAAGGCATAGATTCTTTTATACTGTTCTTGGAGGATCATTCAAATTGATCAAATTAGTAGAAATAGGAATGGATATTGGCAAACAATAGTTAAGGTATTACCTGTACATGAACATATATGCATGCTGGTGGCTACTGAATGCTGACAAAAACTCATTAATGAGAATTTGGATTATAAATGAGTGACGTGCTGTTTTATTCTGTTTCAACTACTATGGCGTTACTCAGTGAATATGCTGTTGATGAACTCTTTTTTCTTGTAATACCGTAGCTTGTTTTATTTTCAATGTGTTATTGCTAAACAAACATATCCCAATGCTTTGAGGAGGATAGATTGTTCTAGCTTACTATCTCGACAAAGAATTGCAGTATAGCTGGGGTGTGTGTATGTGCGTGTGCGGATGCCTATCCATTTGTTCGCATACTTTGATTTTAGTTTTACTTAATAGATCAATTCAGATTTGCATAATTTTCAGAAATTTTAAAGAGAATGTTTTTTTAAAAAAAAATTGAAGTCTTTTAAAAGGTTTAATCATTTTTAGCAAAGAAAATTATTTTCTTCTGGCTTTTCACCTTTTAATAATTGTGTAGAAGAAGAGGCTGGTTCAGCTTTTCTAAGCCCTGCAGGACAAGCTCACCCTGCCAAAATTCTCTGTTTTGTACCGCTATTTAAAAACACAAGAATTCTCTCTTCCTTTGGCTAGTCTGACCCTTGAGAAGGAAGGCTAGGTTCAGATGTAGTGGGTAAGCTGTGCGTTTTGCCTGTGTTTTCAGAGACTTGTTTTATCTCGAATTCGAAAACGTGGGCAAAACATGGGGAAGCACAGGGGGAAAGCGAGGCGACCTCTGACAGTCGGAAACGGCATGCGTAATCAAAACAAAGACCTGAAGTCATTGGAGGGGTGACCGCGAGGGAAACAGCCAAGCATAAAAGCCCATGGAAGTGGATGAAACCAGCAACCACGTGTCACGTCCCGCTACTACTTGCTGTTTCACCGCCCTGTCTGCTTTGCCTCTATTCGTGGACAAGTCTATGGCCTTGACATCCCACCCACCCCACAGTTTCCTTCCATTTTCCCAGCCAATCTGCACTGGAGCTACAGCACAGCGTGGCTGAGAAAGCAAAAAAAAAAAGGGAGGGGAATAAGTCCTTTAAAGGGCTCAAGTGGACGTGGATCCAGAACTTAGCCCCACCATTTTGAAGGCGGAGCTTAGTTCCCCTGACTTCCTGAATTGGCTGCATGTGGTGCTTCAACATGGATCCTCTACCTGCAGCCATGCTACCTGCAAAGGTGTTTCTTTGATCCGTCTCAAAGTGGAACGCCCTGGGAAGACCACGTGCTCAGAATAAGCATGTGGAAACTCCCTTTAAATATAGGGACACGTTGCTCTGCTTTGCAAGAGGAGAAAACCCCGTGGAAGCAGCCCAGGACAAGGAACGAATGAGCCAGTGTGGTGCAGTGTTTAGGGTGATGGCTGGACTACAATTTAGAAGACCAGGGTTCAAATCCCCATTGGAACAACCACTCTGTTTCAGCCTACTACCTCGCAGGGTTTTTTCAAAGATAAAATGGGGGGGAGGGGTACTGTAAACACTGCCCTGAGCTCCTTGGAGGAAAACCAGGATTTTAAAAAATCAAATAAATGAAATAAAACTTGAGCTGGCAGCTGGAGGCAAAGATTGTGTAACCTTTTGGAAATAATAGCTTCCGCGCACATAGTCATCCCCTGCTCTCAAATCTTTCTGTCTTCCACACTGCATTTATCAAAGTGATTCATGATAGGCTAGTTGCACTGAATTTAATACTACAAATCCTTCATACCTGTAACCAAAAAGGAGGTGGGAAATTTGATTGGCCCTTTGGCAGTGGACTGCCATCTTAGCTTTAAAAAAAAACAAAAACCACTTGGATGAGGAGGTGCCAGCAATTGCCAGACTTTGAGAGTCTATAAATCTCATTAGTAAAATCTCAGCTGGCAGGAATACAAGGATTATTATCCGCATTTATAAGGCTGAATCTAGCCCAACAGTGAGAGAGCCTATCAATTTGACAAACGTTGCGGCCCTATCGGCTTAGTATATGTGAGAGCCTCTGGGTAAAGTAAATATCATTGTCTCTGAGCATCAAGCAGGATTTAAATCAGATGGTTTTTTTTCTGACAATGAATATATCATAGGTTGCGTTTCAGATGTAATGAAGTAAGGTGGTTGGTCTGTTACAAGAATGAGACTTAGCCTCCTGTGCACCTTCCTCTTTCCCGGCATGTGCAGCTTGGCTATTGAAGATGGCCCAGTTCCCCAAAAAACAACACTACAGTTTTTTATAATATTCAAATGAGTCAAAATGACAAACGGTGGTTTGTTCTTTTGTTTCCCAAATCAGGAGGGCCTGATCCTGAACAGGCCCCCTCTGTGGCAGCACCAGGTGATATTGTATTTCTCCCCCCCCCCCCCCGTTTTCAAGCGCCAAAACAGCCCTCCACAGCTGTTATGGCACTTGAAAAGTTACAGAGGGGAACTAAACTGCTCTGTGCCACCTCTGGGGCGGGCCCAGCCCTTGCAGCAATTTTTAACTTGCTTAATTTCCCCCCTAAAATGGTGTCTTGGAGTCCCATGGCACAGAGTGGTAAGCTGCAGTGCTGCAGTCCAAGCTCTGCTCACGACCTGAGTTCGATCCCAACGGAAGTTGGTTTCAGGTAGGCGGCTCAAGGTTGACTCAGCCTTCCATCCTTCTGAGGTCGGTGACATGAGTACCCAGCTTGCTGGGGGTAAAGGGAAGATGACTGGGGAAGGCACTGGCAAACCACGCCGTAAACACAGTCTGCCTTGTAAACGTCGGGATGTGACGTCACCCCATGGGTCAGGAATGACCCGGTGCTTGCACAAGGGACTACCTTTACCATTTAAAATGGTGTCAGCGCTGATGGGTTGGACCTGTGTCTGATGTAACGTGTAGTTTGGCTCTGAGATTCCTTTTAACTGGCGCTGCCACCAGGTGAACCTGCAGCCACTGAGCCACAGACCAAACCCTCCTCATTTGATTGTTGACACTGCACGTTTTTTCTGCTGGTGAATAATATTCATACATGAAAAGTGAGGGGGTAAATAAGGCTGTGCCCTGACCTGGAAGGGCAATGCTTGCCCGATCTCGTCAGATCTCAGAAGCTAAGCAGGGTCAGCCCTGGTTAGTATTTGGATGGGAAGCCACCAAGCAATACCAGGGTTGCTGTGCAGAGGAAGGCACTGGCAAACCACCTCTGTTAGTCTCTTGCCATGAAAACCCCAAAAAGGGGTCGCCATAAGTCGGCTGTGACTTGAAGGCACTTTATACACACACAAATAAGGCTGTGTTTTTCCTTTTTCCGGTTTAATTTTAAAATTAGTGATATTCCTGAGCATAGGAATGAAAAATCACAAATGAAAGCATCCTTACATATTATCCGCTATTGACTTTGAGTTCAACTTAGCGGTTTTGGTCATTGTCCCTGATCTGTCTTTTTAGGTGCTGCTTAACTGATGGTTGACACGAATGGTTGTAAGTGAGAGGGGACAGGCAACATTTTTTGTTTAATCTTTTAGAATGGTTACAAGTTATAGAATTTTAAATAATGGGGTTTTTAAGTATAATATATTTATGGTTGATGTATTGCTTATATTTATTATATTTTCTGCTTGCAAGCCGCCCTGAGCCCAACTTTGGTCAGGAAAGGGCGGAACAGAAATCTAATAATAATAATAATAATAATAATAATAATAATAATACTTTTAAAAGTTCAACTTAAGGATGAAAAGAGAGGTTGCCAGAAATTTGCAAAAGAGCTGTTTCCCAATAACTCCATAAATGGGGATCTTTGGCTGCTGGGGAGGGCTCGTTGAGTACATTGCTTTGAATTTTTGCAAGCCTGTTTTTCTTCCCGTAAAACAGCATCTGTCAGGTCAGAATTTACAAACAGACTGAAGGTTACTTTTGTTCAGTGAGCCAACCTGCATGGTAAAAACTTAACCAAAGATGACGGCCTCCATCGATTCAGCTGCACAATGCGAATAGCTACCACTGTTTTGGATGGACATTTTAGGAACATCCCACATGATTTAAATTTTATATTATTTGCAGTGCAAAAGTGAATGAGCTTTAAAATGCAGCCATTTTCTCCAGGTGAACTGATCTCTATCAGCTGGAGATCAGTTGTAATAGCAGGAGATCTCCAGCTAGTGCCTGGAGGTTGGCAACCCTAGACTCGGGCCTTTTTTTGAGGGACGTTTCCCCGTGGTCACTCCCACCGACTTCTTCGGGGCCTCCTTTTGATTATGCATGCTTTTTCCACCCATCAGAGGTCGTCTCGCCCCCCCCGCGTGTTTTGCCCATGTTTTCCAGAAGCTGTTTTAGCCAGAATCCGGACAATGTGGGCAAAATGCGTGGGGAGAGCGAGGTGACCTCTGACGGTCGGAAAAGGCATGCATAATCAAAAGGAAGCCCCGAAGCAGTCGGCGGGAGTGACCATGGGGAAACAAACCTGCATAAAAGTCTAAGTCTCATTCCACACTACAACAGACCCCTCTTTCCCTGGGATTTTCATGATCCCCAGCCCTGACCCTGTGTTTTGCCTTGTGAGCTTGCCGTATTAAAATGTTGTCAGTGCTTGTTGCTTTGCTTGTCAGGGTTCAGCTTCCCACCCTGTCTCTAAAGTGGAGGTGACAGACACATCTTGGGTTGGAATGAGAGGATTATCCCTTTCCTTTCTGCTTTCATTTGTTGTTATTGTGAACTTTTTTTGGTTCTACCCATTTCTGTTACTGGCATGGTTAATTTGCTTCTTCTATGCATCCCATATGCAGTTTACACATACAGTGTACATTATATATTAAGTCTCAGTGAGAAAGGCAGACTGTAAATCATGTGTGTGTGGCTTACTTATACATAATGTGGGGAAGGTTTTGCCTGAGGAAGCAGAGAATGAAAACTAGTGGCCCGTGTTTGGTTTGCGCGAGAAAGAAGCAAAATCAAAACAAGAATACTTGATTTGAACCGGGGAGCCTGGTAAATTTGATAGCATCCTTAGCCTTGTCTCTAGTGCGCTTGTATGTATGGTATATGCCTGTGTATTGACACTAAGTCATCATGTGTTTTTTAAATATATATTGTTAAAGCCCGTTCCTGGGCTAAGCTGGTAGCTGGAGGTGCCAGTGCCTCCAAAGGAGGATTCAGCCCCCCCCCCAAACACCGAAGTCAAAATGCTACCTTTACCCTCAAGCCCTGTGGAACTGCTCCATAGGGTACCACAGGGATACGCCACCTAAAAAGGTGGTGTACACTCAGGTGAGGGCAAAGGGGGTGTTCCCGACTTGAAAGGGCTTAGGAGGCAGCCTGAAGGTGGCTCCCCCCCCTAACCGCCTCAGGAAGCCCCCTGGGAAGATGGCGCACAGAAGTACACGGTCAGGAGGCTGAGCCGGCGTCCCAGGGCCGTGCTGCCATGGCAGTGCGGGGAGGGCAGCATTAGAGGTAGGGTTGCCAGGTCCCTCTTCGCCACCGGCGGGAAGTTATGGGGCGGAGCCTGAGGAGGGCGGGGTTTGGGGAGGGACTTTGATGCCATAGAGTCCAATTCCAAAATGGCCATTTTCTCCAGGTGAACTGATCTCTATCGGCTGGAGATCAGCAGTAATAGCGGGAGATCTCCAGCTAGTACCTGGAGGTTACAATACAAAATAGGCACCTCCGTGCCAATACCAATGGTTAGAAAATCTGCAACGGAGTCTTCAGTACAAAAGTAGCAAGAAATCTTATTGGTGCTTACACATATGACATCAACGATACAAGAGTGAAAGATACATATAAGAACAGTCAAAGTTATATACAGTATGTACAATCTAACTAGGGTGCAGTCTCAGTGCACCAATTGCCATGTTCTTTCAAGTAAATGTTGTATTTTCTTCAAAAAGTCCAATAGTAGGTACTATCCCAAAAGCACACTTTTTGTATATAACTTTGACTGTTCTTATATGTATCTTTCACTCTTGTATCGTTGATGTCATATGTGTAAGCACCAATAAGATTTCTTGCTACTTTTGTACTGAAGACTCCGTTGCAGAGTACCTGGAGGTTGGCAACCCTAATTAGAGGCCCGATGCTGGTGGCCATGCCGGTCTTGCCAGCGCAAGGAGCATGGGTGCTGGCGCAGGCCCCGGCGCTCCTCCCAAGAACTTTCAGCCCTCAAGGTCAGGAATGGGCTGTATACCACCTAAACAAATACCCTTTTTGCTTTTAAGTGAATGCAGGGCAGAGTAAATGAATACAGTGAGTGAAACATCAATGGGCAATTGGTGACCTCGCATAGCGATCCTTCGTATTTAAAAAAACCAGGAGTGTCATGTGCATGTCTCTATTAACTGTGAAAGATGCGAGGATATGCAATCTGTTAAGCGTTCAGAGTCCAGCGAGGTCAAACGAACTCTGCCTGCCTGCAGACTGACATTGCCAAGAGCTGTGACATTCTTCCCTCGGAGCTCGAAGATGCAACATTCTTTGCTGACAGTCTTATGCAAACAGAGGGGGAGCGTTCTTTCCATACCTATCCGTACCGACTTTCCTGAAGAAAAGCTCCCTTGATGAGCAGAAGCAAGCTAGCTTCTTTGCCAGCGGGAACAGAACCAGACTTACAGGAACTGTGGCTGGTCCCGCATATATTCCGTTCCCATAGGAACGGTCCAAAAAATGCAGTTCAGACAGTGTTTGAATTTTAAAAAAAGTTTTAATTGTAACAGAAAAGCGCTTTATTCATTCTCAGAGGCACCGTTGTAATGTTCTATCTTGCATGTTCCAGATCCAACGAAAGGTCTTAAGCCTGAAAGTTTTCTTTCCTTTCCTTTTGTCTTTCTGGGCTTCTGCCAAGTATTGTGTGGGTCATTACTTGGGAGGAGGCAACATACAAAATGGGTGCATCACCCTGTGGCCACTGCGGCTTGGCAAGAGAATACGTCAGTTGTTATGTGGCTATTTAAAATATATTTCTACTCTGCTTTTCAACCACTGGATCTGCAAGGCAGGTTACAAATCAAACAAAATAATATAGTAAAATGTTAAAAGAAAACTCCACCAGTCCACCGCAACAAAAAATCCATTTTACAAGAGTCAGCCCAGGGACAGGCAAAAGTCGATACCCCCCAAATGCTAGGGTGGAGGAAAGCTTTTACCTAAGGTTGCCAGCTCCAGGTTGGGAAATACCTGGAGATTTTGGGGGCGGAGCCTGAGGAGGGCGGGATTTGGAGAGGGGAGGGACTTCAATGCAATAGAGTCCAATTGCCAAAGTGGCCATTTTCTCCAGGGGAACTGATTTCTGTTGCTTGGAGATCAGTTGTAATAGCGGGAGATTGCCAGCCACCACCTGGAGGATGGCAACCCTATTTTTACCTGATGCCCAAAGCCACCAGCTTAGGGTAGAGCTACACAGTACTTACCCTTAAGGAAGACTTGTGCAGGGGAAGAGGGCTGTTTAACCCTTTTTTGTTTCCCACCAAAACCCACCACTTTTAAGCTGCACCAGAGGAAAATACAAGATTTTCTGTACAATATTGGTGTGTGTGTGTCTGTGTGTAGGGAGGAATAACAACTGATTTTGTTAGAAAATGATGCAAGGGGGAAAAGTTAAATCTCTGCCCCAGTGTTGTGGCTCAGTGGTAGAGCATCTGCTTGGCATGTAGAAGGTCCCGGGTTCAATCTCCGGCATCTCCAGTTAAAGGAACTAGGCAAGTCGGTGATGTGAAAGACCCCTGCCTGAGACCCTGGAAAGCCGCTGCTGGTCTGAGCAGACAATACTGACTTTGATGGACCGAGGGTCTAATTCAGTATAAGGCAGCTTCATGTGCTCCCTTTACAACACAGCCTCTGTGGTTGAAATCTGTTAAAAAGACTGAAAAACTTAATCATGGAATTGCATGAAATATGTAATTCTGCCCAGAGGCAAATCAGTCAGGGGAAGGAAATCCACAACTAGGTGGCAGCACAGAGGATGGCCTGCCCCCAGCAAATGCCCATCCGGAAGATGCCCTGAGGTTAGGTCTTGCTTTCAGCCCGGCTGAGCTGCCCTCTGCCATCAGTAGGGTTGCCAGGTCCCTCTTCACCACCGGCGGGAGGTTTTTGGGGCAGAGCCTGAGGAGGGCAAGGTTTGGGGAAGGGAGGCACTTCAATGCCATAGAGTCCAATTGCCTAAGTGGCCATTTTCTCCAGGTGAACTGATCTCTATCGGCTGGAGATCAGTTGTAATAGCAGGAGATCTCCAGCTAGTACCTGGAGGTTGGCAACCCTAGCCATCAGATGTTTACATTTTGTTGTCTGTGGGATTTTCATGATTAGATGAAGCGAATGTGCTTTCTTTCTTTTCGTTTTTGTGTCATGGTCTGCTGGACAAAGTAGAACGGGAGCCAGCGAAGTTTAATAGTTGAAAGTGCTGGATGAGGATTTGGGAGAACCTAGTTTGAATCTTCATTTTGCCACGGAAGCTCACTGGGTGACCTTGGGCTAATTGCTCTGTCTCAGCCTGATCTACCTCACAGGGTTGTTGTGAGGATAAAAAGGAGGAGGGGAGAATGATGTAAGCTGCTTTAAGTCCACATGGGAGAGAAAAGTGGAGTATAAGTATCTAAATAAACAAATTAACTGGCTTTTTAGCAGCTTCTGTTTAGCTCCTGCACAACCATGCCTTGCCCTACTTTGTAACCAAAGTGTTTTTTCCCCCTCCTCTTCTCCCTTTCTTTAGGGCTTCCCTGGTGATTTTGGGGAACGAGGACCACCAGGCATCGATGGCAACCCGGTAAGTTGGCAGAAGGCTTTTCTGATTTTAACGTTTCTTCTGTAGACCTCACTGAAAAACATTCCCTTTGCCGAAGGCTTTCACGGTCAGAGTTCATTGGTTCTTGTAGGTTATCCGGGCTGTGTAACCGTGGTCTTGGAATTTTCTTTCCTGACGTTTCGCCAGCAACTGTGGCAGGCATCTTCAGAGTAGTAACACTGAAGGACAGTGTCTCTCAGTGTCAAGGGTGTAGGAAGAGTAATATATATTACTCTTCCTACACCCTTGACACTGAGAGACACTGTCCTTCAGTGTTACTACTCTGAAGATGCCTGCCACAGTTGCTGGCGAAACGTCAGGAAAGAAAATTCCAAGACCACGGTTACACAGCCCGGATAACCTACAAGAACCAATTCCCTTTGCCGATTGGATTGGCCATTGGAAACAGTCTCTGATCTCTGTGTGGTTTTAAATATCTCTCGTGAATTGGTTCCCATCTTGTAAAATGTGCTAAATCCGTCAGACAAACATCTAGCATATGAAGCACTGGTGTAGCGCAGTCTATTTTTCCCCTCTTCCTTCTTTTCTCTTCAGTTCCCCTGCCATACTGTGTTTGCTTGCTGGGCAAAAATGAGAAAAAGCCAATGATAAAAATAATCTATTAAATATATCTATGTTTTTGTCATGGTATTTAGGGCACTCCCCTGCCCCTTTATGTAAAGGTAAATGATCACAGATAAATTTGTCTTAGACCTACAGAGCATGTTTTCCTCTTTCTGGCCTTCCCAAGCCTTGCTTTTCCGCCTCCACAATTCCAAATTCTCCATTTGAGTTGGTTTTGCTTAGTAATTTTTTAAAAGTAGACAGCTGTATTTTGTGGTGCGTTTGTATGATTTAAGAGCAGTGATAAAATGCCTGATTGGTTTAGAAAGAGGTTTTGGAACATAGCATATGCCTATCACTCTGGCTGCTTGTGGGGAAACGGAAGGACAGATGTTTTGCTCCTTTGCTTTTACTGGCCTCTGCACGTCTCTGCAGCAGTGGAAGTGGAATTAGTCTGTTGCCATCTGGGGAATTGAAGTAGAGTCTACTTCTTGAGCTACCTTGGAACTGTTCCTGGTGGGTTCAGTGCAACCCCTCTCCGGCATGGTCAGTCCGGGTACTGTAATTGTGAGTCTGTCCAGCTCATTCTGAATCAAGTATCATTTCTTCCAGAGAGCCGGTGTGGTGTAATGGTTAAAGAGGTGGACCGTGATGTTGGAGAATCAGGTTCGAATCCCCGCTCTGCCAGGGAACCTCTCTGGGTGACCTTAGGCCAGTCATGTGTGAGGATAAACGGAGGAGGGAAGAAAGTTGTAAGCCCCTTTGCATCTCCATTGTGGACAAAAGTGGGGCATACATGAAATTAATAAATTCTGCAGTCCAGAATGTTGAACACAGTATTTTGCATGTGCCAGCAGGCTTTCCTGCACTCGAGTTACTCCTGATTTTCTTGGGAGTCGATCCATAAGCATTGGAATTCGGTTTGGGCACAGTTCTTCTGTGCGCTGCCCTCTCTGTGCATTTCCACAGTTGCGGAGTCAGTTTATTTTGTTCCGCATGTGGCTTAAATAATGAGTATTTTCGGGTGCGTGTGTGAGTGTGATATTTTCATCATTGTTGTTATCAGTGACATCACAGCCCCCTTTACTTTTTTTTAAAAAAAAGCCCTAAACTTTCAATATATTGCTAAAGCAGTGTAACAATATGTTTAGCAGGTTCTCTGAATTCTCAGCTTTCATTAAAAAAAAGTCTCTAGTGCCTTTTTTTGTGGAGATATAAGGGAAAAGGCATATCTCCATGAGGAAAGTGTGTAGAGACTTTTTTATTTTTAATGAAAGCTGGGAATTCAGAAAACCTGCTTAAAGTATCATTACAACACTACATTGATCTAACAATATTTTAGGGCCTTTAAAAAAAAACCACCCTGAAATAACTCATCTTGGGAGGGGAGGGAGTGGTTTAACAATGACGACAGTCCAATCATTGAAAGGGGGGCTGGAGGTGGGTGAGACAAAGAAAACCGATAGAAACATTAAACACTAGGAAAAAGCTGGCTCAAACTCGGCTTCCAGAAAAAGATTGGCGTAAAAGTGGTCTCAAAAGAATGTTCCCCGGGGAGTGGGAATGAAGTGAAAACTAAAGGCACAAAAAGTCATATGGAGATCAGGTGATAATGGAAGAAAAAAGAAGGGAATAAAACCCAACCTGAAAACAGAAGCTGGGTACCCAAGGTTGGGTGGAAAGGAAAAAAAATGTATATAAATACTAAAAATATAATTTATTAGAAGCGTTAAGTAAAGGTTAAAAATATTTTAAAACATTAAAAAAGCACAATGGCATTTCCTAGGGTTGATCTCTGTAACTACATACCAAACGCGTTTTGGCCTATTGGGCCTTCATCAGTGGTTAATTAAAACACATGTTAAGCCTGCACACATTAACAGAAATAAAAAAAAAATACATATACAAACAGTTCAAACCCAACCAGGCATGTGTATAGGTTGCAAAATCTATTACCAGTTAGTTACTCAAACATCTGGTCAGATTGGTTCTAGTTGTAATACTGGTTAGTATATGTCTCTCATAGACTATGTGAGCAGGTATCAACCTAGTAGATAAAATGGCTCTTTCTCTGCTCTTTCTCTTTGAGCATAAAAGATACAAAACACATAAGCAATACAGTAGTGTGGAGTAAAAACAACCCAAAGTTTATCAAACCACCCAGCACTAAATCACCATTGGAAACAGCAGTAAAAGCTAACCCATCTTAGGAGCATCCATCAGAAATCAGATGGGTAGTAAGAGTAGATTGAGGAACCAAACCCCAACATAGTAAATCTGGAGCCAGTGGAAGTCAGTGAAAGAGACCACCAGAAATCAGCAGAGAACCTGGGACAACAGGAATGTTTTTGTCTGATGCTCAAAACATTTTGGGCTTTGCACCAGGAGAAGTTCCTTTGAGATGTGTATTGCACAGTTGGGGTACCACGACAGCGACGCCCCCATATCTGGTACTTGCTCGCTTTCTGAGGATGGGGGCACAGAAAGCAGGGTCTCTGAAGCTGATCTGAATTGGCAGCTAGCCAATGAACATTTCACATCTTTAATATTAACCCCTGAATTCCTACGAAACTCTAGCTGGCTGCTTTGAAACTGTGTGAACTTTTAAAACAGGCGTGCAATTTATAAAACAATATTGTTTTTGGATGAACAAATCTCCACAAAAATGTCTGAGCCATTCACTTGGTACCAAACCCCAATAGTAGTTCTTGGGGGTAATATGATAACGCTCCTGGGCACCTCTGGCATACGCGTACCAATGTTATGAGCTGAGAGACCTCTTGGAAAACAAAGGAGGTTTTTATGAACGCTTGCCAAGAAAGCTTGTAAATACTGATCTGATCCCAGATCTAGCTAAAAGGAGCTTGCCAGACTCTACTCCTGAACTACCGGAGCAACGAAGTGCAAGTAAAAAAGGTGTTTCGCCCCCAGACCGGCTGTATCTGGGCCGACAGACAAAAGCTGTGTCCTAGGTCGGGATGACCCATCCTGACATTGATTGCAAGGATGAGACCGATGGCCAAGTAATAGAACAAGTATGACTAGCAGCCTAAGAAACAAAAGATGAAAACAATGGAATAAATGATGGAGAGCGGGAAGGTTCTGTTGATTTCCAGGCTTTTCATGGATGGCCAAACGAGAGAAAGCCAAGTGCGGTGGTAGTTTCCCTCTCAGTCACCAGATGACACTCAGGTGGCTTTTGACCTGTCCTGAATCTCGCCATACCACCCAGAGGCTTATGATTGATCCGCTTGGAAGTATCAAGGCATTTGCCACGGTGCTCTTACGAATTTCCCCATGGCATATTCTCTCCTACAGAATCCTCCCTTTATTTTATGTATTTATTTCATTTGTGGATTAGAATTTTATCCAAGTCTTTCTCCAAGGATAGGTTAGGCCTGTCCTTGATATCCCATTTCCTAGCTGGTGACATGATATCTGGCAAAAATAGTTTCCATGAGTGTTGGGCATGGTAAATGATATGCATCGCACTGTGTACAGATTTTTTTTTTTAAGTTTCCATCTCAGTGTGTCACCCCATGTTCTTTCTCATGGAGTAATTATCTAAAGCAAGTTGTAGAAGCTGCTACTTTGAAGGCGAACTATAGACACACAGATGGCTAGACCGTCTCCGTTGTTTCAGCTGGCTACAAATTGGGACTCTATGACCAACAGATACTAAAATCCTCTTTCGTGGGAGCACAGTGCAAATCCATAATTGCCACAGGCCTAAAAAGATCACATCAAATTATTGTGGAATTCTTGAGCTGGATTCCTGAGGCGGCAAGCTTGCAACTCAACACACCAAATGTATGTAGTGATCTTTCTAACTGTGCATTCTTAAGGAGAGTTACTCCAGTCTAAGCCCATTGAAATGAATGGGCTTAGACTGGAGTAACTCTCCTTAGGAATGCACTGTAAATGAACAGAGGTCAAGACCTTCACTTGCCCAGCCTTGACTTGGAAGGAAGCCTTCTCAGAGGAAGACTCCTTATAGACTGAGGAGCCCCCTGTAGTCCCCGCTATGTCTGATTCTCCCTGCAACCTGGATTTTGAGAGAAAGATCCCTTGCTCTCTGAGCAACAGCACCTACAATGAAACAAGCGGAGCAGGAAGTCTCCATGTTAGATTAGTAAAAAGGCTGTGGCAGTGGCTGGAGTTCTGAGGGAGACTCTGAAGATGCTGGATGTGACGTCTAGATTGGATTCTAGTTGTTGAACTATTGAACATGCATGTGTGAACTTGCCTTGAAGTTCCCTTGGGTTCTGATCTTACTTTAATGGATTTTGAAAGTACCAAATGTGACAGCACTCCACTAAGGTGCTACATTCAACTTTAGGCTGCTCCAGCCGGTTTGGAATGTCTAAGCTTGAAGAGCAGTCCTCTTGTTTTATACGATTCTGCTCTTTCATTGCTTGCAATGCATCATTGGCTTAGTTACAGTTATTAATAAGAACACAAAGGAGCCCTGCTGGATCCATCTAGTCCAGCATCCTTTGTTCTCGCAGTGGCCAACCAAGAAGCTTCAGGGCATGAGGGCAAAAGCCTACATCTGGAGTCTGTCCTGCTGCAACTGTGGTTCAGAGGCCCACAGCCTCTGAACTTGGAGGTTCAAGTCCAACTGTTAACAGCTGTGGATTTAATGGGATTTTTATCTACTGTTTTATAAGAAGATTAGCATTGTTCTGCAGGATAAATTAATATTGGAAAACTATGCTCCACTGCCCTCCCCCCCCAACCAGCAGTCAGCAACTCTGGTCATTTATGCATGGAAGTCTTACCCGAAGTTCGTTGCTCTCTGGACCCACACTTTCCTGTTGGGAATATGCACCAGCAATCTCCAAGCTCAAATCAAGCCCCCCCCCTTTAACTGCTGCGTTGTAATCGGCTCACTTATATTGCTTACTGTGGGAGAACCCCCCCCCATTGCCACATAAAAAAACATTTTAAGAACAACAGCGACAAAAACAGAGCAATCTGGAAGGGGGTGGGAGAAATCCAAGTCTCGGTTTTAAAAAGTTTTTCTTCTGCTCAAAACGAGCTCTGAGGAAGCAGGAAACATTTGAATCCCTGCCTCTTTACATGCTGCTTTGTGATTGGCTGTGAGAGATGCCAAGCTTCTATGTCCAGTGCTTTGACTTCTGCACAGAGATTTCACCCGGGCTGAGCTAGGGGTGAGGGAAGAGTTGGGTTAACAAAGGAATGGGAAGACCCGGACATTGCAAGGGTTGTCAGCGAGTTCACCTCTAATGGACAGAAAACTCATGCCGAACTCCAGGGAACAACCAATTCAGGCCGGGAGTGAACGTGAGTGAAAGTACCCATGCATAAACGACCTCTCTGTCTGAGCTTTGAGGTTAATAGCCATTTATAGGACTGTCATTTATAGGAACATACGTAGTCACCTTAGTGGACCATCTGTCTTGACAGGGACTCTCAAAGATCTCAGGCTGAGATCTTTCCAAGCCTTAGTACTTTGAGAACATTTTAACTGGAAATGCCAGAGATAGACCTAGAGACTTTCTACATGCAAAACACGTGCTCTGCTGCTGAGCCAAGTCCTTCTTTCCATGAATCCAGCATGGTGCTCCACTTCTTGTCTAGGGTGCGGGAGTCTCCAACGTCCTGTAACATTAATTTCCCAGCAGAATCGATGGTTTACTTAATGAGCAGAACGAAAGCAGAAAGCCACAGCTTGTTTGAAGCGACGAGGTTTGGTGAAGTCAAGAAAGGAGTCGTAGACGGAGAAAATTCCTGCAAGGGATGTTCATGGAACAGATCCTCAGTCTGCTATGTACCAGAACCACAGTCCCGGCTTCCAAGTTTCTGTCCCATCACCTTCCAGAATTCAATATGCACTCTGGGATAGTAAGCGTTTCTTCCTCTGCCACAGAAATGTAGAGGTTTGTGCTGTTTGTCCATGCCAGATTTGCTTGTGGCAAAAGCAAGCAACCTAGTGCCATCTGCTTGCTTTTTGCCAACATACATTGCTCTGAAATTGGACTTCGGTCACCTACCCTGACAGTGCTTTTTGTTTATCTTTTTAAAAAAATTAACCTGCCTTTCAGACCAATTATTGGCTCTCCATGACAACTTGATACAAATGTTCTTTGAAGCTGGACCTGGATCCAGGCGCAGTAGAATGTGTGGTTGGCTGCTTTCTGCCCTTCCTCTGATAGTTTCAACAGTTGTAGCGGAAAGCTAGGGGCTGTCAGCTGGAACATTATCTCCTACCCTTCTTTTTTATTCATGCAGTTAGTTCTGATGCTTTTATCCTGTGTTCTAGCAATATATTGGCTCCCAAAGGGTCTTACAAGAATCAAAAGACAATACACATGGCAACTGAAAAAAAAATACAGCCTTTTGAGATTGGTGGCCAACATTGGTGGTTTGGAAGAGAGGGGACATAGTACTAGAACACGGGGTCATCTGCTGAAGCTGGAGGGTGAGAGATTCAAAACTGATAAAAGGAAGTGTTTCTTCACACAACGCATAGTTAAATTGTGGAACTCCCTGCCCAAGGATGTGCTGTTGGCTGCCAACTTGGAAGGCTTTAAGAGGGGAATGGACATGTTCATGGAGGAGAGGGGTATCCATGGCTACTAGTTAAAATGAATACTAGTCATGATGCATACCTATTCTCTACAGTGTCCGAGGAGCATGCCTATCATCATAGATGCTGTGGAACACAGGCAGGATGGTGCTGCTGCAGTTGTCTTGTTTATGGGCTTCCTAGAGGCACCTGGTTGGCCACTGTGTGAACAGACTGCTGGGCTTGATGGACTTTAGTCTGACCCAGCATGCCCTTTCTTATGTTCTTATGCCTATTATATTAGGTGCTGTGGAACACCGGCAGGATGGTGCTGCTGCAGTTGTCTTGTTTGGGGGCTTCCTAGAGGCACCTGGTTGGCCACTGTGTGAACAGACTGCTGGACTTGATGGACCTTGGTCTGATCCAGCAGGGCTTTTCTTATGTTCTTATGTCCTGAAATCCTCCCCACTCCCTTGTTGTGTGTGTGTGTGTGTGTGTGTAGGGGTTAAAATCCAGCCTGATGAACGATTTTGGGGAACTCGAAAGCTTGTGTTCACTATTTTGTGATAGTTTGGTTGGTCACAGAGTGGTAAGCTGCAGTACTGTAGTCCAAGCTCTGCTCACGACCTGAGTTTTGATCCCGAAGGAAGTTGGTTTCAGGTAGCCGGCTCAAGGTTGACTCAGCCTTCCATCCTTCCGAGGTCGGTCAAATGAGGACCCAGCTTGCTGGGGGTAAAGGGAAGATGACTGGGGAAGGCACTGGCAAACAAAAGTCTGCCTAGTAAACGTCGGGATGTGACGTCACCCCATGGGTCAGGAATGACCCGGTGCTTGCACAGGGGACCTTTACCTTTACTTAATAAAAATTACCGTGCTGCTATTCTTTCTGAACGTTGCCATCGATTGACCCAGCTCCCTGCAATTTTTGACAAGTTCAATAAATATTCTTTGCTAAATGGATTCTCAGTGGCCAGCTTTCTGCCTTCCTTCCACTGGTCACCTCAGCTGCAGTTATAAGATGGAGTGAACTGGGGCATTGGTTCTTTTTTTAAAATCAGGAAAGCAAGTCCCAGCACTTTGTCATGGAAGAGAGCATCTCTTGCTGAATGGACTTCTGCACGAAAAGCCCCAAGGGTTCACGGAAAATCCATACCTTGTGGTCACTGTGTGGCTGTCTCTTTTGGGGAAGTTACCCCATCTATGTTTTGTTTATGATTCGACATGTGCTGTGGCCATACTGTGTGTACGTTGCCATTCGCAAGTTGGTACATGTTATTGTGGTTCACTTGCATATTGCTGCTTTAGAGTACATGGACTTCAAAGTCCAATGGACCCTTCCTAAACCTCACCTAACCATTTATTGTTTTTTATTCTGCCCAGAGTTTTGGGTAAAAGATTACCTTGCCCTTGACTGTTTCATCTTCCATTCTAATTCTTACGCACACTTGGTACTACTTGCCTAGCTGGGACATCTCTGCCCTTGATTTTTAAGTCAAGAGAACTGGGCGGGGGCCATACCTCAGTGGTAGATAGGGTTGCCAGCTCTGGGTTGGGAAATAACTGGAGATTTTGGGGCGGAGTCTGAGGAGGGCAGGGTTTGGGGAGGAGAGGGACTTCAATGCCATAGAGTCCAATTGCCAAAGTGGCCATTTTCTCCAGGTGAACTGATTTCTATCGGCTGGAGATCAGTTGTAAAACAGGAGATCTCCAGCTAATACCTAGAGGTTGGCGTTGGCAACCTTAATGGTGGAGCATCTGCTTAGCATGCAAGGAAGTCCAGGCTTGCTACACAGAGGCAGGCAGTGGCAAGCCACCTCTGTTCCTCTCTAGCCTTGAAATACCTATGGGGTCGCCATAAGTCGGCTGCGACTTGACGGCACTTTCCACCACCACCGTGAACGTTTGCAGCCTCTATGTGGAGCCATAGATTGTCCTGCCTGTCAGCAGACTCATCTCTGTGTGTACATACACTGGCACAAACTGAAGCTTAGAAGTCCATAATGTCTACTAAACTGAGCTTTGCTTATTTCTATGCTGTATCACTAGGGTCATTTATGCACGGTCGCTTTAACCTCCTTCTCAAAGTAACCCGGGTTGGGGGAAACTGTATGCATTGGCTGGAATGATCAGGGGTGAAACTGTGTGCTAATGGAGGAATGAATACAGAAAAGCAGTCTCCCAAGTTCAAATCAAGTTCCACCCCTTTAAATGCTGCTCTGTAATTGGCTGACTTGCAGTACTCATTCGAGAGAAGATTTCCTTCCCCCCAGACCCAACTGCCGCATAAAAAAGCATTTTAAGAACAAAAAACGGAGCAATCTGAAAGAAGGGGGGGGGGGGAAGAAATCCAAGCCTCGTTTTAAAAAAGACTTTCTTTTGCTCAGAAACACCTCCGAGGAAGCAGGAAGCCCTTGAATCCCTTCCTCTTTACACACTGCTTCGTGATTGGCTGTGAGAGAAGCCAATCTTCTGTGCTTCCCCTGTTTGGCTATCTGCATGCTGCCTTGAAGAGGGGTTTGGAAAAGGGTGGGGCGAAGCTCAACCCGAGAACTGAGTATGCACGCTCTGTGACTCCGGAGTGAGCCTGGATGAACGGTTTAATTCGGGCCAGAAGAGGAATGGGAAAAGCTGGGTTCGTTTTGCTTTGAAACAGCGTTGAGCTTCCAAGACGTGCATACTAAAAAATTAGATCCTGGCTGAAACAGGGAATAAAGGAGGGTAAAGCAACCATGCATAAATGACCTAGGTGTCATTTGCTGCGGCCCCAGCAAGACACTCAGATAAGCGACTTTCAGTATGTAAACATCGAGAAAAATGCCTGACAGATGTTTTCCACTTTTTGTGTTTGAAGTCTTCTTTCTTTCTTTCTTTCTTTCTTTCTTTCTTTCTTTCTTTCTTTCTTTCTTTCTTTCTTTCTTTCTTTCTTTCTTTCTTTCTTTCTCTCTTTCTTTCTCTCTTTCTTTCTCTCTTTCTTTCTCTCTTTCTTTCTCTCTTTCTTTCTCTCTTTCTCTCTTTCTTTCTCTCTTTCTCTCTTTCTCTCTTTCTCTCTTTCTCTCTTTCTTTCTCTCTTTCTCTCTTTCTCTCTTTCTTTCTTTCTCTCTTTCTTTCTTTCTTTCTTTCTTTCTTTCTTTCTTTCTCTCTTTCTTTCTTTCTTTCTTTCTTTCTTTCTTTCTTTCTTTCTTTCTCTCTTTCTTTCTCTCTTTCTCTCTTTCTCTCTTTCTTTCTCTCTTTCTCTCTTTCTCTCTTTCTTTCTTTCTTTCTTTCTTTCTTTCTTTCTTTCTTTCTTTCTTTCTTTCTTTCTTTCTTTCTTTCTTTCTTTCTTCCTCTCCCTCCCACCCACTTTTACTTCCCCTCTGAAAGGCACACTGCCGTCCTTCTCTCCTCTCTGTTCCTGCAAGGGGAAGCCAGTCTGCTTTGCAGTTTTAACTTCGGGAGAAGAACAAGTGGCCCTGTGTCTGAAAGGCCCCTGCCCTCTTCATTAACAAGCTAGTTGAAGATGGAAGTGCTAGATTGCCTGGCGAGGGCGGGGGTGGGCCTCTCCTTCCAGCCTTTGCAAGACTGAGGCACTTTTGAGTCTCCGCTTGTCGACAAAGAGGCCATAACCGTGTTGATCTTTCTTTCCTTTTAGGGAGACGTGGGAGCCCTGGGCCCTCCTGGAGTTCATGGACTCATTGTAAGTAAAGGGAAATGCAGGAGAGCTTTTACATTTGGGGCTTTCCAGTTTGAGGCTTTCAGGTTTCTTTCAAAGCCCATTAACCACCACACAAATGCATGTGCTCATTTGCTCTTTGTGTTTGGGAGGGAGCATAACAAGGACAAAAAGAATATGCACGGTGCAATGTTATGGTGGCAGTGAGAACAACAGGATTGCCCCTCTTGGGCTATGGTGGGTAGCAAGATTCTAAATGTGTGTTTTTTTAAGTTAATGGTGATGGGTTGATGAATCCATATTAGGTCCAAAGTCCTCTGCATTAGGGCCAAGTCTCTGAAGCCCTGGGTCTCACTGTGAATAAATGAATGGTTTTATTTGCATTTAGCCACAGGGCCATTATAAACATGTCAAGAATACCGCAGATACATAATAAAAGGAAATGCAAGGTTAATAAAATGCTGGATTGATAATAAACATACATAATAAAAACTATGCTAAATTGATGCATACGGAGAAATAATAACTAAAAATTGCGGTGGTGTCCCAATCGGCCAATGAGATCTAGCAACCATTAAAATTAGCTCGAAGGATCAGCTCACTGTATCTGGGTTGTACCACTTTAAACTGCAGATATAATGTAGAAAAACGGTGTTGCATCAGTAGAAAACAATGCAACAACAACAGGGTAATATATGCTGCTAACTGACAATAGGTCCTAAACACAGTGGTACAGTCCTCAGTCCCTTTCCCTTTATAAAATCCCTCCCTGAACAATTATTTTATAGCATAGCCCTATTGCCTTTATAGAAAAGCTCTTCTGAATAACTCTATTTTACGTAGTTTTGTGGGATGATGGAAGCGTGGGAGCCCTCTTGACCTTCTCAGGCAGACCGTTCCACAAGGTGGGAGCCACAAAAATGCAAATATGCATAATTAATATAGGTTGGAGAATCCAGCTTTTGTGCAGTGGAGAAAGGAATTGTGACTATAAAAAAATAAAGTGTAGATCAGCACTGATCTGCTGAGAATGCAAACTTTTTGTAGACGTGGTCAACCTGTGTCTGGATTCTACTACTGCTTCTTCCATTTCAGGCTGCAGCTGGGGGCTCACGTGATGGAACGTTCCTCCATGCAGAAACCATGCCTTCCACACAGAAAACTAACACGTCAGTAAGGAGGGTTCCAACCTTGACTTTCCCCTGACAGGCTAGTTTTCTGTGCACGAGGGTTGCTTCTGCGTGATCGCAAAAGCCATAAAACCAGACGACCCACAGACAAGGCATGGGATTCCACGTAACTGGAGAACTCGCCAGATAGCTAGAAAAACACGATTTCATAAATAAGCTGAAAGAAAAAGGGAAAAAATCCCTTCAAAAATTACCTGATGAGGCCATGAAAAATGGCCTCTCCCTGCGCAGCATGGTCTTGACCCCAATTGGGCCAGCACAGACCTGGGAAACACAGAACTCTCCATGCACGTGTGATCTAAAGTTCTCATGGAAGAGATGAGTCTTGGAGGGAGAGGTTTTGTGAGATGAAGAGGGGTTTTCAAATTGTTCCTCCCACCATTACTCTTAGGCTCCCAGGTTGTATGAGCAGTTCTCCACTCTGCCTATTTGAAAACAGCCAGTGGTTTTTCAAAGTGTTACACAGAAACACATTGGTCAGGGGGAGGGGGGGCGTTGTCTGGACCCTTCTCTGCTTTGGCTGTAAAATGGCCATTCAGTTCAGATCAAATTAAAGAATCAAACTGCGGGGCTGGCAGGGGCTGGTGACATATTTCAAAAAAATACACTACAGCCAATTACAAAGCAACGTTTTCCGGGGGGAGGGACTCAAGCATGGTTCAGAAGCTCCACATTTTTGCTGGGGATGCATAATCGATCACAAGGTACTCCTAGAATTGCTTTGGGGCAAAAAGCCCCTGTGCATAGTGTTTTGAGAATTCGACTGCAAATACTGTGCAGTTAGAGAGCAGCAGATCCAGCGGAAACAGACCATTCGTAAAAGGCCACAGGCGGATCAATTCTCCATGACTTTTCTATAATTTTTTTTTAATGACTCTTATGCTGTTGCCCCTCCTTATACCCTTTAGCCACCTTTGCCCATTCCCTCCTCTTGATTCTGGGTATCCCGAGGATCCACTTATCTCTTTCCATGCTGCCATTCAGATCAGCTTTGTAGATGGCCCGAGTGAATGGTGAGAGGTAACCGGAGCCACCTCCCTTCCCGGCTCAGTTTTATACGGGCCAGCTCAATGAAGCGAACCCTTTCTTTTGAGAAGCCTCTCTGCACTGCGAGGCATGAAAAAGGGATCTGTTCTGCGAAGCCTTTGCTCAACATTCACGGGGCGCCTGCTAAGGAAATAGGCCTCTAGCTTCAGCAGCTGCTGCCCTGCTTGTTTATAAATGGCAGAGGAGGACTCCAGGCACAGGAGTTCCCTGGCTCCCTTCATGGAGGGGAAAAGCATCAGGGAGACTGCTTGAATACTGGTCTGTTTTAAAGACCTTTAGGGGTCCCGGAGGCTTCAAGCAACCCTAGGGCATACTGTTTAGACCTGGGCAGATGTTTCTCATGTGTCATGTGATCATCTTCATTTATTTGGTTTCATATTTAAGCTGAAGGCTTGAGACAGAAAATAGATTCTCAGGTGTGGTTGTTGTATGTTTATTTTTCCGGTGGGAGGAGCCTTTGATCACGTGCCGTTTGGGGGGAACCCACGTGCTCGAACCTAATTGGAAAAGCGCAGCCCTCTTTTAAAGCGCTTTCCCACCAGGGACCATTGGCAAACTCCTACTTGGGGGTGTCCGAGCTTCTCCCTGCCCCGCTCTGGCTGTCCTGCATTTTTCGCTTCTCTCGAAAGGCCCCGCAATCCAACACAGCCCCCCCACCCATCCCTCCCTTTCGCACGCAGGTGAGAGGGAAATGAAAGCCGTGTGCCCATGCAGGTGTATATATCAAAATAGATTCTAAATTTAAAGCCAGTACCTGTCTTGCTGGGGGTAAAGTGTAGACGACTAGGGAAGGCAATGGTAAACCACCCCGTAAACATTGTCTTCCTAGTAAATGTTGGGATGTGACATCACCACATGGGTCAGTAATGACCTGGTGCTTGCACAGGAGACTACCGTTACCTTATAAAAAATTGTTAAATCTGATCCAACAAGAGGAATCAAGGCTGTGTGTGTGTTATGGTTGCTTCAGTAGATAACTTTGTATGGGGCTCAGAACCAAGCTCCCTGAACATCTCTGTTAGTTGGTGGGCATGGTAGCTAAATAGACCCTCCAGGTTCAGAGGTACCAGTTATCTGAATACCAGTTACAAGGCACTAACACGTGTGTGTGTGTGTGTGTGTGTGTGTGTGTGTGTGTGTGTGTGTAGCTGCAGGAACCATGCCCTGTCTGTAGGGTTTCCCACTCCTGGTTGGGAAATACATGGAGATTTTGGGGTGGAGCCTGAAGAGGGTGGGATTTGGGGAGGGGAGGGACTTGAATGCCATAGAGTCCAATTGCCAAAGCGGCCATTTTCTCCAGGTGAACTGATCTCTATCGGCTGGAGATCAGTTGTAATAGCAGGAGATTTCCAGGTTTTTTGATATAATTTTTGATATTTTTGTTTAATTTTCGTTTGGTCATTAGTGCTGTTTGTTTGACTAACTTGTATTGGTCAGCACGAGTTTTTTTGGTTTTGTCTAACTATTAGTACCTGGAAGTTGGCAACCCTACCTGTCTGTGAGCTTCCCAGTGTTATCTGGCCATCCATGGTGGAAGGGTGCTGGGATAGATTAACATTTTGTTCTGATCCAGCAAGGCTGTTTTTATATGCTCATTCAGATTGATACATGGAGGATAGGTCTGTGAGCTGCTGTTGGCTGTGCAAACTCAGTAGAAGTTCTAGATTCCAGTGCAATGTATCACTGAATTACCAATTGCTGGTGACAAGCCATGAGTGAATGCTGTTACTTTCCTGACCTGCCTGTGGGCTCTTCAGAAGCATCTGTTTGGCTGTGGTGTGATACAAGACGTTGGACTATTTGTTCAAGCAAGACTGATGTGCTTAGGGGTGCTGTCTGGTGAAATTGCCCAAAAAATGCGCTACAAGGACTTGGTGATGGTTTTTGCACTCTGTGTTGTAGTTGACAGAAGCAGAGTATTATGCAAAATTATCCAATATTGATGAAATATACGCTATTTCTTCATTTTTTTTTAAAAAAAGGGGGTTTGCTTGTTTTGCAGTGTGATTTTGCAGGAAAGTTCCTTTTTTATCACAATTTTTTGTCCACCTTTCTAAACCTATGATTGCCCAAAGCAAGAATTATCAAAGGGCTGGAGCTCGAGAAATGTGGACTGAGTTGAGCACCAGCCTAATTTTTTCTTTTAAAACTTCTAATCTTCGTGATGGGATGTGGAGTGGTGTAGTTTAGCCCCCTCTTGACAGATCTCGGAAGCCAAGCAGGGTCGGCACTTGGATGGGAGATGGCCAAGGAAGACTTTGCGGAGGAAAGCAATGCCAAACCACCTCTGCTTCTTAGTTGCCTTGAAAAGCCTATGGAGTTTTCATAAGTTGGCTGACTCTTGACGGCACTGAACACAAAATCCTTATGGCGATACTTATTGCACCTCTTTTTGCTTAGCAGCAAAAGTTAAGAGAGCCTTCAGAGAGGGTCTGGGGCTTCAAGTTGCTCCTTCTTAAAACCGACTTGTCTTTTTTTCTGTCTCTCGTATACTAGGGTGATATGGGTGCTGTTGGACCAATAGGCTTTCCAGGACCGAAAGGATTAAAGGTGAGTGTGATAGATTTCCTGGGGGCTAGATACTACCTCACAGAATTTCCCCTCCCTCTCACAATTTCCTGCCTACCTGAGTGCACTGGGGTTCTGAGCAGGAAAGCCGCGAGAAAAGTTTGAGGCGATAGAATCTGGGCCTGGGTATGAAAATCCCATGCAAGTCTGGATTGGATGAGGCAAACCGACAGGGACAAGATAGTTTGCTTTTTTAAAAAACAGAACAAGAATGAAGTTTAATCAACCGCCGCTGCCAGAATTTTATATGCAACCTATTGGAAAGGCACTGGCAAACCACCCCGCAAACAAAGTCTGCATTGGAAACGTTGGGATGTGACGTCACCCCATGGGTCAGGAATGACCCGGTGCTTGCACAGGGGACCTTTACCTTTTTATATTGGAAATCCAGTACGATTCCAGACATTTCTGAGTAGATTAATAAATTATTTGATTTTGCTTTGATGTCCAGATTAACACATTTGATGAAAATGAATCTAATAGATGATTTTAAGATAAAATGGCAGCTACTATATGATCATTACTCACGCGCTCTATTCTGTTTGTTAGTGTGTAAATATGAAGATTGTTAAATCAGTAATTAGCATTAGAAACCTGCAGTCTTAGTTTAATTGACGAAGAAATGTGTATATATTGTACGGAAGCTCGGACACAGAAATTGATTTTTTTTTTACTTTCCCTTACCCTCCTTTTTTTCTTTCTGTATCCCGTAATATAATAATAATGTTAAAAAAGAACGAAGTTTAATCAGAAAACACAAACACACACAAACTGTGGTAAATATGAACACTTAACTAAGAGTTGTGGGATGTTAGGTTTCAGATTGTACATGCCCAAGGAAGGCCTTCTCTCAGGCAGGTTTGTAACCTCTTAAAATACAGCACTCTGCTGCAAATTAGTTTCTTACCAGACCCAGCAAACCCTGCTGGTCTACTGTAAGACCTCAGCTCCCCAGACAGGGATACCTTCACAGATCTTTAATTCACATGCCTAGTAAACAAACCTGTCAGGTTTCTGTACCTGTCATGGTGAGTGATTTCTGATAGGAGTCATAATCAGCCTTGTGTCTCAACAAAGAGGTAAAAAAAGGTAAACGTCCCCTGTGCAAGCACCGGGTCATTCCTGACCCATGGGGTGACGTCACATCCCAACGTTTCCTAGGCAGACTTTGTTTACGGGGTGGTTTGCCATTTCCTCCCCCAGTCATCTTCCCTTTACCCCCAGCAAGTTGGGTACTCATTTGACCGACCTCGGAAGGATGGAAGGCGGAGTCAACCTTGTGCCGGCTACCTGAAACCAACTTCCGTCAGTATCGAACTCAGGTCATGAGCAGAGCTTGGACTGCAGTACTGCAGCTTACCACTCTGCGCCATGGGGCTCTTCTCAACAAAGAGAGGCATGCAAAAATAAAGTAAACTAAGAAATAGTCCAGCGGCAGCCACATACACTTTGCATATGGGGTCTGTAGCATTTCTTCCAGTTAAATGATCTCAGGTGGGCGGTGTTGGGAAAGACTTTATTTTTTCTGTCTGAGACCCTGGAGAGCTGCTGCCGGTAAGAGTAGACAGCACTGGGCTTGGTGGACCTGGGATAAGGCAGCTTCACATGTTAGTTATAGATTAGTTAGTTATAGGTACAGAAAGGTTCCGTAGCAGGGCATTTGCTTCGTATGCAGGAAGGGCCAGTCTGAGGGTGGGGGAGCGAACATGGCCTGGGCCTTCACCCCGAAGGGGGCGGGGCGGACATTTTGGCACCTGATAAGTGTTAAGGCCCAGATTCACAGGGTTGCCAACCTCCAGATACTAGCTGGAGATCTGCTATTACAACTGATCTCCAGACGATAGAAATCAGTTCACCTGCAGATAGGGTTGCCAACCTCCAGGTACTAGTTGGAGATTTCCTGCTATTACAACTGATCTCCAGCCGAGAGTTCACCTGGAGAAAATGGCCGCTTTGGCAATTGGACTCTATGGCATTGAAGTCCATCCCCTCCCCAAACCCCGCCCTCCTCAGGCTCCACCCCCAAAATCTCCCGCCAGTGGCGAGAAGGGACCTGGCAACCCTACAGATTCAAGGTGGAAGTTTGTGAAAACTTTATTGCACCATGAGTTTTGATAAGGGCACACATTTTGCCATTTTTGGACATTGATATTACATAACGGACCTTGTTTTGTTTTCATGTAGTCTTTAAAAAAAATAATTTTTTTTGGCTTGGGGCCTCAAAAGCTTGAAGTGGCCTGGGCCTCTCTGGACCTCAGACAGGGCTTGTACGCAGAAGGTCCCAGGTTCAATCCCCAGTTAAATGACATTAGGTAGAAGGGCTGGGGAAAAAATCCTTGAGAGCTAAATACTAGGCTGGAGGGACTGGACGCTGTGGCCTCAGAAATTAATTTTGACCACAGGAGGCCAGAGGCGAGGAGGCCAATTCTAGTGTATCCATGGCAGCAGGTAGGGAAATGGAAGAGGTTGGTGAGAAGTGAGAAGGGAAAGGGAGCGTTGAAGTGTCGCTCTGCTTTTCTGAGCAAATATGAGCTAATGAGGAATCGGCAAGGCATGTTTTCCCTTATCGTTGGGGTGTCTTAGGAGACGATGGAACACGAGAGCCCCTGTAGGGAGCCTTTCCTATTAATCACTCCCTTCCTTCAAGACCCAAGAGAAGATTTGAAACCTGGAGAAAGATGGCCTTTACCTCCCACTTTCCCATCATAGCCTCTATCCTGCCCTGTCGACAGCTCCTCACCTGCTGGGAGGGTTTGCTAGTTCCCAGCTGTTAAATTCTAGCTTTTGTAGGCCTGATCTGGTCTGTTGGGAAAAAAACCCCCAAAAAATCTTGCCTGCATCTGGCTCTCTTTTTCTCCTCTGCCATGTGTTTGCCTGATGCCTCCATCATACTTTCCAGTCTCCGTTGGTGGTAAATCCCAGTCGGTATTTTTGCTTTGATAATGTTGTTTAAATTTTGTTCGTGTCTGTTGCTAACGTTGTCATCCTTCAGGGATCAGCCCCCCCCCCTCAAACTCTTGCGGTTAAATCTCTGAGCATGTATACACGTGCATGGGCATCTTGAATCTGTTCACATGCACATAAAAGCGGGCTCGTGAACCCTAGGCCATGTAATGCACATCCTGTTACTTTATCCTCTGCAGCTGAGGAGGATGCTTTTCATCTGCCAGTAACGTAGCACATACCACATTTCTCATGATATGGTCTCTTAAAGGGGTCTCTAACCTTTCTGAGACTGTGGGAAGCTTTGGAAGTCTGACAGCATGGTGGGCACAGCCCCCAAAAATGGCTACCATAAAATAGATGCTGCAGAAGCCAGAGCCAGCCCAAAAAAAATGGCTGCGGCTATTTACACTCAGTGAAGACCCTTGTGTTGTGGTGGCAGCTGCTGCCAAAGCAGCGCTTTTAGAAATCTGTAGAGCGAATCAAATTTCCATTGGCCAATAAGAAGCCCTGTGGGCCCAAATAATGAAAAGCAGCCATACAGAATAAAAACGACAATGCAACCTTAGCCGTTCCTACAAACAGCCACCGCAAAATGGATACTCCCTTTCAGGTGTTTCTTCCTTGGGACCTAAGGCCATTTATTCATGGAAGGTTTTGCATCGGACTGTGGCCATTTATTCATGGAAGGTTTTGCATTGGGCTGTGTTCATGGAAGGTTTTGCATCACTCTCTAGATGCACATTTCCCCCATCTGAATTCTCAAAACTCTGCATGGCGGCTTATTGTTGAGTTTTGAGAATATGGGTGGGGGGAAAGTGCATCTAAAGAGTGGCAAATGAAATGCAAACGCTTCCATGAATAAATGGCCTAAGTTTCTGTTCTGTCCATCGTTTCTGTGACCTGTGGTTTCCCCCACATGCTCTGAGTGCCCCACCTGGCCCTGCCAACCTTCTAAGACATTTAACAGGCCCCAGGAAAAGTGTTGGCAGGCACCATGGTGCCTCATGGGTACCACGTTGGAGACCCCTGGTCCATCGTGATGCCAAACAACAAACCTGGATTTTACAGCAGCACTGGACAAGACTATTCCTGAGTAAATGAATAGTCAGGAAGGGAAGAACCTTTGACACTGCATAATCGCGGAAGGAGTGGAGATTGCAAAGTGATCCTCAGTATGAGAAAAAGGTTTTCCCAGGCATGTCTCTATTTCCATCTGTGAAATGTTTGAGGGCTGGCTATGTTGCTGAGCATCAGGAGATGTTTGGTGAAAACCTTTTTTTTTGTTTACTCAGACTTTTCACTGGGACTTAAGATTGTTTATGCAGCCTTCTGCTGGTTTTAGCTAAACTCTGGCGTATTGTTTTGCTTACTGTACTGTATAGTAATCTGATGTGTTATTTCTTTTTTATTTTTGTAATATTTTAAAAAATATATCTCCTAATTATCTGTTAGTTTATTTAATTTTTGAATTTAATTGTTTGTAAGGCATCTCAAGATTCTTGTTAAGTTAGCTGGCAGGGTAGAAATATTTTAATTGAATAAATAAAACGTTGGTTATTTACTTAAAAAAAAAAGAATTTCATTTTTGTATGGCTTTCCAGAACAAGGATGAAAAACTGCTAGATCACAATATAAAAAATAATGAAAAGCACCAATACAGAATAAAAACAAAATGAAACCCTAGCTGTTCCTACAAACAGCAGCTGCAAAATGGATATTCCCTTTCAGGTGTTTCTTCCTTGGGACCTAATTTTCTGTTCTGTCCATCATTTCTGTGACTGGTGGTTTCCCCACATGTTCCAAGTGCCCCATTTACCAAGCACAGTCCCTATTTTCTTGTTCCTTGGTACACTGCTGCCCCTGTTTTTGCCTTCTGGGAGGAAACGCCTTGCTTGAGAATTTTGCTAATGTGAGTGGCTCAGTTGCTGAGGTTTATCTTGACCTGTTTGGTAACGTATTGCAGGACAAAACCAAAACCTTTTAACTAGTGGAGGTCAGATAATTGCAGAGTAAATAAATACCACATGCAGAACGCAGAGCTTATTTATTGAACAATCGTTCGCCCCAAATATTGGAGACGGTGGCACAGTTTTTAAAGTTTGTTTTAAAAGCCCGCCAAACAGCTAATTAGATGGCAGTATCAACAAACTGTATTTCTTAATGTAACCGCCTTTTAACCATATTATAAAGGGCACCTTGTAACATTTCCATTCCTTTTGTAACCTTTCTTTTTTTTAAAAAAACAATTTTTTATTTTCTTCATTTAGTATATTAGCATAGAAACAACATCTAATACTAAATAGTGATAATAAAGAAAACAAACAAACAAGTAGTATCACTAATTTGACAGTAGAATGACTTCCCCCTCTCCCTCTTCCATCTAAAAATAAATTGTATAAACTTTTGCTAACGGAACTAATCCCGATATTATTTATAACCTGATCTTATCCTATACAATATTATTAAATCAATACCTAATATAAAATTAATACAAAGTACAAATAAGGGATTAGATCAAAGAACATGCTTTAAATGATCCCATTGAAAATTGTTTTTCACAGTAAGTTCTCCAAGCCTCCCATTCCCCCCAAAATTGTACATTATCATTGTGGTTTATCAAAGCTGTAAGCTTCGCCATCTCAGTCATTTCCAGCATCTTTTTTATCCAGTCTTTTTTGTCTGGTATCTCGACTGTCTTCCATTTAGCCGCCTATGTCAATCGTGCCGCCGTGGTGGCATAAATCAAAAAGGCCTTTTGTAACCTTTCGAATTGTGTTTGTATGCCAATAAAGGAATGATGGACCGAGGAAGCAGAGCCGAGCTTGGTGTGCGTGTGTTGGGGGTGGATAATCAGACAGCGATTCATTGTATGGACATCCAGGTGTTCACAGCTTGGTCCCTTGATTTGTCAGTTTTGTTCCTTTGAATTTTAGAGAGCGGCCAGGGCGACGTACGCAGGCCCACGAAGGATCGATGCCCTGCCAGAGCACTGACAACTCGTTAGAGGTGCCGGGCCCCAGTTCACTCTTGTGTCTTTCTCTTCTCTTCTTATTTTTAGGGGCTGATGGGAAATCCCGGAGAGCATGGACTGAAAGGTGATAAGGTGATCTGAATATTCCCTTATTGCACTGTTGTTATTTCTCTGCATGCAGTCCCCCACTCCTGGTTTTTGTTTTCTTTGCACTATGTGACCTGCCCCTCCCCGCTCCCCCATTTTTCCGCCTTATTTATTTTTCCACCTGGGGCACACCCTCCTTCCCTTCATGAACTCAACCTTCTTAGTATCCTCTTAGCTCTGCGATCCAGGACATACTAATAACTTCTTCCTCAAGGACTAAATTACCTGAAGAGCAGCCCCTTCTTGTCGTCTTCGAGGTTTACAGTTGGAGGGTGGATCAGTAACATTTCCGTGCAATGTATTCTGAGTTTTTCAGCAGGTTTGGGTGTCAAAAATGAATGCAGATGGCGAGTGTGCGGCTTGTGGTTTACCTGCACAACTAATAACATGGGATAAAACAATCTTGTTTCTGTCAAGTGTTTGCTTTACTTTTGCATATTTGACTATGGTCTATATGGCTAAGAGAGCCAGCATGGTGTAGTGGTTAAGAGCGGTGGACTCTAATCTGGTGAGCCGGGTTGGTTTCCCCACTCCTCCACATGAAGCCTGCTGGGTGACCTTGGGCTAGTCACAGTTCTCTCGGAACTCTCTCAGCCCCACCTACCTCACAAGGTGTCGTGGGGAGAGGAAGGGAAGGTGATTGTAAGCCAGTTTGAGTCTCCTTAAAAAGGTAGAGAAAATTGGGGTATAAAAACCAACTCCTCTTCCTCCTCCTCCTTCTTCTTCCTTGTCCAGCAGTGTGTGGTAGTACTATGTTAAATTCTCACCGGCTCGGGTACATAGTCTTATGGTGAAAATCCCTGTTGGTTTTTGAGCTTGCCCCCTGGTTTGCCTTTTGGAGATGCCTTGTTAAAGTGTTGCTAGTCAGTTCAAGGCTCAGCATCCTTGCCTAGTCTCTGCCATTAAAATCTCACGGTTGGGAAAGGAGATGCTTTGTTGAGATGCACTCGGGTCAATGCTAAGACTTCACGTAGAGCAAAGCCTGCTCGCTCACCCTGTGTAGCTGGGAGATTTATTTGATCTGCTCATAGTATAGTGTAGGAATACCCATTGCTCTAGTGTAATTTCTCCTCTACTGGTTTTTAAAAAAGGGTAGGGCGAGCTATTCCCAAGTGAAAGAATACAGCTTGATGGGGAATATCCTTTACCAGTGTGTAATGGGGTGAGGTGGGGGGCTTCTGATGAGAATAGGATTTTGTTTTTACTACTTGTCCCCTTTTCATCTGAGCAATGTTGCAGGGTGGCATGTTGCACCTCATGAAGAATCTGTTTTCATGCACACACCAAAAAGCTCTTTGTGATCTTTCCCCGTCTTTGTAGGCACTTTGCCCATATAGCGGGAAGGACAGGGCTGTGAATAGCCTCTGTTCTTTCTATCACATATTTATCCCATCGCTTTATCCAGGGAGGACAGTGTAGGAGGTTGTCCAATGGCTCTCATTTTATCCTAACGATTACCCTGCGAGATAGGATGAGAGATAGTGTCTGGGCCAAAGTCACTGAGCGAGCGCCGTGGCTGAGTAGTGATTTGAGCCATATCTCTCCAGTGTTACTCACCATTATACCGCTCCGGTTCTCTGGATCTTTGTCTGAAATCATGAGAGGGAGGGCATCTTGGCCATCATCTGGGCATGGAGTAGGGGGTCACTGGGGGTGTGGAGGGGGGAGGTAGTTGTGAATTTCCTGCATTGTGCAGGGGGTTGGACTAGATGACCCTGGTGGTCCCTTCCAACTCTATGATTCTATGAAATGCCCAAGTTCTTAGATCCAGGTCCTGCTGCAAATCCGAATCATGACACTCTCCCCTTCTCTTCTTTTCCTGCCTCAGTCCCTGTCCCTTCATGTCATTAGGTATGTGGTTCCCAGATTCTGTTAGAAACCTTGTGCTGAGGTTTCTTCCTTAGAGAGAGCTGATAGATTGTCCTTGCCAGACTATTTCCACTGTTTAGAAATCCATAAAGTTAGACGAGCTTTCTTATTGGCGAGATGTAATGCCTTAGACTCAGCCGAGACACAATGGCGATGCAATAAAATTATCGCAGAAGAACACAAATACCCATTTTGTCCAAATCAAGTAGACTCCCTAGCCCACATTGTTTTATCATGTCCACAAAATAATATTGCACGAAATAAATATATCACTCCCTGGATAAAACAGCTAAAGACACTTGCTGAGGAGCGGATACTGTGTCATCTGCTGTCAAGTAGATTGGTCAATTGCGTGAGAGATGTGGCAGCTTTTCTCTTTAAAGCGTCAAGGAAAAATTAAATTTCATTTCCCCCTTTTTAAAAGTGTGAGATGGCAGATGAATACCCAATGGCTGTTAAATCTAGGAAAAGGAATCGGGAGTGAAATGTCAACTTTTGCTGAGCTCCCGAGTTTTCAAAGAGCTAAAAAACAAAACAAAACCCAGATGCAAGATGGCACCTGAATCCCCAAGCGCTCGAGTTTAGGCATGGCAATCTGTCTCCCTCTCTGCTGCCAGGAGCCATCGACCTTTCATAATTATTAATTCAGATCAGATGAATGCGGCCCCAGTGGGCCTAACTCGTTCCATCTGCTCCTTCTTGCTGACTTGCAAAGGTCTGAGGGATGGAATTATTAGTTTTGAGGGCATCCCACATCCTGCTTGGCATGGGGACATGTCTCTCTCTCTCTCTCTCTCTCTCTCTCTCTCTCTCTCTCTCTCCTCGCATCCAAGTAATCAGTGTGTCTGTGTTTAGCTCTGCCAGCTGACTCTCACTTTTCTCCTGGGCACATGATCTATTTGTTCCTACGAGGCTTCTTCAGGAGATAATCTCATTAGATTGTACCTCATGTTTCAAACAGGGTCTTTAAAGCCTCACTTATGAGTAGCCAGAGAGATACTTGGCTTTCACACCTGCAGTGGGAAGCCAATCAGAGCAGATACTGCTTTTGGTCTTGGTCAGTTGCGTAAGAAGTGTGTAACAGAATGATTCAGTGAGCTGACATCTGCTTGTGCGAGCAATGTTGTGCACATTGCACTTACATGCATTTTTTACCCTCTGGTTTCATCCTGAACCCTCTCTCTCCCTATGAAACTTGAGAAAATGTAGGGGGGAAACTGCTGAATGAGAAACTTGCAGAACTCTAGTTAAGCTCCTTGTGCCTGTATTTAAAAAATGCAGACCGTCTCAGGTTCAGTCTCTGGCGTGTTGAGTTAAAAGAGTTTGGAGTGAGTAGGATGAGAAAGATTCTGTCTGGGGCCCTGGAGAGCCACTGCCTAAGCTGACAGTACTTCATCCTACTGGAGATAGGCCCATAAATCGCATGCATTGCACGCAGAAAGTCCCAGGTTCCATTCCTGTCCTTGAAAGATGTCAAGTAACAGGAACCGGGCAGGACTGATGGCTGATTCACACATTACAAAGCCCACGTGGCCCATCGACACGCGTGGCCTGGGAGCTCCCTGCCTGGACCTCTTGATCGCAACCACAGCATGCAGGAAGAATGTGCTTAACCATTTCTCCTTGCACCCTTTCCCTCACCATAAATGCACAAGGGAGCTGCTATTTGCTTCATTGGGGAAACTTCAGTAAATGGACGTTTCCCCAGAAACAGAAAATGTCATCTCCTTTTTTTTTTAAATAAATAAATAAATATATATATATATATATATATATATGAAAACAACAATAACAATAAACAATAACAGCAACTAAAAAAAGCAGAAAAAAGGCAATCTTCATGATTTAAAATACAATATATATACACAATAAAATAACAACAGGATTCCTATGCTACAGCTTATTTTTTTGTCTTCATATTCATTGCTCCGTCCTGACTGAGCACAATGCATTCCCCTTTCTCGGCTTTATTTATAATATTCTCTATTTTATTTATAGTTTGTGACCATAACTCATCTAAACTTATTGTATCTCTATTTTTCTGAAATGTTGTTAGCTTAATTAAAACATATATTTCTTTAACTTTAACCAGCCATTCCTCTACCTTTGGAGTCGATTTTTGTTTCCAGTGTCTGGCAACATGTAAACCTGAGATATTCCTGTTAAATCTGGTACCTAATCTAACTAAAGACCAACTTTGTATGGGGTTACATATGATAACTGCTGCTAGAACAACCTTTGCCAGAAAATGTCATCTCCTTGAGGTCATTTCAGGTCAGGAAAATTGGGAGTGTGTGTGGGCAGGGGGTTAAGCGCTCTCTCTTCACTTACCACAGTCCCAGTCCATATTGTACTAGTGTGCATCTGGGAATTGAGTTCAAAGTGGGATTCTCCCAGTGCCGTATGATTGAAACCCACGACAGCCGCAGGTGGCAGCAGGAGTCCCGACTGGGTGCCTTGGAGTGTTCAGAAGAGGAGATGCCATCATCTGGCAACCTTGTGCATGCGGCCAGCGCACGCACATGCTTCTGGATTGTTTTGAAGAAAGCCAGCGTGGTGTAATGGCTAAAAGTGGTTAGGAGTGGTGGACTCTAATCTGGAGAACTGGGCTTGATTCCCTGCCCCTCCACATGAATGGCAGACGCTAATCTGGTGAACCGGGTTGAGCTAGTTAGGCTAACATTTTGACTTGTAAAAAGGTAATTTCATATGTTCAGACTGTGAGAAGGTTAAAACCACTGACTTACAAGCCACCATAAAAAAGTAAATTCTTTGGAAGGTCTAGCAAAATGAATAGATGGCTGTGGAGAATTCGCCGTAGAATTCATTACAGTAATTCAGCTATTGGGAGAGTACTTTGTACATGAGCAGGTTCCTGATGGCATACTCACAGCTGGCAAAGGGGATGAATCATCTCTCTGCCAACTGCAGAGCATTCCAGCCCTTAGTTATGCAAATAGCTCTGGCTGAAGTAAGAACAAAAGGTTTCATATCCCACACCTTGCTAGAATATCACACCTAAGAGGGACAGAGACCTGGAAAGTCTAAAGGCTAGATAGTAATTTCTTCCTCTTGTGGCAGGAAGATTCTGAATGACCCCAGAGCAGGATGGACTCCCAAGGGGTGATTATGCATTCTTGGGACAGGAGAAGGAAGCTCTTATTCACTTTTCCTTGTTCATCTTCCTTGGATGGGCACCTAGGGACTCCATCTTGACCACATGTCAAGAGACAATGGTCATTTATGCACGGTTGCTTTAACCTCCTTTATTCCCTGTTTCAGCCAGACTCAAAGTAAGCCGGGTTGGGGAAAACTGTATGCATTGGCTGGAACGATCAGGGACGAAACTGTGTGCTAATGGAGGCATGAATACAGAAGAGCAGTCTCCCAAGTTCAAATCAAGTTCCACCCCTTTAAATGCTGCTCTGTAATTGGCTTACCACGCAGAGAAGATTTCCTTCCCCCCAAACCCAACTGCAGCATTAAAAAGCATTTTAAGAACAACAACAACAACGGAGCAAGCTGGAAGGGGGGGGGAGAAATCCCAGCCTCGTTTTTAAAAAGCCTTTCTTTTGCTCAGAAAGCAGGAAGCACTTGAATCCCTGCCTCTTTACACCCTGCTTCGTGATTGGCTGTGAGAGAAGCCAATCTTCTGTGCTTCCCCTATCTGCACGCTGCCTTGAAGAGGGGTTTGGAAAAGGGTGGGGTGAAGCCCAACCCGAAAATGGAGTATGCACGCTCTGTGACTCCGGAATGAGCCAGGATGAACGGTTTAATTCAGGTCAGAAGAGGAATGGGAAAAGCCGGGTTCGTTATGTGTTGAAACAGTTTTAAGCTTCCAAGGAATGAGGTAACATGCATACTGAAAAATGTGATCCTGGCTGAAACAGGGAATAAAGGAGGGTAAAGCGACCATGCATAAATGACCAATGGCAAGAAGTCCCAACTTGCTGCAAGAATTTACTAGCCTATCATAATTAAGCATAGTTTAGTATAAATATGGAGTGTCAAGTAAGAGGACTGCGTATTTTCACCTTTTCTTTGTATCCTCGCACAGCCTGATGCTTGAACAGACCCTGTTTTTTGTTTATTACACTTTCTTAGATCTTGAATGCTTGAAGCCTGATCTCTGTCAACACACCATGCCTATTTGGTCTTGCTATCCAAAGAGCAGTAAAGGGGAGGGACAGCGGATGAGCTTGCCATCACTTGAGCATGACAGCTTGGAATGATGGAGGTGTGATTGATGGTCCCTCCGCTAGCTGGTATGAGCGAAGTGGGTGATGCAGCAAATTGATGGAGCTCTAAACAGCAACACAGATACAGAGGGCTAGATGTACAGATCTGCCTAGCACACTCTTTCAGATTAGTTGGTGGAGATGATTATTATCCAGAGCGAAGTTTGGTGCTAAAAGGGGCAATGTTGCTGGGTGGAGATTTGGGGCAGATACAGGGTTTTTCCTGACTGGCAGGGGACTCAAGGGAACAGGGCATGTGAACCCAGCCCTTCATACATGATGGCAGCGGTGGGATAGAATGCACAGAGATTAGTGAAGAAATAACTTGGCAAAAGTTGTAAAATTTGTTGTGCAAATGCACAAGGGAAGGAATGTGCTTATTTATTTGCAGTCATAGACCATCAAATGTCCTAAAAAATTGAAATTAAATACATACATAAATAGTTATGGACCAATAATACAAAAGGTAAAAATGTAGCGGAGATTAAAAACTGGTATAAAGGGATAGAATCCTCCAAGATATGCATAAAACAGTAGAGATTTTAATCACAGATTGATTACTCCAGAGCCTTAAGTGCATTTTGTCTTATTTTAGTTGCCAACCAGGCAAATCTAGCCATACTAACAGATAAATTTGGTGTTGAATCTGACAAAAGGAGCTCTAAACAGTGTTTTCTGAGAGGTCTGGGACAATCCACTAACAAGGGAATCAGAGGGCCTGAGCGTATCTGATTGTGTAAACGTGCATTCAAAAAGGACGTGTTCAGTGGTTTCTAATCCGTCCTGGTTGCATATACATTTTCGTGCATCCATTGGCCTTTTATTATATATCCCTTCAAGAAACTTAGAAGGGAGAGCATTATATCGAAGGAGCATAAAAGCCCTATGATATTCATGATTTGTGATAACTGACAAATAAGGCATAGTGGTGTTCCTAATAAGCAGGTCCTTTCTAAAGAGGAGATTCTGAATCTCATTCAGATCATGCTCCCTCTCTACCTTGAAAACTCTGGTCTTGTTTATATTTGTGCGCTATGGAGCAGGGTATGGGAGAGCCATCATGGACCCAGCGGAGCTGTTGAGGTTTGTGCAAATGAAGCAGCTAGGGTGAATAGAGGAATGCAAGAGAAGGCAGATAGAAGGCGGGAATTTGTCTGGACGAGCTGAAGATCCTTTCCCGGAATTCCTGTAACTAAGTGGGAGCTCGCACATTCATACCAAGTCTGCTGGTGTCAGGAGCAGCAGCAGCTGAGTGCCTGGACCAGAAGGCAGAGATACAGCTCAGGGAGATCAAGCAATGTGAGCCTGGGCCAGAGAGAAGGAGGCAGAGATCAAACTCCAGAGACTGTGGATGTAGGAACTGGGAAGGATGGAGAAGATGTGGAAGGAGAAAAGGAGGACACTGGAGGAAGAGAGAGATGCAGGAACAGAAACACCAGCAGGACTTGGAGGTCCTGCGCCAGGAAGCTGAGCTGAGCAGAGAAATAAGTGACAGGGAAAGATTTATATCCCAGGAGAGGATCCCTGGGTTTATCTGTCCAGCTTTGAGAGAGCAGCCACAAAACTGAGGGATCAAGGAGGTGGACTAAATGAAGTATCTCTATCATATTGAAGGGGGAATTATCTCCATTATATAAGAGCATGCCCAAGATTGGGGAGGAGGTAAAATATACGGATTTTAAAGGTGCTGTGGTTAAATGGTTCCACATGAGATCCAGTTATTCCTGAAATCAATTCCGATTGCTAGCCCTGAGCAGGGCAAAACCTCTAGTGGAAACTGGTAGGAAATGGGTAAAGAAAGCAGAAACTGTGGAGTATGAGCTGCTCTTTCATCCGTTTGTGCTGGATCAGTTTTACTTATGTTGACTCAAAGAGTTAAAAACTCTGGTAAAAGATGGAATACCAAAAATGGCTGACATCGCTGATCAGCTGACGACGCTGAAATAGGGTAGTTTGAATGGAGGACTCCCCATTTTGGGAGAGAAGGGAAGGGGGGGATTTCATTACAAAAGGGAGTGAGCTTCCGCATCACTGGAGACAGGAAAGCCCCAGGGCTTTCTTCTGGCTCGTGTGGTGACAGCCCCTGAGATATTTAAGGGCCAGTTTGTACAGACCTTGAAATGGCATCCCGAAACAACTCATGCCATCGTCTTAACACAGGGTCTTTTATATCCCTGCCAGCCTACCACTGACAGTAGATGATGGCTTCCCTCTATGTCTGCTGAAACTTACCAACTGGTTTCAAGAGTGATCCAGGCAGAATACATCATAGTGATCAACACTTGATGAGTGATGGAGCCTATGTGGGATGGTGGTGTCCTATAGTTTCCTGCGTGAGAGACTCAGAGATTTGGAAAGCCTGGTGGATGAAAACGGGGCCAACATCTTGGGTCTCAGTGCCATTTTTCAGAAGGACCTCTTGATTATTCCATCACTGTGTTGTGTTCGGACATTGAAGAATACGAAGGGAAACCCTTTTGACATCTGCCATTCAACTGCAGACCTTTCTTCTCTTGGAAACTCACCAAAGCCTGTGCCTCTTTCACAAGTTGGCCTGGTTCATGCACATATGCTTGATTTCTGCTTCCTCGATTTTTCAGCACATGACAGTTTGCACTGAACTGATGGGGTGGATCCTAACTCTATTCTGCATGTCTATTAAGTAGAGTTTTAAACCTTCCTCTAGACACTTAAGTTGGATGAGGTTCCTTGAGAAAGGTTGGCTCCATACTAATATGGAAATTTTATCTGTGTTATTTGATTTGTGACAACCCATTTATACCTGCAATTCACCCTGGACATCTAGGGATGAATGTATATGCGTGAACTGACCTTTTGCTAGGCAGGAGTTTGGCAGACAGAGCTAAGCTTCTGACAGGTGTCAGATTTCAGAGTTTTGTTCAGTGTTGTTTTGTTGGCTTTTTTACAAGAGTATTAAACTATAACCTACCCTGCATTCTAGGGTTGGGATGACCTAGGAAACCCAATATATGTAGCACATTGTCAGCAATTAAGCTATTTTCTTCACCTATTAATATTTTTAAGAACACATAATTTCTCTTGCTTGATTCTTCCTAAATCTCAAAAAGAAAAAAAGAAGGAGAAAAAATCCCTGCTCCCTTTTAGAGGGAAGATATAAATTTACACAGAATAAACTGCTTTTACCAGGACTATGATTAATAGATTAGAATTCATTGCAAGATCTAATCTTGAAACTTTGTTTGGCTTGAATTTCCATACAACAGTGTAATTCTAAGCATCTATATAGTACTCAAGTAAATTCCATTGAGGTTAATGAGACTTATTCCCTAAGAGTCGTATTTAATATTGTATCCTAAAATATCCCGATCTTTTCTTGGGCAGCCCTTCCACTCTGGTTTCTTTTCGTAGTGAGGATAAAGGGCACAATAACCCTGTATTGAGATAGGAATTCTCTAACATGTAATGCTCACGTTGATTACAAGACAGATATTTCTCTGAGAAGTTCTAAATTAGCTTCTATACAAATGTATGATGCTGCCTTATATGGAATCAGAGCATCACAGCCCATTCCTGAGGGGAAGGGCTGAGTTGGTGCCTAGAGGCGCTGCCGTCGTGCCGCCTCCAAAGAAGGATTCAGCCTCCCCCCCACTGAAGCCAAAATGCTGCCCTCACCCTCGAGCCCCATGGAACCGCTCTATAGGGTTCCATGCGGATACGCCACCTAAAAAGGTGGCATACATCAAGGTGAGGGCAAAGGGGGTGTTCCCTACCTGAAAGGCCTTAGGCAGCTGCCTAAAGGCAGCTCCTCCTCTGGACTACCCCGGGAACGCCTCCTGGGAAGACGGCGCGCAGAAGTGTGCTGTTAGGATGCTGCCGGGAGGCTGAGCCTGCTTCCCAGGGCTGCACTGTCACGGCAGCGCAAGGAGGGTGACATAAGAGGCCTGACGCTGGAGTCCATTCCAGTTGGAGCAAGGGGCACAGATGCTGGCACAGGCCCCTGCACTCCTCCTAAGGATTTTCAGCCTTCAAGGTCAGGAATGGGCCGGAAGTCCATCTAATTCAGTGTTGTTGGCTGTGACTGATCATAGAATTTGCAGCAGAAAAAGGTCTTTCCAAACACCTGCATCTAAGCTCCTTGCATCTGGGACCTTCTGCACTCAAAGCAGGTGCTCTGCCACCTTTCCTCTCCTTTCCCCCGCCTCCTCCTCTCTTTTGTCAGCTCCCCCACCATTAAACATTTGAACACAGCCCACTGGGGAGTCTTCCTATACAAGACCCACTGAAATGAATGGGAGGGAGCTGTGCCCTATTGCGGCATTCATTCATTTAATTCACAGGGAGAACTTTGGGGTGGATTGCACTCTTTGTTGGTTGGCTTGCTTTGGGGGGGAAATACCTGTCTGTCTTGGATGTTTTTAATCTTTTCCCCAATTCTGCCTTGAAAGCACCCATTGTATATTAAAACTGATAAATCCCATTGATTGGGGCATAATTGTTGCCCTTGACTTTGATGTCTGTTGTAACTTTCTTTGCTGATGTGTATTCAGGGTGATCAGGGAGTGCCTGGTGTTCCAGGGGATGTCGGATTCCAAGGTGACAAGGTAACTGTACCCTGATTTACTACCCTCTTTACCGTTCGCATAAATATTGATACTGAGCCACTGCCTGGCTTTCTCGGCAAAGATGCTTGTTCTCCAACCCTGCTTTCTTATATTTAATGCTTGATTATGTCTCAAGTTACAAAAAAAAACAACCCTCACCTTCACAATGGAAAACATGTTCCTGAAAATAAATCCCACTTGACAGCACAGCCCAAGGGGGTTTTCCATTTAAAGTGGGCAAGCAAAACACTCTGGGGTTCGGGTGTTAATACTTTTACCTTACATCCCACTAATTCACCCTCTCCTCTTGCACGCGGCACTGCCAACTTGAGTGTCCAACTTGCTGGCTGCAACACTGCCCTCACTCTATATGAAGTTCTCATTGTCTGTTTGTTTCCCCCTCAGGGTAGTCAAGGTTTGCCCGGGACGCCAGGAGCCCGCGGAAAGCCAGGCCCTCCTGTAAGTAACTGCCTCGTTTCTTCTGACCCTGCTGCAAAAGGTGGCCTGGTGAGGCACGCCAGCCAACATCTGTCTTTAGGGCCTCCTCGAGGTAGTCATCCTGTATCAGGGCTGTGCTCTTCCAACTTCAGCAATGAGATGCTGGTCCACACCCAAAATTAATTCCCTTTGTATAGCTAAGTTGCATATTCAGGATGAAAGTTAAGCTTCAGATCCTTTCTCCCTGACATGCTAATTTTGTATGTACTGATTTTGAGTGTGAGGAGTATTGAGTCCAGTGAGCCACCATCAACAGCAGGGGTGTCAAACATAAGGCCTTCAGGCCGGATCAGGTCCCTTGAGAGCTCTTATCTGGCCCACGAGCCAGCCGAGGCAGCCACCTCCCCCCACACCAAATCTGGGCTGGCGAGGCATAGCCCGGTCCGACCAAGTGACATTTATGTCATATCCGGCCCTCGTAACAATTGAGTTCGACACCCCAATCTACAGGTTGAAGAGGTTCATCCCAAACTGAGGCTGGCAACCTTGGTGAGAGAAAGACTTTCGACGGCACACTCATGTTTCCTTTTTGATTTGTTTGGTTCTTTGCAGGGGAAGGTTGGCGACAAAGGTCCAGTTGGAATTCCAGGACCACCTGGCCCTGAGGTATATTCTGGCCTTCATCAGTTCTTTCCTTAAAGCTTTCCTTTCGAAATCCATGCTTTCTTTTCAAAAAACCCTTCTACCCTAAGCTAAATGACAGGAAGTAGAGAGTAAGAATACATGGATAGTTGTCATACTGAAGGGAAGTGGGGTCTCACACACAAAAAATCACACAAAATCACACAAGGTTGGAAGAGACCACAAAGTCCATCAAGTCCAACCCCCTGCCATGGTTCCCTGTTTAGCATGTTAAGAAGGCTCTCCTTCATACATTTGTAATCCTTCCTTATAAGTGGTCTGAAGAGGTCTGTTACCTTCTGTTGAAATACTCTGAGACAACTCAGATGAATAAGTGTACAGAATTCGCTGCCAGTGATGGCCACTAGTGTTGGCTGTTAGTGGCTATTAGTCATGATCGCTATGAGGGGCATTTGTGCTTAGAAGTAGTATTCCTCTGAATACCAGTTTTTTTGTGGGGAGGGGATTCAGGAGTCTTTGGTCTCTTATAGACCTTCCAGAGATATCTGGAGGGTCTCTGTGGAAAACAAAATGCTGGTCTAGGTGGACCATTCAGATGATCCAGCAAAGCTCTTCTTAACTCAGCCCAGTTTGCACCAACCCGGTGCTTTTTTGCTAATATGTTTTGGTGAGCTGAAGCCTATTGTTGTCCATGGACATCTTAATGTAGAGCTGAACATTCCTCCTTTGTCTGACAACCCCTAGCCAGCTGACCTGCTACAAAAGCCCTGGCCAGAGTTTACTGGCATTGTGGCTCGCCTAGCCGGCTGGCCTGTTACTTTCTGTGACATTGCAGTTTGTGACATCAGAGGAGCTAAGCCAATGACAGCAAGATTAGATCAGAGGCCAGGCACCAGCTGAATGGAAATAGCTGATTAAGTTGCATAGTCTCTAGGGAGTTGCTTGGCCGAAGTAAGAGAGGACGAGCTGATGGGAGAAGGGCAGCGGTTATTGTTGGAAGACTGTGATGATGTAATGGCTCATTGTATGGGTTGGTCTTCAGCAAGCTCTTAATATGGTAGTGTCAAGGGCAGCATTTGGCAGATGCTAGAAATCTGTTAGAAGATCAACCCCCGAAAATAGCTGAATATTTAAATTACAGGACTTATCCATAGGGCTAAATGAACATCCTATAAACATATCAGAGACAGGAGGCAGCAAACGGATATGTTTAAAAGAAAAATTGTTTTGACTCAAGCGTCAACGGAATCTCTGCACATAATTCATAGGAGAAAAATTGTTTATCTTATGAATTATATGCAGAGAAATTGTTAATGCTTGAGTCAAAACAAGAACTTTAAAAAACTTGGTGTGAGGCTCTGGGATGAGTTTCAGTTTAGAGCGCAATCTTGAAGGGGGGGGGGTAGATCCACGGCGGCCAGGAGTGGCGGAGCCATGCCGCCTCCTCAGAGGCTTCCTGGCCACTGCGGAGCCTGAACAAGCATTTTAGAAAATAAAATAAAGAAAAAAGGTGGAAAACGCCCCAGTGAAAACAGCGAGGGTGTGCCACCCCAAAAGGTGGTGCAGCCCCGCTGCCACTCAAGGGGGCGTTTCCGGGGTGAAAAAGCTGTGGCCCTGGGAATACCCCTCCATGCTAGCACGGCTGCGCTGACAGCGGGGCCCAGACGCTGGCGAGTTTGCTTCCGCGCCAGGGTAGGTGTGCCGGCACAGGGTCACATCAGCTCCAAAGGAATGGGCTTTCAGGAATGGGCTGCCCCTGTAGTTTTTGGTAGCCACTGTCACATAGGACATGTTGGTTTCCCTTTCTTTTGTTATCTAGGGACATATACAATAGTTGCGCACTGTCTACTATTCCTTTATTGAATAGTCAGAAAAAAACCTCACGGAAATAATTACCATGCCTGCTATGTAAGAGTTAGAATGTTGGACTTGAGTGACCCAGGGTTGAACCCCCCCCCCTCTTCCATGAAAGCTTGCTGGGTGAACATAGGGCCAGTCACACACACTCAGTCTAACCTACCTCACAGGGTTGTTGTGCGGATAAAATGGAGGAGAGGGGAACGATGTAAGCCGCTTTGGGTCCCCACTAGGGAGAGAGGCGCAGCAAACATCAAATAAATAAATAAATAAATACGAGCGCTGTCTCTATTCCAGAGAGAGATTATTCACCCCAGTTAAACGGTGACTTTTGTGGTATGATTGCTGCCCCAGGGGTGGGTTTCTGTGGTGCACCAGTAAGGTTAGGTTTACATGGAGAGCATGTAGCACTTGCTTATCTCCCACAGCAATGGTCCCAAAGGTAACGGAGGGACTCTGGGTCGAGAAGAAGCCATTTAACCTGGGTTACCTCCATGATCATGGTGAACATCTGTTCTGCCAAGGAATGATTCCCCCTTCCAAAGAAGAGATTCAGTCACATGTCCTTAGGGCAGATGAAAACCTTATGAATATCTGAAACTGCCTTCTGCCCAGTCAGACCATTGCCCCCTCTCTCTGAGCATTGTCTAAGTGGCGGCCCCTCTCCAAGGCTTAAGGCACAGATTCCTCCCCAGCCCCTCTACAAGAGAACTGGTAGCTGGACATGTCTGGGATTTTCATAACATCAAAAACTGGGCTTTTCTGGGTTCAAAGTGACCTTTGGCTAGTAGGGTTAAACAGCCATCGCTAGAACTATCTACTCTCCTGAGACCCTTTGATAAACAGGAGGAGAAGGAGAAGGAGAAGAGTTGGTTTTTTATATACCGACTTTCTCTACAGCTTAAGAAAGAATCAAACAGGCTAACAATCTCCTTCCCCTCCCCACAACAGACACCTTGTGAGTTAGGTGGTGCTGAGAGAGTGTGACTAACCCAAGGTTATCCAGCTGGCGTCATGTGGAGGAGTGGGGAAACAAATCCAGTTCACCAGATCAGAGTCCACCGCACCAAACCACTGCTCTTAACCACTATACCATGCTGGGTCCCAACTAGGAACCCATAGCTTCTTGTGGTACAAATCCCACAGGAAAATCAGGTGTTGTGTTGAGAAGTGCTTTGTTTTATTTAAGGGACCCATTCCACCCCAGCCAGACACAGGGTGGCTTTTCTCTGATTCTCCACTGGTCTCTCTCTTCATGCTTTGGTGTATTCTCTTAATAGTAATGTATGAAGTGGGAATAAAACAGATGTATCTATAGTTGGAGAATGGCTTTCAGTATTTGTCTGGCATCTTCTTTTCCCCTCATCAGAGTTCTGGTATTTTGCTGGGTCTGGAACAGCTCTTTTTTGAGTTTAATCGCTTTGTAATCTTCCCCTCTTTGTTAACGTTGGACAGGACGATGGAGTTCTTTGTTTTCTTAGTTGAATTTATTTTCAGGCGGAAAAAGGGTTGGCACTTAATCGTAAGCGGCTCTGGCTAATGAGCATGTCGTCACCTTTCCTTTCTTCACGCCAAGCTCACTTCCCTTTTGTCACTCTTGCGGCGTCGTGATTTGTTACTCCGCACAAATAAGATTAGCTGCGGACTCCAAATTTGTGAAAGGTTGAATGGGCTTGCCTTAGCTGTTAGCAACAAGGAAACATTCTCTGACATAAGCACAAAAGAAAAATGAGGATTGGTGACCAAGAGGATGGCGAAGGGCCACGGCTTAGGGGTAGAGCACATGGTTTGGCTGACAAAAGGTCCCAGGTTCTTGGCACCTCATGTTGAAAATGATCATAGCTAGCAGTTTGAACCTCTGGAAGAGCAGCGTGAACATGAGAAGAGTTCTGCTATATTGGACCAGTGGTCCATCTAGCCCAGCAGCCTTTTTCAGGATCCTGGACACAGAGGATGAGGCTCTCCCCTGATGCTGTTTCATCCAATTTAAAGAGGCCCTTCCAAAGCTATTCATAGGTCTTTTATGCATGGCTGTTTCACTCGCCGTCACTCCTCCAGTGACTTCCGATAGTTATGCGTGCTGTTTCTGACCGTCAGATGTCCCCTCACTCTCTTCCTGCCTTTCCCCGCATTTTGCCCATGTTTTCAAATTCGAGATGAAAAAGGTCTCTGAAAACACGAGCCAAAACGTGGGGAAACGGAGGGGGGGAGAGCGAGGCGACCTCTGAAAGCCAGAAACAGCATCCATGATCAGCACAAAGACCTGAAGTTGACAGAGGGGTGACGGCGAATGAAACAGTCATGCATAAAAGACCATAATCTGCCTTGGGTTTCCATTATCCTAAATGGTTTGGTATCATTTGCAAACTTGACCATTACACTGCTCACAACCAAAATACATAATGTTACATAATACAAAATAAATAGCACAGGTGCCAGCGCTGATCCTGGCGGGACTCCACTGCTTCCTTCCTTCCATTATGAGAACTCTGCATTCATTCCTATGCTTTGGGGGGCCATGGTAGGGCAAGTGGTTTGCACATGGTGGGTCCTAGGCTCAGCAACTTACACCTACAGTTAAAATGAACTTTGGAGGCAGCTAAGAAAGTCCTTAGTCTGAAGCAATCACATGAACACATGAAGCTGCCTTATACTGAATCAGACCCTCGGTCCATCAAGGTCAGTATTGTTTACTCTGATAGATAGATAGATAGATAGATAGATAGATAGATAGATAGATAGATAGATAGATAGATAGATAGTTTATTTGCGGCCCTTGGCCAGATCAAACAAGATACATGGACTAAAATGGTCGTACCGACAAAGGTTTACAGTCCGAGTCTTAAGTCACTTAATAAATAAATAAATAATAAAATAAATAACATCCAAGTTACATCTGCCATTTGGACTAAGACTGTGGCAACAAATTTTCATTGCAGCCATACAAAATTTTGCTACCTGAGAGGTGATTGAGGGATTATCTCCTTGTAGGAGCTTTTCTATTTTTTCTCTTTCCCTGTCGGGTCCCATTCTCAGTATGAGAGGCTCAATAAACTTAGAACGGGGTATAGTGTAAAAGTTACAGTTCAGGAGAACATGTTCAGTGGTTTCTAAATCCCTGGATTTGCAGGGGCATAGTCTCTCTGCCCTGGGTATCTTCTTGAATTTCCCCTCTAACATAGCAGAGGGTAAGGCAGCGTACCTAGCCAAGGTAAAAGCCCTCCTAAATAACGGATATAGGCTGTCGGTGCAAGGATAAATTTGGAGTGTGGGGGGAGCCATAAATAGGGGCACTCTTGCTAGATCTACTTGTCGCTTGATATCTTTAACCCTTTGGTTTATAGTTGACTTAGCTTGATCCCACCCTAACTGAAGTAGTGCTAGGGGGTTTACTCTGACTGGCAGTGGCTCTCCAGGGTCTCAGGCAGAGGTCTTTCACATCACCTACTGCCTGGTCCTTTCAACAGGAGATGCCAGGGATTGAACCTGGGACCTTCTGCATGCCAAGCAGATGCTCTGCCTCTGAGCCCTCCCCATCCTGGTTAGACAAGATAAACAGGAAGCTGCAGTTGGAAGGGACCATAGCATTCCAGTTCTGTTTTACCTGCACTGGCTTCCAGTTTGCTTCTAGGCCCAATTGAAGGTGCTCCTACTGAACTTTAAAGCCCTGCAAATCTTGGGATTTGCATATTTTAAGGACTGCCTACTCCCATATGAACCTGCCCACCCATTACAGTCATCTTCAGGGTCCCTGCTTCAGGGAGGGGCCGTGGCTCAGTGGTAGAGCATTTGCTTGGCATGCAGAAGGACATAAGAAAAGCCATGCTGGATCAGACCAAGGTCCATCAAGTCCAACAGTCTGTTAACACAGTGGCCAACCAAGTGCTTCTAGGAAGCCCACAAACAAGACAACTGCAGCAGCACCATCCTGCCTCAGGTCCAGTCCCCGGCATCTCCAGTTAAAGGGACTAAGCAAGTAGGTGATGTGAAAGAACTCTACCTGAGACCCTGGAGAGCTGCTGCCAGTCTGAGTAGATAATACTGACTTTGATGGACCAAGGGTCTGATTCAGTATAAGGCAGCTTCATGTGTTCATGTGTATCCCCGTAATCTGAGACTACATCAGTGATAACACGAGAAAGGGCGGTCTCAGTTGTGGCACCAAAACTATGGAATTCCTACCCAGGGAGATTCGTCTGTTCCCTTCTATCATTGTCTTCCACCAGCGGGTGACGCCTTTTCTGTTTTGCTTGCCGTTCGTTCACTGACTCTCCTTCCTGTTTAAGTGTTTTGTTTAATGTTGCTTTTGTTTTAAGTGTATATATTTTTAAAGCCAGTTTTAATGCTTTTGGTTGTTGGCTGCCTTGGGGACCCTACCTTGCATGGAAAGGTGGCATGAAATGTTATAAATTAATAAGCAGTCTGGCAGTATAAAACAACTACGTATGTTAGGTGTCAGGATACTTAAGGATGTTCTCCTATTTAATAACGACAGTAATCTTTGTAATTTCGAAAAGTGCCTGCACAATCAGATGAGGCACTATGCAGTAATGAAATTAAAAAGACCACCACCACCCCATGGCCTTGCTAGGATTTTGGGAGTGTGCAGAGCAACTTGTGGCCCTTGCTCTGCAGCGAAGGACCTCATTGAATGTAAAAATCTAGCACACCAGGGAGAAAGATTTGAGCAGGTCTCTTTTCTACATCCTGGAACATTAATACATGTGACCTCCTGTCTGCAGTCTGAAGCAGTGTCCTCTGAAGTAGTGTCGGTTTGAAGTAGTGTCCTCTGCTGCCTCACTCCTTTGTGTGTGAAGCCAAGCTTGGAAGAGAAATACTATGGGCTAAACCCTGGTATTACCCTGCTACTTTTAAAAATCAGAACTGCTTTTGGATCTCTGCCAGAATTCCAGAACACACCAATAGGGTTAGTTGCGGCCCTTTCCAGACTATGGTTGCCAACTCCAAGTTTAGAAATACCTGGAGATTTTTGGGGTGGAGCCTGAGGAGGGCGGGTTTGGGGAGGAGAGGGGCGTCAATGCCATAGAGTCCACTTGCCAAAGCGGCCATTTTCTCCAGGTGAATTGATCTCTATCAGCTGGAATAGAATCATAGAGTTGGAAGGGACCACCAGGGTCATCTAGTGCAACCCCTGCACAATGCAGGAAATTCACAACTACCTCCCCCCACACCCCCAGTGACCCCTACTTCATGCCCAGAAGATGACCAAGATGCCAAGATCAGTTGTAATAGCAGATCTCCAGCTAGTCCCTGAGGTTGGCAACCCTACTCCATCCCCTTGTAACCAGGCTACCTGTGGGGCCTGGATCGTTGCTCCCTCCCCATCAAACCTGGCTGTTGTTTTCCTCACTTTCCCCCCACATCATGGCCGTCACTCCCTCCTCGCCATGGCTGCGCTGGAGGAAATGGAGTGTGACTTTCTCGCATTCCTCATTGGCGCCACCAGGACTAAAAGGAGCACAAAAGAATTACTGTTCTGCTCCTGCCAGAAAATGGGGTGGGGGGAATCACCCAAGAAGCCCCTGCAATGTTGCAAGGGCCTTTGCGCCGATTGGGATGGGTGCTTGGAGAAAGTAGCCAAGTGCGCTTCTCTTGTGCCCTGTCTCCACCAGAGTTGCCAGACGTTCACCCATTGGATTGGGAAATGGGAGATGGATGTAACATTTCTCTTTTGGGCTGGGCACTCTTCCAGGGAGTGGGCTTTGGTAGTACTCAACCATGCCACCCCCGGTGCTGGCCCCATACTGCTGGCTGATTCTTCAAAAGTCTGGCATTGTGAAGTTTCTGCTGCATGGCCTTGTCACTCAAGTGTCCTCCTTTCTGTCCAATGTTCTTTAGGGCTTCCCAGGCGACATTGGCCCACCAGGACAAAACGGACCTGAAGGCATTAAGGTGAGCAGTGCGGAGAAACCAGACGTTGCGTCGAGTGGGCCAGAGCCAATGAAAACACAGGAACCAAGAAAGGAGGCTTGGAGGGAGGCAGTCGAGAGGAGAGAAAAACCCCTGGAGATCCCTGTGGATACTTCTGGCCAAATTTCTGGTTTTAAGGATTTGTTTGTATTGAGATGCCTCCAAGCGCCGGAGTGGGGTTTTTTTTTCTGCATCAGAGTTGACGTTGGACAGCGTCCCATGGCAGCACGCGCTGGCAAGCGATCGTTTCTCCGTGCTTCAATGGGCCCTCAATAGCTTGTGCATTTCTCTTGTTTCTGAACTTCTTCTCATCTGTCGTAGGGGAAGCCTGGCGCACGGGGATTACCTGGCCCAAGGGGACAAGTTGGCCAAGAGGTGAGAAGTTAGCAGAAAATACTAAAGCTGCATCTTCCTGGGCTGCTTCAAGATGCCCGCCCTACGTGCCTTAGATTGAGTCTGTATGTAAGAACACAAGCAGAGCCCTGCTGGATCAAACCAATGTTTCATCTAGTCCAGGATCCTGCTTTCCACAGTGGCAAAAGAGATGCCTCCAGGGAAGCCTGTCCTGGCACTCAAAGGGCAAAACCTTCCTGTTTTCGCATGCCAGCAGCTGTTATTCAGAGGTAAAGCGCTATTGAACTTCGATTCACAGACAAGAGGTCTCTCGATGGTTATTAGCTGTGATGGCTAAAGAGAATAACCATTGAGAGACCTCTTGTCTGTGCATTTGTGTAGTCCCCTTTTAAAACTGTCTGAGCCAGTGGCCACTGCCATGTCTTTTTGCGGTGAATTTCATTTTGCATACTGTGAAGAAGTACTTTTTGTCTGTCCTGTATCCTACCACTCATCAATTTATTTGGGTGATCCTGAATTCTAGTTTTTTGAGAGGGGAAACACTCTTTCTATTCATTCCGAATTTATAAACCTCCTTCATCTTCCCTCCTTCTCATGCCTTTTTGCTAACCAAAAAACCCCAGACTCTTTAGCCTTTCCTGAAAAGGAAGGTGATCCAACTCATTGTTTTGATCCAGTGCCAATTGAAAATTTTAAAGTGGAAAATCTTTAATATTTTCTGTTGCAGTGTCTCTCTAGAATCTCAGACAAAGCTTTTCCAAGTTGTGCCAACTGAGTATTTTAAATTGGAAAATCTTCAACTCAGACAGGCCTCCACAGTATTTTGCAGAGTCAGGGGTTTATGTATTCTTTGTCTGTGGTCCTATTAAGAATGCATAGAATCTGATTTCTTGGTACAAGATATGATAATTAGGTATTTCAGCCTCTTTTTTCTTTTACTTTTTGGAGGAGGAGTAGTAGTTGGTTTTTATATGCCGACTTTCTCTACCACTTAAGGAAGACTCAAACTGGCTTACAGTCACCTTCCCTTCCCCTCTCCACAACAGACACCCTGTGAGGTAGGTGGGGCTGAGAGAGCTGTGACTAGCACAAGGTGGCTTCATGCGTAGGAGTGGGGAAACTAACCCGGTTCACCAGTTTAGCCTCCACTGCTCTTGTGGAGGAGTGGGGAATCAAACCCAGTTCTCCAGTTCAGAGTCCACCGCTCCAAACCATTGCTCTTAACCACTACACCACGCTGGCAAGTTTCTAGCCTTTATGGCCAGTTTGAGTCTTCCTTAAGTGGTAGAGAAAGTCTGTACTTGTCTATATCTAGTAGTCTCTGCAGCTCACTCTAACATCCAGGTTCTGTGTGCTCCTCAGGGTGATGAAGGGCCTGTAGGACCACCTGGAATTCCAGGGCTGGAGGTAAGATACGTGCGTGCGTGCACTGCAGCTTTTGGGGATGGTGCATTTGGGAATGCACAGTGATCCAAACTCCCCTCCTTCTTTTGGTTGCTGCTGACTCTGACGAGTGTCTTTAGTGCTCAGATTTAGTTCTGATAACTTCTCCTCTCGCCCCACTCCCAGCTCTTCAGATGTCACAACAAGCCAAATCAAAATTTTATCTCTGAAACAGTGAGAGACCTGTCTGATTCCCTTGTCTACAAGGTCTTGTCTAGAGATTTGTGAAGTTGTGAAATTCAACTGGCTGTCAGGAATGTGTTGCTGAGCTGACTTTAAAAAAAATCTGTCTTTTATTACTTTTAATAGAAAATGCCAACCAGCAAAAAGCTTGAAACAGCTGTTCAGGATTTTGGATCTGGATTATGGATCCTTTAGACATTTTAGGAACAGGCTTCCATCCATTCATGCCTCTATAACCCTACAAAAGAAAATGGAGTGGTTCTCCAATGTAGACTTGGGTTCTTGCAAGCTGGCATGCTGACTTCATATTTGGAAAGAGTTTCCATTTGATTTTCTATGTGTTAATTAACATCTTGACGTGGAACATCTGGAAGATGGCTGCTTCCATCAGCAGAAAACCAAAACGCATCTTGTCATTCTCTGGGATAGGATAGGGTTCGGTAGCAGAGCATGTGATGTGGGTGTAGAAGGCCCCAGTTAAAAGGACTGCAGGAAGCAGACCTTTCTCTGAGGACGGCTGTCAGTCAAAGTAAACCGTACTGAGCTAGGATGGATCAGTGGACTCGGTATAAGGCAGCTTCATATATTCACATTTTCCTTGTCACAGAAGTAAGTGCAAACTTATGAAGACTGTCAGTAATTCTGCTTTTTTAAGTTGTTATTGTCATTGTTTCCCCCCCAATAAATTTTTTTTTAAAAGATGTAAGTGCAAACATCAGCATATACAGCTAAATAAATATAAACATGCTGGAGAACATCCAGGCAATGGCTACCAATAATAATGATATTACTAATATCTCATAACATATGCTCAGACACATGAAAGTACCTTGTGAAATAACAAATGCAGGTCAATGGGGTGTGCCAAGTAAACCATGTACTCTAATATTCTATGTTACACATAGTTAAATGCATTCCAATGGCAATATGGACTAGGAAAACAATTAAACGTTGGTAATGTAAAAGTCATAGTCCATATAGTAGAGAAACAAGTTCAAAAGAAGGCAGCAACATCACTGGAGTCACATGAAGAGGTAGGTGTAATTCCAGTGTTAACGTAGAGAAAAGGGATTCACTCTGTCTCTTTTCTCCTGTTCTTAGACCAAGGTCTTGAACAATAAAACCTTAAAACTTAAATAAGACCCATCTCTAAAAACACCTCCCTTCATCTCTTCTCTGCCGCCTCCAAAAAACGAGCAACAAAATAAGTATGCTGAGGGTCGGAGTCCTCTAAGAGCATAGAGAAAAGGAATGGGATATCTAGATCATTCTGCCGTTCATGTACGAATTTCATCAGCCTTTCCTTTAACCAATGTTGCAATAGTAGGGAGACATGTAGCTACAATCTTCCCAACAGGTATACAATAGAGAATTGGACCAGTGTGTTTGTATTTATTTAGCCATTTGTGCTGATGTATTACCTTGGTTATACTCAGCATAGATCCTTTTTTATATTTGTTTCGCAATAGAAGTAAGTGCTATAGACTTTTGTGTGTGTCCATATCAGACATTGTATTGCTCAGATGAGTAGCCATGAAAAAGGTAAAAGTAGTCCTCTGTGCAAGCACCGGGTCATTCCTGACCCATGGGGTGACATCACATCCCGATGTTTACTAGGCAGATGTTTACGGGGTGGCTTGCCAGTGCCTTCCCCAGTCATCTACACGTTACCCCCAGCAAGCTGGGTGCTCGTTTCACCAACCTCAGAATGATGTAAGGCTGAGTCAACCTTGAGTCAACCTTGAAACTGACTTCCATCGGGATTGAACTCAGGTTGTGAGCAGAGCTTTTGACTGCAGTACTGCAGTTTACCACTCTGCGCCATGGGACTCGTGGGTAGCAATTAGTGGCAGGCAATTAGCTGACTGTAGAAAAGCGTAGACGTTTTCTGCACCCAGCTCATTGCCTTCAACTGATGGATCACACGTATTGTCTACATATGAGAGTGGACATTGGCAGGGGCCTCCTTAGGCTCATTTTGACCACCTCAGTTTTCCACTGACGCCACCATCTTGAATTGTCTTGCACAACCTGAGGCAGCTGCAGAGATTGACATCCTCTGTAATGATTTCTGTACATTTTTTCCCCCTTGGCCTTAATTTGGTCGGCCGCTTATTAGATTTTCTTCCTTTGTGTTTGTGACTTTTTCAGGGTCCACTTGGCAGGAAGGGCTTTCCAGGAAAACCGGGTCCTGATGGCTTAAAGGTAAAAAGAAGAGGTCAGGTTTAACCTGAAAGACAAGCTTGGGGGGGGGGGGAGAAATGGGATGTTAAAATTCTGTCGCTTCGGTTAACATGCCATGGGATCTGAAGCCGTTGCTTCCACCAACAATTTTTGCTCTCCTTTCTGCTTTTTTGCTCTGGAAATTCCGTCTCAGTGCGGTTTCTGTGGTAGAAAGAATGATGGCACATATTTTTTGAAACCACAGAGTTTTATTATTAACCAGCATGATCCTCTTTTGAAATCTCCACTCCCCCCTTTTTTCCATGAACCTCTCTCTGAGTTTCTGTCCCAAAACAGCAACAGCCACCCATCTCTCCCTGCTGTCTAATTGGATGCAGAATAGTTCCAGGGCATGTTTCCCTCCCTCCCCATTCTTCCCAGAGATAAAAATGCAATTCTTAAAATCCACAAAGGACAAGTCAGTCCTAACAGACCATCTGTAATCATGCTATGCAGCATCTGAGAGAACACAGCTGTTGTTGCTCCAAGACCCCCCTCCACCAGACATCCTGTGTTAATGCTGTGCTAATTGGATGCTCTGCTTAGCCCCCATCTCCCATGTCCTTTGCCCCTCATGCTTGCTTGCTTGCAGCTAGCTTGCATTTCTTCTGCTCTTCAACAGGTCAGGCAGTAATGCGTAGAGTGCTAGGAGCTGTACAAAGTATAAAAGTGATGTTTCTTCTGCCCCAGAAGGCCAATAATTTACTAAGGCTTATAGCTGTCAGACCATGGTGTCGGAAATAGCAAACCATGGCTTGCAGCTGGCCAGCGAAGCAGAATCGGGAACCGTGGTTTGAAGCAATTTGCTATTGCTTGGAGATGGTTACTGAATTAACCAAATTATGTTTTGGCTGGCAAACGACAATCAGGAATCACATTAATTGGAAAAAACATGGATTATATAAACTATGGTTTGATAGGATGTCTGAATTGACAACCATAATTTTATCCCTTGTTCTGCCTCTGGAGGCCACTGCAAACAGAAAAAGAAAAGCCGGCATGCATCTCTAAACCAGGATTAGCTTGTAAATTTTAAACTGACTGCTTTATTTAGGTTATAATCCATTCAAAGCATTATTTTCCATGATGGATTTGGTTGAGCTGTTACCAATGTATATATTGTATGTCTTGTGATAAGCACTATAATATTTGAAGAGGAGATCTTGAACCCATGGCGCTATATGTGGCATTCACGAGTGGCTGCAGCTCCCTAGAAAATATCCACCAGAGGTTTGCAAATGCACATACCATGTGGACATACAGTAAACATGGAGGAAATTGATCTGCTTTGTGAAGTGGCCCCAGGGTGACACTGGTTGTGTAGAAAAGCGGATCCCTTTGCAAACAATATCCCCAGGAAGAGCTCCTCTGCCATTGAAGCAAAACGACTTACTGGAACTTACTGTTTAGGGAAGAGGATGAGGTTAACCCTTTAATTGACATATATGAAATGTCATTGACCCATTATCCTTTCATAAAGGTAAAGGTAGTCCCCTGTGCATTACTGACCTATGGGGTGACGTCACATCCTGACATACTAGGCAGACTGTGTTTATTGGGTGGTTTGCCATTGCCTTCCTCAGTCATCTACACTTTACCCCTAGCAAGGGTACTCATTTTACCAACCTCGGAAGGATGGAAGGCTGAGTCAACCATGAGTTGGCTACCTGAAACCTATTTCCATCAGGATCAAACTCAGGTCATGAGCAGAGCTTGAACTGCAGTACTGCAGCTTATCACTCTGCGCTACTGGGCTCCTTTCATAGAGAGTATTCAAACCTTGGGAATAAGGAATTTAGCTTTGAACTTGATCGGACCAGTCCTGTGATGCCATGGACAAGTCATGTGTGAAACAGGAATAATCCAGACTTAAACATAAGAACATAAGAAAACCCATGTTGGATCAGACCAAGACCCATTAAGTCCAGCCATCTGTTCACACAGTGGCCAACCAGGTGCCTCTGGAAGCCCACAAACAAGACAACTGCAGCGGCATTATCCTGCCTGTGTTCCACAGCACCTAGTATAATAGGCATGCTCCTCTGATTCTAGAGAGAAAAGGTATGCATCATGACTAGTATACATTTTACTGGTAGCCATGAATATCCCTCTCCTCCATGAACATGACCACTTCCCTCTTCCTTCACACGTTTATTTTGAGTGCAGAAACAAAGTGGTACAATCCTGAGGAATCTGCTGTATAAATGGCAAAGTTGTAGAATACTGAGGAATCTGCTGTATAAATAGCTAACACTAGTCAGGAACTTGTAGAGGATCGCTGGACGGGGAGCAATTTGCAAATCGACCCTCCAAAATTTTCCCTTTCAGGATGGTGTAAGCTCCTGGGATCATATTCAGTCTGCACCAAAGCATTATTTGCATTTTGTTTTGTTTTGAATAATCTACAAAGTCATATTTTCTCTTGTGCCTGAGCCTCTTGTCTGTGGGTGGTCTGGTTTTGCTGATTTCATGATCAGATTAGGAGGCACTCTCTTTACTAATGGACATAGTGATGTTCTGTTATAATTCTCCATCTCCATTCAGGGTGAACCAGGGAATCCAGGCCGGCCAGGAAAAGTTGGTGAGCAGGTAAATAACTTTGGTTTCATTTGGTCAGTTCTATGTCTCTTCTTAGTCTGGTTATTTTCCAGCAGTGGGCTGTGTTTTGTGCCAAAAATTGCTTTATGTGTCCCTAGTTGTCAATGGATTTTAAAATACTGTCGTTATTTTACTTATTATTCTAATGTATTTGATTGAAAAAGTCAACTTCCTGCCTTTCTTTCTTGGCTAGCAAAGCACTGATCAATAAAGCCAAAGCCCAATAAAACAGCATTGTCTAAACTACTCATCCTTCAAATCACAATAAATGACAATTTGCAACAACCTAGTAAAAACATCTTAGTGCTCAAACCCTGGCCGCTTTAGCACTCAAACTGAAACCACCACCTGCTATATTCCATTTGAAGCCATGTCTCTTGCGTTGTTTTAGACTATCAAGAACCGCCCTGGAGATCACTGGTAAAAAAGTGAATACATCTTTAAAGATTTTTTAAAAAGATTATGTCCCTTTTGGGTTTACCCCCAGAAGTGCTGCATTGCCACGGCCGGTGTAGCACTCAAACTGAAACACTGGAGGCAATGGGGGATCCCCCCCTTTTTTTCTTTTTTTAACTTTTTTTTTTTTGCCTCTGCGGCGGCCAGAAAACCTCTGAGGAGGTGGCGTAGTTGCGCCATTCTCGGCCGCTGCGGATCTGGCCCCCCTTCAGGATTGGGCTGCCCGTATCAATGGTATTTGACTTGGCAGAGATTTTACTTGGGAGGGGTTGTGGCTCAGTGGTAGAGCATCTGCTTGGCATGCAGAAGGTCCCAGGTTCAATCACTGGCATCTCCAGTTAAAGGGGTTAGGCAAGTAGGTGATGGGAAAGACCTCAGCCTGAGTCCCTGGAGAGCTGCTGCCTGTCTGAGTAGACAATACTGACTTTGATGGACCAGGGGTCTGATTCAGTATAAGGCAGCTTCACGTGTTCATGTGTTCAAATATGATGCTAAATACACATATTCATATATGTTGAAAAAGTTGGATGAGATGTGTAGTGTCTGAATACATGTGGTGAAACTGCGAGGAGGCTAGATTCTAGTCCAATAGCACCTTTGGGACCAACAAGATTATCGGAGTATGAACTTATGAGAGTCAAAGCTCCCTTCTTCAGATACAAGTGGGAATGGAGATCTCTGAGCCCTTATATCCCAGTCAGAAGATGGGAGAGGTGCTGCAGAGAATGGAGTCAGAGTGCAAAGGTAGAATGCAAAATGTGATCAGCTTGATTAGAGCAGGGCGGAAATGCTTTGGGGCAGAAAATTAACATCTGTAGTGTGATAAGAATCCTTTGTCCCTATTCATCTGGGCAGAGGGTCCGTTCTTCTGAATTTGTGAATGAACTCTAAATTCGGCAGACTCGGATTGTAATCTACCCTTGAAATATCTGTTTGAGGACTGCCACTCTTGGGTCAGTAATGGAATGTCCTGGAAGATTAAAATGTTCTCCCAGTGGGTTTTGATTGTTGTGTTTATTTTAATGTCAGATCTACATCAGTTTATTCTTTTGTGTAGGGACTGACCTGTTTGTCCAATGTATAGAGTGGAAGGGCATTACTGACACTTTATATTGGAAGATGAGAGGCATAATCTTATTTAATGAAAGGCATAATCTAATCACGTTGTTCATGCCATAAGTGTGTGTGCGTGTGTGTGTGTAAAGGGCCGTCAAGTCGCAGCCAACTTACGGCGACCCCTTTTGGGGTTTTCATGGCAAGAGACTAACAGAGGTGGTTTGCCAGTGCCTTCCTCTGCACAGAACCCTGGTATTCCTTGGTGGTCTCCCATCCAAATACTAACCAGGGCTGACCCTGCTTAGCTTCTGAGATCTGACGAGATCAGGCTAGCCTGGGCCATCCAGGTCAGGGCCATAACATAAGGCAGGGAGCAAATTCAGTTTGGTATAGTTATTTTTTATTTTAAATGGCAAACTGTCAGCTGGAAAGTAGGCTTTTAATGCTGAATATACTGATTGCAGCAAAGTTTGCCTGGGCTTGGCTTTGGAAGAAGGTTGCTTCTCCTTCTCAGTCAAAGTGGTTACTAAAAATTCTGGATTGATAGCAATGCATTTAATGGAGACCTTCACAGAGGGCTTCTCAGTGGCTTCCCCTAAACTCTGGAATTCCTTCATCCAGGATGTTTTGTGGGGCTGGGGCTCTAGCTCAGTGGTAGAGCATCTGCTTTGTATGCAAAAAGTCCCACACTCAAGCACCAGGATCTCCAGTGAAAAGGATCAGGTAGCAGGTGATGTGAAGGACCTGTATCGGAGACCCTGGCTTGCTGCTCTCCACCACAGCAGACAATACTGAACTCGATAGGCCAGAGGTCTGATTCAGTATAAGGCGGCTTTCATGTGTTCATGTGACTTGCATTTAGCCCCCTCTTTACAGTCTTTTGACGTCAAGTTATTATTATTATTTTTAAAGTGTGGATAGTGGTGAATACGCCTGAGTCTAGATGAAAATGGGCTACAGCCTTCTTGTCAGATGAAGCTGGCAAAGTTTGCTCCCCTGCGTTAAGAAATCCCAGCAGTGGTGTTGCACTGAACATAGGATAGGCCATAGTTGAATGGCAGAACATCTGCTTTGCATGTTGGAGGTTCCAGATTCAGCCCTTTAATGTCCAGTTAAAGGATCTTGGGTAGTACATGTTGGGGAAGACCCTGGATGGACTCACTCATGAAAGCACTGAGCTAAGGCCACTTCATATGTCCATAACAAAATGGCCAGATATATGAACATCTGGATCAGAGGGGATTCATTTTAGTGGACATAGGTTCTGTGACATCAGATGATCCTGGCACCTCCTTTTAAAAGTATAGAGGATAGCACAAGCTGGTGTCATATGTTTATAAACTCTCTTTGAATTTCCCTCCTTGAACTAAAAGCCTGCATCAAGCCTCGTGCAATGACATGTCCCCATGATCCACTATGGGAAATGTCAAAAAATGAATAAATCAAACTCAGTAAGTGTGATTTTTAAAAATCTCTTTGAAATAAAGGACCTTTCAGATTCAGTCATGGTGCAGCTCTTATTCCCCCCCAGGAAATCAAATGCCCATGTGCAAAGCTCCCATGATAATTGCCTTATGGGAGTCATTGGGACAAACTCTACTGGACTGTAATATTGGACAATTCTGTGGTGGAGAAATGCAGAGGGCAGGAGGAAGGCATTCTTCCCTGTTGGCCTGAGGTGGAACCACAGACAGAACATGAAACAAGCACACGTCCTCTTCATGCTCGCTTGCAACTGTTAAATCCCTCGAGCATTTTTCAGCTTTGAAGCCTGGGAAACATTTTCCTTATTCCCACATGACCACATGGAGCAAATTGAGGTGTTTATGGCAAGACGGACTGAGACCGACTCAGCTTTTGGCCGAGGGCTCTATATTCTGTCCAGGGAGGTTACTGTGTGCTTGGTGATGGAGTTCTGTCTGGTTAGTTTTTGCTTTAAATCTGCTTTTCTTCTTCTTCTGTAGTTCTGTAGTCTCTTCTTCTTATACTACATCCCTCTCTGGAGATTGTTTCTCTCATGCCAGCCAAAGACATCCAAAGTACAGTTGAGCGAGGGTTTCCTTGTCAGCCTGAGAATTGTGCTTGGCTTCGATTGCAAGATCTTTTTTTTTTTTGTACTCATGCCTATTTTTTCTGCTATGACAGGAACAGTATTTCTAATCACATCAGTCATTTGCTAAGAACTGGAGACCAGTCTCATATCTTTACGGTTTAAATCAGAGGTCCTCCAGCAGAGGTAGGGTTGCCAGGTCTTGGTTGGGTTGCCAACTCCAGGTTAGGAAACTCTGCAGATTTGGGGATGGAGCCTAGGCAGGACAGGGACCTCAGTAGGGTACAATGCCATAAGGACCACCCTCCAAAGCATCCATTTTCTAAGGGAGAACTGATTCTGTAATCTGGAGATGAACTGTAATTCTGCGGGATCCCCAGGTCCCACCTGGAGGCTGGCACGCTTCAGCAGAGCCTTTGCTTTGCATGCAGAAGTCTCAGTCCCTGATCTCCAGCTAAAAGGAGCTGAGGAAGCAGGTTTTTCTTTCCATGATACCCCGGAGAATTACTGCCTGTCTAAGAAAACACTGCTGAGCTACTGTACTTTCTCAAAAGAAAGATGACCCTGAATTTAAGATGGTCTCTGTTAAAAAATGTATTCACAAAAAGGTATTACGTGCTTGTAATTTGTATGTGGATGTAAGATGACTCCCCCTTCTTTTTCTTGATGGTACTTGGGGGGGGGGGGAAACCTAGTCTTCCTTTCAGGTCTTCCTTTTTTGTTTTTTGGCATTCCCTCCGTCATACCTCCTTCCTGACCAATGTTTTAATTGGTGCTTTTATGCCTTTGAATGTTTCTATTTTTAATTTGTTTTAATTATGTGTGTTTGGGGGTGAGTTTAATGGTTTTTAAAGTGGATTTTATCATGTCTGTTTTGCAATGTTGGCCACCTTGGTGGACCTTATGGGAGCAGAAAGGTGTGATATAAATTTTGTTAATAAATAAATGCGGTAGTTGCTCCAGTGGTTTGAGTCAGTATAAGTTAGCTTCATATGTCAAAGGAGATGCTGTAGTTAGGTGGGGCCAGGAAGTCTCCCTGAGATACAACGGGAGAAAACGGCTCCTTTGAAGGGTGGACTTTATGGCATCCAACCCCCCACTCCCCAGACTCCAACCCCAAATCTCCAGGAATTTCCCAACCCAGAGTTTGTAAACCTAGGTGTAGTTCAGTGGTAGAGCTCATTCTCGAAATGCAGATGATCCCTGGGTGAATGAGTGGCATGGCCAATCAAAGATTCTTAGCAGCTGTTGGGAATGACCTCCATGTTGCCTGAATTCCTGGAGAGCTGCTGCCAGTGTAATATTTCTGGGCGCACAGAAAAAGGAACAGGAATTGTTTGAACAAGGAATGGTTTGAAACCACTTTAACATGAAGAACTTTAACATGAAGAACAACTAATACATCTTGTAAAGTCCTTTAAGTCCTGTTGTAGAACAACCAAAGGTCATGTGATCTTAGGCCAAGGTCACAAATGACCAATTCCTTCACATTGTAAAATGTGAGATAATGTCTCTAAATTGTAAATTCTATCAGAACAGTACTCTGCCCAATGGTCTGATTTGGTATAAGGCCGTTTCATATGTTCCAGTGTACATTTGGGTACGAGAAGACATTGGCCTTTTATGCAGGAACTTTTCCCCATGGTTACCCCTGCTGACTGCTTCGGGGCTTCCTTTTGATTATGCATACCCTTTCCGCCCATCAGAAGTCGCCTCGCTCTTCCCGTGTGTTTTGCCCACGTGCTCCAGATTCTGGCTAAAACCACCTGGAAAACACAGGCAAAACGTGCAGGGAGAGCGAGGCAACCTCTGATGGCCAGAAAAGGCATGCATAATCAAAAGGAAGCCCCGATTGCTGGGGGTGACCACAAGGAAACATCCCTGCATAAAAGGCCAATATTAGGGGAGGTGCAGTCCCATCATCAATAGACGTTAACCCTCGAGTTGTAGTTGTGCTAAAAATAAGAACAGGTAGACAACACGCTATTTGAACTTTTGGGGAAAGATGAAATACCATTTGTCACTGTTGATCTTCAGATCCACTCCAGGCATTCCCTGAGTAAGAAATGTAAGAAAAGAAAACACAGCTGGTCTCCGCTGACTGCCACCAGTCCGAGGCTATGAAAGCCAAGCACTATTATTTTTTAGTCAATTAGTTTCTGTCTAGAAATATCACACTGGAAAATTTCTATTTCCTTACCAATTATGTCATTAGAAGAAGAATGTTGCACTGTTTTGCAATCAAAATGTGTTTCCTTTCTCTTTTCCTTGCAACTGCAGCTTTGTTGGTGAGAACTATGGTTGTCTGGCTCATTTTGCTGGGAGTTTTTGGAGATGGGCAATCTCCGGGTCCAAGGAAAACACGTTCCTGGGAATCAGTGATCATTGCAGGATTAACAATGTGGCTTTTAAGTGCTGATTCAAAGGAGCAGTTAACATGATAGTCTTATGTGGTGGCTCCACCACACGTGGTTAGGGGCATCTGTCTACCCTTGAACGCTTCCTGATGTCCACCCAGTGTCTCCCACACACACCCTACTGAAATATTTCCTTTTCATGTTGACGTCTGGATGAGGAATGCCACTCACGTGGGGAGGTGCAGTTCTGCTTTCTGGTAACATGTGGGGACTGGGCCAACTGGAGGGACAACCAGGAGGGCTGGGGTTGCCAGCTCCAGGTTGGGAAATACCTAGAGATTTGGAGGGCAGAGTCTGAGGAAGGCTGGGTTGGGGGAGGGGAGGGACTTCAATGCCCTAGAGTCCAATGGCCAAAGCGGCCATTTTCTCCAGGGGAACTGATTTATGTCGCCTGGAAATCAGTTGTAATAGTGGGAGATCAGCCACTACCTGGAGGTTGGCAACCCTAAGAAGGGCCCTTTGTAGGGTTGCCAACATCCAGGTACTAGCTGGAGATCTCCCAGTATTACAACTGATCTCCAGCCTATAGAGATCAGTTCACCTGGAGAAAATGGCCACTTTGGCAATTGGACTGAATGGCATTGAAGTCCCTCTCCAAACCCCTCTCTCCTCAGGCTCCACCCCAAAAACCTCCCGCCGGTGGTGAAGAGGGACCTGGCAACCCTAGTCCTTTGGCCTGAGCCTCAAGCTTGACGGGAGCCTCAAATTTAAAAACTTGTAAATTTGTTGGCATTTGGTAAGTTTTATCACTTCTCTTGATGTGCAACATATTTTTATTATGGCTAGGTACCTCAAAAGCTGGAAGCGGCATTGAGCCTTTCTGGTCTTATGAGAGGACCTGCTTAGGGAGAGTAATTATGCAGGCATAGACAGCAAAATTCCCCTTTGCACAGTTAGTTTCCAGTTTTCCATCGGAACCTATGAAGTTGCCTTAAACCAAGTCAGACCGTTGGTCCACCAAGCTCATTATTTAGTTTACTCTGCCTGGCAGCAGCAAGGCTGAACTACAGCCTGGAGAAAAGTATCCTTTCCCTTTAAGAGAGTTCTAAAGAGAGTCTCAGCTATTTACCAGATGATATAATTTCGCTCCATGTCATGAAAAGCTTCACCTGCCCATTTCCACACATGAAGCCTCTGCTATAAAGGGACAAAGCCCTGACCCGGATAGCCCAGGCTAGCCTGATCTTGTCAGATCTCAGAAGCTAAGCAGGGTCGACCCTGGCAAGTATTTGGATGGGAGACCTTCAAGGAATGCCAAAGGTGTGATGTGGAGGCAGGCAATGGACAACCACCCGTAAGTCAGATGTGACTTGATGACCGAAAAGAGGGGGCAGGACATTTTCAGTGCAATCCTAAGGGGGAGGTTGAAAGGGCTTTGGAGGCTGCGTGGCCTTGGCGCTGGCGTAAATGCCACTTGCACCATCCAAATGGGCATTTACACCAGCACCGGGCCACTTACGCCGGCACCAGGGAACAGCGCAGCAGTGTCATGCATGGGCGTCAGCACAGCTGCTGCGGAAGCATACCTCCAGTGTAGGGGCTCTCGCCAGTGCCAAAGGTGGTGTTCCCAGGGGCAGGGCTGACATAGCTCCTAAGCCCTTTCGCCCCAGGAACTCCCCCTTTGGGTGGCATGAACGGTATTGGGGTATTTTCCTGGTCGGGTTGCTGGCCGCAGCACAGCAAACCACAGGAGGCGGCTGGCTGTGCTGTGACTGCACCGTCCCTGGCCAAGGCGCAGCTACCCTCTCCCCCAGGGTTGCATTGCCTGTCTGTACGTTGTTGGCAACCCTAGCAGCAGCTTTGCAGGATCTTAAGTGGGAAAAGGTCTTTTCCCAGCATGTGAGGCCCTTTAAGTGGAGATGCCTGGGACTAGACCTGGGATTTCTGTCATGCAAGCCACCTGCTCTGCCACTGAGCCATAGTTAAGAACATAAGAAAAGCCCTGCTGGATCAGACCAAGGCCCATCAAGTCCAGCAGTCTGCTCACACAGTGGCCAACCAGGTGCCTTCCTCAGAAAAATAAGTTTATGCTGGGCTGTATATATTCTACATTCCTACAGCAGTATGCAATTCATCGCTGGGCACAGAATTCTGCATTCTGAGAATTTTTCATCTTTAATTTTGCTCATCTTTAATTCTTCGTCTTTAATTTAGCAGATTCTTCATGTACTTTTGGAAATTCTTCTTTTATTGGGGAAACAATCTTGTAAAGTATGTGAATATCTCAGAAGTATTGTTTGAGTGAAGTAGAGGCAGGCTCAGTGCCATTTTAGTTGGCAAGGTGGTAGGGTTTTAGTATCCTGTTGTGTCTGGCACAATAAAATAAGCATATATCCGTGATTTGCGTAGAGTTGGAAGGGGCCATACAGGCCATCTAGTCCAACCCCCTGCTCAGTGCAGGATCAGCCTAGAGCAGGGGTCTCAAAACTGCGGCTCCAGAGCCGCATGTGGCTCTTTGGCCCGTTGAGTGCGGCTCTCCGAACTTGGTTCGGAGCCCCTGCACTTGCGCCTGCTCGCGCCAGCAGCCGGGCTGCGGAGCCGGCGCGCCTGAGAGAGAGAGAGAGCGGTCAAGTGGGTGCACTGTCTCTCCCCCTCCCCACCATAGAGAATGGCTGGGTCGCCCTTTCCCTTGCCCTAAATGGTTGGGAGGCTAAAGCCTCCCCTCCCCTCTAGCTGCGTGATTGCTGGGCGGGCGGCTCGGTGGTTCCTGGCCCCCCCGCCTATCAGCTGTTGGGCAGGGCGGGCTTCCTTTGGTAGACCTGGCCTCTGGCTGAGTCCCATTGGGAGGCCATGTCTACCCACTGGCTTGCTTGGCGGTAGACCTGGACTCCGAGGAGGGGAAAAAGTCCCCCTTCAGAGGCCAGGTCTACCAATTGGCTTCTATGGGCCTCCGGAGGCCAGGTCTACTGCCAAGAAAGCCAATGGGTAGACCTGGCCTCCCAATGGGACTCAGCCGGAGGCCAGGTCTACCAATAGGCTTTTATGGCGGTAGACCAGGCCTCCAGACGAGGACTCCGGACGGGGAGGGGGAAATGGCAGGGACTTACAATTTAATTATCAAGTTTTATTCAGTGTACCTATAGTTTAATTAAGACTTAAAACTTTAATTAAAGTTTATTCAGTTAATAAACAGTGTACCTACCTATATAGTTTAAGTTTGAGAAATATAGCTCTCAAAAGAAATCTCAATCTTTGTACTGTTGATATTTGGCTCTTTTGACTAATGAGTTTGCCGACCCCTGGCCTAGAGCATCCCTGACAAGTGCTTGTCCAGCCTCTGCCTAAAGAATGCCAGTGAGGGGGAGCTCCCCACCTCCCTAGGTAGCTGATTCCACTGTTGAACAACTCTTACTGTAAAAAACCTTTTTCCTAATATGCAGCTGGTACCTTTCCGCCTGTATGTATATAAAACCTGTATAGAGTTATATGTTGTAAAATCCTCTAGTATACATTTTTTCTTAACTAAAGGGTTGACGAAATATTTCATATTGCATGTTAATTTATAACAGTTCTAATTTCAACATGCAAAATGTCCCTGGGGAGGATTAGTGCCTGGTAAAACTCTTTGATGACTAACACATTTATGAGTGTTACTGTGGACTAGATGTTCCCTCAGATACTTAGTTCTCCTAAAATCTTTCATGAGTTTCTTGTCACATAAGGGAATATTCTCTAGCAAATACTAATTTATAAAAATACTTCTTTTAGACCCTCACATTATTAGAAGACTACATATAATCCTGTCACATTCATGTTTCCCCTTGTTCATGAGTAATTTCTTCCTGCTGAAGCCAAGGCTTTTAAATAAGCAGACTGTAGCTTGCAATTTGGATAGTCTCTGCTAGCTAAATTGGGTTTAAGAATGGAAGCTTCCCTTTTGAAATCAGTAATATTTGAGTAATCTAAGATGTAAGAACTGGCTGAATGGTAAACTATTCCTAATATGTTTGTGGTGGTGACAATCATATCTCAAAAGGGTGTTTTTATCTGTGTGTTTTTTAAAATAAAGACTCATATAGAGTTTATCCTTTTCCCTTAAGACCATGACACCTAAAAAATTTTCTCGTTATCTACACAGGTCAAATTTAATATTTTCATCCTGTACATCTAACCCAGGGATGGGGAACCACCAATCATGAAATTTTAACAAACGTCTATGGTCACAATATTGTCGAAGGCTTTCACGGTCAAAGTTAATTGGTTCTTGTAGGTTATCCGGGTTGTGTGACGGTGGTCTTGGTATTTTCTTTCCTGACGTTTCGCCAGCAGCTGTGGCCGGCATCTTCAGAGGAGTAACGCTGAAGGACGTCAGGAAAGAAAATACCAAGACCACGGTTACACAGCCCAGATAACCTACAAGAACCAATTCTATGGTCACCTTTCCATAATAAAAAGACATCATCGAGGTATCCTTTAATGATACAACTATGGAAAGGGTTATTAGCAGAATAAATAAATTTATCTTTAAAATTGCACACATATAAATTGGCAACTTCTGGGACCACTGATGAGCCTATTGTAATGCCTTTAACTTTCAAATATAACATGTTAAATGAGAAGTTGTTTGTGAGCACTATTTAAAGTAAAGATAACAAGAAATGAGTTGGAGGATTCCTGTTATTTCTCCTGTATAAGGTTTCTTCTGTAATACATACTGCTTCTCTCTGGGGAACATTTGGGTAAAGTGATACTACATCTTGTGTGACCAAAAGTATTCCCGTGTTTATATTAGATATACTGTCCAGTGTGTTAATAAAATCAGTAGTCTCTTATTGGAAGTTAAGAGGCAATTCGATAATCCATCAATAATCGGTGGCGTCACTTTCAGGTTTTAGCGGGAAGCGACTTGGATAGCTACGTGGCGTCTTTTCCCCCCATGGACCACAAAACAGGGAAAAATACCCTGCCAACCCCCCCCCCCCAAAACACAGTAAACCAAAAAGACTGAGAACACACACATGTACATACACACAAACCAGAAAAAGAAGTATGCAATACATGAATAAATATATATAAATATGCAATATATAAATGTATGTTCTATTCTTCATGACATGAATTAGATATGACTGTGCTAATTATGGTTGTAAGCCACTGATGAAGGCTTTGTGCTAGAAGGCCTTTGGCATTCTGCTTTATTTTATTTGGCATTGTGTGTTATCTTATTGTATGTGCGCATTTGTTTCCTGTTTTAGATTAGTTTACATATTAAATTACCGGTGTTATGTTTTGTGCACATAATTGTTCATTGATATATTGCCGCATTCTACTTTTTTCTGGGTCTGTTTTTGTGTGTGTGTTCTCAACTTTGTTCCCCATGCCCTGTCCCCAAAATCTTCTGGGAATTGTAGGCAACCCTAAGTAATCCAACACCACACAGTCTGACCATAAGAAGAAGAGTTGGTTTTTATGTGCCAACTTTCTCTACTTTTTAAGGAGAATCAAATCGGTTTACAATCTCCTTCCCTTCCTCTCTCCACAACAGACACCTTGTGAGGTAGGTGGGACTGAGAGAGTTCAGAGGGAACTGTGACTGGCCCAAGGTCACCCTACTGGCTTCATGTGTAGGACTGGGGAAACCAACCTAGTTCACCGGATTAGTGTCTGCCGCTCATGTAGAGGAGTGGAGAATCAAACCCAGTTCTCCAGATTAGAGTCCACCACTCACATGGAGTGGGGAAACCAACCCAGTTCACCAGATTAGAGTCTACCACTCATATAGAGGAATGGGGAATCAAACCCAGTTCACCAGATTATAGTCCGTCACTCACGTGTAGGAGAGGGGAATCAAACCCGGTTCTCTAGATTAGAGTCCACCTCTGTTAACCACTACACCACGCTGGCTATAATATAAGTTTTAGCCCCGCTGGCTATAATATAAATTTTAGCCTGGGGAGTGTTTCAAACACGCAGAATCACGGTTCACTGCATTTCTGCATGGCTCAAAGTGTAACACCTATATTCCCGGAGTATCTAATGCTGGTTCCCTCTTGTTCTCATAAGCATAGCCTGTTTGAGACCAGCTTAGCATTCTGCACCATTCATTGGCTGATCTGATATCATATCTCTCAGTTTAGACCAGTGGTTCCCAACCTTTTTTTGACCAGGGACCACTAGGACTTTTTTGTTCAGTGCAGGGACCCCAAGGTTCAAAATTAAAATTCGGAGAATTTGAAAATAAACTTTAATCATAACTGTTAGTTAAACATTAAACTTAGAATAATATTTGAATATATATTTTTATAATAGAGAACTTTTAATTGAAAATATTAATTTATTATGGGTTTATAACTTCGTTTCGCGGACCTTAATTTAGTTCTCGTGGACCCCTGGGGGTCCATGGACCCCTGGTTGGGAACCAGTGGTTTAAAAGAAAGATGTAGCAAAAGCAAGAGTGTAAACACAGCCTGGTCTGGCCTATGGTCTTGAAATGCCTGCAATTTGTTCCCGGTCTGGTGTGCGTTGTGGCTCTCTCAGGCACCGAGCACAAAAGGCCCAAGTGTGGTTTTAAAGCAGGACCAGCTGGCTGCATAGGGGGAGGCCTTTGCCCGGGAGCAATTGTGTCTTCGCTGGTAGCCAATCTGGAGCTTTGGGCAGCGTGAAAAGGTTGCTGGGCTAATTCATCCAGCCAGGAGAAGTCAGGAGATGAGTGGAGGGGATTGTTCCCCCACCACCGCTGTGAGCAAATAAAGCAGAAAATCAATTTTGCCTTCTTTCCTTTGTTTTCTTTTCAGGGTCTGATGGGCTTCATTGGTCCGGTAGGGGAACCCGGAATAATCGGGGAGAAGGTAAGAATGAATTGCAAATGAACCAGCTACGCTACCTTCAGGGAGTAAGGGGAATGCTTTGGACAGAGTGTATCAGGCAGTGAATTCTCCGCACTAGAATAACATAAAAATTATTCCACCCACATTATTCAGGCTTTGGGGGCTCTCTGGGCAAGAGGCCCTCAGTGGGGGGAACTTAGGGTTGCCAACCCCCAGGTACTAGCTGGAGATCACCTGCTATTACAACCGATTGCCAGCCGATAGAGATCAGTTCCCCTGGAGAAAATGGCCGCTTTGGCAATTGGACTCTATGGCATTGAAGTCCCTCCCTTCCCCAAACCCCACCCTCCTCAGGCTCCACCCCAAAACCTCCCACCGGTGGCGAAGTGGGACCTGGCAACCCTGGTGAATCTCCTCCCCATCCCTTGCTTCCCAGTGGCTGCTTCTATTCATCCTCTTTGCTGTTGCCGTTAACTTGCCCGCTCTGGACCAGAGGGAGCAAACAGATGAGCAAATGGGTGGTGATAGCAAAGGAGTCCAGGGCTCTGCTCAGTGGTGGCCCCCTACCAGGTTATGGAGTCAACCAGCGTCTAACTGCTCGGGTTGCCAACCTCCAGGTGGTTAGAAAATCTGCAACGGAGTCTCCAGTACAAAAGTAGCAAAAAATTCTTATTGGCGCTTGCACATATGACATCAACAATACAAGAGTGAAAGATACATATAAGAACAATCAAAGTTATATAAAGTATGTACAATCTAAGTAAGGTGCGGTCTCAGTGCGATTGCCATGTTCTTTCAAGTAAATGTTGTATTTTCTTCAAAAAGTCCAATAGTAGGTACTATCCCAAAAGCACCTTACTTAGATTGTACATACTGTATATAACTTTGATTGTTCTTATATGTATCTTTCACTCTTGTATTGTTGATGTCATATGTGTAAGCACCAATAAGATTTTTTGCTACTTTTGTACTGGAGACTCCATTGCAGATTTTCTAACCATTGGTATTGGCACAGAGGTGCCTGTTTTGTATTGTCACCTCCAGGTGGTGGCTGGAGATCTCCCACTATTACAACTGATCTCCAGGCAATAGAAATCAGTTTCCATGGAGAAAATAGCCGCTTTGGCAATTGGACTCTGTGGCATTGAAGTCCCTCCCCTCTCCAAATCCTGCCCTCCCCAGACTCCACCCCCAAATCTCCAGGTATTTCCCAACCCAGAACTGACAACCCTTCTAACTGCGTAGGCCCTTGGAAAGCTAAATATCTATGTCCTGTAAGAGGTTATATGAAGTCAAGTATATTAGTTAATAATTTCCTCTACTGTTGTCAGTTATTGGGTGGGGACACTGTGATAACCAACGGGTTAGTCTTCTCTTCAGGAGAGATACCTGGCCGTTGGAGGTGGGGTTAAAGCATTATTAATAGGGTTGCCAGGTCCCTCTTCGCCACCGGCGGGAGGTTTTTGGGGCAGAGCCTGAGGACGGGGTTTGGGAAGGGGAGGGACTTCAATGCCATAAGAGTCCAATTGCAAAAGCGGCTATTTTCTCCAGGTGAACTGATCTCTGTCTGCTGGAGATCAGTTGTAGTAGCAGGAGATCTCCAGCTAGTACCTGTAGGCTGGCAATGCTAATTATTAAACTTGCTTCCTACCAAAAGGCTATGACTAGTCTTTTCTCTTGAAAGATAGGCACAGCTTACAGTAGATGGCGGAGGAGGCATACAAGGAAATGGAGCAGCCACTGTGCTGTTGACCTCTGGAAATTGGGGGATTGCTTACTTTTCAGGCTTTTGAGATTTTACCAGCATTGCTCATTCAGTGTGAAGTCTTTTAGAAGAATAGGAAATAAAAAATGTGTGTGTTTTTTAAAAAGGCCTGAGAGGATGTTAAATTCTTTGCTCAGTTTCCACAGGGTAGGTTTTTAAGTGTCCCTCTAAGTTACATGTTATGTTGGGGATCTATAACTGGCCTGCCAAGCTGTGCTGTAACCCTAAAAGGTGGCTACACAGACCTTGATTTGGGTGAGGGCTAGAGCCCTGGGATTGGGGGCTCCAATTCTCCTCCCTTATCCTAGATAGAAATTGCCCCTCCCCCATAGGAGGGGGGAGGAAGAACAGGTAACTGTATTGTACACACACACCCTGTCTAATAGCAGCTGGAAGTGAGACAATTTCAGCTAGGAAACTGACATAGTGGGAAAGGGTTAAATCCTCCTCTCCCAGAGCCATAGGATAAACACACATCAGGAAATCCAATTACAGATCCCAATGTAATGAGAAGTGCGATCCTAAACTTAAGAATATAAGAAAGGCTATGCTGGATCAGACCAAGGCCCATCAAGTCCAGCAGTCTGTTCACATAGTGGCCAACCAGGTGCCTCTAGGAAGCCCACAAACAAGACGACTGCAGCAGCATTGTCCTGCCTGTGTTCCACAGCACCTAATATTGAAATCAATAGGATGAAAATGTGCTTAATGTTGACTTGGATTGTGCTCAGTATATGTTCATTTGCATGGCCCTCATCTATGACCAGAACTGTTTCCTGAAACAAATTCTAGAGTACAACAGGTCTGAAAGTTGGCAAGATCCAAGCATTGCTGTGATTGCTTTTTTTTTAATGGTATGCCAATTTGTGAGAGATTCTTCCCATGTCTGCAACACCCCCTCAACTCCCCCCAACCTATTAATCTATTTATTTATACCTTTCCTTGTTGTCTAATCTAGATTCTGTGGGCAGTTCATGAAATGAAATGTATACATGGACGAAAGTGGAGTTAACACAAAATCACTCAGGCATCTCGTAATATTAAAATAACGTAATTGTCCACTCCATATCTTTTCCCTCTGTTAGCAAATGTGTTGCTTGTTGACAGGACAGTTTACACTGCTTTTATGTGCCATTGCCTCCCATAGGGAGATAGGGGTACTGTCGGACCGCCAGGACCACCAGGCGTCAAGGGGTCGATGGTAAGGAGTAAGTCTGCATTCTCTCGCTCCTTCTCTGCCTGACAAGTGATAGTCCTTCCCCTTCCCACCGCTCGCATGGCCCATTCCCTGACTGACCGTCTTCAGCTGCTCGTTCTTCATGTTCCCCATGAGAGATCAAGGAGGGTACTTCGCTTGTGCCAAATGATAATATGTGACCACTCATGTGCCCAAGCAGGATTAAGTGTGCTGACCACCCAGTCCCTCCGCCTTCTCAAATCACTTGATCCTTAAAAGCCTGGGAAAACTGTTACCCTAATTTGCCCAGATAGCAAGCATGACATGGTAGGGTCACGGAAGGATGTTAACCATGCAGGGTCTGAGAGGCCCAAAGGAGATCGTGTCTAAGGCCTCATTCTCTCTGTGGTAGTAAACCTCTGCCTGGGCTGTATCTACTGCAGGTGGAGCAAGTAAGATAGAATATGTCCCCCATGAAAATTTGCATGCGAAGGTGATAGCAAGGCTACAATCTTCTCCTAATAAGCTAGTTTTCTACATGCAGGTAATGAGTTTTTTTGTATGCAGGATCATTTGGTCATGTGAGCGCCTACCTGCTGTTTGAATGAGAACGAGAACTAGACCAAACATTTTCAGATCTTTTAAAAAATAAAAGTGTTAGTGGTATTAATAAGACACACTGTAGCATTTTTGACTGAATAAGCAATCGTCTCAACAAAACATCCAGGGCCATTTTTAGGTGAGCCAAGGCTGATGCTTGCAGTGTTGGCTTCTTACACCAGACCATAACTGGTCTTTTCTGGTGCTTTCATCAGAAGGGGCTTCTTTCCATGTTATATTTATTGCAGGTACGTGGTTTTCGATTCTGTCTTTAGATATATAACATATGCAATGGAAAAAGCCAACAGCACTTGACTGTGAACTTCCTTATCACATGAGTACAAGCAACAGGGGTTAGCAACTTGACTGTCACACTCTGCCACATGCATGGACAGTGGCCAGCACACATTTGCCATTGCGTACGGGTAAAGAAGCCCTGATATGGGTGGATTTCAATGAATGAGAAAACAGGTTAATTTCCCAAGATGACATATGCCTATTTTTTTTGCTCTCTAGGGTCATCCTGGGATACCAGGAGGAGTCGGGGCCCCGGGACCTCCTGGGCCACCAGTAAGTAAAATCTGATTGTCTTTCTGCCAGCAGTCAACATTCATAGAGTAAAGAGATGATTGGGAATGGGTGGGTTTGGAAAGAAACTCAGTTCAGAAAGCCATGAGCCGAGCTCAATTTCACTTACAAATTTCAGCTCAGCCTGTAATGGTGCAGTGTCAGTACTCTGATCTACCAGTTTCTCTCCTCTCCCGCTTCTCATCTAACTTTTACATTTTGTCCCATCCTGCTTCCAAGAAGCTTAGAACAGCATGCCTTTTCTTCTCCCCATCTTCGTTTTATTCTCACAACCCTGTGGGATAAGTTTGTGTGTTTGTGTGTTAAGTGCCATCAAGTTGGTCTGATTTATGATGACCCTATGAACTAATGACCACCAAAACATCCAATCGTTAACAGCCTTGCTCAGGCCTTGCAAACTGAGGGGCATGGCTTCCTTTATTAAGTCAATCCATCTCACACTGGATCTCCCTCTTTTCCTGCTGCCTTCAACTTTTCCCAGTATTGTTATCTTTTCCAGTGAGTCTTGTCTTCTTATAACGTGAGCAAAGTCATTTTAGCTTCTAGGGAGGGTTTAGGCTTGATTTGACCCACTTATTTGTCTTTTTGGTAGTCCGTGGTATCCATAAAACTCTCCTCCTAACACTACATTTCAAATGAATCAACTTTCTTCCTGTCAGCTTTCTTCATTATCCAACTTTCACATCCATACATAGTAATGGGGAGCACAATGGTATGAATTATCCCGATCTTGGTCACCAGCAACACGTCCTTACACTTTTCTAGCTCCTTCATGGCTGCCCTTCCCAGTCTCAATCTCCTCCTGATTTCTTAGTTGCAGTCTCTCTTTTGGTTGATGATTGAGCCAAGGAACAGAATATCTTGAACAATTTCAATATCTTCATCATCAACCTTAAAGTTGTGTAACTCCCTGGGTTCGGTTAGGCTGAGAAGGAATTACTGGCAGAGGTTACCCAATGAGCATTGTGACTGAGTGGGGGTTGGAACCCAAGATTCTCTGGTTGTGGTCCAAAACTCTAGCCTCTTCGCCATGCTGGCTTTCTCATGCTTTGTTAATATTACCATGTTGTAAGATTGGGGGGGGGGAGGGGAAACATTACACAAGAGGGTCTAAGCTGTTCCTTACTTTGTAGTGAAGATTTCTGTGCATGCATGGAGCTTGAATTGCTAACTGGTTTTTATTGTAGACCAAAAAAAAAGAGCTCTGGATTTTTTCAAACTTCATAGAAGTCAGGGCCAAACTACACAGTAAGTTTTTGGGCATAATCAGGTTCTGGGTTCCCCAGCCTCGACTCACTTTCCCCGTAAGCACACAGCAGGTGGAGGTGGGGACAACATCATTTTAAAAATCAGCAGCAGTTCTAAACTGGGGAAGATAATTCCCTGCCCCCAGGCTCTTTCACCTCAAGAAAATGAGGTGGGGTCCCCCCCCCTGCAGTTCTGAACTGAATTGAGGTTCCGCTGATTTTTAAAACGATGTTCTCATTAACTGCTGTGAGGCTGTGGGGAGATTAAGCCTTCGCCTTTTCTCCCCCAAAATCCCCTCCAAAGGTTCAGAAAAAGAGCTAGCCCATTCTGAGCTGAGAAAAGTGGTTTTTTTCACCCATCATGACTTACATCTCTCTCGGTGTTAGTCAAAGACATGATCTTCCCATTACCGCTGGATTTGAATTGCAGTTTGTTGATGCTGTGACTTGGTTATCTTGGGTTCAGTTGATCAGATCAAATGTACGCCAAAGCATGGTGATGCTAAAAATGCAGCCTCAAGGGAATCTCTAGTACTATATTTCGGAAGGGAAATGATGTTAACAAATTCTGCAGGATGTTGCCAGTAATGATCTTACCATTTGCTAAGCACATCAGCTTCATCAACTGCACTTTACCTGGCCTTAAACAAGTTGCGGGCAGCTTGGATTATTTAGGCAGACCTAGTGGATAAATGGGGGGTCCTAAGTGCTTGGAAAGCTTGTACATTTCCAAATATTGACCAACTGTGAGATCTTCAAAATTCCCTCCAAATTGGCTTATGAGCCAGCATGACCTTTGCACCAGCATTAGTGCCACTTGCGGTATGAAAATGGATACTAGCGCTGGTGCAGGGATACTTACGTTGGCAAGCCTCACGATAGCATGAGGCAGGAGCTCCTGCAGAGCCTCGCCGGCAGCATTTCTCTGGTGCAGGGGCTTGCGCCAGTGCCAAAGGGGGCATTCCCAGGGATGGAGCTGATGTGAGCCCTTTTGCCCCGGGAATGCCCCCCTTTTGCTGGCACGAACTTGCGCTGACAAAAGAGATGGCCCCATGAAACTCTATGGAGCAGTTTCATGGGGCTTGGGGAAAATCTAGTTTTTAACGCAGCCACACCGCTGAAGAGGCTGCACAGCTGCGCCATGCCCGGGTGCCCCTTCAGGATTGGGCTGCCCATCTCTAAAGAATAAATGACGTATAAGCAACAAAGTTTCTTCGTTAACCTTAATGCTGTATGGAATCTCTTCTTTTAGAATATTTCGATTGCAGTTATCGTGACCTTCCCCTTTTTTTGCCGTCAAGTCACAACTGACTTACAGCAATCCTGTAGGGTTTTCACGGCAAGAGACATTCAGAAGTGATTTGCCATTGCCTGCCTCTGCCTAGCGGTCATGGACTTCCTTGGTGGTCTCCCAAACAAATTCTAACCAGGGCCAAACCTGCTTAGCTTGCAAGATATGATGAGATCGGGCTGACCTGGGCTATCTAGGCCAGGACCTCATGATCAAAGGAACCTCAGTTTTCTCCCTTTCACTCCTCCTTTGTTTTAAAGTTTGCCCCGTTTATTTTTTTCTGTTCTTTAAATAACTTTCCTGTTGGATGTTTTATACATATATATTTACACTCCACACAGACATGCGCACACCCTCAGTAATTATTTCCGTTTTTTAAAATATGAAAAACACCACAATTTTACTTTATTGCGAGTTTCACCACGTCAGAGATGCTAATGTAAATCAGGTCTCTCATTTTTTTAAATTAATGGCAAGCATCTTGGGATGCAAATGACAGTCCCAGGCCAAGTAAGTTACTCTCGTGCTCTTCTGCTCTTCCAGGGCCCAGCTGGAGTTCGTGGTTCTCAAGGCATGCGAGGCCCAAAAGGTCGTCGGGTAAGTGGTTGCTAAACTTGTAAAGTGTCCCACTCAGAATGCTTCCCAAGAAAGTTTCATGGAATAAATACAAATACAGTATTTAGTCAAATGCAAGACTAGGGTTTTTTTTCAGGTTTGAATCTTGCTCTGATTGGGTCTATCGTTGCTCCCAACATCTGCTCACTCGCTTCACAGAGCTGCTGGGTAAATATCCCCCATAATGTCATTTTTGGGCCTTACTGATCTTTCAATCCCTGGTTAGGATGTGCCTGTTTCCAGAGCATTTGTTCATTGTTTTGTTTTTATTTCTGGTATGGTTATCAGGCTGTTTCCCCCCCCAAAAAAACAACAACACAAGTTTACTTCCTTGTTTCTTGTATCGTTTTCTACTTAATGTTAGTTTATTGTTGCTGACGCTTTTAAGTGTTCTAGCTTTTATTATTGTTGCTGGTCTTGCTTGACTTTCAATTCAGGGTTACCTTTTCCCTGAGTGTTTTTATTGTTGATTTTCTAAGTTAGATTATTGGCAATTTCCTCGGGTGTTTTTACTGAGAATGCAACGAATAACTACATTAAACAAATAAAATATGCAGGCAGTGATCACTTAAGTAAGAGGTCCAAAGTCAAATGTTCATAGCACAAATAACTGGAGGTTATCTGGTCATATCAAGCGGTTAGCCATTCATGGTACAGGTCATGCCTGGTGTTCTTTATACAAGACTCAGGTTTAGGATTGCCATCACTGAAACAGAACTCAAACCTGGCTCGATTTCCTTTATTTCCTTTATTTCTTGTTCTTTATGCTCGCTGCCCGACAGGTCATGAACAAAACAAATTCAATAAGTTCAATAATACAGAAATAACCAAACATACAGAAATACAAAATCTAAGGAATACAGTAAAAAGGAAGTATCATGAAAATCCATGGATAAAAATTTTGCCACAGCGAGGGTTACATTTGGATCAATCTCAGCCAATAGCTTTGCAAATATCTATGGCTTTAGGGCAAATCCCCCACTTCTGGCAAGATGATATGTTTTACAATCAATAAAAAAAATGTCAAACCATGTCCAAATTCCATGATTTACAATCACAAAATCGTTCAGAAAAGGGGATCCCTGAAAACCTGCCTGCTAATTCCCCCAATGGTAGTGCATATAATCTGGCCTTGGAAAAAAATATTCTATATTCGGGGACAGTTAAAAATTTACAATAAGCAGGTAGGATCCCTGGGATGGGGAGGCTCGATTTTTGGTGGGCAGGCTGTATAGGTTCAGGATTGCCAGGACCTGCTGCAGTGTGATGGGGTGGAACATTTCTTTGCGGTGTGGAAGTAGTGGATGTAAAGGGTACGGAAGATCTCAATCTCACATCAAAATGGCAATGTGTGTGTGTGTGTGTGGGGGGGGAGTCACTGCTTGGAACACCTTAGCTCCTCTGCCATTAGTGCATGCCTTGCAACAGGCCACCTGCAAATTAAAGCTGTCAACCAATGGAAGTTGTATTGTGTCCCTGGAAGTTGTATTGTGTCCCTATACTATCCAGGCCTCAATTTTTCCAAGGCAGCATACTTAGGTTGGGGCTGCTGGCTGATTTATCGGTACACTGGCTGTCCCTGTTTACAAGGAACGGTGACTGCTTTTTGGTCTCCCTCCGTGTTCTTCCCTTTTGAGGGTGCCTACTTATAATTTGTAGGTACTTACTTTTACTGTCTTTATCTCTCTTTATAAGTCCACAAAAAGAGGCATATATCAATTTAAAAACTAATACAAATATCAATGAAAACATGCTCCTTCTGGACTCGAATCTTGCTCTTCTACTGCAGACCCACATGGCTACCCACGTGAAACAATTAAAATGTGATTTTACTTAGATCTTCATCCAGGCACAATCGAATGATACCTGTCTGCTTCCTCTTCCCTCTCTGGCTTCACTGATGGAGTTAGAATTCTCCAGGGTTCCGCTTCCTTCCCAGTGTCTGTAGAAGTTGAATCTTGGAGAGAGAACCAAATGATTGATTGATTTAGTTTAATACGGTCCAAGACCAACAATAAAAACTTTTACATAATAAAAGAATAATAGCTATATACAACAATAAATACTTGTCAAACATAATCACACACTCATAAGAGAACCATTAAAAACTAAGTTTAAACAAAACACAGTTACAGTCCATATACAAATGTAAAAATATACAAATATAAAAAAACACTCATCCATTAGGTTCGACCCATGCTCGCCTAGTCTTCATAACTCGCCATCCAAATTTGGACATTTTAAAGGTTAGCTCAGTGTCCTTATATGAGAGCATGTTAGAAAGACGAGTCGCTCTAGTTCTCCCTGGGTAACCAGCTATTACAATGTACATCACTAATGTGCAGGCATGGATATAAATGCTGATGTAACACTCAGCAGCCACTGAAGTATAGGTATTGATAACCTATTGGAGGACAATTCTGTTTTTCTAGCATACCTTTAGGCAAAAGTGCAGATAACGATTGAGTTTAGTGGAAGACAGGTGACAACAGAGCAAATAAATATAGCTCACAAAGGATAGAGGAGAGCCTTCAGCAATGTTCTTTTATGGATGGCTGTTTCACTCATGGTCACCCCTCCGATGACTTCAGGTCTTTGTTTGGATTTTGCTTGCTGTTTCCGACCATCAGAGGTTGCCTGGCTCTCCCCTTGCATTTCCCGGCCTTTTTACCCACGTTTTCAAATTTGAGATAAAACAGGTCCCTGAAAACATGGGCAAAATGCAAGGAGATGCAGGGAGAGAGCTAGGCGACCTCTGACGGTTGGAAGCGGCATGCATAATCCAAACAAAGATCCGAAGTCATCAGAGGGGTGACGGTGAGTGCATAAAAGACCAATATGTAACAGTAGGTGTGGGGGAGGGACTTTCAGGTGAGGGGTAGGAGCATTAGGGTATCACAAGCATGTCTCTGTTTCAGAGCTCTGAAAGATCAAAAGGCATGTTCATTACCTGGCTTCTGATCATTGTGTTCAGCTATTGACACCTTAAATGCATGTACTTATCCGGCGGGCTGGCTTGCAGAAAATGTCAAAGGGTAGCACATTTTTTTTCAGGCTCTCAATAATTCAGTTTTGGGAAACTGGAATAGAAAACTGTTCCATAATGCATTAGCGTACCAGATCCAACACTGCTTGAGAAAGGAGCAAGTTCAAACCACCTCCAGATTGCAAAGGATACAGATTGGAAGCCTTTTGGGTTGCTTGTGGTTCTTGTTGCTAAAAAGAAAGCCGCAACGGTTTCACCCTACAGAGCAAAATAGCTGTTAGTTTTGGATACCAATTGGAAGGAAAACTCATCTTTAGGTTTCCTTTTCATCAGATGTGGCAGAGGCAAGGAGGAGGTGTGTGTGTGTGCACGCACATACACATGCACAAACTACACAGCAGTAGGGACTTCATTCTCAACCTCATCATTAAATCCACAATTGTAGTTTCATGGACAAATCTGTTGCATTTAAATAGATTCAGACTTGCTGCCAACAAAGATTAGAATTTAGAAACCAGAAATTATATAAATAGCTCCTCAGATTTAAAACATGGCACTGTGAGGCATGCTCATGCTTTTGCTTTTTTGCATATTTTCAGGAGTCCAATTGGATCAAATCTTTAAAAAATATTCTGGTTTTCTTTAGCCTAGATCCAGATGTTGATAGAGAAGCAGGAGAGTATTTGAGATCCAGGGTGAGGTGAGGGAGAGGGAGAGAAGAACCAAAATCTTCCCATGAGTAGTTTCAAGTCAGGTACAGGAATCTCGGGAACCTTTAGTAACAGCAGAAACCGCAGCTGATGGTGGATTGTGTGGACAAGAGGTCATGGCATTAACTGCAAGATGGGGTAGCGCAACAGCTTAGGAGGATGAGTGGTTATTTGAATGGCCCCTACTTCAGATCCTACCTCCACCAGACATTCCCTAGATTGCCTTTAGGCAAGCTCCTCTCTCTGTGAGCCACATCTCCTCTCACAATATCTGCCTTACGAGGCTGTTGAAGGATTGCAGGTAGATAATGTGTATGAAGTGCTTTAATCTCTGAAAGCACTCTTTTATGGACCATTATTGTTGTTGCCTTGAGAGTAATCAGTAGCAATAGTTGAATGCCATTATTAAGACAAACCTAAAAGCCTCCACGAATTGAGCAGGTTTCTGAGTTCATCAGAACTCTTTGTCAGGTGTGATTTTAAGCCCAGAGACTAAAAAGGGGGAGGAAAAGGATGTCACAGAGCACCATGACAAAGCGGCAGTTTGCAAATATATGAGCACCATTAAAGCAGACATAAGGGGTTACCGCACTTTTTATTCCCAGCGATGTATTAAGAGTTTGAAAATGTTATTAAAAACATCGCTTTAAAAGGGTTTTTGGATACCACAGCTTATAAATGGTTGGAAGACATCTTCACAGCTAAAGGGGCCAAACAAAGTGCAAACAGTATTTTTTATAACGTTTTCAAACTCTTAATACATCGGTGGGAATACATAGAAAGTGCGAACAGTATTTTTTATAACATTTTCAAACTCTTAATACATCGCTGAGAATACAAGTGCGGTAACCCCCACAGTAAAAGCAAAGATGGAATGCAGAAGAGATTACGGAGACAGGTTAGTTTCTCATTGGTGCCTCATTGGTCTCACAGCTTGGCAGTTGAGTCCAAGCCTACAGGGACATAGAAGAGACAGAGCTGCTCTCCCTTTGACAATATAAAAGCCAGCAGTTGTTTGGTTCTCCCTCTGTCTACAAAAATGTATATATCACCTTTCTCTCCAAAGAGGCATTTGAAGTGGCTAATAATGCAGTCATCTCAATATATGTAATTCACAACATGGCCAAATCTGTGGATACTTAAATCCAGAGATTGGGGCCGATTATAGGCAAGGCAGAACTTTTTACAAACCTGAGAAAAGCCCCAAACCTACAAACCCCCGCAAAATATGAAATCTAAAAGACAATATATTGGGGGGGGGGGCGCCAAAACAATAGATGCAGGGCCTGTAGCCTAAAGAAATGAATGCCTTCAGTGGTGGTTACTAGGCAGCCACAACAGTATTGTTGGCCTTCCCTCTTGGTTTCTGTCTGCAAAAGGCAGAGGGATGGAGTACCTTGATACCCCATGGTAGGTTGGTGGTTGGGAAGGAGAGAAGGAACCAGAGAAAGGTGATATGAGGGCTTCCAAGGAGAGGAAAATAGGAAATAACGGGGATACAGGGAAAAGTGAAGCACCCTCCATAAGTCCTTGTAGTTTCCCCACTATGTAACTGAGCTTGTCTCAGCAGCCAACTGGTCAGCCAATCAGGAACAAAGGGAATGGGATAAGTTAATGGGTTGTCAGGGGACTGTACCCTAGGGTTGCCAGGTCCCTCTTCGCCACTGGCAGGAGGCTTTTGGGGTGGAGCCTGAGGAGGGCAGGGTTTGGGAAGGGGAGGGACTTTAATGCCATAGAGTCCAATTGCCAAAGCAGTCATTTTCTCCAGGGGAACTGATCTCTATCAGCGGGAGATCAGTTGTAATAGCAGGAGATCTCCAGATAGTACCTGGAGATTGGCAACCCTACCTAGGAAGCCAGCCTCATTTGTTGCACACACTGGTTGCGTTTGTTGCAGCAGAAAGTTGCAGGGCATCTTGTGATATCTGAAAGACCACTAACGTATTAATTGTGGCAGAAGCATTTGTGGTCTAGTAGCTTCTTCAAGACACTCTTCCTTCATAGGAAAGATGGATGCCTTTAAGCCTGTCTGCTGTGGGGTTGCGCCCCCCACCCCACCCCAGCAGACCCACGATTAGAGAGCTTCTCCCCTCCTCCAACATTTTAGGAGGCTGGAAAGACCTAAACATGAGTGACACAAAGAAATCTGGCCTGTAGAGTGGAGATGAGCTTGGAGCAGCCTCCTGCATTTTCTGCAGGGCCAGAACTAATCTCCATTCACTGGCATGCAAATCTTTTGTGCTCTCTGCCACACAGGAGCAGTGAAGCCAAGGAGGAAGCATCTCCCCGGCTCTTCGGCATCCCGTTCTGGAACGGCAGCCCCTGGGCTTCTTTCCGGAGCCAAGCCTGTGATAGTATCTGCCAGCTTTCTGCAACTGTGGTATTTTGCCTATTCCTTTGCCAAAGTTTCCGGCTTGCGCAGGGTTCCCTCGTTCGTCTTCCATTCCAGCTAAGCCTGGGTTGAAGCAGGCCACTGGAGGGAAATGGCGCCGGTGGCGCAGTCTTCCGGCTGCCCTTGTTCCTGAAGCTGTCAGAGCCACTTAATTGCGGAAAGCCTCTCTCCAAAATGCTCTTTTAATGAGGTGGAAATAAGGCAGTTAAAGACTTTAGAAAGATCAGCGGGAGTTTTCACTTCTGCATGGCGAGAAGCTGGATCCTAAATGAGCCCAGCTCTTTCCATCATCTGGGTGGTCAGATCCGCTTTGGTTTGGAGCTGATGGAGCCCCTCCTTAGGCTTTGCAATTAAAAGAGTGTCAGTGTGGATCAGTCCCTTAATGGAAACCAGGGCAGGTCTTTGCAATCAGCAATCTCTCAGCTAACTGGGCAGCAATTCAGATATATGCAGATGAACTTACTTTCCATTGGCATGTTCATTTGTATGGTTTATACTAAGCTATGATTTCTTGGTGAGTAGAGTGTTATTCATGGGATTGGAAAGAATCGAATCCAGAATAAATTAGAAGAAGAGTTGCTTCTTATACCCCGCTTTTTCTCTAAGGAGTCTCAAAATGGCTTACAATCGCCTACCCCTCCCCACAGCAGGCACCTCTTGAAGTAGGTGGGGCTGAGAGAGTTTTGAGAGAACTGTGACTGGCCCAAGGTCACCCAGCTGGCTTCACGTGTAGGAGTGGGGAAACCAACCTGGTTCACCAGATTAGAGTCTGCTGCTCATGTGGAGGAGTGGGCAATCAAACCCCGTTCTCCAGTCCGCCGCTCTTGTCCGCTACACCATGCTGGCGCTCTTAGGGCCGTATGACTGCTGCCATGAATAGGATTGCCAGCTCCGGGCTGGGAAATACCTGGAGATTTTTGGGGCAGAGCCTGAGGAGGGTGGGGTTTGGGGAGGGGCGGGACTTCAATGCCATAGAGTCCAATTGCCAAAGCGGCCATTTTCTCCAGGTGAACTGATCTCTATCGGCTGGAGACCAGTTGTGATAGCAGAGATCTCCAGCTAGTACCTGGAGGTTGGCAACTGTAGCCATGAAGCTAGCATCTGTACACTCAGCAGCCCCCCTGAGATTCTTTCGGACCTCAGGAGGCAATTATATACCTGCTGTGATACAGGTGCTTAGGGCTAAGGTAGCTCCATTATTATTTGGTTTACCTTTGGTGATTGGCAAAGTTAATGAAAAGTATGATTCCTTTTTTATGTTCCATGCCCAACTTGCCAACATGTATTTCCAGTCCAGTAATTCATTTGGAATTTGCAGAACCATCTTTAGAAGCGAAAGCTTGGGTTGCAACTTCCATCTTTAGAGTAATTCTTCAGAGGGGTGCTTTCGCAGTTCATGGCAAAAAATAGTTAAAGGTGGCTTTTGCAGTTCATGGCCAAAATTAGTCGCTGATAAATTGCAGAGACGGAGTTTGTCGTTTGAGGTTTTAAAGCAAATGGAATATCCCTCTGCATGTAAATTGGTTAGATCTAGGGTGTCGCACCTTGACAAATGGAGCACTGGCTGTAGAGCGTGTACGGTATGCTCCTTGTACTATCTGGGCTTCCCTGTTCCAAGGATCCTTCCTGCTTATTGTAAATTTTTAACTATCCCAAATATAGAATACTTTTTCTAAGGCCAGATTAAATGCACTGCCATTGGGGGAGTTAGCAGGCAGGTTTTCAGGGATCCTTTTTTTGAACGATTTTGTGATTGTAAATCAGGTAACTTGGACTGTTTGTCATTTTTAAAATTGATTGTTCAGTTCTTTGTTATTACAGTCCACGACCAGTAAATTGATTATAAAAAGTATGATCTTGCCAGAGATAAATGGATCACAGTATACATCCAGAAGTGGGGACTTGCCCTAAAGCAAGAGATAGTTGCAAAACTATTGGCTGACACTGATCCAAATGTAGCCCTCGCCGTGGCAACATTTTTATCTTTGGCTTTTAATTAAACTTTTTGCTAGCCGTATACCTTAGATTTTGTATTTTTGTATGTTTGTTTACTTTTGTATTACTGAACTTATTGATTTGTTTTGCTCATGACCTGATGGTCAGCCAGCATAAAGAACAGAAATAAAGGAAAGGCCAAATTAAACAGCAATAACTCAGAACTTCCCCAATTACATTGTAAGCAGGAGATGAGGCACCCATAGGGTTGCCAGGTCCCTCTTCGCCACCGGTGAGAGGTTTGGGGGGTGGAGCCTGAGGAGGACGGGGTTTGGGGAGGGGAGGGACTTGAATGCCATAGAGTCCAATTGCCAAAGCCGCCATTTTCTCCAGGGGAACTGATCTCTATCAGCGGGAGATCTCCAGATAGTACCTGGAGATTGGCAACCTTACCTTGGAAGCCAGCCTCATTTGTTGCACACGCTGATGAGGTAGTTGCGTTTGTTGCAGCAGAAAGTTGCAGGGCATCTTGTGACATCTGAAAGACCACTAACGTATTAATTGTGGCAGAAGCATTTGTGGTCTAGTAGCTTCTTTAAGACACTCTTCCTTCATAGGAAAGATGGATGCCTTTAAGCCTGTCTGCTGTGGGGTTGCGCCCCCCACCCCACCCCATCAGACCCACGATTAGAGAGCTTCTCCCCTCCTCTAACATTTTAGGAGGCTGGAAAGACCTAAACATGAGTGACACAAAGAAATCTGGCCCGTAGAGTGGAGATGAGCTTGGAGCAGCCTCCTGCATTTTCTGCAGGGCCAGAACTAATCTCCATTCACTGGCATGCAAATCTTTTGTGCTCTCTGCCACACAGGAGCAGTGAAGCCAAGGAGGAAGCATCTCCCCGCTCTTCGGCATCCCGTTCTGGAACGGCAGCCCCTGGGCTTCTTTCCGGAGCCAAGCCTGTGATTGTAGCCGCCAGCAATTGCCGAAGCGGCTATTTTCTCCAGGTGAACTGATCTCTATCGGCTGGTGATCATTTGTAATAGCAGGAGATCTCCAGCTAGTATCTGCAGGTTGGCAACCCTAGGCCCCCAATACTGAAACCAAAATGGGCACTTGGGAAATGGAGCCTGTGGCTTCCCCCTCCAGTGGATGCTCCTTACTCCAAATATTTTTCTCTCACTACATATAATTTCTGGTACCATAGCCCCAACTATGAGACAGTGCCAGGAGAGATGGATGATGGTGGTAAGGAACTAAGCTGTGGATAGTTGAAGTGGGTTCTGCACTCCACATCTTCATGCCTCGTTTGCTTATAAAAATTATCCCCCCATCTCTTTCTAGGTCAGTGGGGCAAGTTAAAGCATGCTCAACTGATACTGCTGTATCTACTCTGGCTGGCTCTTGCGGCTTTGTCGTCGTTTTTGAGCAGTAGACCTAAAGGGCAGCCATTCCCTGGAGAAGAGGGCGGCCTTTCTTAATAGTTGAAATTACGCTGCTCCCTTGTCAACAGGGAGATGGTTCTGGTGCAAGCAAGATGTCTTGAACACCCAAGGAGCTCCTCTCCTGCCCGCCCACCCCTTTTCTAATTTCTCATGTGAACTAGCCCTTAATGTTATTGTTGGTTCATTTCTTTTGTTTTGTTAAGTTTCTGAAGAATGGAAATGAGCCCCCAGCTGTAACTTCAGATCCCCGTCATTCTCTGTATGCCCTCCGTTTCTGATCCCACATCCAAGAACTTAATTCAGATCAGAACGGAAACACTTGAATGAATGTGAATTCTGTCGAGCCACATTTAGATGCTTTGTTAGTGCTTTCAGTTTTGGAGGCAAACTAATGGCAAATCTGGTTTTAGTTGAGAGGAACAATAAGAACTTTATGAGGTCTCCATTTAAATGATTGTATACTTGGGCCGAGAAGCCCCACTGTGAGCCAGCAAGAGACTGTGGCTCAGTGGCAAAGCACCTGCTTTGCGTGCAGAAGGTCCCAGCTTCTAAGTTTTCATTTTCTGAGAGCTGCTAGCAGCCTATTTAGACAATGGTCCTTTATGCATGGGTACTTTCACTCATGTTCACCCCCGCTCTGAATCAGTTGTTCCTTGGAGTTATGCAGACGTTTTCCGTCCATTAGAGATGACCTCGTGCCCAGCCCTCGCAGTGTCTGGGTCTTCCCATTCCTCTGTTAACCCAGCTCTTCCATCTTCCCTGAGCAAAGCCTGGGTGAAATCCCCGTGCATAAGGCAAGGTCCGGGACATGCAAGCTTGGTTTCGCTCACAGCCAGTTACAAAGCTACGTGTAAAGAGGCGGTGATTCAAATACTTCCTGCTTCCTCTGAGCTGTTTCTGAGCAGCAGAAAATCTTTTTAAAACCAAGCCTTGGATTTCCCCCCCTTTCAGATTGCTCCATTTTTTGTTGTTGTTCTTAAAATGCTTTTTATGCAGCAATTAGGTTGGGGGGGATTTTCTCTCACAGAAAAGCAATACAAGTAAGCCAGTTACAAAGCAGCATTTCAAGGGGCGGGGACTTGATTTGAGCTTGGAGCCTGCTGGTGCATAGATTCCCAACAGGAAAGTGTGGGTCCAGCGAGCAACGAATCTCAGGTAAAACGCCCATGCATAAATGACCAACGTTGATTTAGATTAACCAATGTTCTGACTCAGGAGAAGGCCATATACGCCCAGAGGGGCATTGGCTCAGGTCTTTCAGCTGGGATGTTTCTCCGCGGTCACCCCCACCGACTGCTTCGGGGCTTCGGGGCTTGCCTGTGTTTTCCAGATGCTGTTTTAGCCAGAATCTGGAAAATGTGGGCAAAACATGCGGGGAGAGCGAGGCAACCTCTGACGGTCAGAAAAGGCATGCATAATCAAAAAGAAGCCCTGAAACTGTTGGTGGGGGTGACCACGGGGAAACGTTCCTGCTTTAAAGGCCTCAGTGACAGGGTACCTACGTTGCAGGCAGAAAGTCCCAGGTTTGGTCATGGCATCTCCGGGGGAATTGTCTCAAGAAGCAGGTGCTGGCAGAAATCTTCCTTTTCCTTAGACAATGGAGAGCTGCTGGCCAGAGCAAGCAGTGCTGAGCTAGATGGACAAGTGTCTTGACTAGAGAGAAGGCAGCTTCGTATTTTCCCAAGCGTTAAGCTCCGAAAACTGGCAAATGAGTATATAAATATTTGTCCTTTTACAAGAATGGGAACATTGTCCCCGTTCATTTGAGCTTCTCTGCTCCCTGTCCTCTATGTTTTTGAACTGCCGTAGGAAGGATGTTTTGTGTGTGTCTCTGTGTGTTTTGTTCCATTCTTTGCATGAATTCTGGGTTTTAGTGCAGTAAATTGCTCCACTCCATTAATATTAAACACATGCCAAAATCTGCTTGTGCTCGGCAGAGGCCATTGCACATCTTCACAAAGACAATATTTTAATGAGTGCCAGATTTTTGCGTGATTAATACGGCGTATTAATTTTAAGCACATTCCAAAGGCTGCTCGTATTCAGCAGTGTCTTCTACACACGCATCCAGCTCACTGCAGTGAGATTAAGTTAATGTGATTGCAAAATGTCACAAGCCATACCAAAGACAGAAGGATCAGGTTGCCTACTTTGGAGGTAAATCTGAACATATTTGGGATTGAAGCAATGCCATTGGATGGGGATTGAACTGGCAGTGCTGCGGGTCATTCCAAGGAACTCAAATGAAGATGACTTTACTGTGTCCAGGTAGTTCTCAAGAGTCCCAAAGACAGGTGCTATAGCTGGAAAGACTGCCCTAATTAGACAGGTGGCATAGCACAATGGTAAGAGAATCAGTTACAATACTGGAAGTCACTGGTTCAAATCTCATTGCAACCACACACTGATCAGATGCTTTTAGGCATGCCTCTTTCTCTCTCGCTTTCTTTCACATACACAAACACACAGTACTCATCTGCGATATGGGAATGATGCCATGTACTTTATAAGTAGGATTGCCAGCTCTGGGTTAGGAACGACCTGGAGATTTTGGGGGTGGAGCCTGAGGAAAGCGAGTTTTGGGGAGGGGAGGGACTTCAATGGGGTATAATGCCATAGAGTCCACCTTCCAAAGTGGCCATTTTCTCCAGGTGAACTGATCCCTGTTGCCTGGAGATCAGTTGTAATAGCAAGAGATCTCTAGCCACCACATGGAGGTTGGAGTAAGAAAGACTCACTAAAACTGTAAAGCTAAGCTGTATCAAAAAACAGTAGTAGGCTCTAAATGCAAGATGACACTGTATAATAAGAATTAGAACAAACAGTGAAGGACAATATATATACAAAAGCAGTCAATGAAATTGACAAAAAAATAGCAAGTCTCAAACAAGCAACAAGGTGTGCCCCAAATGTTAAACCAAAATAATACAAAGTACTTCAAACTTGCAAACTATGCTACACAGCAGAAAACAGGTCATGCGTGCTCAACAAAGTTCCTTCTGAGTGGAACATCTCACTCAAAAAAGCCCTGCACAGCACGATGTTCTAGCAATCTCTGTCGAAACTCTATGGTTTTAATAGAGTTTCGGTAGAGGTTGCTAGAGCGTCCGCAGCGCATCACGCGGGTCGTACGCACGCATGACGCGTGCCTCCCCCTCCTTCGGCTGTGTTTTGCCTGCTGACCCTCAGCTGCTCGACGAGCAGCCCAGTGGATTGGCAGGCTTTACCTGCCTCCACCGGGCAATTGGCAAGCCTATTGGCAGCCCTATTTATAAGGCTGTTGTAAAGGTTATTGTAACAGCATATGAAGTGTTGAACTTGTCGTGGGAAGCTTTTAACAAGCGCTACGTAAACAGACATTGTAGACTGGCTTGTAAAAGATGGTTCTCTCCTTAGTTTGCTACGAGCGGGAGACGCTGTCCTCCACTATTTCCTTTTCCCCTTCCCTGAAAGTGCCCATAGCCTCACCCCTTTCCCTGCTTTCTTCTCTCCTTTCCACCCAGTAGCCAGCCTACCTCTTTTCTGCCCTCCATCTTCAGCTATCTTTACTATTTATATACTTCTTTTTACCTCACCTTTCTCCACAGTGGGAGCTCCAAGCAACTTACCTCGTTCTCCTCTCTTCCATTTTATCCTCCCAACAAGCCTCTGGGGTGGGTTACACTTAGAACATGTTTGGTCCAAGGTCACCCTGTAAGCTTCCATGGCAGGATGGATTAAACCTGGGTCTCCTAGATCCTAGTCTGAAACTCTACCCACTATACCACACTGGCTTTTGTGTGGTAACCACTGTTGAATCGTACTGAGCAACTGGGCCTAGGTGAGTCATGCAAGTCATGTGGTATCAAGTCACCCAGTGGTTTCTGCCAGGCCTGACCTAGATACGTCTTCCCTCAAAGGCCAAAATAACCCTAGAAAGGGCCCTGCTCCCCCCACCTGCATTTTACTGACAGAAAGGAAGCGAGGTAATATGATTGTGGTTGTCTAGCAATTGCCACTGAGGGAATTCGTTTCTTAAAGCTACAGGCACTGATTCTGGGTTTTTAACCCCCACGTGCATTCTTTTTTAGATTTTAGATTTTTCTGCAAACCTGGGCCTTTTCCAGGTTTGTAGAAAGATCTGTCTTGTCTGCTCATTTGAATATCCACAAATTTGGCATTGCTGAGAATTAGATATGTTGATGGCTGGTGGTAACCAAATGGAACCTTCATATTTGGAGGAATTGTTATATTATCTTTATACCTCAGAATTTCATTTACTGGATGGAGGAAGAGAGCAACAGTAGGGAAGAGTTTGTGGTCTTCCCAGTCATGGAACCTCCGTGTTTGGAGGCATTATGCCAGTTTCTGAAATGGGGTGGCCAAGAACAACAGTGTGTGTGTGTAGAGGAGGAGGGCTGTAGCTTTTGTGAACTGCTGGCTGGCTTCCCTGAAAGTATCTGGCTGGCCAATGTGGGACATTGAGTGCTGGACTACAGAGGAGGAGGAGGAGGAGGAGGAGGAGGAGGAGGAGGAGGAGGAGGAGGAGGAGGAGGAGAAGAAGAAGAAGAAGAAGAAGAAGAAGAAGAAGAAGAAGAAGAAGAAGAAGAAGAAGAAGAAGAAGAAGAAGAAGAAGTAGTAGTAGTAGTAGTAGTAGTAGTAGTGGTTTTTAATACCCCGCTTTTCTCAACCTTTAAGGAGTCTCAAAGCGGTTTACAATCGCCTTTCCTTCCCCTCCCCACAACAGGCACCTTGTGAGGTAGGTGGGGCTGAGATTGTTCATACAAAACTGTGACTAGCCCAAGGTCACCCAGCAGGCTTCATGTGAAATAGTGGGGAAACCAACCCGGTTCTTTAGATTAGAATCCACTGCTCTTAACCACTACACCAACCCAGTGGGGCTGTTCTTAACCGTAGGGAGGCTAGTAGAGGGGGCTGGGAGTAAAAGCCTTTCCAGAGAAGAGGATAGGGGAGCAATACACATGGACATGTGTTGCCTAAGCAAAGGATAGAACAAAATGGCTCAGCATTAAGCAGGGTGAAATGTTCAACAGACCCAAGAGCCCCCCAGATATACCAGTGTTTCCATGAGCAACAGTGGAAAGATTTCAGAGCCAGAAGGACTTGGATTTTATTCCTCTTCCTGCTGTCTGAGCCAGATTCAAGTTTAAGCAAAGTTTGTTCAGTAATAGACTCCAAGAGCTCTGTGTCTGGCTGCTCCAGTGGCACATGTACCCCACCCACACCTGGCTGATTTTGGAAATAAGGCTGTCCGATGTCTCACTGAGAGATATTTCTGATGGTACCAAAATAAGGGGTTGACAAGGTTAGGCTGAAAACAGATGCTCCCTTTATTGATTTATATATTTATGCCCACTATGCCTCAGTGGGGCTCAAAATGGCATATTTCGGATTGGCATCTGAACACTGACCTGTCCCAGGCCGGCTCAGCAGCACTTCTTGGCACCAGCCAAGTTGGCACCAGCACTTCTTTAGGCATGCAGCTGTTTGGCAGATCACATGAACGCAGAAAGCTGTTTTATATCAAGTCAAACCACCAGTTTCAGTATTGTCTAATCTGACCCGCAGAAGATCTTCAGAGACCCAGGCGGGGAAAGTCTGTGCCAACAGCTGTTGCCTAATGTCCTTCAATGGGAGATGCTGGTGAGAGCCAGCGTGGTGCAGTGGACTCTAAGAGCGGTGGACTCTAATCTGGAGAACCAGGTTTTATTCCCCACTCTTCCACATGAGCAGCGGACTCCAATCTGGTGAACTGGGTTGGTTTCCCCACTCCTACACATGAAGCCTGCTGGGTGACCTTGGGCTAGACACAGTTCAAACTCTCTCAGCCCCACCTATCTCGCAAGGTGTCTGTTGTGGGGAGAGGAAGGGAAGGAGATTATAAGCCAGTTTGCTTCTCCTTAAAAGGTAGAGAAAACCGGCACATAAAAACCATCTCTTCCTCTTCTTCCTGATTGAACCCAGGACATTCTCTGTGCAAAGCCTATACTCTACTGCTGAACCACAGCTCCTCCCCAAATCTCATCCCCCCTCTGTGCTTCCACAGAAGTAATAGTTTGACAGCAGCAATGAGAAGTCGTGTCCCTGCCCAGTCTCATACCATATATTTTGTTGGATGCTCTTCTAGGCAAATGCCAGGAAACTTCCTCCTCTCCTCTCCTCTCCTCTCCTCCTCTCCTCTCAAGGATGACCTTTTTGCTCCTCCTTCCCAGAAACAGCTCTTCAGTTTTCCAGTGTTGTTTAATTGTGACAGAATGGTTGTGTAAGAGACTGTTGGCACAATGTTCTCTTGGAGGCCCAGCATCTTAAACAGATATTTGAAAGGAGAGCATTGCTGGTTTGGACCAAAGAATCATCCAGTCCAAAATCCCGTTTCCCACAACAGCCAGACAGATGTCCCTGGAAGTCATGCAAGCAGTGCAAAGAAACCGAAAGACTTTGTTGTCGCCTTTCATCAAACTGGGATTCAGAAGTATACTGGCTCTGAACAGGGAGGTTCCATTTAGTCATCACAATTTATAGCCATTGATAGACCTATCCTGCATGAATTTGCCTCACCTAAAGTCATCTGAGGTGGTAGCCACTACTGTATGTTTAGGTAGCATGGCATAGTGGTTAAGAGCAGTAGTTTGGAGTGGTGGACTCTAATCTGGAGAACCGGGTTTGATTCCCCACTCCTCCACGTGAGTGGCGGACTCTAATCTGATGAACTGGGTTTGTTTCCCCACTCTTCCACATGAAGCCACCTGGGTGACCTTGGGCTAGTCACAGCTCTCTTAGAGTTCTCTAAGCCCCACCTACCTGACAGGGTATCTATTGTGGGAGGGGAAGGGAAGGTGATTGTAAGCTGGCTTGATACTTCCTTAAGTGGTAGAGAAAGTCGGTATATAAAAACCAACTCTTCTTCTTCTTTGTTTGATGGGTTATCTGGATCTCTGGATCTGCAAAGATTTTGCCACTTGCAACTATTGGTCAATGTTTGAATAATATCTCTCCAAGGATCATGGCATAACCCTGTTTTTGATTCCTAGAAGTCAACGCACTCTTTAGCAACCTCCTACATTCTTCCTGCTCCTGCTATAGACATTTCCTGGCGTATGGCCAGGATTTCCCTCATTCCCTCATTCATCTGCCACAGGCATTGTCGGCTAACCGGAGTCAAACAGCTTGGACTTAATTGGCTCAATGTAGCCTCTCCCGTCGAGGTGAATTAATGAAAACTCTTCATCTGGATAGTTTGTGGCCTTGGAGATGAGAACACGTAGAACTCTGCGGTGGCCCAAACTTTGGCACAAGCACGGCGGGGTCCTCATCTTTAGATCAGGTGTTGACGAGGTGCCCTGTGATGGGATTAGCTAGGTTGATGCTGTGAGGGCGGGCAGAAGCCCCACTGGGCAGCTGATGGCTGAACACTGCCGGATAGGAGTTACGATGTTCAAAAGGCCGCTGCAGTCGAGTTGGCACTGGTCCAGGGTATTTGATGTTTGTGTCCCGCCGAGTTACCAGCGTGGTGTTCCCCCAGTCACCAATTCTTCAGAGTTGTCAGTATTGGAATAGGTGTATTGGTATTAACTGAATTAGTTGCACTGACCCTTTTGGAGAATGAGATTCCTGAAACAGGGAAAACGAAGCTCTCTCAGTCTCTGAGGAGGCTGTGGCTCAGTGGTAGAGCATTTGCTTGACATTCAGAAGGTCCCAGGTTCAATCCCTGGCATCTCCAGTTAAAAGGACTAGGCAGGTAGGTGATGTGAAAGACCCCTGCCTGAGACCCTGGAGAGCCGCTGCCAGTCTGAGTAGACAATACTGACTTTGATGGACCAAGGGTCTGATTCAGTATATAGCAGTTGTTTGCTTGTTTATTTCTATATCCCCTAAATGTTGCACGTAAAATACACTGGCCTTGTCCTCAGGCATGGAATCTAGAACATTCCTCAGGCATGGAATCTAGAACACAAGGGAAGGGAGAGGCAGCATGGTATAGTGGTTGGACTGGAGATTCCTGCTTTTAAATCCTCAGGCAAGACAGATTGGTGGGTGACCTTGGGATAGTCATTCTCAGCCTCCCAGGTTGCTGGGAGAATAAAATGGAAGAGAGAAGAAGAAGAGTTGGTTTTTATACCCCGTTTTTCTCTATCGAAAGGAGTCTCAAAGTGGCTTACAATCACCTTCCCTTCCTCTCCCCACAACAGACCCTTTGTTAGGTAGGTGAGGCTGAGAGAGTTCGGAGAGAACTGTGACTAACCCAAGGTCACTCAGCAGGCTTCACATGGAGGAGTGGGGAATCTAACCCAGTTCTCCAGGTGAGAGTCCGCCACTCTTAACCACTACACCATGCTGGCTCTCAAGAAAAGAACCTTGAATGCTACCTTGAGTACACTGGGGGAAGACTGGGATAAAAATGTGACAGATGCACAGATAGAGTGGAGGGACAATGGCAGAGGAGGGAGATCAGTTTGACAATGTGAGTTGTTAACAGGTATTTACATCCATGCAGGATGAGGCTAATTTTCCCTTGCTGGGAGGGAGGTGGTGCTAATGTGAGTTGAGATAGTGGGAGGAGACAGTAGACAATAGACATCCCAGCCAGCCAGGGATCATAAGAACATAAGAAAGGCCATGCTGGATCAGACCAAGGCCCATCAAGTCCAGCAGTCTGTTCACACAGTGGCCAACCAGGTGTCTCTAGGAAGCCCATAAACAAGACAACTGCAACAGCATTATCCTGCCTGTGTTTCACAGTACCTAATATAATAGGCAAAGGAGCCCTGTGGCGCAGAGTGGTAAGCTGCAGTGCTGCAGTCCAAGCTCTGCTCACGACCTGAGTTCAATCCCGACGGAAGTTGGTTTCAGGTAGCCGGCTCCAGGTTGACTCAGCCTTCCATCCTTCCGAGGTCGGTAAAATGAGTACCCAGCTTGCTAGGGGTAAAAGGAAGATGACTGGGGAAGGCACTGGCAAACCACCCCGTAAACAAAGTCTGCCTAGAAAACGTCGGGATGTGACGTCACCCCATGGGTCAGGAATGACCCGGTGCTTGCACAGGGGACCTTTACCTTACCTTTAATATAATAGGCATGCTCCTCTGATCCTGGAGAGAATAGGTATGCAACGTGACTAGTATCCATTTTTACTAGTAGCTATTAATACCCCTATCCTCCATGAACATGTCCACTCCCCTCTTAAAGCCTTCCAAGTTGGCAGCCATCACCACATCTTGGGGCAGGCAGTTCCACAATTTAACTATGCGTCATCAGGTGAGATTCCAGCACGATGTCATCACAGCATCAGGTAGCAAGTGAGTTCAAAAGTGCAGTATAATGTGCCTATAGTATCTATTCTACAACTCCCCCCAAAATATCTTAATTTTTTGGAAGCTTAGGTCTTGGGAAATGTTTGAAAAACCACAACACCATCAACCGGCAGTTTGATTAATCATCCTTGCCCCAATGATGCCCCAGGTAATGAACCTCATTTCTTCCCCAAGTACATTTGTCTAGCTTGATAGGTAAATTAGATGTTTCTATATCATCCAAGATGGGCAATATCTTGCTAGCAGCGGATGAGTAAGATCTGGACTGAGTGTGTTTCTTCTCTGTTTGCAGATATGTAGCCTCAGTGTGGCCAAATGGGTAAACCTTTTGGTACAAACCAAAGGGCAAAAACCAAAGGGGCATTAGCCTTTGGCTCTTAGCCTGTGGTTTGCAGCCTGATGCTTTGGTGTGAGCTGGGCCAGTGGGGTCCATGACCCACCCAGATAAGATTCTAACAATAAGTTACACTAATAAGGGGTCAGCCCTGGTTAGTAATTGGATGGGAGACCACCAAGGAATGTCAGGGCAGTTGTGCAGAGGAAAGCAATGGGTTGGTCTCTTGCCTTGAAAGCCCTACAGGGTTGCCTTACATCAGCTGCGACTTGACGGCACTGTACATACACAATGGGGGGGGGGGAGTAGCCATGATTATAGCAGGCACCAATGACTTAAACATCTGCAGGTCCACCTCCTGCCTGTATTGTTTCTCTCTTCTTATCTTCTGTCGTTAGCAGCTGATCTTAACGGGAGTTGGGAAGAGAAGGAACTGGGGCAATTAGCTGCTGTGAGATAAAATATACATGAAAAGCAATAGATCAAGAGAGGCGACTAGTGGTTCCATTGTCCCAGCCACTCAGGGATCACAGAATCAGGTGAATGAAAGTGGGGATGGAGTTCCAGAGCTGTGGCACAGAAGTCCCTGCCTCTTGCGGCTTCAGAAGTTGGAGGCACACTCTAAACTAGTGGTTCCCAACGTGGGGCACACGCCCCACAGGGGGGCAATTTGATTTTTAAGGGGGGCAATTCGAGAATGAGTTATTAACAGTGAATTTTTTGCATTTCTTATGGTACTAGGGGCCTCATATACAGTATATAAATATATATTGCTACGTACATATTTTTAAAATTAAGATCAGAATGTACACGGCGGTAAGAATTATATGTCACAGGGGGGGCATCAGGATTTTAGAGATGCTTAGGTGGGGCACGGCCAAGAAAAGGTTGGGAACCACTGCTCTAAACTCTAAAGATGACTCCAACCAATGAACGGAGCGGTAAGGGAGCAGGCATTCCTTTAATTAACCATATCCTCTGCTGATGGATCACTTCGACTTGATGTGTAAAACTGCCTCGGAGACTCCTTTCTCCTCTGTTCCACCAGAACTGGAAGGGCACATAAAGAGGAGTGTTCTCCGTAGCTGAACCCCGGTAGAGTTAACTCCCTTCCTCTGGAAATTTGCCAGTGTCCAGGATTTTGTGGAAATGCTAAAAGGGTTTCTTGTTAAAGGTACTTGCACTTGACCAGTCTTGATCCATTTATATAATTGTTCATTCACTATTTTGTTTTTTTCCTGTGCCTTTAAGAAAAAATAGGCAAGTTTGCACTGTTGTCAGTACTGGAAGGAACTGCACTGTGATGGTTTTGCTGCCAATGTTGCTATTTCACTATTTGATTGCTTTGGAGTGATTATTTAACACCCTTGTGCCAGCGTGGCGTAGTGGTTAAGAGCGGTGGTTTGGAGTGGTGGACTCTGATCTGGACAACCGGGTTTGATTCCCCACTCCTCCACATGAGCGGCATAGGCCAATCTAGTGAACCAGATTTGTTCCCCACTCCTACACACAAAGCCAGCTGGGTGACCTTGGACTAGCCACAGCTCTCTCAGCCCTAACTACCTCCCAGGGTGTCTGCTATGGGGAAGGGAAGGGGATCGCAAGCCGGTTTGAGTCTCCCTTAAGTGGTAGAGAAGGTCGGCATATAAAAACCAACTCTTCTTCTTCTTGTGCTCATCTCATTGCTCATTTTCATAACAGGTTGCGAGTTGCACCTAGAATGTGAGATGTGATAGAAATATTTGAAATAAACAAGGGGGTGTGTGCCTTGAATGAAACAGGATATCCGAAGAAGCGAGCTGTGACTTATGAAAACTCATACCCCCGCCAGAAATTTTGTTAGTCTTAAGGAGCTACTGGACTCTTGCTCTTCTTTACTGCTAGTGACAGACTAACACGGCTCCCCATCGTGATCCATCTTGAATGAAACTGTTCAAGACATCCTCCTTTCTCCCCCTGGGCTGAGGAGATGACTATGGTTTTTGCAATACAAAAGTATGCTGTTTGGTTCTGAGGTCACTCCTCAAACCATTCCAAAGGTGCTGGCTGCCTGTTGAAATAAATCAGTAACAGAAGGACCCTCTGCTTTTGGAATGGGCCTCTTGCCCATCAGGACGGAGCCTGCAAGCTTTCAGCTGTTTTGGCTCCCGCTGTGATCTTTCACCGCTGGTTGGCCAAGCATAGCACCCGGTCCCGCCTTAACGTTGATGGGCTTTGCTTGCTTAAGCAATTTGGCTGCCTTTCCCCACGCACCTCTCAAGCAATTACACTGCTGCTCTGTATGTGAGCGTGCGTGAGATTCCCTTGCACCTCAGTCGCTTTGGTAAAATATTGGCTTCCTCTCTTTGGTTGGCTCTCAGCATGCATCTTGATCGGCTTTGGCTCCAATTTGTTTTTCTCCATTTCCTTGCTGGCGTGGTCTCTCCTGCCGCCCCCCTTCCAGCCCAGCTGATTTATATGATACAATCAGTCATTTATTTGTCTATTCAACTGATCATGTTTATGCAAGGATAAAATTAGGAAACGGAATTTGATGTACAGCCTCATGAGCTCCATGGAGGAAGGGCAAGGATATGAATGTAGTACTGGAGACAGATAGAAACGGCTGTATGGCTCAGTGCAGGGTGGAAGCAGCATGGTATAGCCCGATCTTGTCAGATCTTGGAAGCTAAGCAGGGTTGGTACTTGGAATGAAGACCGCCAAGAAAGTCTCTGCAGAGGAATGCAATGGCAAACCGCCTCTGCTTTGCAGCTGCCTTAAAAAGCTCCTTGCTGGGATCACAATAAGTTAGTTGCAACTTGACAGCGCTTTACCTACACACACCCGGCTCTGAGCTTGGTTGGTTCTGGTTTCTATGGCAGAGTAGTGCTATTTTGTTCAACCTGCTCCCCATCTTCGGAGAGCTTATATGCTAGCCCGTTTTAATGTTCTCCCTTCTGCCATTCTGTTTGGGAGATACAAGAAAATTCCATACTCGGCTAGAGTGTGTAACTGTGTTATGGGGGAGATAGAAAGTATTGACCATATTCTTTTGTACTGTCCATTTTATTGCGAAATTCGTGCTGCCCTTTTAGATCCTTTTCTATCAAACTATGCTAATCAAATCGACGATAGTAAGGTTAACTTGTTGTTATCCTCCCGAAGTTCTGAGATTATTGAATCTGTAGCCAAATTTCTTGGTGATGTAATTAAGAGGCGAGGTAAAATGATGTATAGTGGCTAGGTTTACTCTTTTTGGTTGTCCTTGGTATGCCAATAAAGGTACTGAAACTGACTCTTGTTCAACATTATTTTAACCTACTGAGAGCCAACGTGGTGTAGTGGTTAAGAGTGGTGGTTTGGAGCAGTGGACTCTGATCTGGAGAACCGGGTTTGATTCCCCACTCCTCCACATGAGTGGCGGAGGCTGATCTGGTGAACTGGATTTGTTTCCCCCACTCCTACACACGAAGCCTGCTGGGTGACCTTGGGTTTGGGGAGAGATGGGACCTCAGTAGGGTATAATGCTATAGAGTCCACTCTCCAAAGCAGCCATTTTCTCCAGGGGAAACTGTTCTCTTTTGTCTGGAGATGAGTTGTAATGCTGGGAGATTTCCAGGGTCCACCTGGAGGTTGGCAATCCTAGGGAAATTATTCATTTACTGCCTAATCTGATTGTATCAAAGTATATTTGAGTAAGTCATATGTTCATCTTCGGTCTTCTGTGCAGTCCCACATTGGGACTGCACATGAGCAGGCCTGCTCTGGAGAGATTCTTTTCCTAGGTTAAATTTCCCTCTAGGGAAATCCTAAACCCTCTCTCAGAGCCTCTGAGACCATTTTTCGCCCAGTCACATGGCCCAAGTAAAGAGCATCACTCCCCTCAGCTCCTTCTTCGCCGCAAGTGGAGTAGTTTCTTCCTAATGTCTCTCCAGCGTGCATTCGAATTCTTCAGAGTACACCTTGGCTTACCTTTTTCCTCATCTTCAGCTGTTAGAGAAATGCGAGAATAAATCTTTCTTGGATCCCACTGTGTTTTGATCACTCTAAACGCCATTTTTTTGTGGGGGGAACCTCAATATGTGAGGTGGCTGGCTGGTAGTGAGCCACTTGATGGCCCAGAAAGGCCTTTTCAAGAAATGCTCCCAATCTGGAGCTAAAATGACCCAAGCAAGATGATTTCTACTAAGTCGGCTCCAACGAGTCCGAGGTTGGATCCACAACAAACTTGGACTCAGTCCTGCTCTCCGAGGAGCTCATTGGAGCCGACAACAAAAACCCCTAAATTTAAAACAAAGCATAAAGATCACTCAAAGTCAAACCCAAAGCACGGACCCCACTTGGTTCCAGCAACAGATCCTGAACTTGAGGAAACCATTCCACCCCTGAGGACACCATCCATTTGTTCTCCACCTCATTCATTTGCTGAGAGCAAAATTGACACGGATCCGACACAACCACCGGAACCAATCTAACCACCGGATCTGAATCAAGGGCTTACTGAGAGAGATTGGTCCAGCTGCTTGTTGGCCACCACCGATGCATGTGCCTTGGCAGCCCTATCCTTATTTTATGTCATGGCTTATCTACAGGACTGGAGTGGCTACATTCGCTCGGTTCCGAGAACGGATCCATTTCCTTCTCAGCTCTCCCGTCACAGACGACCTTCAGCTTCAACAACATTATCAGCACTTCCTGCAGCATCCTATGTGGAATCGGTTTTCAAATCCAATGTGGAGGGTCCAGAAGAAAGTACCCTGGGCTCAGAGGCCAGCTCTGAATCTCCATTGGATCCCTCCACTGACAAAAGGGAGGGTACACTTCTTTGGTGTCCCCTTTGGAAGACTTATGTGGAGCAAATGCTACGTATGGCTCACTCACTGGACACAGATGTTACTACAACCCTTGGCGTCACCTCCTGTGTGCTCCATCAGCATACAGAGATCTTCTTTTCGTCAGTCTTGGCATACCTGTCAAAGGGAATGGAGACCCTCTACACCTATGTGCCCAGAGTATTCTACTCACAGATCACCTTCTTCCCAACAGCAATTTAGCCACAGAAGATCCACACCTAGACTTAAGGGCAGTCACCAGGCACTAGCAGAAGGAGTCACTCCCACAAAACCTTGTTTTAGGAGTAGATTAACTCCCTTTTTGTTCAAGTGGCTGGCTATTACGAATGACAAACAAGTGCTTTCTATTACAGAAGAGAGTTTGTTTGACTTCTTCAGAGTACACCTTGGCTTACCTTTTTTTTTAGGGGAGGGGCCATGGCTCAGTGGTAGAGCATCTGCTTGGCATACAGAAGGTCCCAGGTTCAATCCCCGGCATCTCCAGTTAAAGGGACTAGGGAAGTAGCTGATGTGAAAGACCTCTGCCTGAGACCCTGGAGAGCCGCTGCCGATCTGAGTAGACAATACTGATTGATGGACCAAAGGTCTGATTCAGTATAAGGCAGCTTCATGTGTTCATGTACCATATACTGGAAGTTATTTTGTTACCTCCCTCTGAACGCGTAGTTGCAGCTGTTAATAACCAGCTGCCCCAACTTCAACTTGAAATGGAAACTTTGCTGCCGAAGGTTTCTATAGATGAGATATTGAACCCTGATTCCCGTGCAGGTTTCTACTCATGGTTCTTCCTAGTGCAAAAGAAGAGTGACAGTAACAGACCCATTTTGGACTGAAGAAATTTAAATTAAAAGTTTCTAAATTCCTCATGGTTTCATTCGTTTCAGCGTTACGACTATTAAAGATTTGTGGTTTGCAGTGCTTGACTTGCTAGATGCTTATTTTCACATTTCAATTCACAGGGATTATAGAAGGTTCCTCTGCTTCAGATTTGCCAGAAGAGTTTTCCAGTATACAGCCTCCCATCTGGGTGGCAACAACACCATGAGTTTTCATGAAATGTATGGCACCAGTCTTTGCCTCCTTCAGACTAAGGGGCTGTACAATATACCCTTACCTAGATGACTGATTCATAGCAGCCTCTGCTAGAGAACTGTTATCAGGGAACCTAGGAACCATCCTCCAAGTTTGCAAGGAATTGGGTTTAGTAGTTAATTGGGAAAAAAAATCTAGGCTTGACCTTTCTCAGTCCATTAAGTTCATAGAAGTGGTTGTACGTTCTGCTACTGGTAGAGTTTTTCTCCCACCCCAAAGGGGATCCTCGATTTGCAGTCTGGTTGGATGATTCATGACCAGTCATTTTTAGAGTGCTGGGACCATTCAACACTTGCTCGGTATCATGGTCTCCACAACAGCTGTGCTCCCACTAACCAGGCTGCTTTTCATGTGGCCACTTCGATTATAGTTTGTAAACCATTTTAAACTGGGAAGAAGAAGAGTTGGTTTTTATATGGTGACTTTCTCTTCCACTTAAGGAAGAATCAAACCGGCTTACAATCACCTTCCCGTCCCCGCCCCACAACAGACACCCTGTGAGGTAGGTGGGGCTGAGAGAGCTCTAAGAGAGCTGTGACTAGTCCAAGGTCACCCAGCTGGCCTTATTTGTGGGAGTGGGGAAACCAACCCGGTTCACCAGATTAGTGTCTGCCTCTCATGTGGAGGAGTGGGGAATCAAACCTGGTTCTCCCGATTAGAGTCCACTGCTCCAAACCACCGCTCTTAACCACTACGCCACGCTGGCTCTCACTGGACCCACTCCCCATGCAGGAGATTCGCTGTCCCAAAACAGGTCCTCAGGTCACTTAACTGTTGATATAACAGGGGCATCCTAATATATGTTCTTCCTTTTTATATGCCAATAAAGGATTGTGTTGTGTGTGATATAACAGGGGGGGACCTGTTTATGGAAACCCCTTTTGGGATACTTTCACGTGACATTGTGGGCACCCCTGATGCCTCCACTGTAGGCCGGGGGGCTCATCGGCAAGGTTTTTCCATACAGGGTACGTGGTTGCCATCTGATGCTAAATTACATATTAACATTCTGGAATTTAAGAGTGTATTTACACTTCATGATTTAGGAAATCAGTTCATTATGATAAAGCTGGAAATAAACCAGAATTGAGATTGATGTGTGCACTTGGAAGCTATGTTTGGAAGCTATGGTTAGCCCAAACCATGGTTTGGCGTGATCTTATATCAAATAGTTGCCATGGTGATTGATTGTATGCAGTTGTAGCTGTTTTTTCCCCCCGCAGCTGTAGCCTTTGCTGTTTTGTAAGTTATGTGATGTATGCTACCAGTGTTCCGCTGGTGGAAGCAAAACCTTTACCCGTTTTTCCCAGCAGCCTTCTGTGACCCCTGATTGAGGAAGGGGTACCGTCGCAGACAGAGAGCCCCTTGGCTCTTGGGAGGGGAACCCTGCAGTAAAAAAGGAGAACTGGGCAATTAGCAGGCTAGCAGTAATATACAACCTGATGTATTGTTTTGGCAACTGGACAGCCACAAATGGGTTTTATCTGAAAATGGGGAGGGGCTGTTGCTCAGTGGTAGAGCATCTGCTTTGCATGCAGAAGGGCCCAGGTTCAATCCCTGGTATCTCCAGGTAGGTGATGTGAAAGGCTGCTAGCTGAGACACTGGGTTGGATGTGCCCTGCAGATCATAATTTGCCTGCCTCTGATCTTGACTCTATTGTGCATGTGTGTCAGTTCACGCACACGAACACTAAGGTGGCATGCAATGCTCAGGCTGCTGTTGCAAAGCCCACAGCTGCCAAAGCTTGCTTTGAACTGCTGCTAATCTGTTGTAGGACAATTACATTGCCCTTCCATCTGCATGCCTTTACCTGAGATCGAAATGGTAGTATCTTTAATCAAAATTAATCAAGAACAAACAGCTTCTTGACTTGTAAAGCCGTGCAGGTCAGAGTAAATGAATACATTGTGCGGCTGGTGGGGAAGAGCCTCCAGTTATATGTAGTAGCGAGGTTGTGTGGCTTGCAAAGTGATCCTTGATATGAGAATAAGGCTGTAGCAAGCATATTTCTCTTTTCATTGGTGAAGTAGTAGAAGTTCTCAGGTTCTTGCAAAAGATGCTTCGAACCCCCTTAGCATTGTTCTCTTTCAGAATGCTAGATCCTTGGATTAAATTGTGGCCATCATTTGCAGCGTTAGGGAGACACCTGCTGTTTTGCTTGCATAATTTTATCCTCTGTCCCTCTTTCTTGACAATGTTATGAATTAATGTATGTGCTTTTTTTTCTCCTTTCAGGGTGCCCGAGGCCCAGACGGACCAGTAGGCGAGCTGGGGTCCCAAGGTGCCAAGGTGAGTTCTCCCCATCACCCACAAGAGTGGGATTGCTCTTGTGTGTGATTTGAAATTGTTCATAATGTGTTGGGAAAACAGGGACCTGGCATCTTTCAACCATTCATTCATTCATTCATTCATTCGGCTGAGAGAAGGTTTATGTCCTTCTCTCAGCCCAAAAGGTTTCCAACACAGATAATGCTAATAACTTGAATTAAAACAGGTCAGTAAAAAAACACACACACCAAAAGCATCTGCAAGAATCCTCACCAGAACAACCGAACATCCCATCAGTAAAGATAACCAAATACAGAGGAAAATCTTTTTGGTCTTTAAGATGCTACTGAACTCAAATCTTGCTCCTATACAACCTAGTTGCTATCATAGAAAGTAGCCGTCATGTGGCACCCTTTGGAAGGTTTGATATACTGTATGTATGGTCTTATGTTTATTGTCGTGTTTAGAGTGTTATTGTATGTCTTTTTGTTATATAAATAAAGTATTTATTAAAAAGCTTGCTCCTATACAGAGGGGAAAGGGTGAGAAAAAAACCCAGTGCCTAGGTGTACAGAGATGTTTGATCCTGACACTTCAACCTCAACAAGCTGGATGTCAGGCAGATAGGAAGGCCCTGACACCTACAGAGGTGTATTAGTTGCTTACTTCAAAAAGTGGAGCCATTCAGAGTGCAGCTTCTGAAGAAGATCAACAGTTCCCACACAGGTCCGTATGTTCTGCAAGGAAGAAAGGTGGCTAATAAATGTTTTAAATCACTAAAATAAATGTGGAAGCAAGAGGTCCTAGCCCTGGAAGACCAGCATTTAAAACCAGTTTGGGTTGGATTTATGGGAAAGGCCAAGATTAAATTCCAAATTGTGGGCGGGACTGGTACCAGACGTTAAACACAATCAAAAGCCCTGCCTGCTGTTGTCTTCTGTTTCTTGCTGGTGGTCAAAATGGATAGTTCAAATGTTCTTGAAAGTACTCTCTGCTTTATATGGCTTCAAGAGGAAGGAGCAGCACCTCTGCAGGGGATATCGAAATGGTAGTATCATTAATCAAAATATTTTGTGCTAGGGCGACATCGTTGAGTTAATTCATCAATGAGAATCATTTTGATCAATTAAAGCAAAGCCCTAGATTGATTGTGCTGCAGATTTTAAAAAAAAAATTATACACATACTTATTCAAATTACAATTCTCTGCATTCCTCTACCCCTTTACAAAAAGGGCCTGGAGAATCAGGATTGCTGCAGCATTTTAATGCATTGACCCCTTTCAGATAAAGTTGTTTCATTTGATTATCAACAGATCATCAGAATCCATCCATTGACATTAGCATCAGAACAAATAGCTAGATCAGGCAAGAAGTGGTGGAAAGAGGGAGGGTCATGGTGTGGGAGAGAAACAAACAAAGGTCTGGAAGTAATCCTGAAGAACTGGAGGTTTATATTGCTTCGGGTTGGATTTCCCCTCTCCTCCAGGTCTCATGCACTTCTCACTGTTCCCTGTTTCCAAGAATGCTTGGCAATATTTAGAAAGATTTCAGGGCTCCTGTTCACCTCTTGGACTGGACAGTGGTAAATTCATTCCAGATGAAGGAATATTCCTCAGTTTGTAGATAGGGCTGAAGGCTATGGCTGCAATCCTAAGAACACTTTCCTGGGAATGAGCCTCATTAACTAAAATGGGACTTCTGGGTAGGCCTACCTAGGTCTACTCCAGAGAAGGTAGGGTTACCAGCTCCGGGTGGGGAAATACCTGGAGATTTTGGGGGTGGAGCCTGAGGAGGGCAGGGTTTGGAGAGGGAAAGGACTTCAGTGCCATAGTCCAATTGCCAAAGGGGCCATTTTCTCCAGGTGAGCTGATCTCTATCAGCTGGAGATCAGTTGTAATAGCAGGAGATCTCTAGCCACCACCTGGAGATTGGCAACCCTAAGAGAAGGGTTATGGGATCTGTGAAACAGAGTGACTCAGCAGGAAAATCTGTTTCTGGAAATTACCTTTCAGATTGTGGGCGAGGGCTCATGTGACAAATAGATAGATAGATAGATAGATAGATAGATAGATAGATAGATAGATAGATAGATAGATAGATAGATAATGTTTATTACGGTCAATGACCAGCACATTCATGAGACTGAAATCTCCTGCATCACAAAAATAATTTCTCTGTCTATTAAAGAAAAAGAAGGATACCAGAGACAAGGTGTTTTGCTTAGCTGTGCACAGTGCCAATTGGTCACTTCCCCCTGCCATATCCCAAGTAGTTTTTTCCAAGTTTAAAACCACTGAATTTTTTAAAAAAACAAAACAATAAAAACACGTAAGCAACCAACATCACTTCAAAAAAGCAGTAAAGATATAAAGCAAAAGTCAAAACCGGCAGTCTGTAATAAAATCTATATATATCAAAAGAACATCATGGAACTGAAAACACCAGCTGCCCTCCACAATAAAATTGCTTGCAGTTGTTTCTGCAAATTCAAAAGGGAGGGAGCCTGATGGACGCCCTGAGGCAAGGAAGTCCGTAGTTATGACTAGTGAGATATTAACACGGAGGAGGAACTTTGCTAGCTTGGCAAGTAACTTGGCAAATAACTTGGTCAGTAATTATTTTGGAAAATAATTCCGAGTTACACATGCCTTACGTGTTTGTATATCCCTGCTGGTATATAATTAGGTGTCAGGGAGAGACATGCTGTTTTTCATTGTGCCGAGAATGTTTGTAAATGGGATTGCGTTCAGCTTTGTGAGCGGCCAGGTTGCCCATTTCATTTGTTGTTTGTGAGAACTAAAACTCAGAAGAGCCTTTGGGGGCATTCGTAGAAGTATGTTGGCAAGCTGAATTCACTTTATTTTTGCTCTTTTTACGAACAGGGCCAAACAGGGCACCCGGGCAAGTCGGGACCAGATGGGCAGCAGGTATGTTGCTTGTCTTTGGGGGTGCTTTGAAAAGGATGTACGAATTGGTATCACCAGAAAATTTGGGAAACCGGATTGTTGCTGTCATTGTAAAACCACTGCATCACTCTGGTTCGGTGGCTTATTCTGGCTCATTCTGGCTCGTTGGGATGTTCTCAGTTACGCCTTTAAATTTACCTTTGAAAATCCATCCTTGTCCCATCCCTTCCCGGAAGATCTGTGACTGTAAATAAGAGGGTACTTTTTGCGCCATATTTAGGCAATAGTACAGTTGGGAGCCATGCATGGTAATGCTAATTGGTATCATTAAATTTAAGCACTCTTTGAGCATACCTATTCATAATCAGAAGGGTCAACCCACCGTGGATCTACCCTTACACACACATACACATCCGGTCACATATTCAGTCTTCCATAAGCTTAGAAATGTCCAATACTGCTTGTTTCCAGCCAAAGCCAGCTGTGCACAGTGTTGATTGGCTAGTCCTTGTGACATCACAAATCCACTTCTTCCCCCACCTCCCCGTAATTCTTAAAAGTTTTAAACAATTAATAGGATTTAGAATAAAAGCAACGAAGCTAAATAAAACATTTAATTGGATAAACTTGTATGGAGCGTTGTCAGACAGGATATGCAGAAATCTTTTTGGACTTTACAGTGCTACTGAATCTTGCTCCTATACAGAGGGGAAATAATCTGGGATGAATTCAGATAAAAGTACATATCTTCTTTGGGGAGTGGAGGTGGGGGGGTGAAGTTGAGCCAACAGACCTTTATGTGTGAACTATAGGATCCCCCTTAGCTCTGTTCCATGTAGGATTCCATCCTTTTCCGTTCCCTAGGGATTCGATTTTAAGATTGATCTCTCAGACTTCATGAACTTTGAGAAGCTGAATACCAGCAAGAGAGAGAGAACAGTCCTCCCTTCACTAACTAAAAGAAAATTAACCATAGACAGTGGATTCGGGGAGGGGGGAGGGGGAGTGCCATGGTCCATGATGCTATAATTTTGGGATTGTGGCAGAAGTGCACCCATAATTCTTCAAGGCTCCCCTGTGTCTGCCAGGCATGGACATGAAAATTCCAAGGTCCCTTGGAACACCTATGCAAAATTTAATGAATCTAGATTTACGAGATCTCCCATTCAGATTCTCTCATGTGGCTTATACGTGGGTGGGTCATCCTATATACACAATGAAACAGGAGAGGGTTGACAGTTGCATACATAAACCTTTATTGGCATAATAACAGCATTTTGGGTTGACTGTTACTGTCTGTGTGTTTCATACTGGCGGGTTTTTTTACCTTTCCAAAACCTATCCTAAGCCTGGGTCCTTTATACAGGATTCTTTCTGTCCCCCTTCAGCAATCTTCTGGAATTTCACATGAAATGTCCCTGGGACAAGCCTGTCTTTATGCATTCTTGGGCAAATTCTGTGAAACAGCAGAATTTTTGAACTGTAGAAAGCTTGCATGATCTTCCTTAATGGATTTCCTAACAGCTTCTTGAGTTGGACTTCCAGCAGGTTTTGAACTCATGACTGAAACTGTATTTTCAGGGAAAGATAGGAGAGATGGGAGAGATGGGACCCCGCGGCTTCCCCGTAAGTTCTTGGTTCTAGTTCTGTATCACCTGGATAGTCCTTTATCAAGAATTGTTTTACAATTAAAATCTTATTCCACAACTGGAATATTAGCATAGATTCTGTGACACAATATATACAGACAATGACTGATTAGTATGACAAATTAACTGGTCTGTCATCTTTGAAAACTGAATACGTTTGCTTTCTCACCCTTCAATGAAAGAAGGGGGCGGGGCCTTGGCTCAGGTGGTGGAGCACATGCTTTGCCTGCAGAAGGTCCCAGGCTCAGTCTCTGGCATATCCAGTTCAAGGTAGCAAGGCTGGAGAAGATCTTTCTCTGCCGGAGATCCTGGAGAGCTGCTGTTGGTCAGGATAGTTGAAGCCGAGCTGTGTGGACCAATGGCATGGCTTGGCGTAAGGCTTCCTATGTTTGCTCGGCTGTGGCTCAGTGATAGAGCACATTCTCTGCATGCATAAAGTTCTACTTTTAATCCCTGGGAGATTTATTAAATACAGTCATTCACCAGCATAACAATTTTTAAAACCCCAATCACAATAGTACACAATCGTACAATAATATAATTAGCAAGCTGTTTCACATTGCAACATCGATCTCCGTATTCTGGTAGCAATACAGCAAAACTTTGCCACTGTATGTGAAAATTCACCATTAAAACACTATCATGACTGGAGTGGCTGCTAGTGTATCCAGGGAACCTCGACAGCAGAGGCAATATTAGGTGATTTATGAGATCCCTATAGAATTCACAGTTCAGTAAAATATGAACAGTTGACTGGCTCATGTTTGATTTTAATCTCTGGTACATCCAGTGGAAAGATCTCAGACAGCAGGTGTTGGAAAGTTCACTAGGTGGGCCAAAGATATGATGCTATATAAGTTGACATGTGTACAGATTAGTGGGTAAGCAGGGCTGTGAAAGATCTTTGCCTGAGACTTTGGAGAGGCTGAGTTGGTGGTGCTGAACTAGATAGAATTAAGTACCCTAAGGTCAAAAAACTACATACAAGTTCACAAGGTTGGAAGAGACCACAAGGGCCATCCAACCCCCTGCCATGCAGGATCCCACAATCAAAGCACATACAAAAGGGCCAAAATGAATACTAAGTATGAATGATCTTATGAAAATGTATCTAATATATTTATTACAATAAAAATCCACTGCTTGTCTAAGGCCCTAATGTAGCCTCTATATTTCTATTGGACATATGAATATATAACACAAATGGACACAAAAATAACAACCAAACATTTAAACCAAAGGTTTGGCCATACGCTTCTTGGCCGTGGGGCCTTTTTTAGTGGTTTACATACATTAAAAAAAAATAATGAAGAGCCCCGTGGCGCAGAGTGGTAAGCTGCAGTACTGCAGTCCAAGCTCTGCTCACGACCTGAGTTCGATCCCAACAGAAATTGGTTTCAGGTAGCCGGCTCAAAGTTGACTCAGCCTTCCATCCTTCCGAGGTTGGTAAAATGAGTACCCACCTTGCTGGGGGTAAAGGGAAGATGATTGGGGAAGGCACTGGCAAACCACTCCTCAAACAAAGTCTGCCTAGTAAACGTCAGGTTGTGACGTCACCCCATGGGTCAGGAATGACCCGGTGCTTGCTCAGGGGACCTTTACTTATACATACATAAAATACAGAATTCAATTACATGAAAAATATATGTCAGTATACCAGCCTTTATGATTGAGTCTAAAATGGTGTTCTGAAAGATAAATGGAAGAGAAATGTGGATTTTTATTGTAATAAATCAATACATTTTCATAAGATCATTATTTGTATTCATTTTGGCCCTTTTGTATGCGGTTTCTTGACCTTAGGGTACTTAATTCTTCAGTTTTTAGGGTTAAGCCCCCCCCTTTTTGTTGTGGGCTGAACTAGATAGACAATTGGCTTGTGTCAGTAGAAGGCAGCCAGATTGGAGGGCATATATGAAAATAAGAAGCTTTGTTACAACCTCAGGCCACAAGTCATCTAGCACAGTCTTTCTCTGACCAACAGCCACTTTCCAGAGCATCAGTCTATCCCGCTTCTTGAGGGCCAGGCTTTTTCAACAGAACCTGGACCAGATTCATTAAAAAAACCTCTCAGGTTGTTTGGCCCTGAGATTCTCTTACCTGGTGATATCAGGGACTGAATTTGGGGTCTTTGGCACAAAGGAAGGCAATTCCTTCTTTCTAGCTTTCCTATCATGGTGGCGTTCCATACCACCTTACTTATGTCGGTATGTTTGTCGGTCTTCTTTTATGTAAAACAAAATCCCTTTTGGCAATAAAATTTGAAGAGATTATGAGCCACTGCTGAGCACGGACTCCCCAAGAGGAGGAGGGGGTAGCCAGGCCAGAAGACTGGCAACATTGCATGATGCTTCCACCCTTGCAGTGTTTCCTCTTTTTTGTAACGTATTCTGAAATAAGGTAATTTAGATATCGCAGCGTGCCTGTATATTTTATTTTGCCATTCAGGGATGGAAGGAGCTGCTGCAACTTTCAAATGCTCTGCATAACACATTTTTGCAGTCATAGTCAGATATTGTTTTTTGATATTGAACAGGTATATCCTTAGTATATCACTTTAAAATGTAATTATTCCTGTTGGGTTTTCCCCTGATGGGTGCATTCCCCCTCCCAGTACTTTTTAGCTGTGTGGCTTTTTATCTAAAGTATTTACGAGATGCCAGTGATACGGCAGGGAGGGATGAGAAGTCACATGCCCTCTGGCCCTCTGACTCACTGTTGTCTCATCTCACGCAGGGTATCCAAGGACATTCTGGACCCCAAGGAGCAAAAGGTCCTCCAGGAGACCCGGCAAGTACCTCACACAGCCTTCTCCATCCCCCTGCCCCGGTCTTAATCCAGCGTGGTGTAGTGGTCAAGAGTGGTGGTTTGGAGCAGTGGACTCTAATCTGGAGAACCGGGTTTGATTCCCCACTCCACATGAACAGATGCCAATCTGGTGAATGGGGTTGGTTTCCCCACTCCTACACATGAAGCCAGCTGGGTGACCTTGGGCTAGTCACAGCTCTCTTAGAGCTCTCTCAGCCCCACCTACCTCGCAGGGTGTCTGTTGTGGGGAGAGGAAGGGAAGGAAATTTTAAGCCAGTTTGATTCTTCCTTAAGTGGTAGATAAAGTCAGAATATAAAAACCAACTCCTCCTTCTTCTCCTCCTCCTCCTCCTTCTTTTCCTTCTTTTTTTTCCTTCTCCTTCTCCTCCTCCTCCTTCGTCTTCCCAGTACTAAATTTTCTTTCTTTTCCGAACAGCTCACATTCAAGGAAGTCCCATTCCTGCCATTTAGTACTTTGAGGATGTAGGTTGATTGCCCTCCAAGTGAAACCAGGGCAGTATCAAAGATGTTCTGTGAATATCCTGGTCCTCCCATAGAGCTGCTGGAGGCGGAGTTACTCTGGTGTTTATTTCACGTGTGCATCATGTGTAGGAATGAGAAGAGTTTCCTTGTGCCATTCTTTTATTGTTCTGGAATTCAATGCTTCCTTCCATTTCCCTTGAATTCCATTTCCCTTAATTCTTACTTAATTGGGAGCATATCTGAAATTAATTCTGCAGCTGGAGCATGCACAGTTGCTTGTAGGTTTCAGCATCTTCATTTAATTTGCATCTTTCACTGATTGATAAAATGCTGCCAAACAAAGCAGCCTTGATAGACATACAAATGGATAATTCTATCAAGATTGTTTTTCTGTAGTGTGTTAGTGGTTGTGCTCATGAGCATTGGTAAAACACTGTACAAAAAGAATTTTGAGCTAGTTCGTACAGTGGCTCCAAGATTGCTTTGGGGCAGTGTTTTGCACATTGGCAACATAGGAAAATAAGAGACTGTATGGACTGGAAGCTGGGGCAACCTGTGCATAATATGCTGCAGAATTTGAAAATGAAAAACAGAACAAAAAGGGGGAAAAGTAATGTATTAGTTCCAGTTTGTTAGTGTGTTGGTGGTTGTGCTCATGTGCATTGGTAAAACACTGTACAAAAAGAATTTTGAGCTAGTTGTTCATACAGTGGCTCCCAGATTGCTTTGGGGCAGTGTTTTGCACATTGGCAGCATAGGAAAATAAGAGACTGTATGGACTGAAAACTGGGGCAACCTGTGCATAATGTGCGGCAGAATTTGAAAATGAAAAACAGAACAAAAAGGGGAAAAAGTAATGTATTAGTTCCAGTTTGGAAAGAAGATCAGGTTATTTGGAGTGCCAGAATCCTGGGGGGGAAATTCCAGATGTTATACATTATGGAAGCATCTCTAATCATATCCCAATTTCCTTTTACAAGAACATCACAAAGAAACAAACAGTTTTTTTTAAAGTGAAATGCTGATAACATTCATTAATGGGAAGATCCAAATGGTTAGAATATTCCACATGATCGGGAGAGCTGAAATTTATTCTACACATAGTCCCCAACACTTTGGTTAATACTGAAGGCTGAAGATAGCACATTTTTCTTCTTAGAACTTGAGACTTGACCTGTTGATAGCATCAATGAGAGGGCAAGCCAAGCCACACAAGCTCCAGACTGAGATATACCTGGAGATTTTGGGGGTGGAGTCTGAGGGTAGGGTTTGGGGAGGGGGAGGGACTTCAGTGGGGTATAATGCCGTAGAGTTCACCTTTCAAAGCAGCCATTTTCTCCATGCAAACTGATCAGTTGTAATCTGCAGGCGACACAGATCAGTTTGTATCAGTTGTAATAGCAGGAGATCTCCAGCCACTACCAGGAGGTTGGCAACCCTATCTGAGCTCCTTCAAGAAAGAGAGAAATAAAAAAATAAGTAGGTAGGAATGCCTGGGAGTTGATCCCTCTCACTTAGTTGACCTGGAAAGAAGAGAAATTTGCAGTGCCAATCGGGAAGATGACCATAGAGCTACCCACGCTTACAATTTCTAAGCAGCAGTGTGTGTGAACAGGATCTTGGGGTATGCTTGGACCGTTAAGTTAAATATGAGCAGCCAGTGTGATGCAGCGACAGAAAAAGCTAATGAGATCTTGGGGTGCAACAACAGAGCCATAACATCCAAATCACAAGATGTCATAGTCCACTGTACACTGCATTGGTCAGGCCACACCTGGAGTGGTGTGTGCAGTTCTGGAGGCCCCACTTCAAAAAGGATGTGGACAGAATGGAGCAGGTGCAGAGGAGAGCGACAAGGATCATCAGGGGCCTGTAGACCAAGCCCTGTGAGGAAAGGGTGATAGAGTTGGGAATGTTTAGTCTGGAGAATAGCATGTTGAGGGGGGACATGGTTGCTCTCTTTAAGTATTTGAAGGGTTGTCACTTTGAGGAGGGCAGGGAGCTGTTCCTGTTGCCAGCAGAGGATAGGACTCGCAATAATGGGTTTAAAGTGTGGGAGGAAAGTTAAAAAGGTAAAGGTCCCCTGTGCAAGCACTGGGTCATTCCTGACCCATGGGGTGACGTCACATCCTGACGTTTCCTAGGCAGACTTTTTTATGGGGTGGTTTGCCAGTGCCTTCCCCAGTCATCTTCCCTTTACCCCCAGCAAGCTGGGTACTCATTTTACCAACCTCAGAAGGATGGAAGGCAGAGCCAACCTTGAGCCAGCTACCTGAAACCAACTTCCGTAGGGATCGAACTCAGGTCGTGAGCAGAGCTTGGACTGCAGTACTGCAGCTTACCACTCTGCGCCATGGGGAGGAAAGTTACCAGCTGAATATTAGGATTTTTTTTTTTTACAATAAGAGTTGTTCGACAGTAAGAGTTGTTCAAAATCAGCAACCTAGGGAGGTGGTGAGCTCCCCCTCACTGGCACCCTTTAAGCAGAGGCTGGACAAGTACATGTCAGGGATGCTCTAGGCCGATCCTGCATTGAGCAGGGGGTTGGACTAGATGGCCTGCATGGACCCTTCCAACTCTATGATTTTACAACAGACTGGAGGATTTGGGAGTACCCCCTTCGCTCAATAAAAGATTCCTTGGATTGATTGAAAGGGGAGTTCCACCGGCAGCTGCTTGAACAATAGAAGTTGTGTTTGTGTGTCTGCATGTGGTAGAATTGTATAAAAACATGACATAAAAACAAAAACGATTGCAGTACCAGGAGTACCATGAAATACACCACCAGGCCCAATAAAATCATCAGCTCGCTGCGAGCTTAGTTCAGCGGAAGTCTGTCCAAGAACACAAAAGTCTGAAGCTTCTTCCTAAAGGGTGATGACAGGCTCTGGCAGGTCTGGTTTGGGAAGGAAAGCAGCAGAGCCAGGAACAATACAGGGCTTTAGAAGCCTTTCATAGCTGGGGCTTGGGAGATTTAGGAGATGGCCTTGAACACATGAAGCTGCCTTATATTGATGGTCCATCAAAGTCAGTATTGTCTCCTCAGACCGGCAGCGGCTCTCCAGGGTCTCAGGCAGGGGTCTTTCACATCACCTACTTGCCTAGTCACTTTAACTGGAGATGCTGGGGATTAAACCTATGGGGTGGGGGTAAAGTCTGATCTAGAAGGCTTACATGCACACCCTTTGAGGAAGGGGCGGGGGCCGTGGATCAGTAGTAGCGCATCTGCTTGGCATGCAGAAGGGCCCCAGGTTCAGTCCCCGGCATCTCCAGTTAAAGGGACTAGGCCGGTAGGTGATAAGAAAGACCTCCGCCTGAGACCCTGGAGAGCTGCTGCCAGTCTGAGTGGACAATACTGACTTTGATGGACCAAGGGTCTGATTCAGTATAAGGCAACTTCATGTGTTCACCTTCTGCATGCCAAGCAGATGCTCTACCACTGAGCCACAGCCTTCTCCCATATATTCCTCTCCTCCGCCTGGAGATTGTTTGCTGGTAGTTCCACCTGTGATCTGACTGGTGGCCGCTTTCATACTGTCTACGATGACCTCCAGTCTGCGACGCCCAGTTTACCTCCTGGGATTTGGAACCTGGCTGTTTTGAAATGGGTCTTAAATATGCCCCTGTGTATTCGTGCCGTTGGTGATGGAAGGACCATGAAGCTAAGATGCTGTGTGTGTGTGTTACGTGCTGTCAAGTCGCTTCCGAGTCATGGCGACCCTATGAATGAAAGTCCTCCAAAATGTCCTGTCTTTGACAGCCTTGCTCAGATCTTGCAAATTGAAGACTGTGGCTTCCTTTATTGGGTCAATCCATATCTTGTTGGGTCTTCCTCTTTTCCTGCTGCCCTCAGCTTTTTCTAGCATGACTGTCTTTTCCAGTGATGCTGGGGGATCTTTTTTTTCCTTTCAAGGATAACAACAGTACGTATCTGGGAGTGGGGGGAAGAGAAATTTGAATGCGTGAAACTGTGTAGGGTTTGGTTAAACCCTTCCTTCTTCCCCCGTGGAGTCCTGATCTGATCTGATCTGGGGCTTCACACAGCTGCAGTTTAATTTCTACAACGCTGGGAAGATCTGGACATATATCTTCCAGTCTTGTCTACTTTAACTCTGTAGTACTCATTGCTTGTAGATAATGGTTTGCTGGTCAGGTATGGTTTTACCTTCCATCTTCTGTTTATATTGGTGATTTTATTCATATATTTTTAGAACCTCCACTTTTTGGGAATGTTGTTGAAAAATGCATCAGAAATCGTCTAACTAAATAGAAACTGCCTCTCACACAATGAGTACAAGTTTGTGGATAAAGTCCATACAAGTGTGAGGTATTCCCTGAAGGCGTAGCTAGAAATTTCACAAGATATTCGTAGAAGACCCCAAACTGCATTTTTTTTTAACAAAGAAAAAGCAGCTTTGGAAAGTTGCTACTTGGAGTAGAGAAGTAGTGGAGGGACAGGATGCTTAACCCTTTCCCCACATGCTTTTTCTCCTCTCTCAATCTCATTCTTCACTCTCTGTCTGCAGAAGTCCTGTAGAAAGAAACCACAAAACACAGAATTAAATTACACTTCTAGTCAAAAGATGTGCTGATTTAAAAAGAGGGCTAGACAAATTCACAGACAATAAGTCTGTGAACCACAATAGCTAACCGGTGACTCTATGGTGAGGGGCAGTGTAACTCTAAATATCAGTTGCTGGCTTTCATGCCCTTGTTGAGGACTTCCTTGGAAGTAGCTACTGGCCAGTTTTAGAAGAAGGATGGCCTGCCTAGGTGGACCTTTGGCCTTATCCAGCAAGACCCTTCTCATGTTCTGTACTTTGTGTGTCTGTCTTTCAGGGGCCTCAGGGAGCTCGAGGTCCAGCCGGGCCTCTGGGAGAAATTGGACATAAGGTAGAGTATGACTTTTTTCTCTTTGTGTCATCTTTGCGATGCTCCAGTTTTATCTGTTGCTTACATTTTTATCCCATACATGGATCTTTCCTCCTCCATATTGTGTTAACTAGGCATCCCTCTGGCGATTGCAGGAAGCAGCAAGGCAGTTCTCCTAACTGTGGTGATTTCCAGCATTACATTTTTAGACAGTGGGAGCTAGTGAAGAAGGTGAATCATGAGCCAGGAAATACCCAGTCTGAAATCTCAGCTTGGCAATAAGTTCCCTTGGGTGGCTTTTGGCAAGCCTTGTGCAATGTTGCAATAGTCTTGGCTCACCACGCTGAGCCAGTGTGGTGTAGTGGTTAAGAGTGGTGGACTCTAATCTGAAGAACTGGGTTTGATTCCCCACTTCTCCACATGAGCGATGGACTCTAATCTGGTGAACCGGGTTGGTTTCCCCACTCCTACACATGAAGCCTGCTGGGTGACCTTGGGCTAGTCACAGTTCTCTTCGAGTTCTCTCAGCCTCACCTACCGCACAAGGTGTCTGTTGTGGGGCGAAGGGAAGGAGATGGTGCCCGTGTGCGTCACTTCTGGGTTTACACGGAAGCAATGCAGACGCTCTGGCAATCTCGGCTAAACTCTATAGTTTCAGCCAGGATCACTAGAGCGTCCGTGTCGCTTCCGGGTAGACCCAGAAGTGACATAGGTGCATTGCGTGGGGTGCGTGCGCGTGCTGCGCCAGGCCGCCGCGGCCCCGCAAAGCTCCTGCCAGTTGAGCTGCGGGGCCTGGCAAGCTTACCCATCGTGCTTCATGGCAGACTGGGGATTTGAATCCAGGTCTGCCCAGTCCTGGGCCGATCACGATACCACACTGCCAATGATGGTGCGAGGAAAGGAGAAACAAAGGCAGAAACCCCCTTGTATAGGACCCCAGCAGAATTTGACACCACAGCTACCTGTTCCCTCCTTAGTACTCAGGAATTCTGGGGAATGTAGGCAGCTTCCCTCGGTCTGGGACTCGCCGGTCCGTTGTGCAGGCACTTTAGTCACCTCGTTGTGAACCGCCGTGACCGCTGCTAATTTGCTGCTTCCGTCTTCGTGCAGCTCTCTCCAGATAGTGACGCCCAAAGATCGCTGCGCAGGCCAAAAAGAAGGGAAAAAAATCCCCTCACAGGAAATACCTTTACTGAGGAATGCATTTCCTTCCATGTTGCCCATGGCTATAATGCAAGATAGCAGACCGCAGCAGCCCAGCAGGAATGCCTGCTGGGTTCTCAGCTATCAAGACAGAGGAGGAGGAGATTTAGTATTCAGAAGTTCCGTCATTTAGGCATTTTTAAAAACCATAGGCCACTTTTTGTTGCTGTTAGTTTATTTGGAGAACTTTATACTCCATCTTTCTGTTTGAAGAAAGTGGGGAGCCTGAACTTAAAAACAAGTCACCTGCTTGGCTTTTAATACTCTGCAGGACAAGCTAAGGTAGAGTTGAGGGATAAACATTAACAGAGTAGAGTAATAATGATAATGATGATAATAATAATAAATTTTATTTATATTATATTTTTATTTTGTTTATTTATATTTTATTTATATCCTGGCTTATACCGGCAGTACCAGGCTCAGGGTGGTTAACATCAAGTATACATTGCAAACATATAAACAATGATAATAAGATACATAATAATTTTAAAACATTTGAATAAAACAATGCTGCATATAATAATATAGAAGAAGAAGAGTTGGTTTTTATATGCCAACTTTCTCTACCACTTAAGGGAGACTCAAACCGGCTTACAATTACCTTCCCTTCCCCTCCCCACAACAGACACCCTGTGAGGTAGGTGCAGCTGAATGTGACTTGCTCAAGGTCACCCAGCTGGCTTCGTGTGTAGGAGTGGGGAAACAAATCCAGTTCACCTGATTAGCCTCCGCCGCTCATGTGGAGGAGTGGAGAATCAAACCCGGTTCTCCAGATCAGACTCCACCACTCCAAACCACCGCTCTTAACCACTACACCACGCTATCTGAATGGCGCCTTATCTATCTGAATGGCACCATATAAATTCCTACTGGAGTGATGTTCCTTTGGTGGCTGGTCAACCATCTCTAGATGTCATACCTCAGGAGGCAGGAGGTGGAACAGGGAAGGGGCAGAAAATGGGAATAGGAAAAGGGAAGAAACAGGGAGGGAGAGGGGAGGCCAGCTTCAGATGGTAACTGTTGCTGCCCTCAACCATAAGTGTGGCAGAACATCTCCATCTTACATGCCTTGCAGAACTGAGCTAAATCCCACAGGGCACGGGTCTCATTCAACCGTGTGTTTGTGGGGTGGGGGGGAGGTATTGGTCAGTGATCCTTGCCATTAGAATTTGGTTGGATATACAGGATCATGTGAAGCTTTCTTCTGAGTCAGACCATTGGATTGTTAGGTCAGTGTTGTCTACTCAGATTGGGAGTGTCTCTCAAGGGTCTCAGGTAGAGGTCTTTCACATCCCCTTCTTCCTGTGCCTTTGACCTAGAGGATTGCAGGGATTCAACCTGGGACCTTTTGCATGCCAAGCAGGTGATCTACCACTGACCTATGGACCTTGTACCCTTATGTATGCCCCAGTGCTACAGGTGCGGGCCTATTTTCTTCTGTAAAATGTTGGAGGGCACCTTGAGCAGAGCTTCCAAAAACAACACAAGACACATGGAATGTGGTGAGCCTTGGGCTACCTTGTCCCCAGAGGGTTTTTTTATACCGTCCTTCCTCCGAGGAGCTAAGGTTGGCATATACAGTTCTCCCCTTTATCCTCACAAAACAGGCGAGTCACCCAGTGAATTACATGTATGAGTAGAAATTTGCACCCAGGTTTTCTAGACCTAGTCTGACATACTAATCACCACACAGGGAGTTGGTCTTAAAATTCTAATACAGTACAGAAGAAGAAGAGTTGGTTTTTATATGCCGACTTTCTCTACCACTTAAGGAAGAATCAAACTGGCCTACAATCCCCTTCCCTTCCCCACAACAGACGCCCTGTGAGGTAGGTGGGGCTGAGAGAGTGTGACTAACTCAAGATCACTCAGCTGGCTTCATGTGGAGGAATGGGGAAACAAACCCAATTCACCAGATCAAAGTACACCCTTAACCACTACACCCAGCTGGCTCTCTAGCCTTATACCCCTCCCCTCTCCAATATTTGGCTGAGTCACTTCTGATATGATTGGTTTCTCATTTTTGTGTGTGCTGATCCCATTAAAAGGCTGCATTTTACTGGGGACATTTTAGGCCTATGGTGTGGTTGGGAAGGCACATGATGCTGCAAAATTACTGGTCTGGGTCTGATCGGTGCTGGATGGAAACCCCTTGGGAATCCTCAGCATTCTGCCTTGAGTTTCCTGGTGGAAGAAAGGAGGTATCCATATAGTGAATGGGTGTTTTATCCTGCAAATGAAGTTTTGGTGGTGGTGTTCTTGTGTAAACACCCTCGGGGAACAGCAGGCTGAGAGAAGAGATCTGCAAATATTTTAAAGAAAGAAAACTGCAGATGGGCCATGTGGTTCTGGTGCGCAGATGTTCTTCCCATTTAGAGTGGTACATACAAATGAGACTTTAAAAATGTTTCTCCCCAGTCCCCACCATATGGCACATCTCTGCCAGAGGAAAGTCTTTTGGGCAGCAGCCACGGACAAAGAAGAACACTTTGGTCAGCTGTTGAACATTATAAAAAGCAGGATCTCCTCCCACTCCACCCCCAATGATAGCCACAATGTGTAGGATTTCCAATTTCCAGGTGGTGGCTGGAGATCTGCCGCTTTACAACTGTTTTCCAGGCAACAGAGATCAGTTCACCTAGAGAAAATGGCTGCCTTGGAAGATGGGCTTTATGGCATTATATCTTGCTAAGGTCCCTCCCCTCCCCAAACCCCACCCTTTTCAGGTTTCACCCCCAAAATCTCCAGATATTTTCCAACTCGGAGCTGGCAACAATAACAATGTGCAATACATCTTTTCTCCCCAGCGATGGAGTAACCTCTCCTTGCCTAAAGTAAGGCCTGCTAGGTAAAGGCAAAGGTAGTCCCCTATGCAAGCACCTGGTCATTATTGACCCATGGGGTGACATGACATCACGACATTTACTAGGCAGACTATGTTTTATGGGGTGGTTTGCCATTGGCTACCCCAGCCATCTAGACTTTACCCCCAGCAAGCTGGGTACTCATTTTACCGACCTTGGAAGGATGGAAGGCTGAGTCAATCTTGAGCCGGCTACTTGAAACCGACTTCTGTCGGGATCGAACTCAGGTCGTGAGCAGAGCCTTGGACTTTTATGCACGGCTGTTTCACTCACCGTCACCCCTCCGACGACTTTGGGTCTTTGTGTTGATTATGCATGCCGTTTCCGACTGTCAGAGGTTGCCTCGCTCTCCCCCTGCGTTTCCTTGAGTTTTGCCCTCATTTTCAGAGATCTGTTTTATTTCAAATTTGAAAATGTGGAAATAATGCGGGGAAATGCAGGGGGACAGCGAGGGGACCTCTGACAGTCGGAAACGGCATGCATAATCAACTCAAAGCCTGAATTTTCAAATTTGAGATATCTCCTCTCTATCTCTGCTCCCCTTTCGCCCCTCCCCTTATATGGCAACCTGCCCCCTCTCTCTTTTGCCTCCCACACCATCTCCATCAATCTCCCCCTCCCTTTCTCTGTCAGCGTACCCCAGTCCTCTCTAATTTTCCCTCTCTTTCTCTGACAGCCTGCTTTCTTTCTACCCCCTCCCCTTCTTGTCAATATTCCCCCCATCTCTCTCTCTCGTTACCTTAGTGGTAGGGTTGCCAACCTAGATAGATAGATAGATAGATAGATAGATAGATAGATAGATAGATAGATAGATAGATAGATAGATAGATAGATAGATAGATAGTGTGTGTGTGTGTGTGTAAAGTGCTGTCAAGTCGCAGCTGACTTATGGCGACTTGGGGTTTTCATGGCGACTTATGGGGTTTTCATGGCAGGAGACTAACAGAGGTGGTTTGCCAGTGCCTTCCTCTGCACAGCAACCCTGGACTTCCTTGGTGGTCTCCCATCCAAATACTAACCAGGGTTGACCCTGCTTAGCTTCCGAGATCTGATGAGATCGGGCTGTACCATGCTGCCTTCCCTCCATATAAAGATCTAGAAGAATATAAAATATATATGAAAATAACCAAATGTGTTACAGTGCTTCTGAAAGGTTTTGAAAGGTGAAAGAGCTTGCCAAATGATCTGTGGAGACAGGGTTTAAAAAAAATCACGGATGTTATTTTTGATCCATGCTTTAGTGCTGTGGGGGAAAGAAGAGATGTAAGAACTTGCTGGAGGTGGAAAGGGGATCCCACTTCCCTAACGGTAAAAGGTAGTGGTTTATTGCTAGGAACAATGCAGCTTCCTTGCAAAAGAAGAAGAGTTGGTTTTTATATGCTGATTTAAGGAAGAATAACTTAAGGAAGAATCAAACGGGCTTACAATCTCCTTCCCTTCCCCTCCCCACAACAGACACCCTGTGAGGTAGGTGGGCATGAGAGAGCTCTAAGAGAACTGTGACTAGCCCAAGGTCACCCAGCTGGCTTCATGTGTAGGAGTGGGGAAACCAACTCGGTTTGCCGGATTAGCATCCGCTGCTCACGTGGAGGAGTGGGGAAACAAACCTGGTTCTCCAGATTAGAGTCCACCGCTCCAAACTACCGCTCTTAACCACTGCACCACGCTGGTTCTCTAAGGCTCTAAGTCCATGGGAAATAATTTGGATACCCTCCCCCTAGCTGTGTTCAAAAAATCAGTCATCTGAAAAGGCCCTGGATGTTTTCAGCATGGCTATCAAGATGTAGTTGCAGCTGATATTAAATAATATTGATGGAGGAGAGGGCGGAGCTTGAGAAGCCTCACGTTAATTTTGCCATGGCCCTTTCCTTTCGTTCTTTACAGAATGCTTATTTGGCTTTACAGAATGCTTATTCTTCACTCTTGTGTTCTTTTGCTTGTACCAAGTAGGTCTGTTGGGGGCCTTTGTTTGTACCCTGTTGAATCATTGGGAAAGATAGCACTTTGTTTGCATCCTACGCCTAGCTGGGGTGAGAGGGAGGTTGCATGAATTCATCACACAAGGCATTATCAATCTGGGTTCTGATCAGCTTCAGGCAAGCTAATTCTGTTTTGGCCCATGGATCAAACTATATATGACCAAGGTCTGCTCCTGCCCAAAGTTCGGCTCCTGACAAATGCCTGGAGTTAGTAGGGTTGCCAGCTCCGGGTTGGGAATTACCTAGAGATTTTGGGGGTGGATCCTGAGGAGGGTGGGATTTGGAGAGGAGAGGGACCCATGCCATAGCGTCCAATGGCCAAAGTGGCCATTTTTCCAGGGGAACTGATCTCTGTCACCTGGAGATGTAAGTTGTAATAGCAGGAGATCTCCAAACACCACCTGGAAGTTGGCAACCCTAGGAGTTAGTGTTAGTCTGACAATTGAGTCATGTGGCTAACTAGACAAGAGATGGGTGGTAATGGAAATGCAGATAAGGTTCAGGTTAGTGTGGTTCAGGAAAAGGTCTGTTGAAGGAATCAGACAGGGGTTACAGGAGAGGCAGGATGCTGGCGAAGGGAGAGAGGCTGTGGCAGGCCTGGGGAACAAAAAGCATGGGAAAATGGAGTGAGGAGGAGTTGAAAGGGATAGCAAGTGCAGAGGAGAGCGGACAGGAAGGCGCGTAATGGAGAAGAAAGATGGGCTCTTTGCTTATCGTAAAACCCAGCCAGGGAAATAATTATACCATCACTCCTCTCTCCCCTAACTGCTTTGCTATGCAAACTCCAGCTTTGATCTTGGTCTCTGTTTAGCTAACAATGCTCTTAATTTCACCCCCTCTCCAGGGACCTCCTGGCTCTGCAGGGCAACGTGGCCTTCCAGGTGAACCAGGGATGAAGGTAAAAGATGCAAACAACTCCACCCCACACCCCCAGGCCATTCCTATGGCAGACCAGGGAGAGAATGGTGGCTTTTGTTTCCATACAGCCTCCAGCTGTGTTTGACTGAGGGTGGAGGGAAGGCATGGAGCATTATTAGGCAGTTTGGATCGGTTTCCAGAGTTCGATAATTCTGGGTGCAGGCTCACACCCACACAGGATTGCCAACCTCCAGATACTAGCTGGAGATCTCCCGCTATGACAACTGATCTCCAGCCAGTAGAGATCAGTTCCCCTGGAGAAAATGGCCGCTTTGGCAATTGGACTCTATGGCATTGAAGTCCCTCCCCTCCCCAAACCCCGCCCTCCTCAGACTGGCAGCGGCTCTCCAGGGTCTCAGGTAGAGGTCTTTCACATCACCTACTTTCCTAGTCCCTTTAACTGGAGATGCCGGGGATTGAACCTGGGACCTTCTGCATGCCAAGCAGATGCTCTACCACTGAGCCAGGGCCCCTCCCCAACGTTTGATGAACCTTGAGAATTTTTGTGGCTGGATATATCTCCTCCCCTCCTGAAGTCTTAAAAGAAGGGTTGGTTTTTTTTCTCTTTCTCATTGGCTCAGCAGGCTGTTGGCACTTGTCTCCAAAGGGCTGCTACAGAGCGTATGTCAGAGAACTTATTTGGGGATTAAATTCTGTTTCCTCTTTGACTGCCCCCCCTTCTTACCCCATGGCTCTGTTAGCCTTGGCAAACCTTCTGACACATTGTCGGAGCTACTGTATTTTTGGACCCTTGGTACCCCTCTAAGATTTCAGCTCCAGTGTATCCGCCAGCCGGCTGGCAACCTAGTTAATCTTCTCCAGGAACAAAACCCTACTGATTCGCCTAGATCTGCCACTATTCCCATCAGCGGGACTCACAGGGAGCATGCTCCTGTCGCGAGCAGGAAAACGGATGGTTGTGTTCACTGGAAGGCCTTCCTCCGTCAATCGGGTTCGCTCAAGGAATGCTAATTTATCACAAATGTGTTGTTATTCCTAGTCTTCTGCAAGGAAGCTTGTGTCACTTGAGAGAACATCCCAGCAATGAAATATCAAACTGGGAATATTGGGGCTATTAGTGGAAAGTTCACTGCATTCGTTTGTAATTAGCTTGGTTTTATCTACTTGTCTTTGAGAACTCTCAGGGGGAAAAAGGCTCAGGCATTTAGAAGACTTGGAATATTGGCCCACCATTGGGAGCTTCCCATTGGGCCTTCCAGCCAGTATGCTTCCCTCTCTCCAGTCCCCAGATTTACTCTTGCAACAGCAGAGACTGGGGAGAGCTGTGAGGAGATCAGCAAGGAAAACCGTCTGGCAAGAGCAGAGACCTTGTAGATCTGGATTCTTTTGCCTCTTGGATGTGTGGGAACAAGCCTGTTACAGGTTGAATCCAAACTTAACTGAAGTTGTGGGCTCAGATCATAATGCAATTGAGAGAAGCACAACTTTAAGTTTCTCTATTAGCAGTAGGGTTGCCAACCTCCAGGTGTTGGCTGGAGATCTCCCACTATTACAACTGTTCTCGAGGCGATAAGAAATAAGTTCCCCTGGAGAAAATGGCCACTTTGGCAACTGGACTCTATGGCATTGAAGCCCTTCCCCTGTCCAAACACCGCCCTCCTCAGACTCCACCCCCAAAATCTCCAGGTATTTCCCAACCCAGAGCTGGCAACCCTAATTAGCAGTGGTCCCTTTCCGAACTTTGGATACATCACTACTTGTGTGTGCATAAACCAGTTGTCCTACTACTTTTACCCAGATAGACTAGGTTTGACAGCCCTGAAAGGAAATGCCTGAAGGTATTCCGTAGCTTATACTGAGACTGAATACAGGAAGGCTCTCACAGCAATGAGTCTGTGGGTCATCAGTTTTCTGAATCAGGATGGCTGGTTGTTCCACTTCTGAATATTTGGAAAGATTGAGTCTGTAGTCTGATTTTTGTTTGTCCAGATGCAGTAGCAGGATGGGTTATTTTCATGCCAAGACAGAAACCGTCGTGAATCCCACAATAGGAAGTACCTGTTTTAGGTGGCAGCATCTGGCATAAAGTTGCTAACAGCATGGGGGAGGGATGTCCTGCTGCTTTCGTAGAGGCTTACTGTGATGTTATTTAGCAGATAATGTTGTGTCATGAAAAGCTTCTGCTGTCCATTTCCACACATTAAACCTCTTTTAAGGGGGCAGTATCTGTCTGTCCCCCAGGTTGTTGGCAATCCTAGCCTGGCACCACAGAACCTAAGCAGGAAGTCCCAAAACAAGGATGTTACCAAATTTCACAGCTGTACTGTTTTGATTCCGAAATCTTCATTTCATTTTTGTTGCCTTTGCCTTGTGTAAATTGAACCGCTGCTTCTTTTTTGTGTGCACTGAATTTTTATCATCTTTACACAGTTTTTAATGTTATTTAGAGCTGCCATCTCTAGGATGGGAAATTCCTGGAGATCTGGGGGTAGAGCCTAGGAAAGAAGATCAGCAGGGATGTGATGCCATAAGGTCTACCTCCAAAGCTGCTATTTTCTCCAGGGGAACTGATCTCAGTAGTCTGGAGATCAGTTGTAATTCTGGGAGGTCTCCAGATCCCACCTGGAGGTTGGCAACCCTATTGTTATTGCATAATTTCATATAAATGGCATACAATGGTGTTTAAAAAACTCAAATGAATCAGGAGCACCAGCAAATGAAAATGAGTGAAATAAAAAAGTCCACAATGACAACATACAAAAAAATGAAATTAAAAAGGATCATATTTGTACATCTTTATACCAGAGGTCAGGCGCTGATTCCCTGTAACACTGGTTAAGGCAGGGAAGTGTAAAGGTAAAGGTCCCCTGTGTAAGCACCGGGTCATTCCTGACCCATGGGGTGACGTCACATCCTGACGTTTCCTAGGCAGACTTTGTTTACGGGGTGGTTTGCCAGTGCCTTCCCCAGTCATCTTCCCTACTCCCAGCAAGCTGGGTACTCATTTTACCGACCTCGCAAGGATGGAAGGCAGAGTCAACTTTGAGCCGGCTACCTGAAACCAACTTCCGTTGGGATCGAACTCAGGTCGTGAACAGAGGTAGGACTGCAGTACTGCAGCTTACCACTCTATGCCACAGGGCTACATGGGAAAGTGTAGGAAGTAAAAAAAAAAAGAAGTTCAGCTAGTGCTGGGGATAGGGTTGCCAGGTCCCTCTTTGCCACTGGTGGGAGGTTTTTTGGGGCAGTGCCTGAGGAGGGCAGGGTTTGGAGAGGGGAGGAACTTCAATGCCATAGAGTCCAACTGCCAAAGCGGCCATTTTTTCCAGGTGAATTGATCTCTATCGGCTGAAGATCAGTCATAATAGCAGGAGATCTCCAGCTTCTACCTGGGTCATTCTTATGAACTGCAAAATTGCAGTCAGAAATAATTGCACAGTCTGATGAAGCAAGTTGAACTTCAACGCGAAATAAGGAAAAAACAACCGGGAACTTGTTACTATCTTCATGTGCTTTCATGCATTAAAATTAACGCATAGCTGTGTATAGCTAGCGTTTGCAGCATCAGCTTGTTCAGCAGTAACGGGATTTGGATGTCTGGATTGGTCAGCGCACAATCAGCTGACCGCGACATCGAGCGCTTTCAACTAGTACAGTTTGGCTTTCAGCGGCTCTTAGTGCATCCTCATGGACTTTTACTGCCGCTCTATGAATTATTCCCTAAGGGTTCTGATGTTCTAAAACAAAATGTTGTATTAATTTTGTTATACTATATTGTGAAGCCTCACATTACCAACGTACTTAGGCTTTCTGTTGTTCAGGACTTATAATTGAAGATAGTGTTACGCATATTGATGTTTCATACTGTATTATAACTAAACAGTTGCGTATATTTAAAACGCTTTGTGGCTGTGTACTGACATTGATTTCCTTAGGGATTTCACTACCCGGAGGTTGGCAACCCTAGCTGGGGATCAGATGATCCTAAAGAGCCAATCTGTGTGTTGCTACTTGCAATAAGGATCTAAGATCTACAGCGCTTGAGTCTAGGCCAGAGCTTCTTAAACTTTTTCCACTCTCAACCCCTTTTCGCCCAAGAAATTTTTATGCGACACCAGGTATATAGGTATATAAAGTAGGTATACAAATCAAACATTTCTTGATAATAAATCATAAAGAAACATTTTACTGTTGCCAAATTTTTCACGACCTCCACATTCAGTTACACGACCCCATGTGGGGTCGCGACCCACAGATTAAGAAGCTTTGGTCTCTAGGCAACTTATTGGGGCTCCTTTCTAGACCGCCTGTGTGCGTTCCAGGGTGGAGAAAATATGCTTTGGAAATGTTGGGCTAAAATGAGTAAAGTCCATCAAGCTCTGCCCCAGTATGTTAGATTCCATCCGTTATCTCTAAAGCTCCTCTAATAGAGTCATGAAGTGTCAGCCTTGATAGATCAGACAACCCTATTTCATACAGTTGCTCATTTCTTTAACCTTTTAACATTTCTTCTCTGTTCAAAAGCTGCCGAAAAAAAATCACATCTCTTTCTGTGTTTTTGATAGGGTGATCTTGGACCACTCGGGGTCCCTGGAGAACAAGGCCTCATTGGTCAAAGGGTAAGCAAAAATGCCGTTTCCTCAATTGCGTAAACTTCAAAAGGCCATTTATAGTCCAGGTAAAGTCTCCAAAATGTATTGAGTGAATGAAGTGGAATCTGTGATGGAAGCAGCCACTTTTTCATTGTTTACAACTGTATTGAGTGAATGAAGTGGAATCTGTGATTGAAGTAAACAATGAAAAAGTGGCTGCAACTTTTAGGAAACTCTTTTTCATGTGTTGTTCTGTGACTGAAAGAAAAATGTGGCATACTTAGACACTTCGGTTATTAACAATTGAAGTCTGTCCCAAGCAGAATTTATCCTAATGCTCCCAGCCTAGTGATGCCTGGCGTGCAATTGCAGAAGAATGAGGTAGTAGTATCCTGAACTACAGAGAGGACTATGTCACTAAAGAGGACTATATCACTTCAGGCCACAGGTGTTTAGAATGCTCCCCTCAGCACACGCTGCTCCTGTGATCAAAAGTCTATCGAGGATCTATCCCACGTCCCGTTCCAATGTCCAAGATATGAGGCTGAATGTCATAGATTTTTTGCGGACCACAATATCCCGCTTCCCGGGAAGGTCAGATCAGGATAAATTAGTTACCATATTTTTCCGTGTATAAGACGACCTTTTTTCTTTAAGAAATAGCCCCCAAATTAGGGGGGGTCATCTTATACACGGAAGGTGGCTGTTAGGCGGAGAAAGAGAGCGAGGGGAAGAGCGTCAGGCATTTAAACCAGCCGGTTTAAATGCCCGACGCTGGCCGGCCAAGGGACAAGCTCTTCCCCTCTCTCTCTTTCTCCGCCTAACAGCTGTTACGTGGAGAAAGAGAGAGAGGGGAAGAGTCTTGTCCCCTGGCCACTGGCGTCGGGCGTTCAAACCGGTTGGCGCCGCCCCCCTCGGGGGGTGGCGACCGGGTTGAACGCCGGATGCCATCTTGCAAGGGGACAAGACTCTTTGGCTACTAGCTCTCTTTCTCTGCCTGTCAGCAGACAGGCAGAGAAAGAGAGCTTAAGACACCCCCATGTATAAGACGACCCCTTTTTTCCCTTCAGTTTACCTTTAAAAAATAGGGGTCATCTTATACATGGGGGCGTCTTATAGATGGAAAAATATGGTATATTACTGAAAGACTGAGGCAAATTCATTACTTTCCAAATTGCAAGATTTGCTGCCGCCATCATGAAGGATTAAAAGACGATGGGGCATGCTGACCATAGTATGTCTGACCTGTGACTGCTCCACTCTGGTTCACTTGTCATCTTTTGTTTGTCTCTGGATTGTATGGTATTTCTTTCCTGTTATTAGATATATATTTCAATGGTGAATTTGTATTTTAACACTCTCTGGAAAGTGTGTAATTCTTTAAATTATTTCACTATTTTAAATTTTATTTTGGTGGAATTTCCACCTTATTCTGTATTGTTGCTATGGCCTTTGTGTGTGTGCGAATGCAATAAAGATGAGGAAGTAGCTCATTAGGGAGAAGGGAAGCAGGAATAGCTGCAACGGACGTGCTAGCATTCTGCTTGAAGGGAGTTGTTTTGCAAAGGGGAGCATTAAATACAACAACCCTGTGATTTCCCCACCTGTCATCTGAAGTGATATAGTTGGATCTACTATTACATTGCTGCCTTGCAGGGCAGGAGGTTCTAGCTGAGCCCGTTGGGAGTTGGAAAGAGGAGGTCATGCGCCTTACCTACATTTTCAGATTCATCCTAATGAAGGACACCCTCCCCCTCCCCCCAATTTTGCTAATGGTACTGTAATTCTTTTAATATCCCTTGAAATTCCTATGACTGTTGTGCCTCACCAAAACACTGTGTTTCGGCAGAAGCACAACAGACACTATTGTGCACTACCATGAACTATTTACAAATAGATTATCTGCATGATGCTGGGGTGTATGGAAGTAACAGGGAAACTTACAAACGTGTAAAGAGATGGCACACCCTTATCTTTTGCCATCTTGGTTGGCCTAGCTCATTTTTTAGGCCTTCAGATGACTGTAGCAAAACTGGCAGCAACTGTCAACTTCTTGGAAGTTGCTATGAGCCAAAGACTGGAAATGTAGCTTCGTTTTAGCTGCTCACATTGACAACTTCTTCTCCTTTGCTTGCTAAGTGTCTGAGAGCCAGCCTAGGAAGACCTGGGACTCCCGTTCAAGTCCTGCTGCAGGTAATGGAGGTTTTAACAACCCGTCTGTGTGTGTTTTTGTAGGGGGAGCCAGGCCTGGAAGGTGACAGCGGCCCACTTGGACCAGATGGACTTAAGGTAAGCTGCAGCAGTTTTCATAATTTTACAGGAAACAGCTCCATCTCACTTCCTACGGATCTTCTTTCTCTGGGAGGAGCTTAAAATAGAAATCATGTACTGAGTTAGACCTTGGGTCCATCTAGCTCAGAAACTGTCCACTGATCTTTGACAGCTCTTCAGAGATTCAGGTAAAGCTTCCCAACATGTGTTGCTTGAGATCCTTCAAGTTACCCTGCGATCTTCTGCATGCAAATCATGTGCTCAGCCCCAAGCTATGGATATACTCCCTCCAGTGACATGAAGGTGCTGTATACCAGATCAAACATTTTGTCCATCCAGTATGGTCTACTCTGGCAGCAGTTCTCCAGGGTCTCAAGCAGGGAAAGTCAAGAACGTAAGAAAAGCCCTGCTGGATCAGACCAAGGCCCATCATGTCCAGCAGTCTGTTCGCACAGTAGCCAACCAGGTGCCTTTAGGGAGCCCATAAAAAAGACAACCACAGCAGCATCCTGCTTGTGTTCCACAGCACCTAATATGATAGGCATGCTCTGATACTAGAGAGAATCCTAAGAACTGCTACTTGTGAAACCCTTTAACTGGAGATACCAGAGACTGAACCTGGGCCCTTCCAAAACAGATTCTCTAATGCTGAGTTCTGGCCCATTATAAGGGTGCAGTGACATCTAACAAAGAATTTACCTTGTACCATTGGTCCTTCCAGAAGGGTATTATTGTCAGTGGCTTTCAGAAAGAGAAATTACTTCCTTAGTATTGGCAACAACCCGGAAACAAGAAGAAATTCCAGAAGTGGAGAAATGGCAAGATAAAATGGCAGAATATGCAGGGATGGCCAAACTTTCCAACTTGGTGAATGGCAGAACGATAGAAGAATTCCAGAAGAAATGGGAATTTTATTTTGATTATATAAAGTAGAAACTAGAATTTAGTAAAGAAAGGGTAAAGGCAGAGTAATAAAGAATATTAATACTAAGGCAGCAGAGATACTGTGTACATGAAATAGTTAAGCTTGGAACAGCATATGAATAAAAGTGAAGTATAGAATGGGGGAATATGAATTGTTTTAAGTATTAAATATTAACTATTTCTTTGATAGCTTGTAAAGTAGTGGAAACTTAAATAAAGGATTCAGGTAGATAATCGATTAAATAAATGTCCAGGATGATATGAGTAATCAATTCAAAACGAACTCCCTGAAAGATTGTTCACACTGTATGTATTTGAACAATTGAGATTGTTATGTTTTGTCGAAGGCTTTCACGGTCAGAGTTCATTGGTTCTTGTAGGTTATCCGGGCTGTGTAATCGTGGTCTTGGTATTTTTCCTGACGTTTCGCCAGCAGCTGTGGCCGGCATCTTCAGAGGAGTAACACTGAAGGACAGTGTCTCTCAGTGTCAAGTGTGTAGGAAGAGTAATATATAGTCAGAAAGGGGTTGGGTTGAGCTGAATCATTGTCCTGCTTTTTGCAGGACAATGATTCAGCTCAACCCAACCCCCTTCTGACTATATATTACTCTTCCTACACACTTGACACTGAGAGACACTGTCCTTCAGTGTTACTCCTCTGAAGATGCCGGCCACAGCTGCTGGCGAAATGTCAGGAAAGAAAATACCAAGACCACGGTTACACAGCCCGGATAACCTATAAGAACCATTGTTATGTTTGTTTTTGAAAATATTAAATTAAAAAAAGAAAGGAAGAGGAATGTCTTTCCCAACACATGCTACCTGAGATCCTTTCAGCAACCCTGGGATGTCCAGCATGCAGGTGTTCAGCCTTGGAGGCAAGGTCAAATTGCTAGTTTGAGCCAAGTAGCACCCTCTGGGATCCACCCTTTCTTCATGTCATTTCTAAGCATCCTAGAGGAGGAGATTTGTGCTGGGAGAAAAATTCCCAATCATGTACCCTCCTCCCCCTCTCTGTGATTCCCGGCAGGCTCTCATATCATCTCTTTTCAAACCTCTCTAAACCAGAGACCATCACCACACCTAGATGCAGTGAGTTCCCCTAATAATGCACCATTGAAGAAGACCTTTTGGTTCTCTGCCCTGACCCTACTGCCAATCCCTTTTGTTGGGTGACCCAGAGTTATGACAGCAAGAGGGAAAAGTCTCTTTGTGTGCTTTCTTTACTTCATCCATCATTATATAAACCTCTGCTCCTTTCGCACCTTTGTCATCTAATGGTCCTACTTCCTCCCTGGAGAGTTTCATCCTTCGGATGCATTTAAATAAGGCTTTACTGGTTTTGTTTATATCTTCAGCCGTTTGCTTTTCCAGTTCCTCCTTTGTTTTGCCTTGTTGCCAGAATATGTTTATGTTGCTGGACTGTGCTCCCTTTTTTGTTTTCTGCCTTGCAAGCAAAATGTTCTTTTCTTCAAGAAAGCTTTTGTGCTCCTTATAGACTCTTTTAAGCTTAGCCATGCCGGTATCTTTTGGAGCTTGTCTGTAACTTTCTAGTTCTGTGGTATGCATTTTATCTGAGCCTCTTACGGTGTTCTTAAATAACCTGTCAGTTTACAGAAGGGGCCTGATCCTCCTGACTGTCTCCTTCAGTATGGAGATGTGCCCCACCTTAGGAGAACGGAGGAGGCTGCATAGACCCCTTTCCCCGCCCAGGAGCCTCACCGTCACCAGATGAGACCTTTCTGTTTGTGCAATCAAAACCGCCTTCCGCTGCCACCCATGACAACTTGTTCACAACAAGGCTTCAGCCCCCCCCCCCCCACTTTCCAACCTGGCTAAACTAGAGTGCCAGTGTGGTATAGTGGTTAGTGTGGGAAAACCTGGATCACATCCCAGCTCTGCCATAAGGCTCACTGGATGACCTTGAGCCAGTCACTCTCTCTTAACCTACCTCACACTGTTGTTGTGAGGATAACATGGACCAGAGGAGAACTAGATATATGACCCTGAGTGGAAGAAGAAAGATAAAATATCATAGATAGCGAATAGAGCTGTTTATGCATGAGTACTTTCACTCACGTTTCGCTCACAGTCTGAATCAGTTGTTATGCATGGAGTTATGCATGAGTTTTCCGTGCATTAGAGATGACCTCGTGCCCAGCCCTTGCAATGTCCGGGTCTTCCCATTCCTCCGTTCACCCAACTCTTCCATCTTCCCTGAGCAAAGTCTGGGTGAAATCCCTGTGCAGAAGGCAAAGTGCGGGGCACGCAAGCTTGGTTTCGCTCACAGCCAATTACAAAGCACTGTGTAAAGAGGCAGGGATTCAAATACTTCTGGCTTCCTCATTCTGAGCAGAAGAAAAGCTTTTTAAAACCAAGGCTTGGATTTCTCCCCCCCTTTCAGATTGCTCCATTGTTGTTTTTGTTGTTCTTAAAATACTTTTTTATGCAGCAATTGTAGCATTAATATTTCTTTCAAGTGACCTGTTGATTGTATGGCTTTTGCGGGAGAACAGAAAAAGCAGTTCAACCATTTTGCTTTTCCAGGGAGACAAAGGAGAACCAGGACCAGAAGGGGAAAACGGAGAGAAGGGTCAAGAAGGCATTAAAGGAAAAGAAGGACCTCTCGGATATCCCGGAGCCTCAGGTGTCCGAGTAAGTTGACAGAATCGCTTGCTTTTTCCTCTGCACTTTTTGGTCTTTGCGTTCTTGTGTGTGCAATAAATGAAGCTCCTTTTACATCCCCTCCACTAAATAGGTACAGTTTTTCCTGATAAGGAACTCAATATGACCGGGCTGAAGGGCTGCTCTCCGATTGTGAGGTGGTCAAAGTACTGAGGTGGTAGAATGGGCTGGACCAATTCAGATTACAAGTTACAGATTACCTGTTCAGATTACCATTCTTAAAGGCAACAACACCTGCAAGTAGAAAACCAGCAGAACAGGAAGGATAGACTCAAGGATAGACTGGATTTGTAGTGATAGTAGTGTGAGTTCTTACCTATGATTAACAAAAGTTAACAAATTATGTAAAATGGTGTGGGGATGCACATTTTTGCTTCCTCAGTGCTGAACCTAGTTCCCTGTGGGAAGATAGAGTTAGAGTTACCTTGATGCAGAATTTGCGTTTTTTCAAAAATGCCTTTGTTAAGGGCAGAAGGTTCTCTCTTGAGAACAGGAATTCATATGAATAGTTTAAATAGCCTTTCTGTGATCAATCTGGTTGTCGGGAAGTGTGCCCAGCCCTCCTCTTCCATGCCCAGGCCAGCCAAGTGGCACGCTGCCCCAGAGAGGAATGTCACCCTGCATGCAGAAGGATGTAGCCGTTTCTCAAGGGCCAGTGTAAGCCATACTGTAGAACACTCATACAAGCCGTATTGAGTTATACAGCTCCAATCAATTGGCTAGACTAGGTTCTGTCTCCTCTCTCTGCCAAGTTGGATCCCAGAACTGTGTGCCTTTTTGTTCTTCCTCCTCTTTCAGTTTCGTTTTTAAAGCACACAATGGAGCCAGTACATTTCTGCCTGCTTGTAATCACTTTCCTCCCATCAATCTTTACGGTGGTGTCATGGTGCAATTTCATAACCAATAGGACGCATAATAGCAGGTGGGGAAAGGAATAGTATTTTCCCTTGCAAACAATATTTTGAAACTCACCCATCTGCTTCAGCAACACATCACCGACGTATCCCCCCCCCACACACACACATGTACTCCTGTTCCCCTTTCCCTCCTGCTCTGGCCCCTTCCTTTCCATCTTTTTGGCCAAGCGCTGCGATTTTTATGATGTGCCGTTTTTATATAGCTCTCCAATATCAGTGGTATTTATTGATTTACAACATTGTATATGCTGCTTTTCCCCTCTTCTCTACTTTCATAGTGGTCTACAATATTTTAAAGATGCAATAAGATAAAATGATAAAACATCAAATGGTAACTGTGAAAACAGGCCGAAAACTACTAAATCGACTGAGCGCCTGTTGAAATAAAGAAGCCCTTGTGGGAAGCAGCCAGAGATGGGCTCTTCCTGACATCTAGAGAACCAGTGTGGTATAGTGTTTGAAGTGTTTTGAAGTTAAGAGCAACCACGTTGGATCAAATCACCTTGTCCAACATCTTGTGTTGTGCTTCAGGCAGAGAGCAAGAGCCAGAAGCTGGAAGAGTAGTCTGGGAAGCAGTCCTAGGTCATTTAGGCAGAGTCCAAGATACCAATACAGACACAACACGTGAGTCAGGTTCAGTCCAAGAAGTCAGGATACCAGGGAAGGGCCATTACTCAGTGGTAGAGCATCTGCTTGGCATGCAGAAGGTCCCAGGTTCAATGCCCGGCATCTCCACTTAAAGGGACTAAGCAAATAGGTGATGTGGAAGACCTCAGCATGAGACCCTGGAGAGCTACTGCAGGTCTGAGTAGACAATACTGACTTGGATGGACCTAGGGTCTGATTCAGTATAAGGCAGTTTCATGTGTGTTCATGTGTTCAGTCCGAAGTGTAGTAGGGAGACAAAGCCGATACACAGGGAGGTTGGTGACAAGTTGCTTGCACAACAACCAAGCCTAGCTGATGGCTTAAATCCCTTCTCCTGCTGCTGTAGTAGAGCCAGCTGTTGCCAATTAGGCTGATCTCGCAGGTGGTGCTTCAGCCCTGCTCTTCCTCCTCACTGCTGCCAAGGAGGCCTCTGCGTTGGGCCTTCAATCTCGCACTTTGCTGTCGCTGCTGCGTTGCCAACCCGTCTCCTTCTCTAATCCAGTGGCCTTGGCAAGGCCTCTGGCATCACTGCTTGTTGCGAGGTGTCGGACCCAGCTGGAGTCCTTGAGCTGGCAGGTGGCAGGCATGGTGAGTCGTCTCCTGACTTTGACAGTTCCTCTGTTCAAGCAGGCTGCAGACACTGTGAGCCGTCTTCCGACTATGGTTGTGTGACTTCCGCTTGCGGATGTCCCTCTGTTCTGGCTTCGATTTCTTCTTCGTCAGAAAAGGTCTCCGCAGGCTGACTCATGACATGTTTCTCACTGTGGCCAACCAGATGCCCCAGAGCAGTGTACAAGCAGGGCACAGAGGCCAAAGGCTCCCCCTGTTGTTGCTCCCTAGCGCTGGTGAAAGAGGGCTGCTGTCTCTGCCCATGAAGGTTCCATTGAGCTACCGATGGCCCTCTCCTCCGTGAATATATCTAGTCCTATTTTAAAGCCAACTAAGCTACGGGCCATCACCAGATCCTGTGAAAGCAAATTCTTCAAGTCAAACACTTTTTTGAATGAAGAAGTATTTCTTTTTGTCTATCGTTCTGCCCATCAGGTTCATCGGGCGTTGGACTAGGACAGGGAAGACCCAAGTTCAAATCCCCACTCTGCTGTGAAGCTCATTGGCTGCTCTTTGACCAGTTACACCATCTCAGGCTAACCTTGATGTAACCTGGAACTGTCATATATAGGAATGTAAAAACGTCTGAGCTTCTCACAGGGTCCCCAGGCTAAGAGCCCTTGGTTGGTTTTTATATGCTGACTTTCTCTACCACTTAAGGGAGACTCAAACCAGCTTACAATCACCTTCCCTCCCCACAACAGACACCCTGTGAGTTAGGTGAGGCTGAGAGAGTTCAGCAAGAACTGTGAGTAGCCCAAGGTCACCCAGCTGGCTTTGTGTGTAGGAGTGGGGAAACAAATCCAGTTCACCAGATTAGCCTCCGCTGCTCATGTGGAGAATCGAACCCGGTTCTCCAGATCAGACTCCACCACTCCAAACCACCACCCTTAACCACTACACCACGCTGGTTCTCGGATGGTATGCTACTTGTAGCACTGCTTTTGAAACAGGCGTGCAGACTTCCTATTTGTTTCTGGGCTCAGGTCACGGTGTTGTGTGTGTGTAAAGTGCCGTCAAGTTCCAGCTGACTTATGGAGACCCCTTATGGGGTTTTCAAGGCAAGAGACTAACAGAGGTGGTTTGCCATCGCCTTCCTCTGCATAGCAACTGGTCTCCCAGTTGACCCTGCTTAGCTTCCAAGATCTGACGAGATCAGGCCAGCCTGGGCCATCCAGGTCAGGGCTACTAGGTTTGACTTATAAAGTCTTTCACTGTCTTGGACCCACATACTTGAAGGTCCACCCTCAGGGCCACCTCTCCCAAAATGTGCCTGCACGTCAATTTCTGTCATCACAGCACCTTTTGTTAAAGGTCCTCTCCTGTTGGGAGATTAATTAAACAGGAGTCAAATAATACTTAAAAAAAACTTTATTACATTCTAAATAACAGTACATTTCAATACAAATAATACTTTAAAGACTGAACACATGAAGCTGCCTTATACTGAATCAGACCCTTGGTCCATCCAAGTCAGTATTGTGTACTCAGACCGGCAGCGGCTCTCCAGGGTCTCAGGCAGGGATCTTTAACATCACCTACCTGCCTAGTCCCTTTAACTGGAGATCCCAGGGGTTGAATCTGGGACCTTCTGCATGCCAAGCAGATGCTCTACCACTGAGCCACAGCCTATCCCCTTTGACCAGTCTCCCCATCCCTATGCAGGGCCTCATGGCTTCTGTTAAAAGATATCCTCCCCTTCCTTGCTCTCATGATAGACTCTCCTTTAATTTTGCTACTACAGGCTAACATGGCTATATGTCTGGAATTATTATCCTGTTGGGAGGTTTACCTAACCTCTGTGCGAGGCAGCAGACCCTTCTTTGTAGTAACCCTAACTAAGGTTGCCAACCTCTAGGTGGTGAAGAAAAAGGCACCTCTATACTAATACCAATTAGGTTAGGAAAACAGTACAGGGGCAACAGTCATGTACAAAAAAGTGCAATTTATATAAGCTACTGAAGTGAAAACATGTACAATATTGTACTCAACAAGGTAACCACACAACAAACTAACAATCAATATGTACAATATATATAGCAAGGAGCCACAATGATTTCCCAAAAGTCTCAGCGGATTGTACATGTTTTCACTTCAGTAGCTTATATAAATTGCACTTTTTTGTACATGACTGTTGCCCCTGTACTGTTTTCCTAACCTCCAGGTGGTGGCTGGAGATCTGCTATAACAACTGATCTCCAGGTAACAGAGATCAATTCCCCTGGAGAAAATGGTTGCTTTGGAAGGTAGACTGTATGGCAGGGGTGGGGAACCTTTTTCCTGCCAAGGGCCATTTGCCCATTTATAACATCATTCAGGGGCCATACCAGGTGTAGATCTCCTGGCGGGTGGGGGGGGGGAAGGCTAAAGGTTGCTAGGTCTCCAGCCACCACCTGGAGGTTGACAACTCTAGGAGAGGCTATGCAGAGGAGGGAAGGAAGGCAGGCTAGGGTTGCCAGGTCTCCAGCAACCACCTGGAGGGTGGTGGAGTCCCCTTCTTTGGAGATCTTTAAGCAGAGGCTGGATGGCCATCTGTCGGGAGTGCTTTGATTGTGGGATCCCGCATGGCAGGGGGAGGGTTGGGGTCACTGGGGATGTGGGGGGAGGTAGTTGTGAATTTCCTGCATTGTGCAGGGAGTTGGACTAGATGACCCTGGTGATCCCTTCCAACTCTATGATTCTGTGAACCCTAGGAGAGGCTAGGCAGAGGAGGGAGAGAGGGAAGGAAGGAAAGGGAGGGAGGCTTCCCACACACACACACATGAACACATACAATTGGGAGAAGCCTTCCTGGCTTCTGTCCCCTCCCCACTTTCACACATGCACTCCCACATCCTTCCCCCCTCCCCACTTTCACACACAAACACACCATTGGGGGGAGCCTTCTCAGCTTCTCCCCCCTCTCCACTTTCACACACGCTTCCCACCCCTTCCCCACTTTCAAACACACACACACACAATTGGGGGAAGCTTTTCGGCTCCCCTCCCCCTTCCATACTTTCACACATGCACTCACCGGGCCATGCTAGTGGCCCGACGATCGGGGGAATGCCCCATTTCCACACACACATCTACAGGGGTGAGCGAGGAGAGGGAGAAGCCAACGGTAGCCAGGCAAGGGGGAGATAGTGACACAAGCTCCAGGCGCCCAAGCAGTTTCAAGCTGGAGAGCGAAGGGAGGGCATGGAGTGGCACGCCACCCACTCACCTGGAAACAGCCGGGGAGAGAAAGGGGAGGGGGGCTTCCGGCCAGGCGCATGTTTTGGGTGGAAGTTGTGTGTCTCTCCAGGAGCAGGAAGTGGAGAGAGTTGGGAGAAACGGCCCAACAATGACCCAATCAGCATCAATTTTACACACGTGCCTGCCTGCCATCAATGCCCGAAGTGCCGAGGGGAGAGCCTAAATAGGGAGGGCTTGAGTGGCAGGGCCCTGGAGCTCCCAGAACCAGCTGAAGGGCCAGGGGAAATGGTCTCGCGGGCCGGATCCGGCCCCCGGGCCTGAGGTTCCCCATCCCTGCTGTATGGCATTATACCCTATTGAAGTCCCTCCCCTCCCCAAACCTCAGCCTCCTTAGGCTCCACCCCCAAAATCTCCAGATATTTCCCAACTAAGGGAGCTGGCACCCTTAGCCCTAAACCTATGTAATGGGATGCCAGAGGCATGTAATAGGTGCTTTGTTAGGAAGACATGTACTGTGACCGTGTTCCTTTGGGCCTTTGGGGGATTGATTTCTGGTTGTAGAACTTTATGACCTGGAAGTTTCTGTTTTTCTAGATGTTGTCTAGTACTACTTCTTTGTCTACTACTTCTTCGTCTACTACTACTACTACTACTACTACTGCTACTACTATAATAGAAATAGGGACTTTCCCCTTTTCTTCCTCCATGGTTTAACCAGTGAGCCAGCGGCTGCACAAAGAAATGTGCCAACTGGCAGAAACAGGCCATTGAATGTCGATTGTTCTTTGTTGCCGAGTGCTTGCGGTTTGCATAATGTGTTTCTCTTTGTGCAAAGTGAATATCAAATGGCAGAAGTTTTACAGTTCCAGGAAAGTAATTGTGGAGCTCATAGGTAATGAAATACAACATGCCCTGCAAACAAGAAAATCCCTATTTTTACAGCAAGTCAAGGAGCTTCAGTTCTCCGTTCTTAAGATTACTTTTGTCTTGTTAAATAACGTAAAACCACTTCCACTTCCTGATTGCCACAACATGTGAGAACAATCATTCTATGGGCTTGATCCCTCTCTCTTTTGTAAAACATTCACTGAATCATGACTAAACTCTTGCCACATGTGAATCTCTCTAATAGTAATGTGGGTGGCTCTTGTCAATCTTGAAAGCCGTAAACCCAAGCCATTCTCAGGCAAGGTAGGAATATCTACATACTGGTAATACGGGATTTCCAGATATGCTGAAAAATCAAGAGTGTTCCAGCGGGGCCCTGCAAGGGAACTCGCAGTGAGGGGGAAATCCCACCCCACTGGTTGCTGCTTCTTCCAACAGCTTTCTGACCCCATCTTCCCCCCACTTCTGCCACCACTACCTGATTTGCTCATGCCCTGTCCTCCCTTGCTGCCTCTACTGCCAGTTGCCTGCCTGCTCAGCTGCTTTCTTCACCCTCCCTGGCACTGCTTCCTCCTTCCTTTCCTGCTGCCTCAGTCATCCCTATGCAACCAGCCACTCCACTGAGCATAGTGTGTTCTTTAAGTTCAGACAACGCTTCTCCATTTTTTAAAAAACCTTCTCCCCTTTTTTAAATGTTTGGGATTTTTATACGAACCACAATGTCCCCCCAAGTTTGCAGAAAAATCTCTCTTCTGTGTATGTGGCCCTAATCTGTAGATTTAATGATTCGCATTTTTGGCCATGTTCAGAATTAGATATAACAAGTTTGCAGAAAAATCTCTCTTCTATGTATGTGGCCCTAATCTGTAGATTTAATGATTCACATTTTTGGCCATATTCAGAATTAGATATAACAAGTAGGGGACCCACAAGGACTTGTAGGGGGATCTCAGTTCCCCTTCCCCACAATTTCATTTTTTTCTTCCCTGAACTCTCTCATAGCCCCTCCCCTTGTCCTGCTTCCTTCTCTCCTTCCCATTCACCAGCCAACCTTCCTTTATCTGCATCTCATAATCAGCTTTCCATACTTCACTACCCCGGTAGCCTCTATCTGGGAAAACTATGGCTGAGTGGCACAGTGCTGGCCACCAGGAAAACTGCAAGTATTTGTAGGGGGTACCTCATTTTCCCTGTAGTGCCCTCCCCACACAATTTCCTCTTTTCCTCCTCTTGTCAGCTCCCATATCCTCACCTTACCCCTTTTGCTTCTCTCCTTCCCATCAACCAATCTACAGCTTATCTGCCCCCTGTCTTCAGCAATATTTATTATTGATTTTCTTCATTTATACCCCACCTTTTTCCACGATGGGGACCCAAACCAGCTTACATCATTCTTCTATCCTCCATATTATTCTCCAAGCAACTCCATAAGACAGGTTAGGCTGAGAATGTGTCACTCAGTGAACTTTCGCAGCAGACTGTGGATTCAAACCTGGATCTCCAGATCCTAGTCTGGAGCTCTAACCACTGGCTTTTTGGAGTAGTTGCTGTTGAACCATAGCAAGTAGCCCAGTGGTTGCTGTTAGTTCTGGCCTTGATGAATCCTCCTTCAGAAGCCGTTGTGACAGTCTCCTTTTGCCCTAGCTAGCTGTCCAGAGTTCTCATTGGCTGGCCATTGAGCCAGTGTGGTGTAGTGGTTAAGAGCTGGAGAACCGGGTTTGATTCCCCATGACTCCACATGAGCGGCGGACTTTAATCTGGTGAACCGGGGTTGGTTTCCCCACTCCTACACATGAAGCCAGCTGGGTGACCTTGGGCTAGTCACAGTTCTCTTTGAGCTCTCTCAGCCTCACCTACCTCACAAGGTGTCTGTTGTGGGGAGAGGAAGGGAAGGAGCTGGTTTGAGTCTCCTTAAAAGGTAGAGAAAATCAGCATATAAAAACCACCTCCTCCTTTTCCTCTTCCTCCAGAGATCAGTTCCCTTTAAGAAAATGGCAGCTTTGGAGGGTGGACTCTATAACATTATATCCCACTGAAGTCCCTTCCCTCCCCAAACTCTGCTCTCCACAGGTTCCTGCCCCTAAATCTCCAAGAATGTCCCAACCCAGAGCTGGCAATGTAGGAGGCATACAGGCTTGGAAAGCAGATCTTATCTGCAGTGGAAACATCCTTCACCCTCCACAAACTAATTGGCTTCATTAGACATTCCTCTGTAATCAATTCTCCACTTTGTGGCCTTATCACAGCTCATTAAATTGGAATGTCACCAAGGGCTTAGGCGATGGATTGAAATGGAATGCTTTATGGACAAGCTAGTACAGCGTCACAAACTATGAAATATGTAGAAAAGGCGATGGTACTAGTTAAATACAAATGGAGGAATCATTTCACAGTGGAACAGAGCAAGACAAAAAAACATATTCAGAATAGCTGGAATGCAGTAAATTTGCCCATTCTAACTTCACACAACAACAAATGACTTTGCTTGACTAGATACTTTGCTTTAATTGGGAGTTTAAAGAAATGAGGACACTCTGGGTGGCTCCCTACATTTAAACTTGCTAATCTGGAAAAGGAACAGAGAAGGCACCTGATTCAGTGGATATTCCCAACTGATCTTGAATGAAGACCTAAGAGCCACAGGCATAGATGGCTTTAAAAGGGGATTAGACAGATTCATGGAAGATGGAGGCTATTAGCAATGGTGACTAAAGGGAACATCCCCATCCAGAGGCAGTCAACCTCTGAATATCAGTGCCAGGAGGCAACATCAGGGTAAGACCTCTACTCCTTGTTGTTGGCCCTCCAGGCAACTGATTGGGCTAATCTCTTACAGCGGAATACCTTCCTCAAAAACATTGCCAAAAAACCAACTGAATAGCTTCTTTTCTCAAAAACATTGCCAAAAAACCAAACAGACTCAGCCTGTTTGGTCCATCAAGTTCCTCTGAATTGAGCCTTTACTTTCCTCCCCTGGCCCATACCCCAGCTGTGCTGCAGTTCTCTAGGGAATGCTCCAAAAGATTACTACAGAATGTACTCCAGGGAATTTAACATTGGTTCTGTGAATCCAAAATGGGGGGAAAGTCTCCCTTCTGTGACATGCTGGAGAGAAGAAGATAAGCTTCATTCTTTGAATGAATTGGCTGAGCCTTCATTCTAGGAGAGGAAAGCTGTTCCCAGCTGGTATTTGTTTGGAGTTCGTAGGAGCTGAAATGAGCCACAATCTGAAATGAATCCTTCTTTCTTGGCATGTTCTCTCTTTTGACTCAGACAGCTCAATCTTTCCCTGTCCACCTCCAGAGGGAGTGAATTCCTTGGGATTCTCCAGAGTAACACCAAATTTGTTGCGGTTAGGGTAGAGAAAGTAGTTAATACCCTTCACTGGACCTGTTTGTTTATAAGGGGCAATGATTTGACTTCCATTTAAAAAAATCCCCCCTACCCTGATCTTTCCAGCTCTATAGAGATATGTCCAGTCTTCTCTTGGTGGGGAGTTTGATTGAATACGTGACGGCAGAACAACCCCAGAATTTCTTGGTGGAACCTTTTGTGACCTCTTTCTAACTGAGCTTTGAGATTGGGTGACATCAATATGCTGGTGATATGAAGCTCCGTGTCTCTTCAGTTGGGAACAGCCCTCACAGTTGTGAACTGGCAGTCGTGTGAAAGAGTGTTAAGTGGATTCCAGATGAGGTGGAAAAGATTCAGGTTTGGAAGCCAGAGATTCTGAGAGCATGAACCCTGCCCACGATCAGTGATGTACGTGTTGCTTTAACAACAGGGTATGGAGCTTGGCTATCCTTCTGGTTCTGCCACCACTTTTGGCTACATAGGCAGTAGCGGTGACGGGAATGCTTTTCATTGGTCATATCTGCTATACCAGTTGTATTCTTTTATTTTCATTTATGTATGTGTTCAACAGATTTCTGCCCTGTCTTCCAAACTGCTCTTTATTAAAATAGAGAACCAAGACTTCACAAGTAAGTTGTCTGTGTTGGCTACAAGGACAGGCTACAGTAATGTGCTCTATGTGAGATTGCTCTTAAAGACAACTTGGAAGCTGAACGTAAGGCAAAATCCTGCAGCCTGCCTGTCTCTTCAAAGCCCTTAATGGACTGGGACAACCAAGTTTCAGAAAGCGTTTCTTCTCAAATGCACCCACCCCACTAGTTCCAAAGGGCTTTTGCTGGAGGTGCTTCCTTTTGGGGGGAGCACAGATTTCTTTGTGGACACCCTGAATGTATGGAAAGGACTCTCTCTCCAGATGTTTCATCAGTGTTCCTTTCTATTTTTAAAAATACCTCTGTAAGACCAATCTATTTGGAAGGTCTTAGTTAGACAGAGGGAGAGATGTACTTTGGCTCTGATACTATTGTTTTAGCTTTTAATTATTATGGATTGAGTTTCGGTTGAGTTTTATGGAATGAAACCGTTTATTTAATCCTGAGTGATTGCAAAAAAAAAAACCCAAAACACCAAACCCCAGGGCACAAGCATTTTAATACAAACAAGGGGAACCACATCTGGGATGGGATGTAAACCCTTCCATTGGTGGCCCCAGCAAGCCTTTGCCTATCTGCATACCCTGGCACATATTCCTTCATCTGCATAACTCTATGTGATGGAAGGGTGACCCCAGCCATTGAAAAGCAAGACTACGCCTATCTGCGTAGCCACACCCCTTCATCTACATAGCCACACCCTAGATTCTGATTTTGGAACAGAATGTTTGCAACACAGGCTGATTGCAGTTCCCATGCATGGCAGTCTGAACTGCGGTTTTTATCCCATAAACTGCAGTACTGCCGTCAAAAGCTCTGCTCACAACCTGAATTTGATCCCGATAGAAGTCGGTTTCAAGTAGCCGGCTCAAGGTTGACTCAGCCTTCCATCCTGCCAAGGTTGATAAAATGAGTACCCAGTTTGCTGGGGGTAAAGTGTAGATGACTGGGGAAGGCAATGGCAAACCACCCCGTAAACACAGTCCGCCTAGTACACGTCAGGATGTGACGTCACCCCATGGGTCATTAATGACCCGGTGCTTGCACAGGGGACTACCTTTACCTTTTACTCAATGGTTCCATCTATTTTTGTTTGCTGGGGGGTGTTCCTGACATCACTTTATTTAATGGCATTTTGACATCACTTTCCAAGGCCATTTGTAGATTACTCCCCCCCCCATTTGTACACAATTGACACAACAATAAAGGTAAAACTTTAAATAGATTTAAGAGGCAGCAACTTTGGTGTGAGGAAGTGGCACCAATGAAGAGTCGGCGGTTTGATTTGCACAAGGGAGAGTTGAATATTAAATGGGGTGGGAGTGAACTGAACAGCGCACCAGCGACATTCATTAGCCCCGCTCGTAGTGGTGTGAAGGAAAGAGCATTGGTTGGAAGACTTCACAGCCCATTCCTGACCTCAAAGGACAAAAGTCCTTTGGAGGTCACGAAGGGGCTGCACTGGCGTTCGGGCCCCTTGTGCTGGCGTCCGCGTTACTTACGCCTCCCAGGACGGCCCGGACGCCGGCGGGGAGGCCTGGACACCGTCGTCCCGGCGCTGCCGCGGCAGTGCCACTCAGGGATGCTGACTGGGCCTTCCGCTGGCGTCCCAGTAGGCATCTTCCTGTCCCCTTTCAGCCCGGCATACCAGCAAGGAGAACAGCGTTGCTGCACCTGCTTTTTTGCTGCACCTTTCTTTCTGATGAGACCAGGGCCCTGCAGGACCTTACCGAATTCCGCAGGGCCTGTAAAACAGAACTGTTCCACCAGGCTTATGGCTGAGGCCAGCAGCGGTTTGTACTATAAATGCTGGCCTCTCTACCTTCCCAACCGCTGCCAAACTGCCTGCAGGCCATACTGTGGCCCTTACATTGCAACCCTCTGCGCCATTAGAAATTGGAATTAGAATTTATTTTAATCTGTTTAGGGCTGCTTTAATGTATTGTTTTATGTGATTTTTATCGTTTTATTGTAGGTCTGTAGCTTGTGTGAACCACTCTGGGCCCGGCTTGCTGGGGTAGAGTGGGTTATAAGATTGATAAAACAAACAAACTCATATTCTGCCTCCGGAAAAGCACCACATTTTGACGCTTCTTCAGCAGCCCTGGCCAAAGCAGCCCTTTTTGGGTGCAGCCACGGTCTTTCCTCTTTCTCTGGCTGTCCCCGCATGGTTCTTTGCGATCTTCTGCTAGAGACAGAGAGAGAGAGAGCCTATGAAATGTGTTTCTGATAAGTCTGGAGCATCTATGTTTTCAAGGGCCTGGCCCTAATAATCCTTCTAATTTCCTGAATCCTTGCAGGCTGTCCTTCGTGGGACAAAGATTTCTCTTGATCAGTGTTTATTAAGAGGAAAGTCTCATAAGAAATGCTGAAGAACAATAGGAAATGACTGGGTGTTGGGTGGGTCATCACCCCCCCCTCCATATTTCTTCATATGATCTGCCTGCATAGCAACAATATAGGCAAGGTCAAGGGGGTTGGTTTCAATGTATTTATTCGCTGGGTTTACATCAACCTTTTACATGAGAAGAAGAGAAGACTGAGAGGTGATGTGTTTACCATCTTCAAGTACTTGAAGGGCTGTCATATAGAGGATGGTGCCGAGTTGTTTTCTGTTGCCCCAGAAGGTCGGACCAGCACCAGCAGGTTGAAATTAAATCAAAGGAGTTTCCGTCTAGACATTAAGAAGAATCTTCTAACAGTTAGAGTGGTTCCTCAGTGGAACAGGCTTCCTCGGGAGTTGATGAGCTCTCCTTCCCTGGAGGTTTTTAAGCAGAGGCTAGATGGCCATGTGTCAGCAATGCTGATTCTATGACCTTAAGCAGATCATGAGCGGGAGGGCACCGTGGCCATCTTCTGGGCATGGAGTAGGGGCCACTGAGGTGTGTAAGGAGGCGTTAGTTGTGAATTTCCTGCATTGTGCAGGGGTTTGGACTAGATGACCCTGGTGATCCCTTCCAACTCTGATTCTATGATTCTATACGTTCTAGATACTATTTTTGTCCTCCACCATGTATCGGGGCCCCTCTCTCTTTTTAAAATTTTGATCTATTTTGACTGGCTTCCCGACGTATTGTGTCAGGTTAAGCACAGTGAGGAATGACGCGTGTGGGTTTGTTTTTTGCCGCCAAGTCACAGCTTGCTTATGGTGGCCACATAGGGTTTTCAAGGCAAGAGACATTCGGAGGTGGTTTGCCATTGCCTGCTTCTGTGCGACACCCCTGGTATTCCTTGGAGGTCTCCCCTCCAGATACTTACCAGGGTCAAGGCTGAGAGTGTATGATTGGCCCAAGGTCACCCAGCAAGTTTCCATGGCAGAGTGGGGATTCGAACCGCGGTTTCCCAGATGCTAGTCCTACGCTTTAACCACTACACCACACTGGCTCTCATATGTGTGTGTGTGTAGCTGGGCTCTGCCAAATGCTCTTTTAACATAAGAACGGCCATGCTGAATCAGACCCTCTAGAAAGCCCACAAACAAGACGACTGCAGCAGCATTGTCCTGTCTGTGTTTCACAGCACCTAATATAATGGGCATGCTGATGCTCCTCTGATCCTGGAGAGAATAGGCATGCATCATGACTAGTATCCATTTTGACTAGTAGCCATAAATAGCCCTCTCCTCCATGAACATGTCCACTCCCCTCTTCAAGCCTTCCAAGTTGGCAGCCATCACCACATCCTGGGGCAGGGAGTTCCACAACTGAGAAATTGAGAAATCAAGCTCTACTTCCATCCAGTTTTGCTGCCCAGGCGCTGCCTACAGCCACCTGGTGGTGGTAGGGCCAGCCCCAAAGACTGACTGACACCTTGAGTTTTTGGAGAACGTTGCTCTCCAAATGGCTCAAGGCCCAAAGCAGGCCTGCTGTTGTGTTTGAGCCGCCGACCCGCTGTGCGTATCTGTATTACTGGTGGGTTTGACCCCATTTGAGGGAGGAAGTTTGGAAGAGAAGCTGTTTGCTCAACCACTATGGATCATTTAAAGCGCACACCAAGAACACATACAAGGCTACTCAAAGAAAGAGAGGCAGCGGTTAACGCAAAGCTGCAACAGTTTCCTTCTGCTGGCCAGCTGTTCTGAATCCAACAAAAATGAACTTGGAGGTCAGTTATTCCCATGCAAAGAATGTCCTTAATGGTAGAGTTTTACTGAAGAGAGCAGGAGCTAAAACAACTCAAAGCAAAGGATACCAAGGGGTGTTGGGATACACTAGACCCTACTGTTTTACACACTGCTCTGGCCTTATTCTTCCGCCTGCCCTCTAATTAATTTCTAAGCTCTAGAAAGTTTAGCAAACTCTTGTTTGTAGGGCATAATCTCAGCGCTGATTCACACAATACCAAGTCCCCATGGCTGTCACGAGCACTTTGTTTCAGACACACAACAGGTGTTCTGCGCCTCCTGAAGGCACATGGGGCCCATTCCGGTTATGACTGTGCCACAGCATAGAAGCAGCTTCCTGGTATTGAGAGGTATTCAGCCTCTGAAATAGAGGCCCTATTTAGCCCTCATAGTTAATAACCATTGCAGGAACTCTCCTCCGTGATCTGCATTTTGTTATTATGTTGAATTGATAGCCCCCTTAGAGCTATGAGAAAAGAAAATGGGATATAATTATTTTTACTACTAACCAACTACATTGAAATCCTTATGGGTAGCCATGTTAGTCTGTCAATAGCAATAGAAAATAACAAGAGTCCAATAGCGCCTTAAAGACTAACAAAATGTCTGGCAGGGTATGAGCTTTCTGAAGAAGCGAACTGTGGCTCGTGAAAGCTCATACCCTGCCAGAAATTTTGTTAGTCTTTAAGGTGCTACTGGACTCTTGCTCTTTTCTATTAAAATCCCTGTGTGATTGCTTGATCAGAACATTTTATCTTGACTTTCTCACCAAGAATGGTGACTCAAATGGAGTTACAAGGCAACAGCCAAAGCTAGTGACAAGATGCTGAAATGAAAATCTTCACAGATTTTAAAACATTAGCAGCTCCTGTGGTCCACCCCAGACATAATCCAACACCTAGCCTTATGCCCTTTCAAGTCCTGCCAGGAAATAACAGTCTTGCGTTGCATGTGGGATTGGGCTAGAGTAGGCGCCATCCTCGCTTCCTCTGACAAACCTAACAATGAGCCGGAGCCACTGCCGTCAAGGATCAAGCACACGGTGGGGACTGGACGAATAGTTGTGCTAGTACAGGGGTGTCAAACATAAGGCCCGAGGGCCGGATGCAGCCCCTTGAGAGCTCTCATCCAGCCCACGAGCCAGCCGGGGCAGCCATCTCCCCCCTCTCTCGATCTGGGCTGGCGAGGTATGGCCCGGCCCAACCAAGTGACATTTATGTCATATCCGGCCCTTGTAACAATTTAGTTCGACACCCCTGTGGTAGTGGGTTCCCTTAGGAGGAGACTCGGAGGATCTGTGGTGGTGCACAGGTTCATATCAGGAGGGGCACTCCTTCAGGTAGGCTGGTTCCAGGTAGTATCGGCTTTACAGGTGACTACTGCACCATGGAAGAGCCCCGTGGTGCAGAGTGGTAAGCCGCAGTACTCCAGTCAAAAGCTCTGCTCACGACCCGAGTTCGATCCCAACGGAAGTTGGTTTCAGGTAGCCGGCTCAAGGTTGGCTCTGCCTTCCCTCCTTCCGAGGTCGGTGAAATGAGTACCCAGCTTGCTGGGGGTAAAGGGAAGATGACTGGGGAAGGCACTGGCAAACCACCCTGTAAACAAAGTCTGCCTAGTAAATGTTGGGATTTGACATCACCCGGTGAGTCAGTAATGACCCCATGCTTGCACAGGGGACCTTTACCTACTTTGGCCCAGGTGGGCAATAGCCAGGATCTTTGTTGTAACTTTCAAAATAAGCCCCTTAAATTCGACTCAGAAGCAAAATTGGTAACCAGCGAAGCTGTTCCAGGATGGGAATAATGTTATCCCACATCCAAGCTGTATGGTGCTCATTTTGGATCCTAAATCAGAAGGCTGGGGGAGAGATGCATTTAATCTGCAAGCAGGTTTCCTTGTCATCGATATCATCTGCTTTAAAGTTAGTTTTGAGGGAGCGACAGGCGAACAGAAGCCAGACTTAATACAGGATGAAGGAGTGGTAAAGACAGTCCTGCTGAAAACTTCATCTCCTTGTTGCCAAAATATTATATAATCTCATTCTTTCATCTCTGCTCCAGCAGCTGTTCAGTTCTGTCCTGCCGATCTCATGGCCAGCAGCCAGCGGGCTGCATAAAACAGAGTCCCTTGGCTTCTGTGTTCCAAGTGCTGAAATGGAGATGAGTCATCCCATCTCCCTGAGAAAATACCTAACAGCCCCCATTTTCCTCACCTTTGCTTCATGCAAGTCATGAACAGAGACATCCAGGGGTCATTCATTCATCCAGGGGTCAGTGCAGGAAGTCAGGTGATCTTGGCACTGATCCCGTAAACCTCCGACATTTCACTGAAGGATAGACAGCCTTGCTAGGAAACTCCCTGTCTGTTCTTGTGAGAAGGGTCACTTTATTCCTGCAATCTCCACCCTCACCATTCTTGTGCATTGCTGAATACCCTTCACTTCCTTGTTATATTCACATGCTCTGGAATTTCTTGTCCTCCCCAGGAGCCAGTTTTGGTTTGGGAGGTTAAAGTATAGTACAGCAACAGAACTATACTACACTATAATTGGGCGCAGATCAGCCTCCCTAGTTGCAAAGGATGAACTGACAGGCTGTGCTCTGCATGGGTGCACAGCGTGGTGTAGTGGTTAAGAGCGGTGGACTCTGATCTGGAGAACCGGGTTTGATTCCCCACTCCTCCACATGAGGGGCGAACTCTAATCTGGTGAACTGAATTTGTTTCCCCACTCCTCCAGATGAAGCCTGCTAGGTGACATTGGGCTAGACATAGTTCTCTCCAAACTCTCTCAGCCCCACCTAGTGTGGGGGAGAGGAAGAGAAGGTGATTGTAAGCCACTTTGAGACTCCATAATGGTAGAGAAAAGCGGGGTATAAAAACTAACCCCTTTTTCTTCTTCCTACTTCTTTCTTAATCTTCTTTCTTCTTCATGTTCATGCACATATATGTATGTGCAGGTGCAGTGAAGTCACTATGCCCCCTTCTTCTGACTCAGAGATTTAACGTCCAGAGACCGGGGGAGGGAGCTGAGCCCTGAAAAATCACAGGCATTAAAAGGGTCACGATGCAGGTAACTTGCTTAAATTAAGCAGGTTTGCTCAGCGGAAGGCTGGGAGACCTCCTGGAAACCCTGTGGTGTTATATATGAGACTGAGATTTCACAACAAGGAACCCAGAGATACTAAGCAAATCTAAGTATTCAACTCTGAGGGTTGTCTCCAACCAGCTTTACATTCCTGCAGAAAGCGAAGGCCTGAAACAGCTATGCAGGGAATCACGGGACCTGCAGGGACAAAAATCATATAGGACAGGAACTCCAGTAAGGAAGGGAATTAGGTTTAGGTGAGGTTGATTGAAACATTTGGATGGATCCAGTCCAGGGCGTTGCACGGTCAAGGGCCAGTATGACTACATCTTCCTCAGGTATGTTTTGGTGATACAGAATAATGATGAAGATTTCCCCCTCCGCTCTCCTCAGGGACCAGAAGGAAAACCAGGCCAGCAAGGGGAAAAGGGCAAGATTGGCCCAAAGGTAGGGATGCTTCTGCTGCTCCTGTTCTCTTATTGACGTTTGTGTCAATCTGTACCCATTTGCATTCTGTTTTGGCTTAGTTCTTCACTAAGGTCATTTATGCATGGGTACTTGGATTCACGTTCATCCCCGGTCTGACTCGGTTGTTCCTTGGAGTTCTGCATGAGTTTTCCGTCCATTAGAGATGACCTCGCTGCCAGCCCTCGCAATGTCCAGGTTTTCCCATTCCTCTGTTAACTTGATTCTTCCCTCTCCCCTGAGCTCAGCCCAGCTGAAATCTCCATGCAGAAAGCAAAGCATGGGTCACAGAAGCTTGGTTTCTCTCACAGCCAATCACAAAGCAGTGTATAAAGAGGCGGGGATTCAAATGCTTCCTGCTTCTTCGGGGCTCTTTCTGAGCAAATGAAAGGCTTTTTTAAACTGAGGCTCGGATTCCCCCCCTTTCAGATTGCTCTGTTTTTTGTTCTTTGTTCTTAAAATGCTTTTTTATGTGGCAGTTGGGTTTGGGGGGGGGTTCTCTCACAGTGAACACTGTGAAGTAAGCCAATTACAGAGCAGCATTTAAAGGGGTGGGACTTGATTTGAGCTTGGAGGCTGCTGGTGCAGAGATTCCCAACTGGAAAATGTGGGTCCAGAGAGGACAAACCTCAGATTAAACTCCCGTGCATAAATGACCTGAGATGATCCACCTGTATTTAGGCTGTACCCCTTGAGACATCCAGGGAGGGAATTCACCTGATTGCTCTTCATTTTTTTTCAAAAAATCCCTACACATAGAAATTTTTTTGATGATGCATGCATTTTCTGACTGTCAGTGGTTGCCTTGCTCACCCCGCGCATTTCTGCGTGTTTTCCACAACATGGCTGCACACAAATACAGAAAATGCTGGCAAAACGCGAGGAAACACGGGGGGTGGGGGAGAGAGAGCGAGGCAACCTGTAACGGTCGGAAAATGCAAGCATAATCAAAGCACAGCCCTAAAGATGTCGGCAGGGTGACGGCGAGGAAACAGCCATGCGTAAATGTCCCAGGAGAAAGGCTGTAGCCTAACCTTTTCACTCAGTCGTTTTCTAGGTGCGGGTTGGGACATTTTCTGGGAGAACATTCAACTGAACCCCTACGTGCACTCAGGTTGGCCAGCCCAAACACTGGTTGAGTGCCCGTGAGATGTCATTCTGTCCCGACCACTAACATTTATGCTTGTTTTCAGGGCAGCAAAGGCCATCAGGGGCAACTTGGAGAAACTGGCCCGCCTGGGAAGATGGGACCAATGGGGACTCAAGGCCCGAAAGGATCCAGAGGTACCCTGGGAGCTATGGTGAGAACGTAGCGTCAGCTCTGAATGCGCTTCTGGGTCAGTGTTCCAGCCTCGAACGGGGAGGAATGTGTCTTTTGGTTGGGAGGGCACAGCAGCCTGAAGGAGGGTCTTGTCGGTGGTGGCTCCCACACTCTGGAACTAAGTTCTGCCACAAGTTGACTGTCCTCTGAAGACAACGAAATACCTATTTGATTTGGCAAGCGTTTAACAGTTAGAGAGGGTCGTGCAAGGATTCAGGGCAGAAGGAGCCATGGTGTGGGAGATCCATAGTCAGATCTCCTAATGTTTTTCTATAAACTTAAAAGGAGATGAGGGGGTCTGATTTTAATTGGGGCAGTGATGTTAGTTGTGGGGGAGGGGAGAGAGGCTTAACTCTTTCCACCCAGGCTGTTTTCCTAATCTAAACCCCCCACCCCACAGAGAGGAAAAGGCAGGTACCGGCAATATGCTTTTACATATTGCCTCTGGGGCGGGGGTGGAGGGTTGTGTTGCACCGTTGCTCTACCTGGGCTTCCTTATTACAGCACTGTTTTGATGAGCATCCACATGATAGGGTCCACTATTCAGTTCTTTGTTTCTCCCTGCTTTCTATGATCTTTCCCGACACCAACCACAAAGGGGGAAAAACTTAACCCTAAACACCAGAATTAAGTGCTCAAAAGGTCAAGAAAATATAAACAAAAGTAAAAATCCAAGGCCCAAGGTTATACACTCTAAATATTAGGTAAGTACAACATATGTATACCTTTATTTCAGGGTAAAATCTAATACCGCATATAACGCATACAGGGCATTGCAATAGCCTACTAAATTGACATACTCATATAACACAGTAAGACATAAAATAACAGTAACAAAAAACAAGGAGAACCTGTGCTGAAAGATAATGAACCCAAAAACAAAGAACCAGCACGATGGCCAATGTAACTAAATAGGCGATGTAATGTGCAAACAAACCAATTCAAAATGATAAATGCATCAATCCTTTAGGAAAGCTTAAACATATCAAACACCTGACAGGCTAGTGAAGTGCAAAAAAACATGAAAAGTTCCTAAACATCACTCAATTGTCAAGAACAAAATATCATATAATAAACAACCTCATGTGTACATCGATCAAAATATCAATGCCTCAGTACAACACTATGAGGTCAGTAACAAGCAGGTCTTAAATGATGAAAAACAAATTCTTATGCAAGTGAAATAGAGGAGCTTAGAATCTACAGCAAGTAGCTAAATAGCTAAGTTTATAGCCATGGTTTCATGGTTTTTACACTGGCCATTGTGCTGGTTATTTGTTTTTGGATAAAATAACACAGTTCAGAGTATAATTGTGTTCATTTATGTCTTTCTGTGTTATATGAGTATGCCCATGTGGTAGGCTATCACAATGCCCTGTATGTGTTATATGTGGTCTTAGATTTTATCCTGAAATAAATGTATACATATTTTGTACTTACATAATTTTTAGGGTATGTAACCTTGGGCCTTGGATTTTTACTTTTATTTATATTTTTGTGATCTTTCCTGAATCTGATTTGATACAATCTTTTTGGAACGATCTCAAAGCACCTTTGGATGCTGTGTGGACAGGAAGGGTTGCATTTTTGCAGGTTCTGATCACATCAGCCCCATTTTCCACACTGCAGTCTCTGTGGAGGCCATTCCACCCCCGCCAACATACACACCAAAGGGCTTTTAAACAATTGGCAATTGCTGTAGCTATTTCTTTTGTACAATTCTTCTTCAAACTCTGCAGCCAAATGTTCTAGAGGCCACTGGTTGGCTGCTGTGTAAAACAGTGTGCTGGACTAGGAAGACCATTGGTCTATCCAGCAAATCGTGAACATTTGGCACTGGTCCCATAACCTCCAACATTTCACTGATAGATAGATAGACTTGCTTGGAAACCCCCTGTCTGTTCTCATGAGAACTGTCACTTATTGCTACGAACTCCACCGTCACCATTCTTGTGCATTGCTGAATGCCCTTCACTTCCTTGTTATATTCACATGCTCTGGAATTGCTTGTCCTCCCCTGAATTAAAAACCAGGAGTCAGTTTGGGTTTGGGAGGTTAAAGTATAGTATAGCAACAGAACTATACTACACTATATTGGGTGGAGATCAACCACCTTAGTTGCAAAGGATGAACTGACAGGCTGTGCGCTACGTGGGTTCTTAGTATTCATGCACTTCTTATGTTCTTGTAACATTATAGCATTATAATATAATGATATGTTGCAATAAGGTACTAGCTTTCATTTTAAAAAAGTAAAACTCGAGCCCTTTTGGTTGTGGAGTTATAAGGGGGAAAGTACTAGCTGTTCCTTTCTCCTTAAATCTCTGCAGCCAAAAGGGCTAGAAATATAGTGCAACATAGTTGCGCTATATCATTATAACATTGCAATGCTGTAGTGCTATTACCATTTTTTTAAAGCCTGGAAGCCTCCCCCCAGTGACGGGGCAGGGAATCGTGTCCATAGAGGACGGAGGCAAGGAAACTGCTAGAAAAACGTCTGTGCAGATGCTCCGTTGCTACTTCAGATGCCTCTGCTCTCACAGCAACAATGAGAGTTACCCAGAGAATTGTCTCTGTGTGCCAGCAACACAGCTTTCAGTATGAACAAGGAAACTGGGTTGGGGCAGAGGCCATAATGTGGCTTTCTCCAAAGCACCTGCTCCAGTCAAAACACACATACCCCAGCCCCTTTTTTTTGTTTATTCTGACAATCTTGTCACAATTGATATCTGTTCCAGCCCAGATTTTAGAAGAGTATTTTAACGTTTTTAGATATCTGTGTATGTTAAAATGCAGTCAAGTCGCTTCCAACTCATGATGACCCTATGAATCAATGTCCTCCAAAACGTCCTATCCCTAACAGCCTTGCTCAGGTCTTGCAAATTGAGGGCTGTGGCTTCCTTTATAGAGTAAATCCATCTCTTGTTGGGTCTTCCTCTTTTCCTGCTGCCTTCAACTTTTCCTATGACCTGATGAGGAGCGTGGACATCTAAACCACGTTTGTTCAGAAGGCAAAACTGCCGAAGGAAGGGCATTCATCCTTGCCGAAGTTAAAGCTCTTCTGAGTTTTGATGTTGACAGGCTATATTGTTTTGGTTTTGTCAGGCTACCCAACTAGAACTCTCACAGCAAAATCTAGCAAAAAACTATGTAGATATCAAATGACCAAAGAGAGAGGGAAAGTAGTGGCTAGAACATTAGAAGAAAGACCAAGCAAGAAATCAGCTGAGCACAAAGTTGACATTCTCTTGTTCCTCCAGGGTGCCCCAGGCAGAATGGGTGTCCAAGGGGAGCCTGGTTTAAAGGGCTATCAGGTAAGCTGCTGTTTTGGAATCCCTATGTCACGAATCTGCTTTGCTGCACTTGGTGGAGGTGGAAAGTGCCGTCAAGTCACAGCTGACTTATGGTGACCCCGTAGAGTTTTCAAGGCAAGAGAGGTTCAGAGGTGGCTTGCCATGGCCTGCCTCCACATGGACTGAGAGAGCCATGAGAGAACTGTGACTGGCCCAAGATCACCCAGCTGGCTTCACGCGGAGGCGTGGGGAATCTAACCTGGTTCTCCAGATTAGAGTCCGCTGCCCCTAACCAGTACACCGCGCTGGCTCTCACTTAAGGTTGACATATGGCCCCATTGTTCAGATTGTGGGCATGCCTTCCCGATGCTTGTTTGGATCATTTGCTGTCTTGGACTGCCATCTTGTTTCCCAAAGTGGCTAACCAGATGATCCCAGGATGCCCACAAGCAGGGAAAGAAAACAACCCTTCTCAATTAGGCCCTTCTTCCACTGCTTTCTAGGATCAGAAACCCAGTGGGAGATCCAGTCACATTTCTCCAACGTAATGTGGGTGTCACAGAACAGCAAGAAAAGAACAGTGCACTGGGGATTGCGCCGGCCTTGGGCTTGGTTTAATGGACCCTCACACAACCTTTGATCCACGGCTCATTGGGTGGGGTGTATGGCCCTGAAGTTAATGCTGCCCTTGTTAATCAGTGACATCACACCTAGTGAGTGACATCATACCACAAAAAATGCCCATCCAAAGCCTTCCTCCAGCATTAGTGTGTGCAGAGCACTCTTGTATAGCCAGGAGGTAGGCCCTCCCTGTGCTTTCCCCCCTGGGTCAGCCCCATCTCGGGCTGCTTATCGCGGAACTGCCAACCAGCCTCTTAGAAACTTTTTCTTTCTTGTTTCTTTCCCACAGGGCCATGCAGGATCCCCTGGCCCAATCGGACCACCTGGATCAAAAGGTGAAAAGGTAAATTGGTAGAATCTGTGCACTGTAACTCAGCTCGCCAAAAGGAAGCAATATCACTGCTGCGTAGGAGCCTTAGGACAGATCTCTCTTAATCCATAAACATTGTGTGCCAAGCAAAGTGAAGATTCTGCAGCCTGAATAAATTGTGCTTCAGGTTTATTGCAAATGGCCAAAGGCCGTTACAAGAACTGATAAAAAGAATAAATTGTAATCGTTTGCATGCATTTTGCATAACCTCTCTTCCTTCTGCAAGCAATGTGATGGTGGTGCAAGAGATTCAGAGCACAAAGCTCTCGCCTAATCTTGAACTGATCAAAGTCCATCTAGTCCCACGTCCTGCTTCCTGCTGTGGTTAGCCAGATACCCCCAGTAAGCCCATAAGATGCCTTCAGGGCAGATATGGGAAAATCTCCTTCTCCGAAAGAACTTGCCCGTGTAATGGTGAGGAAATTGAGACCCGTGAGCATGCCTTACTGTATTGTCCTCTCCATCATGAGATAAGAGTAAAGACTATCCAGGAAATTTTAAAAAACAATATGGGTCTGTCTGATTAAATTCGTACTCAACGACTTTTGGAAGATAGTAACCCATTAATCTCGAGATGTGTGGCTGAACTTTGTGCCGCTATATATAAGGCACGGAAAGATGTAAATCATAAATAGTAAATGCTATTAGATAAACCTTTTAGAAATTAGAATATGGTCCATTTCAGAAATGGGATTTTATTGGGATAATTTTTATCTATGGATTTGTTGAGCAATTAATGTTGTTTTATGGTGATTGTATGTTATCAGGAATCATATGAGGGCAAGATCCTTTTCGGTTGGTTGTCCACCAACTACTGGTATTCAAAGGCACACCACTAATGAACATGGAGATTCCCTCTAGCCATCCTGACTTTTGTTGGACTTGTTCTCCATGAATTTATCTAATCCCCTTTAAAGCTGTCTGTGCTAACGGCCATCACAATGTCCTGTGGTAGTAAATCCCACAAGTTAATTAGGAATTGTGTGATGGAACCTTTTCCTTCTGACCTATCCACATTTTTCTTGTACTATCAACACCTGCCGTATCCACTTGAGACACCGCATGCTGCGGATGCAGAGATTTCCCTGGGGCTTGACCATGTCCTTAAGGCATGGAAATATTAAAAACAAAAGGCAGAACTCAAACTGCAATCCAGTGTGCTGTTTTTTGAGAGTAAGCTCCTTTGACCTTGTGGTTTTCTCCGAAGCCTGTTGAAGACCCATGGAAAGTTTGTATAAGGAGAGCTGGGAATCTTTTGGGGCACTGATTTGTCTTTCTGCACATTGGCCCTTGTACCGTTGTGCATTGCATAGGCTTCTGGGATCTGGCCTAGGGAGCTGTGTCAAAATGGAGCTGCCAGTCATTTTGGTTGGTTTATGAAAATATCCACATCCTGCCTTTTGGGGAGGGGAGAATTTTTCATGGTGATTACCAGGATTAATAAAAAAACGCACGACTTAATTACATCAAATAGCAACAGGCTAGAAATAAAAGCAAAGCCTATCAAAGCAGAAGAGCAACATCAGCAAGTTGTCTGTTACAAATTAAAAGAGTCACGATGTCAGAACTACTGTGTTGAAGTAGCCACTGGATGCAACCCTTAATGGGGAAGGGCTTATCCCTTATAACAAATATACTTACACTCACCCACCCAACAAGGTTAACTGTCTAGAGCACTGGTTCCCAACCAGGGGTCCGTGGACCCCCAGGGGTCCGCGAGAACTAAATTAAGGTCAGCTAAACAAAGTTATAAACCCATAATAAATTAATATTTTCAATTAAAAGTTCTCTATTATAAAAATATATATTCAAATATTATTCTAAGTTTAATGATTAACTGTTATGATTAAAGTTTATTTTCAAATTCTCAGAATTTTTATTTTGAACCTTGAGGTCCCTGCACCGAACAAAAAAGTCCTAGTGGTCCCTGGTCAAAAAAAGGTTGGGAACCACTGGTCTAGAGAAAGGGACATTCAACTGCTTCCTGGAGGATTTTGAGCTAGGCTACGCTGAGCCACCAGTAAAGAGCCCATCTAGTAACTTAAAATTTCCAGCTCAAGTGCCCTTACTCAAAAATGGGTGCATATTAACAGATACCAACAAGGACCTGGATGGTATTGTGAGGATAGGTTGACAATTTCATGTGCTGTCATGGAGTCCTATGGGCCGGGGGAAGAAATTCCATGACCCAGATTTTTTTTCTGTTTTTGCAAAAAAATTACACTCTTTGTTTGCAAGAAACGTGATCTGCAGAATCTAACCCCCCAACACTCTAGGGGTATTTTGCCTTTGCTGTTCCAGCGGTCGCTAGAGAGTGTCTGAAGGCTGATTTGACCAGGTGTGCAGACAAGCCAGAAAAAAGCAAACGAAGTACTCCCGTCAAGTACATTATCATAGGAGTGACTCATTTATAATTTCATATCCTTAAAATCTGACTATAAGAAGCTCTTAAAGCAGAAGGAGCTAGCATTTTCTAAAATCCAGTGGCAAGGGCTAGCAGTATGGGAAAGAAAAGAATCATAGTTCTGGGGTTTAGTTTCTACTGTCCAGGGTAAAGCATCACCATTAGCGGAATTTCAGCAGATTTCAGCAAGACTGGCACTTCCATTACAGTCAGCTGTTTGGGTCCTTGTCTACCTTGGCCCAGGTGGGCAATAGCCAGGATCTTCGTTCTAACCTTCAAAATCAGCCCCAATGGCCTTCAGTTGCAGTTCCTGTGATAAAAGGCCTCATTTCCACTCTTGCATCAGGCAGAGCTCCCGGGGAAGACACGATTCCCCCAGAGTTATTTAAATACTCGTGGGCACCAATTCTTGCCAAATTGTTTACCCAGCTCCACTCAATGGGAATTTTCCCGGCAGGCTGGAAACCAAGCATAGTTGTCCCCATCTTTAAAAAAGCCCCATGTGCTTTCAAAACATGCAATCTGCCATGTTAACAGGACGCTACTCATGCAAACCGGTAGCTCAGCGTATTTGTGTCTGTGGAATGGCTCTTCCTCACTACATGCTGCATTGTCCTCTATATTGGGAACCCAGATATAAATTTCTAGGGGCCATCTTAGCCAATCTAACTGCATGCACAGCTGAGGAAAAAATAATATTCCTTCTTGCAGATGTAGACTTTTATGTTACATACCTGGCAGCCCTATACCCTCAGGCTGGCAAGAAAATATGTGCAAAAGTGGTGTGTGAAACTTAAAATCTGTAGTTTTGTAACTTCTTTTAATTATGTGGTACCTTATCTTGATTATTGTTTTTATTCTTCACGTGTTTTATCTATCTTGTATTCAGACCAACTTTGTAATGGCCTTTGGCCACATACAATAAGCATTTACTGCTTCTACACTGTGCTGTAGCAATTAGAGTTTTGGACTAGTATTTGGGAATCCTCTCAGTCGTCGAACCTCACTGGGTGACTTTGGGGTAGCAGCTTTCACTTAGCCTAACATACAAACTGTGGAAGCCACCCTGACTTCATGGGAGGAAGAGCAGGATCAAAATGTGAGAGAAAAACAGAAAGATCCCCAAAGCTCATTAAAAAAAAAACCAGGTCTCCATTGTCCTAGTGACTAGCAGGGACAGAAGCCACTGCAGAAAAGGCTATGTTCTGTGTAGCTGCTCTTCCTCAGACAACGAGGGCAGGTTTAGCACAGCCCCTTCCCAGGAGGATCTAAATGTGTGGAGAGGGTTCATGTAAGAATTGGTGTTCTTAAGGAATTTGGGACCCAGGTTGTTGAAGGCTTTGAGGATCCAGCACTTTGAGTGTCAATGGAATTGTATAATGGGTGCCCTGGGTTTCGGCGTTCTTCTCTACTGAACAGCCGGGCAGCTGCCTTCTGAACAAACGTGGTTCAGATATCCACACTCCTCATCAGGTCGTGCAATCCAGTTTTGGCAACCTCCTGCCCAAGCTGGTTTACTTCAACTCATCGGGTACTGGGAATTATAGAGTACAGAGATGAATTAGTCTGCAAGAGTGACTGGCCCAATGTCCGCTTAACGCCTGAGTGGGGATTTGTACCCAGGGCTCCTTGGTCGTAGTTCCTCACATCAGTTAAGAGGGGAGGGGCTGTGGCTCAGTGGTGGAGCATCTGCTTGGCATGCAGAAGGTCCCAGGTCAATCCTCTGCATCTCCAGTTAAAGGGACATGGCAAGGAGGTGATGTGAGAGACCTCTACCTCAGACCCTGGAGAGCCGCTGCTGGTCTGAGCAGACAATACTGACTTTGATGGGTCAAGGGTCTGATTCAGTATAAGGCAGCTTCATGTGTTCATGAGATGGAAGCCCCTGCAATCAGACTTAGAAATGTAAAAGACAAGCGAGACAAGGGTAAGGGGAACAGGAGGAAAAGGCAAACAGAGATCAGGATGTAGTCACCTTTATATCCAGATAAGGCCAAACTGATGTTCTTAAGGGGAAGGGAGGATGCAATCCCCCAGTGGCCCTTGGACCTCTTACTGATAACAAATCCTTTCCTCTTGCTTCTGCGGTCTCTGGGCACCTCATAGTTAGAGCAATTTTGGGCAGAGAGAGGGGAGAAAAACAAGCTCTCTGCAGCTGCTTAGTTGTGGGCTGATTCTCAGTTGCTATCTCATGTTCTGGTATGTATGGTAGATCAGTGAACAGATTATCCGTCATATTAGATCTTGTTTTAAACTGGCCTCCCTTTGTAATCCCCCAACAATTTCTTGTGAATATAAAGGCATCATCCTTTCCTTTAATGATACGGCTTTATTAGCCAAAGCCTTAAGTGGTACCAGCCTAATGGATAGAGTCTCTACTGCATCTGATGGAGTGACCTGACTCACAAAGCCGTATGCTGGAATAAATGTCATTACATCTTTAGGGTACCATTAGACTCCAATTTTTACAATTTGGTACGCATACCCCACTACAAAGCGCACACTCCTTAACTGAGAATAATGCTTATGCGCTGAAATTGCTGCTTTTCAGGCCTCTCCTTCTGTCGTTTTCACTCAGGAAGTGACTTTTTAAATGTGCCCTTCTCAACCGGCACAAGCCTCATGTCTGTTGTGCTTGGGTATCCATTGTGGACTATGGAGAAGTCACGTGAGAAGTGGCTCTGATCTGTCCTTTGACAGACTTCCTCCCTCTTTAGGCTTTCTTCTTAAAACTTGCCTAGATCCCTGAGCATCCTTCTAACGCACCTCTGAATCCTTTCCTAGAGAGCTAATGTCGAAACAGGCGGTTTTGAGCTGGATAATGCTTGGCATGCCTTTTGTTGCTGAATAAATCTCCTGTCGAAAAGAGATTTCCATTGCGTTTGACCCCATGTCGCCTCTTCCTACCGCTCCTCCTACGAACCATCCCACCTGCAGCCGCAGTGACTCAGGTGTTATTCCGCTGCTGCTGCCTTTTCTTCCTACCCCCGCCCCAGTCAAAATCGTTTGCTTAGTCAGCTTAATTGTAACTAGTTCAGGCTGGAGAAGTGACTCACTGATTTTTTTTTAATGGTTTCCTGTTAGTTCGGTTTTTTGCTGTTCAGGGCCCAGGGAACATTTCCCAGCTGCCTTTGGTTGCACTCGTGTTGTTGGCAGAGCCGGTCACGGGTGTGTGAACAGCTGGATCATCAGGCTTGCTTTGCCCTGTTCCCAGGAAGGGAAAGAGTGAACTTCGGGTAGAATTCAGTTGAATGAGCCATTAAATTTGGGACCCCATCGAAAGAAGAGTGGACAGCTTGTCTCCTCTCACCGATCTTCTGCGGTGTGCCGCCCCATCGTAGCATTGGGAGCACCAGTCATGCTCCAGATAGGGTTGCCAGCTCCGGGTTGAGACATACCTGGAGATTTTGGGGGTGGAGCCTGGGGAGGACGGGGTTTGCAGAGGGGAGGGACTTCAATGCCATAGTCCAATTATCAAAGTGGCCATTTTCTCCAGGGGAACTTACTTTTATCGCCCAGAGAACAGTTGTAATAGTGGGAGATCTCCAGCCACCACCTGGAGGTTGGCAACCTCCTCTTCTGTCTCTGTCCTGGGACACTTGCCCAACTAAAGCAACCCTGGAGGGTAGGGTTGCCAACCTCCAGGTAGCGGCAGAAGATCTCCTGCTATTACAACTGATCTCCAGCCGCTAGAGATCAGTTCCCCTGGATAAAATGGCCACTTTGGCAATTGGACTCTATGGCTTTCTAAGTCCCTCCCCTCCCCAAACTCCACCCTCCTCAGGCTCCACCCCAAAAAACCTCCCGCTGGTGGCGAAGAGGGACCTGGTAACCCTACTGGAGGGCGAGACAGCCTCGGACTCAGAGCCGACCCCAGTGAAATTAGGCAGTCATTTTTGGTTTCACTTATCTTCCATTATTAAGATTAGTATGGATGTAATTCCTGAGCAGAAAATATTGGAACCAGGGTGGATTTGGTTTAAATTAAATCGATTTAAATCACAATTGACATCATGATCTAAATCACCAGTCAGTAAGAGCTGATTTAATCCACGGCTTTCCACAGAAAGACTCATTCTTGCTGGTATAAACTTCATGTTTGCAACCAGATGAAGGTTTAATTTTTAGACCACTGGTATGATATGGTATAAAGCGGATTCATAGATCAAACTCCTGGTGGGCAACCCTCAGTCCGTCCGTCCCCCCCCCCCCCATGTTCGTTTTCTTGGGCTAAAGTTAAAAATAAAAGTTAGAGTAAAAAAAGCCAAAAAGCTGCAACCAGAAACAGAAAATGCCACGGCCGAGGGAAGGCCCCTTGTAATTGGCAGCCGTCCCAGGGAAGGAAGCATCAGTTTGTAATTTCGAAAAAAAGAGAGGGCCAGCTCAGCAAGGCCCCTTTGAGGAGCTGTCAATATACTCAGTGGGGAGAGACAATTGACTGCGATGCGCCATGGAACTCCACGCCAACACCATGGAGAGCCTTTTGACTCAGAAGGGCTCAGGGGAGAGCCAAGCCTCCTCCAGCACTCAACCCCCGTGGTGACATTCGCTCAACGGAAGTGCCGGCGCTCTTAAAACAGCAACGGGCTGTTCTCTTTGCGGTCTGCTGCAAAAATTCCTCAGGAGAGCCAGCGTGGCTCAGCAGACAGCATGTTTGCCTCGGAACAGACCTGGGTTCAAATCCCCCCTCAACCCCAGAGGTTCACTGGGTGACCGTGGACTAGCAACTGATTCTCAACCTAACCTACTTCTCAGGGTAAGTGGAACAGGCATGTGTTTATTTGCACATTGGCCTAAAGTTTCTTGGCAGAACAGCAAGATACAAATTTACATAAGAACAATGTTTTGGCGTTCAAAGCGCTCTGTACACTTTACCTGGTTGTGAGTCTTGTAAGTTCCTGTACAGTAGACCAGGATCCCTGCACAGTAGTTAGGGGGCTGAGCCTCAACCCACACGTTCTGGCCAGGTGCTACACCCAAGGGAAGGTGCAAGGCGGAGTTGTTTTCTGTAGCCCCAGAAGGTCAGACTAGAACCAATGGGTTGAAATTAAATCCAAAGAGTTTTTGGCTAAACATTAGGAAGAACTTTCTGACAGTTACAGCGGTTACTCAGTGGAACAGGCTTCCTCGGGAGGTGGTGGGCTCTCCTTTGGAGGCTTTTAAGCCAAGGCTAGATGGCCATTTGTCAGCAATGGTGATTCTGTGAACTTAGGCAGATCATGAGAGGTAGGCCAGGAAGGGTTGCGTCAGTGCTTGGATCTCTTGGCCTTTTTTTACATGCCAAGGTAATGCCGATTGCCACTTTGGGGTCAGGAAGCAATTTTCCTCTAGGCCAGATTGGCCAGGGATCCTGGAGGGGTTTTTGTTGCCATCTTCTGGGCCTGGAGTACGGGTCACTGGGGGTGAGAGGGAGAATAATTGTGAAATTCCTCCATTGTGCAAGGGGTTGGACTAGATGACCCTGGTGGTCCCTTCCAACTCTATGGTTCTAAGGCACCAATGACCCCAGAGAGCAATCAGTGGGGTGGCTACTCCTAGTGGCTACTACCATTCCATCCCTTACTGCCCAGGCGAAGGAGCATATGATAATCATGGCAGGCCGCTGTTGCTGTCTCCTTACTCAGCATCTTTTGGTGAGGGGAGTGGAGAGTAAAGGGAAGGACGGAAGTAACTGCTCCCGGATATGGGCTCCAGCTGCACTGCCCAAGCTGTTTCCGGAATGGACAGCAGACGCTGTCACTGAGAGTAGCCACTCTGCCACTCCCTCACCAGTGCCTCATGCCTGGCCTTGGAAAGGAGCTGGACCCGTCTCCTGGCACTCCCAAGGTTTCAACGATTGCCTCGTATTGCAGAAGGTTCTGGGTGGGGTACTAGAACACACTCTCCATTTATGCTAGGTGAGGCCTGGGGCACTTGGGTCTACTTATGCCCCTGTGTTCATCTGGAGCTAGGGTTGGCAACCTCCAGGTGGTGGATTGAGATCTCCCCCTATTACAACTGATCTCCAGGCAACAGAGTTCAGTTCCCCTGGAGAAAATGGCTGCTTTGGCAATTGGATTTGGATTAAATTGGATTTACTCTTGCAACAGCAGAGACTGGGGAGAACTGCAAGGAGATCAGTAAGGAGAACTGGCTGGCAAGAGCAGAGACCTTGTAGACCTGGATGCTTTGCCTCTTGGATGTGTGGGAACAAGCCTGTTACAAGTTGAATCCAAACTTCAGTGAAGTTGTGGACTCAGCTCATTTTGCAATTGAGAGAAGCAAGACTTTAAGTTTCTCCATTAGCAGTAGGGTTTCTCTTCACCCAGTTTCTACACTCTGCTCTGCTCTGCCAATTGCCTATTCCCGTCTGCCAGGGAATGGGCCTGGCTCTTCCTCCCTAGCCGCTTCTGGGCGCACCTGTTAAATACTTCCCCAAGGGAGGGCCAACCCTGGGCTCAGCCAATCCTCCCTTCCCAACCCAGTCCCAGAGAGTGACAGGCCCCTGGACCAATTGACCCTTGCCTTGGATCAGTAGGGTTGCCAGGTCCCTCTTCACCACCGGCGGGAGGATTTTGGCGTGGAGCCTGAGGAGGGTGGCGTTTGGGGGGGACTTCAATGCCATAGAGTCCAATTGCAAAAGCGGCCATTTTATCCAGGTGAACTCATCTCTGCCGGCTGGAGATCAGTTGTAATAGCAGGAGATCTCCAGCTAGTACCTGGAGGTTGGAAAGAAAAAAGGCACCACTGTGCGTATGCCTAAAGGTTTGGAAATCAGCACAGGAGCAAATGAGTATAACAAAGTGTAAATGTTTATATTGCTACAACATATAACATAGGGTCACAACTATACACTTAGAACAAACAACCTAAATAATCTATCCTACTATGTACAATATATATTACAACAATCAAGTGGGAACAACCAGACCTCAATTTTTGGCATCATCTCATGGTAACGTCAGAAACATCATTCAAACTTGAAGAGGAACCCAGGACTTTCTTGTGAATATAACCTAAGGACTATACCTATACTTTGAATTTTCAAGTCTGGTTGTTCCCACTTGATTGTTGTAAGTAGGATAGATTATTTAGGTTGTTTGTTCTAAGTGTATAGTAGTACCTGGAGGTTGGCATCCCTATGGATTGGTGAGCTCACTGACCCTTCCCCCTGGACTTCTTTTAAAAGCTGGCTGCCCCACCCAACCTCCTTTAAGAAGTTCAGAGCTGCCTGTTCCCCCTACCCCTTTGTCAGCGCTCCCTTGGGTCTAAGTGCCAGGGTCATCTCTGGTAGAAACTGGGGTGGGTTGGCTTCTGCTGCAGAGCCATCTGGGCTCTTTCAAGTTGGCTGACTCCCAGGTAGACTCTGTCCAGGCCATGCCCTGCTGTGACCCAACAGACAGACTCCCCCAGCCTTGGGGCTTGCTGGCACAACATGCCTTCGGTGGGGCTTGTGGTTCCCTGGGGGAAGTGCGGGGTTGGAGGAGTCAACCCCGGACTATGACTAAGGTTGCCAGCCTCCAGGTACTAGTGGAGATCTCCTGCTATTACAACTGATCTCCAGCCAATATAGATCAGTTCCCCTGGAGAAAATGGCCACTTTGGGAATTGGACTCTATGGCATTGAAGTCCCTCCCCTCCCCAAACCTGGCCTCCTCAGGCTTCGCCCCCAAAACCTCCCGCCAGTGGCGGAGATGGACCTGGCAACCCTAACTACGACTTACGCCAAAAACCAGCATTTGATTGAAAAGTACATTTTCAAAAATGCGTGCTTTATAGAGTGTTTAGGTAACTGCTTTATGAGAAGGCAAAACCAGTTGTTAAATGTAAATGTTGTAGTTTTTATTTGGAGGAAAACATTTGTTAAAAGACCAGCATATTCCCCATGTGTTAATCTGCACAAAATCTGTTATGCATTACTGTTGCCTTATACCACATTATATTAGTAACATTTATAATGCCGCTGCTGGAGATGCGTCCAAGGGAAAACAGCTTTCCACAATTGTAGCGGGAGTGCTCTGCCATTCAAGAATACTGGGGAAGGAAGTTGCCATAACTGAAACTGACCACCATTTCCTGTTTGATTTACTAAATTCTGTCCTTGGTCCTGCTGGGCGTACGTCTTTTCTCTGATTTGGAACCTTCTTACAGCGACAAAAATACTTTTTGCTAAACGGTGACAGCAACCAACTGTTAATTTTTTCTTTAATGGTTGGGTATGGATGAGGTTGAACATTACATCGACGATGTGATCACCCCAGGGGCTTCCAGAAGAACACCTACTGCAAGGAACTCAATATTCAAGGGCTGCAGAGCCCTGATTTGGATTGGGACCATGGTGTGGGGGTAGGAGAGGCCCGAAGGAGAATTGTATGCCCACTGGGGAAGGGGCTGCATGTGCCGTTGCTTCTGAAATGAGTTTCCACAAGAAACTCGCAGTTGGCATCCTTTTCGTCCCGGTGACAATCATGTGGTGTATGTGAAGTGAAGTTTGAACCTAAGTCTGAGACCTCAGCTGCAATGGCCAAGCTTACTGATTTAATTCATTCATGAAGTCGCATGGAGTATGTAGAACCAGACCAAAACAATGTGAGCTCACTTCCACAGGGAAACCACTCTTGATTTTTTTTGGGTCCTTCTGTACGCAGACTTTAAAGCTGCTGTGGTTGGATAGGGGAATATTTTAGACAGTTGTTTATTGAATCTGAGAGCTGTTGTGATGTAACGTTTAAAGTGTTGGATGGAGGAGGTCTGGGTACAACTCTCCACTCTTACCATGTATGTTAATTATAAATGTTACTAATCTGACTTACATCTGTAGATCCTTGTGGGTAAGAAGGGAACCATGTCTACCACCCTGAGTTCATTGGAGGGAGGTCTAGATAAAAAAATATCATGTGGGTCCTATTTTGGGCCTCTGTACATGTTTTCTACAGTTGTGTACTCCGGACTTGACAAGGCAAGAACTGAATGTCTCAAAACTTAGTCAGCATTTTAACACACTGACCGCATTTGGGGGGGTGAGTGGGGCTGTCATAATATACCTGCAATCGATCAGTCATCTCTTAGTCATCAGTGGAGGATTACAGGTCCCATGAGTAATGGCGGGGGGGGGGGGCATGCTGGTGTTTTTCTTTTTCTTTTTTCCCCCTGAATGTAAGATTAATTTTTCCCCAGTCATAATTCCTTTCCAACAACATGGATTTCAAATGTTGTGTTTGGTTTTTCCCAGTGACTTGGTCTGTGTCAAACCATGGTGGAACTGGAAAAATCGAACTAGCTCTGTGTGTGTGTGTGTGTGTGTGCGCGCGTGCATTAGAGGGGCTGCATTTTGCTCTCACCAAAGTTTTGTGCTTTGTATGGCATGGCTTGTTTTAATACTAGTGCTTCCATTTGCAGGGAGAACAGGGCGATGATGGGAAGACAGAGGGGCCTCCTGGACCACCTGGAGACAGAGTAAGCCCCCCCTGGGTTAATTGACTGAATGATGAAAAGCTCCCAGAATCAAGCCTAACCCTGGACCTTATTGCAGATGTGTGGGACGTTATCTGTGGTTCTTTAGAGATGAGAAATAATCACTCTGTACAAGTTCAGACACACTCCTAGGGTTGCCAGCTCCAGGTTGGGAAATTCCTGGAGATTTTAGGGGCGGAGCCTGAGGAGAGTGGGGTTTGGGGAAGGGGAGGGACTTCAATGCCACAGAGTCCAATTGCCAATGCGGCCATTTTCTCCAGGGGAACTGATCTCTATCGGCTGGAGATCAGTTGTAATAGAGGGATATCTCCAGCTACTACCTGGAGGTTGGCAACCCTACATACCCCACTTTTAAAAAAAATATTTTTATTAACATTTTCAGAAAAATATAACAAACAAACATATACATATACTTCCGTCCACACAGTTTACACTTCTGGGGTCAACATGTATCTTAAACATTAGATGATGATGATTATGGCATTCTCTTAATATTCTCAATCTATGATAATTAACCAGTATTCTACTTCAAATTAACAGTTGTTGCTTTTATCTATGTTTATATTCTAAATTTATCTTAATCTATATCTTATTCCAAGCATCCTATTCTGTCTTTGTTATAAATCAGTCTAAACTTTCCAGTTAGCATATTCAAAGTAATTTTCCCATTTCTTCTGTATATCTTCAAACAGTCTTCCTTTCAACATATTAGTTAGTCTATCCATCACCGCAAATTCCTCCATTTTTTGTTGCCACTTTTCTAATTCTGGAATAGTCTCTTGCTTCCATGATGTTGCCAATACTATTCTTGCTGCAGTCGTCAAATAACCAAATAGTTCTCTGTGATTACTTTGCAAGTTTGCTGGTGCTATCCCCAATAGCATGGTTTCTGGATTCATTGGGAATTTTATTTTTAAAACCTTTTGCATCTCTTGATGAATCTGTGCCCAATTTTTTTTAACATATTTAAAAGTCCACCACATATGGAAATAAGTTCCATCTTTGTCTTTACCTTTCCAGCAACGACAATCGTACGATTCATCCATCTTTTTAATGTCCATTGGCGTGATATACCATCTGAAAAATTGTACCAATACCCCACTCTTCAAGCAGTTGCTAGTGCAGAGAAAAAAGCGCCTTACTCAATTAGTATGATGGAAGGGTTTTGTAGGGGTAGTGAGACACAGCCTTAAAATGTGGAATATTTGTGTGGCATGAATGGCTAACCATGATGCTAGCCAGCAAAATCAATTATAGTAATAGGAATATTCCCCCCAGTTTCTAGTTTTGTATCAGTGTGGTGTGTTTGGTAAAGCTTACCATTTCCCCCTGCGAGTTCCAGTAAAATTGCTTTGTCACTCTTGGGGTAATTTGGAGGGCTTCAATATGCACTTCCACTATGATTATACTGTAAAACATTTTTGGAAAAGGGAAAGAGAGACTACATTTCCCATCAAGCATTGCTCTTTTAAAAAGAAAGTTCACTATGATATTATGGGGCTATATTTGGTTTCTCTCAGGGCCAAACCAGAGGGGCCATTATCTCTGTGTATATATGTGCCCGTTGATCATGTGCGCTTTGTGTGTTACACACAAGCAATGAAATATCTCGGAGAATCTGTATTTCCATGTTCCCTATCAACTACCTAATCACACATCTTACACTGAGTGCTTGCATGGAACTGTTAATTCCCAGATGTTATCCCATGATTCTGGGCATTCGGAGCATGCATCCTCACTTGGCCACAGTACAGTGTCTCTTGCCCCAGAAGCAGCACCTACTATGAGTCTGTGCCTTTTCTCCTAAAAGGTTATTGTGATATTTCAGAGGCTTGTTCATTCAAAGAAAAAGCCGACGTTGTGGCTAACAGAGAGAGTGTATAGCTAAAATATGGAGGAAATAAGGCACACACAAACTGGAAAAAATTACACCTGAGAAGAAATTGCAGTTTTGTTCAAGCACCAGGCCACACTCCAGTGCAGAGTTAGTTGCAGGTCACCACATTAATCTAAGCAGGTTTAAGCATGTTTGACTTTAGCCAGAGAGATTAACCTCAAAAGGCTGTGCATACTTGGTTGGACTTTGTTTTGACTTGATGCTCACAGAAACCACCATGATCAAGCAGTGCTGTGTGTGGTCATGAAAGAACAGGGCAGGAGAGCCATTGCTCCCTGGAGTTTTCAACATTTTTATATATGAAGCGTTTAGTATATTGAGAGGGGCTTTAGGGTGGAAATGGCAGGATCTCTCTCTGAGTCTCTGTCTCTGTCTCTCTGTCTCTCTCTGCCTCTGTCATCTCTATCACCTCTGTCTCTATCTCTAAGCATGTCTATGTCTATGTCTATATCTCTGTCCGTCCATCTATCTATCTGTCTGTCTGTCTATCCTGCCATTTCCACCCGAAAGCCCCTCTCAATATACTAAATGCTTCAAGAACAACCTTAAGACAATAGCAAACTGATGTGGTATAAAAACAGAGTGGACTTTCCCCTGAAAGAAGTACAGAGCCAGTGTGTTTATCTTATCTATTCATTTATTATATTGAGACTCTGCTGTTCTGCCAGTTTGGATCTAAAAGTGGCCGACAAGTCAAACCCCAAACCATACACAATTCGATATCCCAGCAAGAATCTTTGCCCGGACTCAAATTGGATGGTAGAGTTTTGCTTTTGGAGAGCAGAGAACCCTTGCCTCTGCGGGAGAGATAACATCCTTCATTGGTGCCGTGTTGAAAATGGAGAAACAGATGGTTAACGGTCATTTCAAACCTGAACTGTTTGGTTTTGCTCTTCTCCCTCACCCACCTACTGCAGCTAACACTTACCTCCCATTCCCACCAAAAGCTCTCTGGAAAATGAGTTTCACTCATTTTCAGAAGGAGGGCTAGAGCTAGCTGGGCCTCTTTGTGATAGGGGTTTCTTAAAAGGGACAAAATGGTGGTCACGAATGAAATAGCAGTGTTTCTGGTGACAGCTTACCTGACCTCCAAAGGAAGCAGAACGTACAGCAGACCTTTGAGCGATGAGAGTGTGTTTTCTGACTATCTCACCTTTCTTGTGCCTTCTTGCTAGGGTCCAGCTGGCGACAGAGGTGATCGTGGGGAGCCGGGAGACCCTGGTTATCCTGTGAGTCCTACTCCAAATGCCTGGTTAGGAAATTAACCATCTTGGGAACAGTTCTTTCCTCTCTGTAATGTTCCATGACCCTGGGCTGGTAGGCGTTCTGTCCCAAAATCACAGGTCACATGATGCATTTGCCAGGCTCCCCCTGGAATTTTGGGGCCACATGGGTTGGGTGAGCGGGAACAATCCCAGAGATACCGTTATTACTGTGGCCAGATAGGCATGAGTTGTAATTGTAATTTATTTATTTAAAACATTTTAATGCAGCCTTTCCCCCCGATCAGGGTCCCCAAGGTGGTGCACATAAAAACATTTGAACAATTAAACACATTTAAAATTATACAATAATTCAGTAAAAACACATAAGCAAACAATACCAGAACCAGGGTGGAGGGCCAGTAATGGTTACTGGGAGCATGCCAAGCACAACAAAAAAAGTCTTCACCCGCTGGTGGAAGATACTGAAAGAGGGAGACAGACAAATCTCTGTGGGGAGGGAGTTTCAAAGTTTTGGTGCCACTACTGAGAAGGCCCTTTCTTGGGTTATCTGTCTAGCCTCAGATGGCGGGGGCAACCAAAGCAGGGCTTCCAAGGATGACTGGAATGAACAGGTAGCTTTACATGAGAGAATTAGGTCCTTAAGGTATGTTGGTCCCAGGCCGTACAGGGCTTTAAAGGTCAGTACCAGCACCTTGACTTGATCCTGGAAGCAAATTGGAAGCCTGTGTAGAAGGACAAGACAGGCATATAAGGACACAAATCTAGGCAATATGTGAATGATTCAGTGAGGCAGGAGATGAAAAAGCGGGAGGAGCAAGGAGTAGAAGGTAGAAAACCAGAAATCTTGGGGGCAGCAGCAGAGGGGGTGTGCCTTGACCTCTGTGCCCTGCTTGTAGACTTCCTGGTCATCTGGTCAGCCACTGTGGTCATCAAAACAGAAACAAGTCCAAGTTATATTTAAGACTTTATTTTCCAGGATTGATATGGTTAACAGGGTCCTGTAGTGCATCAGGTAAACTGAGCTTGTCGAACATTTGGACAGATCCAACAGGGCCACTCTTTATGTTTCATGACTTCTTGCAAACAAACCCATGGAAGTTCAGTGATGGAAGAATGTCTAGGACTAACCTCGCCTGGGGGTTTTATCGAGTGCTTCTGACCATTTAAAGCCAGGAGGCCCAGGAAGAGGTTGGGTCTTCATCAACTGCTCTGCCTGCCTGCGGGTCCAACACAATGTGCTGTTTTTGTCTTATAAAGAATTATTAAGGGTGGGCTCAGCCTAAAATTCAAAATTTTTATTTTATTGTAACATATTTATAATTCCTACTGCCAACCTGTGGGGACCCAAAGCTGCCAGCAATGCACAGAGAAAAAACAAACCAGACAAGAAAGGGAGGGGTGCATATCAATATACCCCAACCGAAAATAAACCCGAAATTACCTGTTTCAACAATATTTGGGTTTTGGGTAGACTGAATAACAAAACCTGGGGATCTTCCCAAAGCCGAATAGGCGATTCCCGAAAAAGCCATAACCATCTATTGAAACCATTTATGCAGGGCTGTTTCCCTCACGGTCACCCCGCCATCTGCTCCGGTGCTTCGTTTTGATTATGCATGCCTTTCCTGACCATAGGAGGTCGCCTCGCTCTCCCTGTGTGTTTCCGCACGGTTTGCCCGCATTTTCTGGATGCTGTTTTAGCAAGAATTCGGAAAACGCTGACAAAACGTGCGGAAACGTGCAGGGAGAGCGAGGCGACCTCTGACGGTCGGGAAAGGCATGCATAATCAAAACGAAGCACTGGAGCAGTTGGCGGGGGTGACCGCAGGGAAACAGCCCTGCATAAATGGCCTGAGTTTTTCATCCCATCAGCTGACCCATTTCGGCCAACCACCCAAAAAGGGATGTGTGTTAGACACCTAACAGTGGTCAGCTCAGTGGATTCAAGATGCATAATTTGCCCCCGGCTCTTCAAAGAGCTATTTTAATTCCCGGTACTCGAAAATGGCACCATTCACCAGTCAGTTCGTTGCCTAGTGCCTTTCATCTGGTGCCAGGGTACAGGAGAACTAAATGCAGCATTTGTGTTTTCCAAATGCATATCAAAGAAAGGAGGCGAGACTTGGAAGGCTGTGCAAGCAGAGGGGAACAGGGTGGATGGGACCAACCTGAGTTGTTTAGAAGGGGAAAGAAGGAAGACGTTATTTTCTGAGATCAGAAAATATGGGAAAGTGTGATTAAGTTCAGCATTTTTAAAATACTGGGTGTGCTGAAGCGGGTCAATGCTTTTTAGTGCCTATGCTCTTAGAATGGACCCCTTCCTGAGAAGTATGTTATCTTATTCAGTTAGACACCTACTAAGCAGGACTCAATGCTTCTTACCAAAGTAAGTTTTCTCTTGAGGTGCTCCAATGAATTATGAAAAGGATGTGAATCTATATACAGTTTATTTTGCATATTATATATGCATGTAAATGGTTACAGAATTCTAAAACATGTTATACAGTTCAGACATTATGAGTCTTGAACATGTTCATGTATGCAAGCAATCTCTATACCTTAAACCAGTAATAATATTTCATTCAGGAAATAAAGCAGTTACAGAAATCTTGTAAAAAATGGTTAGTGCAATGAATAAGATCTGATTTACTTAAAAGCATCTTAATTCAAAGTACCTAGAACATCATAGAACATAAGACATACTTCACCTAGTCATGTCATTTGCAAACCTCCCCAGCACGGCAGAGCCTAGAGAGATCTGAAAAGTTCCTAATTCATGTTAAGGATATTTGAACCTTTTTGGTCCTCTATGTGTTATTTTAGTATTTAAATGTCTTTGGTGTATGCAATGGTTAGAGAAATCTCTGGTTCCATGAGTTCATGTAAGAGCTGAAGTCATGAGCTCTTAAAGTATATTTTCAGTCCATGCCAGGACTAAGTTCATGAAACCCTAGAGAAATCTCTAAGTGTTTTTAGCCTATGAAAGGCCTCTGATCTATGTTAAGATCAGGGAGATCTATATGTATGTGCATGCCATCTTTAGCTGTGTCAGAACTAGAAAGCTATGCAAAACTTAAAGCCATGTGAATGTCAGAGTTCTGTGTAAGAACTGAGTGCAGAGATTTCCCTGTCAGCTAGAGAAACCTCTGACTCATGCTCAGAGAATGTTCAGATTTCTCTCTGTTACCTAGAGAAACGTCTGACACATGCTCAGAGAACAAGCTCCTGTTGTCTTCAACTCTTTGAAGGGTTGAAGAGACCTGTATGAAGGAAGCTATAGGTTTTACAATCTCCATGTCTGTCAGGACTGGGAGGCCTATACAAGGCTAGATAGATCTTAGTGAGAACTCATCAATTCTTGCTAGAACAAATGAGTTCTCAGTGTTTCCATATTAAATATGGCAAGATCTAAACTCTTAGACTCCACACAAAGGTTGATGGATTCTAAGAGTCTCCATCGTATTCATAAGATGGAGAAGTCTGCAGGCATTCAGTTCCGACATCCAGTCCTAGCAAGGGCTGGCTATCTTGAAAAGAACCCCCCTTTTAGGGAGTTCTCCAGTCTCACAGGAAGACTTGTAAATGTTGGAGAAATCAGTAAGTATTCAGTCCACACAAGGACTGAACACTTAGAGAGACCTCTTTAGGCAAAAAAGTCTTAACCCATATGGAAAGTCTGAGAGCCTCAATCCATGCAAGAATCAAGGTTCAAAGTCTTTTACATCCCAGGTAAGGGATGGAGAGATCCATTTAAGCCAATGGGTATCAACCTGTTAGGAACTCTAACTCTTGGCTAGGAAGTTCCTCCTTATATACCTTTCAGGATCAGTATCCTTCCCTATCCTTGACGGTGCTTGGTAGGATCTGATCTTGAAATTGTTCCAGTGCATCAGCACTTTTGGAACTTCGAGCAGCAGCGTTGTTGCTCTCACCTTGTAAGGATTACCTGTTAGGTCATTTGCTGACCTGGCCATGTACTAAACAGTCAGTTTATGGCTTTTTGATATTTCTTTAAATATAACTTTTCCCAGCATTCTCTTCGTGTTAAGAATACGGTTAATTTGACTCTTTTCTTACCTCTGAAAGACCTTCTTAACTTTAAAAGGACTTAAAACTTCACATAAAATCACATTGTGACATTTCATTACATCATTGCTCTCAGTCAGCAAATGTTATCAGAGTACAGAGCAAAAGTCAGAAACACCTTGATGCTTCTTGCGTTTCAGTGGAGAACATCCTGGAAGCTTCCTCGCTGGCTTCAAGGTCACTCTGAATATCCTCAGAAACAAGCGCCTTTCTAAAAGGGCAATCAGTCAAGGACGGAACTGCTGCTCCTTGACTAAAAACATTTAAGCTGAGTCATTTCCTTTGAGAGTCAGGCTTCTGAAAAACCCGTTTTCTCCTTACATATGAAGTCTATATGGATTTCAAATGGGAAAATTCTATATTCTTCCTTCATTTGTGCATTTGCTCATGACACTGCGTCCAAACCCTGAGTACAATTTTTTAAGGTTTTTTTTGGCAAGGGGGGGTAGGATTACTGTGGCTATTTCATCCGTAGATGAGGTGCTTTGTAAAATCTCATCTTAAAACAAGCAGACTAGGTTCTAACTGCTTAAGACTGCCAAGATAGGTCGGTATCTATCATATCTTATAAATCTTTCTATCTTCCCTTCAAATTACTCAGCTGGTTCAAGCATTTGTGAGGTTTTTATTTAATTGGCGAGAGCTTGCATTGCATTGATAATATAATATCCAACTTACTACTAACTGATTCAGACTCGCAGCTGTTTACTCTTCTTTGCCCCTGGACGGAAAGCCAGTGTGATGGCAGTGGTCATAGTAATGGACCAGGGGGTCCTCTGGATTCAAATCCCCTCTCAGCCATGAATAGAGCTTGCTGGGAGATCTTGGGCCAGTCATCATCTCTCCATCTAACATATCTCTCACTACTGTTGTGAGGATAACACGGGGGGCGGGGCGGGGGGGCGACAGCCATGTATGCTGCTTGAGGTCCTTGGAGGGAGAGCAACATAAAAATACAATTGATGAAATAAAAGTTTCTCAAGATAAAAACTGTGCTCCTTCCTCTCTTCTTTTTTTTAGGGCCAAGAAGGTCTCGATGGAGAAAGAGGAAAGCCTGGACAGCAAGGGTTACCTGTAAGAAACATTGTCCCCTCCTGTTTGAAATATTTTTTTCTTGTTTGGGTAGAGGTGTGTGAGCGCATGTGCTGAAATAGATGATTGAACCAGGTTGCAAAGAATTCTTCTTGTTGCAGTTGCGACTATTTGTACATCCGTACGCGTAGCAAGATGGAGGTGATGTTGGGAGATCAGTGATCACATCTTCTGGTGTGTTTTTAAAATAAGAAAACAGAAGCCGTGTGTGGCCCTGGTTTAGACTGGTAGCATGGTGTGAAAAGAGAGGGGGGCTAACTCTGCTCCCCATTTGCAGTTTCGCCCACAGAAGCCACCCATCCTAGCCTGTTGTTAACCCTGGACAAGGAAAAAAAGACACCCCTTTTTGCCTAACCTTAGTTTCCCTTCCAGGAGTCCATCTTTTTAACTGAGGACTGTTTTATGGACATCATTTTAAGCTGCTGAATGTTGTTTTAGGCGGTTTTATGCTCCGGCTTGTTATAGGGGCCAGAAATGGTTCATGCTACTGGGGAGGCTCGCACACAAAAATATCCACAGGACGTGGCGGGGGTACAACAGAGACACACACAGCCAGCAAGAGATCCCCACCCACAAATGTTCTAGAGAAGTTACCTCTCATGCTCCTGTTGGGGTGGGGGGAAGAGTCATGCCTGCCACACAAACGCCACACATTTTATGGTGATTGTTGCTTTGTAAGCCACCTTGAGCTAGTCTCTGGAAAGGCAGCATATACACTTTCTAAAAGATCAGTCACAACTGTTGGGGGTGTCTGATTTAAGAACATAAGAAAGGCCCTGCTGGATCAGACCAAGGCCCATCAAGTCCAGCAGTCTGTTCACACAGTGGCCAACCAGGTGCCTCTAGGAAGCCACAAACAAGGTGAGTGCAGCAGCACCATCCTCCCTGTGTTCCACCGCACCCAAAATAATAGGCATGCTCCTCTGATACTAGAGAGAATAGGTATGCAGCATGACTAGTATCCATTCTAACTAACAGCCATGAATACCCCTCTCCTCCATGAATATGTCCACTCCCCTCTTAAAGGCCTCCAAGCTGGCAGCCATCACCACATCCTGGGGCAGGGAGTTCCACAATTTAACTATGCATTGTGTGAAAAAATACTTCCTTTTATCTGTTTTGAATCTCTCACCCTCCAGCTTTAGCAGATGACCCCGTGTTCTAGTATTATGAGAGAGGGAGAAAAACCTCTCCCTGTCCACTCTCTCCAAACCATGCATAATTTTATAGACCTCTCTCATGTCTCCCCTCAGCCACCTTCTTTCCAAGCTAAACAGCCCTAAGCGTCTTAACCGCTCTCCATAGGACATTTGCTCTAGTCCCCTAATCATCTTGGTTGCTCTTTTCTGCACCTTCTCAAGCTCTGTAATATCCTTTTTTAGGTGTGGTGACCAGAACTGTACACAGTATTCCAAGTGTGGTCTCACCATAGATTTGTACAAGGGCAGTATGATATCAGCAGTTTTATTCTCTGTTCCTTGTCTAATTATGGCCAGCATGCAATTTGCCTTTTTTACAGCAGGCACACACTGGGTTGACATCTTCATTGAGCTATCCACTACCACCCCAAGATCCCTTTCTTGGTCTGTTGCTGCCAGCACAGATCCCATCAGTGTATATGTGAAGTTGGGATTTTTTGCCCCAATATGCATCACTTTACACTTACTCACATTGAATCTCATTTATGATTATGCATGCCATGATTATGCATGCCATTTCCAACCGTCAGAGGTCGCCTCGCTCTCCCCCTGCATTTCCACGCATTTTGCCCATGTTTTCGGGGACCTGTTTTATCTCGAATTTGAAAATGCAGGGAAACGCAGGAGGAGAACAAGGCAACCTCTGATGGTTGGAAACGGCATTCTTAATCAAAACAAAGACCCAAAGCCATTGGAGGGGTGACAGCGAGGGAAACAGCCATGCATAAAAGGCCTTAGTTTCACAGACTTCGGTTTAGTCTTGATCATGTCCCTCAACGCATCAGGTGGCATTTTTAACTGTGTTAAACTGAATGTAAGGTTTTGGTTTCTGAACCTTCCACAAGAGCTGCTCTGCACTTCCCAACATTTATGCCAAGGGTTAGAAATTTGGTTTCTTTAAGCAAAGACTGATGTTCCACAGCAAACTAAATACTCAGTGCAAAATGTCTTTACACAAAGATGTGGTCCAACGAGGTCACAATAATTGGGGTGGGAACTGCAGCACCTGATTCCAGTCTCATTTCTAAGGCCTTTTATGCATGGCTGGTTCCCTCATGGTCACCTTTCCGACAACTTCGGGTCTCTGTTTTGATTATGCATGCCGTTTCTGACCGTCAGAGGTTGCCTCACTCTCCCCCTGCGTTTCCACGCGTTTTGCCCGCGCTTTCAAATTGGTGATAAAACATGTCCCTGAAAATATGGGCAAAACGTGTGAAAAAGTCAGGGCGACCTGAGGTGTGTGAGGTGACCTCTGATGGTCGGAAACGGCATGCATAATTAACACAAAGACCTAAAGTCGTCAGAGGGGTGACCACGAGGGAAACAGCCATGCATAAAAGGTCTATATCTCAGCTGAGTCAGGGTCTATTAAACTTTGGCTAGTGCACAGATCTGGACCCATGCTCCAGTTGCCTCTCCTGGAGAATGTAAGGAGTGGTGCTATCACCTTGAAATCTGCCTCAATAATTCAGGAAGTACAAAGATAGTCTTTTTCTTTCTCTTTACATGTTGCCCAGCATGAGGTTTTCTGTTTTGCCCATTTTGTTGCATTCTCACTTTGTTCCTTTATTCCTTTTTTAAACATTTCTGTAACATTTTGGTTCACACATTGGAGAAATAAAATTTAAAATGGGGGGGGGGATTTTTGAGTCTAAATGGTAGGGCCACAAAATTCAGTAACTTCCCTATCTGGGATTTATCCAGTGCTCTTTCATCTCCTGCTTGGGCTCCTGAGCCAAAGCACCTCCCTGGTTAAAGCAGTTCCATACAGCTGATGCTATCAGATGCATAATAAAGGGTTCTTTGTCCTGTGTGAAAGAGATCTGCCAGCAGGGTATTCAAACAGATGGTTTCTGCCTCTTCTCTTCTCTTAGGGACACCCAGGACCACCAGGCCGACCAGGGCCAAAAGGAGCCAAAGGCCAGCAGGTAAGCAGGGATGGTTGACCAAACTCTCCTGGTTGCAGCAGCCACTTGTAGTGCTGTGACTCTTTGAGACTCCTAAAAATAGGAGTTTAGGGTTGTTTAAAATGAAGATCTGTCCCATGATCTCTTTTTTGAATGGTCTGTTTCTAATAAAGCTACAGATGAGGGTTGCCAAACTCCAGGTAATAGCTGGAGATCTTCTATTACAACTGATCTCCAGCCGATGGACATCAGTTCACCTGGAGAAAACAGCCGCCTTGGCCATTGGACTCTGTGGCATTGAAGTCCCTCCCTTCCCCAAACCCCGCCCTCCTCAGGCTCCGCCCCAAAAACCTCCCGCTGGTGGCAAAGAGGGACCTTGCAACCCTACTACAGAGGCTTCCTGACGTTGGGATTGGCTCATTCAGGTGATGGGCCAGCAAAGGCTTGGCAAGTGTAAAAGGCCCAGGCCTGCCAAACACCTTCTGCCGTGGGATCGTCAATGCGGGTCAAATCATTTGCAGCATTCTTAAGTTGTACGAAGTTCGTGATATCCTTTACAGCATTGGGTGTCTTTGGAGGTTAAACGCCAGGACTGGCACGAAGAACCAGCTTCATGGACCTTCTGGCAAGGCCCACAGCTGACGCTTGGCCCATTCTATCCCAACAGACCCTTGCAATGTTTCCGGGTCCTCTGGGGCACCTAGATGGAGGAGAGCCCAAGTCTTTCGTGCTCCTTTCAGCTTGGCTGGCACTGATGGGGCTTAAAGGACCATAGGATCATGGGTTGAGAGCCAGCGTGGTGTAGCGGTTAAGAGTGGGGGACTCTAATCTGGAGAACAAGGTTTGATTCCCCACTCCTCCACATGAAGCCAGATGGGTGACCTTGGGCTAGTTCTCTCCAAACTCTCTCAGCCCCACCTGCCTCAAAAGGTGTATGTTGTGGGGAGAGGAAGGGAAGTGACTGTAAAAGCAGGATATAAATTATCTAAATAAACAAACATCACAGGTCACAAACAACACTGGCTTAGAAGAGTGCCAGATACACAGAACAGAGCTAAATGGCTGCGGAACGGGGAAGGGTGGGTGGGGATCAGGACTATAGAAAGAAAATCCAGAACAAATTTTAGGACAACTACAATCCAAGAAGACAGGCATAGCATTTGATGTCATTGCAGAAAACACACAGCTGAACCTCTATTAAGAAATAGTTGTAGGGTTAGGCTTGATGATCTTGGAATGTCCCTCCCTCCCCAGCTAAGGGTGACACTGCCATGCTGGCAGTTCCTTGAGCTATCGTGATCTGTTTTTTTTTCCTTTGAAGGGTCAGAAAGGAAAGCCAGGGCTGCGGGGCACCTCGGGCAGCAGAGGCTCACCGGTAGGTGATAAATTGATTGTTGCTTTTCTCCTTTAAGCTCTTCATGACTTAGTTCTGTGGTGTTGATCTTGGCTGAAATGCATGGCCAGCAGTCAGCTTGGGGGGGGGGTGTTAATCTGTAGCGCTCTGTGCCCTTTTTTGCTTTTAGCCAACAGATATTCTCTGCAGAGGGGAAAGACCCTCATGGACTTTACTGTGCAGAACTGGTGAGCCTCAATATTAGTCCCAGCTGTAATTAATTATTTAAGTCTATGGTGACAGCAGCAAGAGAACGTGGAAAGCGGAAGACTACCCGGATGTAACTGAATGGACAAATAAAATAGCAGAATATGCAACTATGGTTAACATCATTTGTAAATAATAGATCAACCTCTGATTTTTACAAAAAATGGAAAGTATTTTTGAGTATATAGCTCTTAAGTAATAAAAATAACAGAATGTAAGAATGTAAGTAAGTATATTTGCAAATATGCAAACATAATATTAAAAGAAGGTATAATAGAATAGAAGTTATAAAGTAAGTTCCATTATAATGTAAGAATTTGATGTGTATGCTTGTATGTTTGCATGTTAGTTTTGTTTTATTTCTTTAAAAAAAATACATGAACACACAAAGCTACCTTATACTGAATCAGACCCTGGTCCATCAAAGTCAGTATTGTCTACTCAGACTGGCAGTGGCTCTCCAGGCCACAGCCACTCCCCTAAGCTCTCCAGGATCTCAGGCGGAGGTCTTTCACATCACCTACTTGCCTAGACCCTTTTAACCGGAGATGCCGGGAATTGAACCTGGGACCTCCTGCATGCCAAGCAGATGCTCTACCACTGAGCCACAGCGCCTCCTCGAAGCTCTCCAGGGTCTCAGGCAGGGGTCTTTCACACCACCTGCTTGCCTAGTCCCTTTAATTGGAGATGCCGGGGATTAAACCTGGGACCTTCTGCATGCCAAGCAGATGCTCTACAAACTGAGCCGCAACCCTTCCCCAAAGTCCTGGCCAGTCGGTGCTTGTAACTCCCACAGGGCTCCTTTTGCCTTGCTGTGGCCCACTTGGGAAGCAGCTGTGTGTGCAGCTGGCCACCCAATGGACTTGGCTAAGCCTCCTTTCACGTCTCCTGTGCTCAGGATCTTCAGTCACACGAGCGCCTTTGTGTTCTCAGGGTCTCGTTGGGTTACCGGGTCCCAGAGGAGTGGTTGGAAGGCAAGGTCAAGAGGGTGCCCCTGGCATTGACGGGATGCCTGGGAAAGATGGCAGCGCTGGGCTGAAGGTAAGCATGCAAGTTGTAGTGTAACCTTTCTAAGACCTCTGCCTTCTCTGGGAGGAAGGTGAGATACCCCAATATTAGTACTATTAGTGGTGGTGCTACTAGTGCTAGTAGAGCTACTAGCAATTGTAAGTACTACTATTCTTAGCAACACTGCTAGCAGTATTCCTCGTAGTAGTAGTAGGAGTAGTGGTACTCCTGCTGCTGCTATTAATAGTAGTACTACTACAGCCACTAGTAGTGCTATCTACTAAACATTTGAGGGCCCTGCACTCCCTTTAGTGATATATGTTTTAAATATTATTTTTAAAAATGGTAGTAATTGTTCACCTGGAGAAAATGGCCGCTTTGGCAATTGGACTCTATAGCATTGAAGTCCCTCCCCTCTCCAAACCCCACCTTCTTCAGACTCCACCCCCCCAAATCTCCAGGTGACTGTAACCTGTGCAAATGCGCCCTAGTCTAGCTCCACCCTTAGACTTCTGTTGCCTCTTTCCTCGCCATGGTTTATAAGGCCAGCAGCTGGGAAGGGAGCTTAGCAAGAAATCCGGTGCAAGAAATTAAAAATAAAATTGTCTGTTTTGCTTTAGTGCTAAGCAAAGTCGTAAATTCTGTCCTGTGGTTAAGGTCAGCCGTCAGAATTCTAGGGAGAAGGGATCAGGGACCACTGGAAGAAAGTCTACAGGTTGGATCAGGCATTCACCAGAGGTAATAGTTCCATTTGCAGGTATAACTGGGCACTTTCACATTTCAGGGCGCATTTGCAGCAATTACAGTCACATGTTGCTATAAAACTGTATTTCCAGGATGTTTTAAAAAGTCCTAATCAGCGAATGAAATGTTTTCCCACTTTCTCTCTTTGCCATTAGGGAGAACAAGGCGACGACGGGGAAGAAGGCACGCCAGGAATGTCTGGGAAAAGAGGGACTCCGGGTGTGCTTGGTCTCCCGGGAGCTCAGGGCCCCCCAGGATTCAAGGTCAGTCTCTCCCCCCGCATGCTATAATGCAAGCCTTGTCAAGTACCAGGATCTGGAATGGTACCAGAGTCCCATTGAGCACGCAAGGGCATCTCCGCTGGATGTGCTTGAATCGCAGCCTGTGTTGTTTTTGGAAAGGTTGCTTAATTGGAAGCGCAGCAGGCAGGGCTGTGGTCCAGATCACAAGAGAAAACACACACACATGCACACAAACAATTATTGTGCAAGCTTCACCTTCTAATTTCCCCCCCAGTTCATCATCAACAGTTCACACCTCATATTCAATCCAGGCAATTTAAGAAATAGTAATGATATACACAATCCTAATGAATATTAACCCTGTTGAGTAATTTACAGTGCAATCCTAAGCAGGTCTACTTGGAATCCTACTGAAGCACGTTCAGTGGGGCTTACTCCAAAGAAAATGTTCTTAGGATTGCACTGAGTTCCTTAGTTTTTCCATCCACTATATTTTTTTATCCCACCCTTTCTCCAAGGAGCTCAGAGAGGCACCCATAGAATCATAGAGTTGGAAGGGACTACCAGGGCCATCCAGCCCAACCCCCTGTGCAACACAGGAAATTCACAACTACCTCCCCCACACACACACCCAGTCACACCTACTCCATGCCCAGAAGATGGCCAAGATGCCCTCCCTCTCATGATCTGCCTAAGGTCAAAGAATCAGCATTTCTGACAGATGGCCATATAGCCTCTGCTTAAAAACCTCCAGGGAAGGAGAGCTCACCACCTCCCGAGGAAGCCTGTTCCACTGAGGAACCGCTCTGTTAGAAAATTCTTCCTAATGTCTAGACGGAAACTCTTTTGATTTAATTTCAGCCCGTTGGTTCTGGTCCGACCTTCTGGGGCAACAGAAAACAACTTGGCACCCTCCTCTATATGACAGCCCTTCAAGTACTTGAACATGGTTATCATATCACCTCTCAGTCTTCTCCACTCCAGGCTAAACATACCCAGCTCCTTCAACTTTTCCTCATAGGACTTGGTCTCCAGACCCCTCACCATCTTTGTTGCCCTTCTCTGGACACGTTCCAGTTTGTCTGCACCCTTCTTAAATTGCGGTGGCCGAAACTGAACACAGTACTCTAGGTGAGGTCTAACCAGAGCAGAGTAAAGCGATACCATCACTTGGCGTGATCTGGACACTATACTTCTGTTCTTGGTTCTTGGTTTTATCCTCGCAGCAGCCCTGCGAGGTGGGTGAGGCTGCCAGAGTGACTGGCCAAAGGTCACCCAATGAGCTTTGTGGCTGAGTCGAGATTCGAACCCAAGTGTGCCCACCCCTAGTCTGACACTCTCATCATTAAACCACATTAGCTCTGAGCATCAGCAAAATTGCAGAAGGTAGCTGGTAAGATAAAACCTCTAATCAAAAGCCTGGGTGAAAAAAGATGTGTTTTGGTCTAGCACCAAAAACAAAGTAAAGTAGGTGTCAGGTGAGCCTCAAGGGGAAGGTTGTTCCTGAAGCGTGGTGCCATCACAGAAAAAGCCCTGTCTCTAGTTGCCACCCACCTCACCAGCGGTGTCAATTGTGGGGAGAGGAAGGGAAGGAGATTGTAAGCCAGTTTGATTCTCCTTAAAAGGTAGAGAAAATCGGCATATAAAAACCAACTCCTCTTCTTCTTCTCCTTCTTCTTGTTTCTCTTTGGTTGTAATGCATGGCCTTTGCCTGATTGAATCTTGATTTTATCACACGCTCCATTGTAGACTTCTTGAAAAGTAGAAAAGCCAACTGTAAAATGTTCCAAATAAGTAAGGTTGGGGGGTGGGGGAAGGAAGCCTGGCTGTGAATGGTGCTCCCCACCAGGAGAAAGACTCAATGAAAGCATCTCTCTGCAGGCAGGCAGGCGTGCTCCAGCTCAGCAGTCCTACTCAGTGGTCTGCTCTGGGGCCCAAAGTGGTGCTAGCCCTGGGACCGAGCGGGTGGTTCTTTCCTAGCTGTGCCTCTGCAACTTTGTCCCCATCCACGTTACTCTCCTTGGATCTTTTTGTTAATTTGTTTGGATGGTTGGGTTGGTTTTTGTTTTTATTTTTGGTCTGTGAATCTTGGATTTAGTTGAACAGATTTGGACTGTCCAGTTGCTGGCAGTTAAAATCTTGAAATTTAAAAAAGCCTCTCTTGCTGCATGACTGGGGTTTGCCTGAGCCTCTGCAATTCTGGCTCATTCAGTGTGTCAGCCAGGAGAGGAGCAGTGTGTTTGTGGGGCAAACTCAGCAGAGGAGTTTGTGGGGCAAACTCAGCAGAGGAGTTCTTTGACCTCTGCCACCAGCAAGGCAGCCTGGAGCAGTTTCCCCTTTCACAGCCTCAGCTGTCTACTGAAGGGTCTATATAGCAGCAGACGGCACACAGCCTGCCTCCCGCTGCAGTAGGGTTGCCAACCTCCAGGTACCAGCTGGAGATCTCCTGCTATTACAACTGATCCCCAGCCAATAGAGATCAGTTCACCTGGAGAAAATGGCTGCTTTGGCAGTTGGACTCTATGGCATTGAAGCCCACCCCTCCCCAACCCCTCTCCTCAGGCTCCGTCCCAAAAACCTCCCGCCGGTGGGAAGAGGGATCTGGCAACCCTACACTGCAGGCTTCATTTAAACATTATGCTGGTAGGCAAGAGCTTCCCTTGGTCATCTTGCACATGGGAAGAGGCTTGTGGAACCTGGACTCTGCATGTTCCTTTGCATGTTCCAGCTTGTGAATGCCAGAGAATCTAGAGCAGTGGTTCCCAACCTTTTTTTGACCAGGGACCACTAGGACATTTTTGTTCGGTGCAGGGGCCCCAAGGTTCAAAATAAAAATTCAGAGAATTTGAAAATAAACTTTAATCATAACTGTTAGTTAAACATTAAACTTAGAATAATATTTGAATATATATTTTTATAATAGAGAATGTTTAATTGAAAATATTAATTTATTATGGGTTTATAACTTTGTTTCGCGGACCTTAATTTAGTTCTCGCGGACCCCTGGGGGTCCACGGACCCCCGGTTGGGAACCAGCGATCTAGAGCCTGCATAGGCAGCGCACCGAAGGTCTTATGTTGCATGCCTGCCTGGTTGAAACGAGATGTTGCTGTGCGCAGTTGCACAACTAAGTTCTTGCAGCCCGCCAGCACTGTGGTTTAATCATGTCAAAATGTCCCCTGTTAATGGTGAGGCTGGCACTGAGGGGGCCTGGGGCGAAGGGGAGCGCCCCCCATCCCAAGGCATTCGACCCCTTTCCCTCCTCCCACCAGGTATCTTCAGTTTTGGAGAGGTCGTGTCCTGAAAGTTAGTCGTTTGAAAGCTTGCAGCCCGAATGCAGGCTCGGTAATAAATAGGCTGCATGTGTTTGTTTGTTTGTTTGCTTGCTTTTGAACTCTGTAGAGAAATAGTGAGATTCCAAATAGGCCAGGCAACTACTCCAAGGGCTGGCTGAGTGTGGATTCAATTATCTTTCCACTAATGCGGGACTCTTCGGTTGTCGGTCGCTGCCCCCTACTGATTGTGCTTAGAACAGCAGCTTGACAATCAAGAGCCTTTAAATGTTTTTTTGGCACGAGTGTATGCTCCACCTGTACCTCTTTTCTTGTCCCTGTCCCCAGTAAATCGCTTTATTTCAAAACTTAAGAGAGTGGCAGCTTTCCACCAATGGTTCCTGGGGCACTTTGCAGAGCAAAGTTGCGATGAAGAACAAAACACCAATGCAATAAAAGCAGCATTACAAAAATACAACAACAGAAGGAAAAGAAAATGAAAAGAGAGACAGCAGTCTTAACAAAAAGATTTCCCAAAGGCCAGCAGACTAATAAACCGAGTCTGAAATAGCACCCAATTTCAGATTTTAAAGAACTGCTGTTAGCGGGAGTTGCTCAGGTAAAGGTTTCTGTCCTCTCCATTATATCTCTGTCAGTTAAACCTCTCAGCCGTATTGGCTAAGAGCAGAGCCGTGATCTGCAATCTCCCCGGTTCACCTCTCGCCTCTGCTACAAACTCATTAGAGAACCTCAGGCAACCCGCTCCCTGGAAGTTAGGGTTGCCAGGTCCTTCTTTGACACCGACACTGGCAGGAGATTTTTGGGGCGGAGCCTGAGGTAGGTGGGGTTTGGGGAGGGGAGGGACTTCAATGCCATAGAGTCCAATGGTCAAAGCGGCCATTTTCTCCAGGTGAACTGATCTCTATCGGCAGAAGATCAGTTGTAATAGCAGATCTCCAGCTAGTACCTGGAGGTTGGCAACCCTTCTGGAAGCCCCCCCCCCCAACATAGCTAATATTGGCCTATCTGAGCATTTGGAGGCTTTCCTAGCTTGGCTGTCAGAACAGGGAGGGAAGAGAAGGCACAAACTCGTCCCTACCTTGATCTGTTCAGCAGAAATAGAGTAGCAATAATAATAATAATAATAAATTTTAATTATTTGTACCCCTCCCTCCCCTCGGCAGATCTAGGCTCAGGGCATCTAACATCACATATGATTGTTCTCTACAGTATCAGAGGAGCATGCCCTGCTGTGAAATTATATTAGGTGCTGGGAAACACAGGCAGGATGCTGCTGCAGTCATCTTGTTTGTGGGCTTCCTAGTTGGCCACTGTTTGAACAGACTGCTGGACTTGACGGGCCTTGGTCTGATCCAGCAGGGCTTTTCTTATGTCCTTATGATCTTACACAATACAGCATTTAAAGTACAATTTTAAATTCAAAGCTAAATTCAGTGCATTTAAGAACAGATGGCGCCATCTTACCTGGGGGAGGATGTTGAACAAGGCGGCCGTAGCCCAAGAGAATAGTAAAAAGGCCAACAACCCAGACTGATGTTGTTCCCTCAAGGGGGTGGAGACAGGGGACACTGAGACAAGGAAAACATAAGGGGGAAAGGAATGTAGGGAAAGGAGGGAAAGACAAGGGAGAGGGGAAGGAAAGGGGAAAAGAGAGGGAGGAGGGGGATCGGAAAGAAAGAGAAAGAGGAAAGGGGAAAGGAGGGGATGTAATGCAGGTTCACACTTCTACAAAGCATGGGAAGGAGAGCTGGGACTGAGGCTCGCTTCCTAGGTGGGCAGACCCCAGGTAAACCTTTAGAGCAGGAGATTTCCTGCTATTATAACAGTTCTACAGCAGATAGAGATTGGTTCACCTAGAGAAAATGGCCACTTTGGCCATTGGACTCTATGGCATTGAAGTCCCTCCCCTCTCCAAACCCTGCCCTCCTCAAGCTCCATCCCCATATCTCCAGGTCTTTCCCAACCTGCAGCTGGCAACTCTAAAGTGCCTCCTTCAAGCAGGCTCATGGCTGCTGCATCACCAGAACAGAGCCCAGCTTCAGTGGTAATGGAGAAAGCAGGTTCCATTGCATTTTTTAAAAATTATGCTGATGCTGTTTTGTTTCTTTTAGGGAGAAAGTGGATTACCTGGGCAAGCAGGCCTGTTGGGGAAGCGAGGACCACCAGGTGGAATGGGGCTCCCCGGAAACCCCGGAGAGCCAGGCCCAAAGGGGCAGCCGGTAAGTAGATGGGTCTTTTTAAAGTATTTTTTGTTTTAATTCCATCGTTTCTCCAAGGAGGTCATCTCCAGTTAAAGGATCTCGGGTATTAGATAATAGGAAATTTGCTGGTTTTATTGTTTATTTACAGAATTTATATTCTGTCTTTATGCCCTCATTGGGACCATCAAGGCAGCAAACAGATTAAAAACATATATAATAAAAATGTATCTTAAAACCATTAAAATCAAACAAAAATACCTAATTCAAAACAATTAAAGTTAAAATACATATGGGTAAAAGGTAAAGGTCCCCTGTGCAAGCACCGGGTCATTCCTGACCCATGGGCTGACGTCACATCCCGACGTTTATTAGGCAGACTTTTGTTTTACGGGGTGGTTTTCCAGTGCCTTCCCCAGTCATCTTCCCTTTACCCCCAGCAAGCTGGGTAGTCATTTTACCGACCTTGGAAGGATGGAACTCTGAGTCAACCTTGAGCCGGCTACCTGAAACCAACTTCCGTTGGGATCGAACTCAGGTCGTGAGCAGAGCTTGGACTGCAGTACTGCAGCTTACCACTCTGCACCACGGGGCTCCTTATATATATGCAGTACAGTAAAATATACATACATGAAACAACAATTAGAAACAGGGCAGTATGGAGGGATCGCTGAGGGAACACCAGACAAAACAGAAAGTCTTCACTTGCTGGCAGAAGACAGTAGCAGGAGACAGGCAAGTCTCTCTGGGAAAGGAAAGACCTTTCTCTTCCTGGAGAGCCATTACTAGTCGGGATAGACTTTCAGAGCCACTTGGACCAATGGTCTGACTCTCTTTGAGGCATCCACAGATGAACAATAGTTGGTGAACAAGCCGAGATATTGATGACTGCCAGACAGATGGAATTCATTACAAAAACCAGAGCATTTGCATTTAGTTGTGGAGGAAAGACAGTTTTTGTGTATAAGAAAGGAATAATTGATCTTTGGTTCTTGTAGGTTATCCGGGCTGTGTAACCGTGGTCTTGGTATTTTCTTTCCTGACGTTTCACCAGCAGCTGTGGCAGGCATCTTCAGAGGAGTAACACTGAAGGACAGTGTCTCTCAGTGTCAAGTGTGTAGGAAGAGTGATATATAGTCAGAAAGGGGTTGGGTTGAGCTGAGTCATTGTCCTGCAAAAAGTATCAAAGGTAATGTGCTAATCATTGTCCTGTAATAATCAAGATAATGTGCTAATGAGGTGTGGTATGTTAATATGGAACCATTGTATCCATATTAACATACCACACCCTCATTAGCACATTATCTTGATACTTACAGGACAATGATTAGCACATTACCTTTGATACTTTTTGCAGGACAATGATTCAGCTCAGCTCAACCCCTTTCTGACTATATATCACTTCCTACACACTTGACACTGAGAGACACTGTCCTTCAGTGTTACTCCTCTGAAGATGCCTGCCACAGCTGCTGGCGAAACGTCAGGAAAGAAAATACCAAGACCACGGTTACACAGCCCGGATAACCTACAAGAACCAATGAACTCTGACCGTGAAAGCCTTCGACAATAATTGATCTGTTACTTCTACTAGGATGCTGCTGGGTCCAGTAAGTGGAACCAAGAATAGCCACTTTTGTAAGATGTAATAGCTATTTAACATTTGAGACTTTGTGTTCATGGAGAAACTGTCATCTTAGTTAGGGGTAGCACAAGGATAATGCAGTAGGAATAAGCATTCTAGCGTAGCCACCTTGACACACCAGTTCAATCATGTAAAAAGTTCAACCATTAGCGTTGCCAGGTCCTCCCTCCTGATCAGCAGGAGGTTTTAGGGGGCAGGGCTGGGGAGTCCACGGGTGCGCACAGGCGCGCGCATGCAATACTGCACTTCCAGTTTTACTTCCAGAAGCGCTGTGGCAGATTTAACACTCAAACCTAGGGTTGACAACCTCCAGGTGGTGGCTGGAGATCTCCTGCTATGACAACTGATCTCCAACCAATAGAGATCAGTTCACCTGAAGAAAATGGCCGCTTTGGCAATTGGACTCTATGGTATTGAAGTCCCTCCCCAAATCCTGCCCTCCTTAGGCTCCACCCCAAAAATCTCCTGCCGTTGGCAAAGAGGGACCTGGCAACTCTACTCATTTGGGGGGTTAAAGCAGCTGCGGCAATGTGGCACTTCCAGAAGTAAAAAATGGAAGTGCTGTCATCACGTGCACACATGGCCGCCTCTATGGAGTGGCTGAGTGGATTGGTGGGCAATAGCCCACCAATACTACCCATCTGGCAACCCCATCGACCATGCATTTCTACCATCTGTATTCAGCCCAGGAAGGACTGTGCCATATGATAGTTTGCTTCTAAAGAGAGAGTCTTGCAGAGTCAGTAGGAGATTGGCACATGCAAGTAGGGCTGTTGATTCGGTTCAGGCCGAACCGAAAAACAGCCGAATTTCCCCCGATTCGGCTGTTTTTCGGTTCAGACGAACCGAACTCAAAATGGCGGGAAACGGGGGAGCCGAATTTGGCGACTTCGGGGGTTCGGCGAATAAATTCGGCAGATTTGCCCCCTCGCGCCTTCACGGGGCTTCCATGAAGGTGCGGGGAGGGGGGCCTTTAAACAGGTCTGCGCCTCCCAGCTGGGAGGTGCAGATCTGTTTAAAGGGCCCCTCGCGCAGAGAGCGCAGAGGGGCTTGACAACCCCCCGCCAGCCTTGCCGGGAGTCCCGGCAGGGCTGGGGGGAGTCTGGAAACCCTCTGCGCTCTCTGCACAGAGAGCGCAGAGGGGCTTGACAACCCCCGGCCAGCCTTGCCGGGAGTCCCGGCAGGGCTGGGTGTGTGTCTGGAAACCCTCTGCGCTCTCTGCGCAGAGAGCGCAGAGGGGCTTGACAACCCCCGCCAGCCTTGCCGGGAGTCCCGGCAGGGCTGGGGAATCCCCCTGAAGGCGCGGGGGGGCGAATTTTCCCCCTATCTCCGGATCTCCCCCGAATTTTGGGGATCCAAAGCGAGGGAGTTCGGACTTCGGCACAGCCTGAATAAAAACGGGCCAAATTTTTGCCGAAGCCGAACTATACCGAATTTTTTTTTCAACAGCCCTACATACAAGTGCCCCTTGTGTGGGGTCTGGGAGATTGACTTGGGAAAACATTAACATTTTTTTAATTAAAATTTATTGGATAATAGCAATAACATTAAACAATAACAGCAACTGAAAGAAGCAGAAAAGAAAGAAAGACAATCTTCATGATTTAAAATACAGTATATCTATATACACGATAAGATAACAACAGGATTCCTATGTTACAGCTTATTTCTTTGTCTTCATATTCATCGTTCCGTCCTGACTGAGCAAAATGCATTTCCCTTTCTCGCCCTTATTTATAAAATTCTCTATTTTATTTATAGTTTGTGACCATAACTCATCTAAACTTATTGTATGTTTATTTTTCTGATATGCTCTTAGCTTAATTAAAACATAAATTCCTTTAACTTTAACCAGCCATTCTTCTATCTTTGGAATCGATTTTTGCTTCCAATGTTTGGCAAAGTTCTTTCTAGGGAAAACATTAACATTAACTATTCTAAGTGCTAAGTAATGGAGGTTAAACTTTGCAAATTTATTTTGCACTCAGCCTGTTTTAGGTTCATGCTGCTTTGAGCATCCCTGTGTGGAAGGGAACTTGAAATATAAATAAATCAGAACAAAATTGACCCGGGGGCATTGTGCAAGCCACCTAGTGTTTGATACACTTCCCCCATTTTGAAGTTTGTAGCCCCCTTCCTTTCCAGGAGCCTTTAAAGAGGCTCCTTTCAAAATGCTTTTTTTGGTCTTTGTTATTGGCACGGCTTTCATTTTCACATTTATGGATCCTTGGAAAGCTGCTCCCACTTTTTAGATTCTAAACAAGTCCTGCCTTGCCAGAAGATGTCTCATGAGCACTGCAGGAAAAGTTTCCCCAGTGCCAAAGGATGTTAGGGCTTTTTGCAACAGAAGTGGTGGAAACCCCATCGTTCAAGTCATTTATAGCTAGACTGAACAAGCCCCTTTGGAATACAGCACAGCTGAGGCTGAGGCAGCCCTGGCCGTAAATACTTTGTTTCCCCACATCAGTGATATTTCTGTGACTCATCGAGGGGTCGCTTTGGTCTTTTCCTCAAATGTTCCAGCAGCCTTTCCCATTTCTTGTGCAAAGGTCGAGAGATGGGAAAGTGAGTCCTGTGGCCATAGAAATCAGGATATGTTTCCACTTGGAATTCTTTGTCATGACCATCCTTAAGTCATCAGTTACCCTTTGCAAGCACATCTGTTCAAGGCACAGGGTGAATTAAGAAGAAGAAGAAGAGGAGAAAGAGGAGGAGAGGAGTTGGTTTTTATATGCCAACTTTCTCTACCACTTAAGGAAGAGTCAAACCGGCTTACAATCCCCTCCCCCTCCCCACAACAGACACCCTGTGAGGCAGGTGGGGCTGAGAGAGTGTGACCAGCCCAAGGTCACCCAGATGGCTTCATATGGAGGAGCAGGGAAACCAACCGGTTCACCAGATTAGCCTCTGCCGCTCATGTGGAGGAGTGGGGAATCAAACCCAGTTCTCCAGATCAGAGTCCACTGCTCTTAACCACTACACCATGCAGGCTCTCTAGAAACAAGAGGGGTTCTTGCTTCCTCTGGGTACTGATTTTGTTACCACTATGTTGATGGAAAGATAGTCCAGTGGGGATGAGGTCATCTGGTAGGGGCCCAGGGTATATGGCAGCATGATCCAGGTTTTCGCAGCTTGTTCTGTGACCATTTTCTTCCTCCCCTCCCCCGCCCACCCCCAAACCCCAAGAGCATCCAACAAAGCCCATGGGGAAATAGATTCAGGACAGAAATAAGAAATATCTTCTTCATGCAGTGCATAAACAACTTGTGTATGTAGTGATGGTCACTCGTGTAGGGCCATACTGCACGTTACAGCGTATGCAAGTCTGCCACGGGGACTCGCAGCTGTACTGCAGCTGGGAATTTCTGGTTGTGGGTCCCCACAGCTCACTTAAATGGAGTTTCCACTGGAACTGCAATACGGCTGCCAGGCCTTGTGGCAGAGTTGCGCATGTTGTAATGTATAGTTTGGCCCTTAGATGACTTTAAGAGGGAGAAACTTTGGCCTCTGTGCCCTGCTTGCAGGATGTATGGGGATATCTGGTTAGCCAGCATTGGAAATAGGATGCTGGACTAGATGTCCCATTGTTCTGATGCAGTGGAACTGTTCATATGTGATGCCTTAAGGGACTCCTTCAGAGGTCCGGTCTTTTACCACATTATGCCCATCGCACAGCGGCTGCAAATAACAATGCATGTCAGAGGGGAAACAAACTTGATCTAAAAGTACTACCCCATGAAAATTTTATGTAGTATGTACTGTGGGGAAATTGTATACTTAGACATGAAAGCCAGCATGGTGTAGTGGTTAAGAGCAGTGGACTCTAATCTGGAGAACCAGGTTTGATTCCCCACTCCTCCCCATGAGCAGCGGACTCTAATCTGGTGAACTGGGTTGGTTTCCCCGCTCTTCCACATGAAGTCAACTGGGTGACCTTGGGCTAGTCACAGTTTTCTTAGAGCTCTCTCAGTCCCACCTACCTCACAAGGTGTCTGTTGTGGGGAGAGGAAGGGAAGGAGATTGTAAACTGCTTTGATTCTCCTTAAAAAGGTAGAGAAAATCGGCATATAAAAACCAACTCTTCTTCTTCTTCATACTCTGCTCCCACCCCTGCCTGCCCCCAAATGCCTCTCTGGCCCAGGGTATGCCCAATTAATCCTTAATGCGATCTTTCCTGTCTGCATTTTGCCAAGTTTGCTGTTGGGCCAAAAAGCGAAAGGATTGAAGCTCTCGTTCCACAATCTCTCCCGCCCTGTTAAACTTAGTTTGGCTCACAGGTAGTCTGGCTTTGCCATTTAAACTCATGAGCTGTGACATGCTTTGGTCGCTGGTTTAAACTAAACTCTTTTTTTTTAACTTCCAGGGAGACTTTGGTGAATCAGGATTTCCAGGGATCGCGGGACTGTTTGGGCCAAAGGTGAGGTCACTGTGTGTATAAATATCGTGTCAGTCAAGCCAGCACATTAATCGAGGGAACCTTTAAAGTTCCTTGTTACCCTGAGCTGCATGGAAGCTCTTTTTACAAGCGGCTCCTGTGTAGCTGGAAGAGCGCTTAAAGGATCCAATTGCAGAGGCCGATTACAACGATCTTTCCCCTGGAACTGGCACATGCACCCTTGTTGGTGAGGAGTCAGCGGAACCAACGAGAAGGGGAAAAAGAGGGGGGGAATTCAGCCAGAACTAAACTAAGACCCTTAAATGTTGAGCTAAAACTATAACAAGATTATAATATTTATTATACGGTGTACACAGAAATAAAAACAATTGGCCTTATATAAAGCTTAAACATTAAAAAGAATAGATACGTATAGTTACTAACTTTCAAACATTGTTGATGATAAAAACCATTGTTAATGACCAATAATTAACCAGATGTGTTTTAGCCTGTATGGCCTTCTTCAGTGGTCATATGTACAATTGCAAATGTTATAAAGACGCATCCAGAAATACATATAAAAGGTGTGCTATAAAGCAATAACCTTATATATCATGTTGCCCATTGTCATTTTTTGTTGTATACAGTGGATATTTCACCACTGGAATTGGCTCACCCAGAAATCTTGTAATGTAATTCTAATGTTGTACAGATGTGTATACCATCAACCAGTGATAAAGCGTATTGGCAACAACATTCAGATTAGTTGAGCTACAACGATCTTTCCCCTGAAATTGGCACATGCACCCTTGTTGGTGAGGAGTCAGCTCCATGGTTGGGATCTGCCCCCCCTCCCTTTGTGGTTGGGCATTTTAAGAATACCACAGCTGTGCAGGAGTCATTTGTGGAAAAGCAGGTCTTCTGTGACTAGAATAGTAAGTATTTCAAGGGCCCCCAAAGCAAGCAAGTTTCTGGGAACGGGGAAGGCTGTTTTATGCTCTTGGAAGAGCAATAGCAGAATGCAAACAATCCCCTTTGGAAATTCTTAGACAGAGACAGACGCCAGAAAAGACCCGCTAGTTGTGGCTAGAGGACATAATAGTATGTAGCACCCAAGGTGCACTACCTAAGAAGCTCCACTAATACTTTCTAAGTTTGGCTGCGTCCCACAACTGCTAACTCAGATGTTCTTAAAGAGAGAGGTAATCGCCGTGGGCCTCTCACATGAATGGGACCACATCCATCTTGACAAACAGCCGTATTTCAGTCTTTGAAAGGACCAGATCCTTTTCCTTCCATGGCAATGCATTTGATCTGTGTCATTTTAGTACCATGGATTTTTGCTGTGCTCCATCTGGGGGCCCATTGACTTCAATGGAGGGATCTGCTCCTTTTGTCCTCTTGGCTTTGCATGGAGCCAACCTTACCGCCGCTTCTCCGACCCCCCCACCCAACACCCCTGACCGACCCATAGCTTAGCTGACAATCTGGCTGTAGAGCAGGGTGATAGAGTCAGCAAACAGCAGCCAGGAAAACTTACTGGCTCAGCAAAAGTTTCCGGTAGTTGAAGAAATGCTTTTAGGCAGTTGCCAACTTTTTCCAGAACGCACTAACCTGAGGTCCGCAAATCACTAAAAGTGGAAGGGTCCCATTTGCAAGTGAACATAGTAGTATTTTCTTCTTTCTGTTTTCGGGACACATTGCTATATTATAATTCTTGACACCCGACACAGATTTATTAAAAGATTGTATGTATATCTGTTTTGCCCATGAGAACAAAATGATATTGACATGGTGCAGTGAGAAGGGAAGAGGGTTTCCAATGAACACCCCTGGACCTCTTAGAACAGGGGTGTCAAACATACGGCCTGCAGGCCAGATCCAGCCCCTTGAGAGCTCTTATCCGACCCACGAACCAGACAAGGCAGCTGCTCCCCATTCTCAATCTGGATTGGCAAGGCGTAGCCCGGCCCAACCCAGTGACATTTATGTCATATCCGGCCCTCGTAACAAATGAGTTTGACACCCCTGTCTTAGAATCTTAATAGCAGCCTGGGCTTGTTTCGTGTTTATATTTCTTGCCGTGCAAGGCCAAAGCCAGCAGGTAGAAAAATCAGGATAACCCCATCAAACCTCCACATCAGATCTGAATGCCTACCGGCATCACTGCAGCCGATTCCCCTTCCCAATTTTTTTTTACAGCTTTTCTGAAAGAGATCCAGTCGTCCTGACTGACTCATAGAACCACCCACTTGAAGTGGGCCCCTGTTGGGAAATGTGTTTGGTCTTTCATGGGAGGGAAACTGCATGGCCCTGTGGGTGTTACCCAGAACGCTTCTCTTGGCTTGGGCTTCTGCCATTCTTGAAAGTATTTCTCAAGGGTCTCTCATAGAGGGTTCTTCTCTGAACAGTGGGATCTGATTGGTCCAGGGGGGTAAAGCAGAGATTTTGGGGAGGGAAGAGATTTCCTCATTCTTATACACTTTCAGCCCATTCCTGAAGGGTGGGTAGTTAGTCGATGGCCGGGAGCGGCATACCTGCACCTCCTCGGAGGTTTCTCGGATGGGAAAAAAAGAATTTAAAATGCCTTTTCACGAAAACCCTGTGAAACTCTCCCATTGAGTTTCACGGGGCTACGCCAGCTATTTTACTGGCGTAGCAACGCTGCAGCATAGAGGGGTGTTCCCAGGCCAAAAGGGTCAGCTCCACCCCTGGGAAAGCCCCGGGAATGCGCCCCAACGCCGGCACTTGCTTCCAGGATGTTGATGCCTCAGCTGCGCCAGCGGCCAAGGCCTGTGCTGCTGCGTCGCTCCCTAGCGCTGGCGTAAGTGACCTCCGGGCCAGCGTCCATGCCACTTATCATGGTGCAAAGAGCCATGGATGCCGGTGCGGGGTCACTTTAGCTCCTATGGCACTTCGGGGGGGCCTTCAGGATTGCACAGTTAATAGTTCAGTATCACTAGTGCAGCAAAGCTATGTGCTTTGTGAGTGGGTGGGATTCTTTCTGGGATTGACCTCTGAAGTTTATATCCATAGGGACCCCCTGGTGATCTCGGGTTCAAGGGAATCCAAGGCCCGAAAGGTCCACAAGGACTCATGGTGAGTTTTTTTTTTTTTAACTGGTTCCAATCCTAACGGTTGCCTTGTTTCTGTTTTGGGGCTGGGTTCTTCCGCACGATAACAGCTGGAATTGACATTAGTGCCAGCACAGGAATAACTGAAGCCAAGGAAGCTGTGAAGCAGAAACCTGGCCAAACGAGAGACTTCCTCCATAGCGGCTTTATCTGAGAATTTCCCCATGGGAAGAATATTCCTGATCTACTCTTTGGCATCAGGTTGTTTTCAAACTCCCTGCAGCTCAAAAGAGAACAGCGGCTTTGTGCTCCCAAGGCTGGTGACTCCCCTTAAGGGGGCAGGAGAATGCCCACTGTTCACACCATGTTGCTTGGGGGACTGTCTCCTTGGCCGATATTAGTGGTTCAGTCACATTTACAGAATTAAGTAGCCCAGCTGTACACACATGAACTCATGAAGCTGCCTTATACTGAATCAGACCCTTGGTCCATCCAAGTCAGTATTGTCTACTCAGACCGGCAGCGGCTCTCCAGGGTCTCAGGCAGAGATCTTTCACATCACCTACTTGCCTTGTCCCTTTAACTGGAGATGATGGGGATTGAATCTTGGACCTTCTGCATTCCAAGCAGATGCTCTACCACTGAGGAAAGGGGTATTTATGGCTATTAGTTAAAATGGATACTAGTCATGCTGCATACCTATTATCTCTAGTATCAGAGGAGCATGCCTATTATATTAGGTGCTGTGGAACACAGGCAGGATGGTGCTGCTGCAGCCGTTTGTGGCTTCCTGGAGGCACCTGGTTGGCCACTGTGTGAACAGACTGCTGGACTTGATGGGCCTTGGTCTGATCCAGCAGGGCCTTTCTTATGTTCTTATGAGCCAAAGCCCCTCCCCTAAAGTTTCCTAGTGGAAGGATGGTAAAGTCAGAGCCTCCTTATATATGGCACCACCCCAACTCCAGCCACAATCAACCTGTTGGGGCTGAAATTGAAGGATTTCAAGATATTCTCCCCCACCCCCCAAATCCTGAACTGCATTGCTCAGAGTGAATCTGCATGTTCTGTAAACCTATTAACCAATTATTTATTTTATATAGTGATTGATCTTAAAATGCCACTTTTTCTTCCATGGATTTTCCTGAATCAAACTGGGATATACTATAAAGAACCAGAAAAGGGGACGGGAGACTAGGTTGAGATCTCCATTAATCTGAATAAGCTCCGTGGGTGACCAGTTATGCGTGCTCAGCCTGACCTACCTCTCAGTGAGGGGCTGTGGCTCAGTGGTAGAGCACCTGATTGGCATGCAGAAGGTTCCAAGTTCAATCCCCGGCATCTCCAGTTAAAGGAACCAGGCAAGTAGGTGATGTGAAAGACCTCAGCCTGAGACCCTGGAGAGCTGCTGCTGGTCTGAGTGGACAATACTGACTTTGATGGACCAAGGGTCTGAGTCAGTATAAGGCAGTATCATGTGTGTTCATGTGTGTTTCAAGTCTCAAGTGAAGGAGGAAAAATCCATGTATATCTTGAGCTTCTTGAGGCAAGGCAGAATGAAAACATGAACGATTGGCAGCCGTAGGGTAGTAGGCAAAGGTGGGAGAATCCATAACAGGTGGGAAGCAACATGAGATGCTGAATGGAAGAAATTTGGTTGGTAAATGCTTGAACCAAGACTTAGTAAAGGGCATGACAGAACATTAAGGCTAGATCAGGGTGTTTTGAATATGAATTATTACAGAAGTGAAACTGTTTACCATGAGAGACTGCTTGAGGGAAAAGAAGAGAACACAGCGGAAAGGGAGAAGGAGGTTTGTGCCAAACTTCCACCGAGGCCTAAGTGCAAAGTTGTAAATAGCTGCTAGATGAGTTTAGCCAAGGCTGAGACAAGAGTTCAAGAAAGCCTGGGCCAAATGATCCAAAGAGTGCCCACAGGAGAGTAGAAGCTGACTCAAATCCAGAGAACTAGAGAAGGAAACTCAGGGTAGGAGTGCAGTGAGAACAGAAGGCCTGGATGTCAGGTGATTTGGTGGTGTCCAGAAAGAGGAAGAGGCGGAGTGATTAGGTATGGGATCCAGGGGATGGGCCACAGTGTAGAAAACTATTTCACAGGTAAGTTCAAGATATTGGTCACCCAGCTAGTAGGAAGAGAAAAATGTCGTAGGAATGGCCAAACTGACACATCTGATGAACAAAAGACCAATGGAAGAATGGCAAAGAAAGAGGAAAGTTTACCATGACAATGCAAAATTGTAATTTTTAACTTTAGCAAATAATTCAGTAGTCTATTAATAATCTACTGTGATATCATAACCATAATAATTAAACTATATTCAAATTAAGAATGTTCTGACTTGCAATTTAAAATTATGCAAATAACTATAGTAGTATAAAAATATAAGTAAGATATAACCAAGATTTTTCTTTCTCGTGTACTTCAATGTAGGTGATATTTTGAAAGACTCTTAGTTACCAATAAGTACATTTATAAAAAAACAAATCTGTACTGAAGATAACTTAGAATAATTTTCAATGGACAGTAGATTTAAAGCTGAACGAGGCGCACTTGATTTTATGTTAGAACTTATGTTAGATTTCATGTTAGATTTTGCATGTATGTAATATGTTTTGTTAATGTTATGTAAGTATAAATAAAACATTTATATATAAAAAAGGATGTCATAGGTGAGAAGTGTTGGCCACTGGCAGGCTGTTTGGGTCACTGACAACTCTCTTCCTGCTGCTTCACCTGGCCTGTTTCCTTCCCAAGGCTATGAAGGGTGCCGGTTTCTTCTGTACAATTATCAGTTGTGTGATTTATGACCCTGAATGGGGCACAGAGCTATCATTCAGCAGAGGGGCCCGTGACTGGCTGGGGTGGTCTGTTGCTTCCCATCTGCCGTTGCTACAGCAGTTCATTTATCTGTAACGTCCAGATTTTAAAGCTGGCTGGGCACGGTGATACCCCCCCACACACACACACACACATTGGCATACTTGCAACACTCAATTTGGCCCTGCCCAACAGCAGCAACTCCATTTACACTCTCTCGATACTACTTTGGTCTCAGATCAAACCAACTAACTTCAAGTTAGAGCATTTCTTCAGTGAAACAGGCTTCCTTAGGAGGTGGTAAGCACTCTTTCCCTGGAGGTTTTTAAGCAGAGGCTAGATGGCCATCAGTCAGCAATGCTGATTATGACCTTAGGCAGATCATAAGAGGGAGGGCATCTTGGCCATCTTCTGGGCGTGGAGTAGGGGTCACTGGGGGAGTGGTGGGGGAGGTAGTTGTGAATTTCCTGCATTGTGCAGGGGGTTGGACTAGATGATCCTGGTGGACCTTTCCAACTCTGTGATTCTATTGTATGATTCTAATACAACTTCTGCTACTTCCTAGATGGATTTGGCATTGTGTGAATCAGCATGGTTGTGAGTGTTGTTGATATCCCGCCTCTTGCCGCTTAGTCTCATCCTATCTGTCTGTAAAATGGGAATAAAAGGGGCTACTTTGGGAGGGATGTTGTGCGAAAGGAAGAATGAGAGAATAAAACGTAGCTTTGGCAAGTGGACGTGCTGGGAACTCGTACACTCACTGACATTTCTGTTCCCTGCAGGGGAAGGAAGGTGTTATTGGACCACTTGGAATTCTGGGTCCAACAGGAAGCCCTGTAAGTTTTCTCTCTGGTTCATTCTGACTTAAGCAGTGGAGAATACATGCAGCAACACCCCATCAATTCTGGGGACAAAGCACTTCCATGGTTCCCTCCCTTGCTTCTCAGGGGTGAATTTTTCCTGGCTGCAAGTGCCCCTATGAGGGAGATGCTGTGGGTATCTGGGCCCTTATCATCATCGGGTTGACGCTTAGGTCTGCTTAGCTTGGAAAGAAGGCAGTTAAGGGGAGACATGATAGAGGTCTATAAAATTATGCATGGTGTGGAGAGAGCGGACAGGGAAAATATTTTCTCCCTCATAATACTAGAACGCGGGATCATCTGCTGAAGCTGGAGGGGGAGAGATTCAGAACAGATAAAAGGAAGTCTTTCTTCACAAAGAACATAGTTAAATTGTGGAACTCTCTGCCCCAGGTTGTAATGATGGCTGCCAACTTGGAAGGCTTTAAGAGGGGAGTAGACATGTTCATGGAAGAGAGGGCTATCCATGGCTACTAGTCAAAATGAATACTAGTCATGATGCATATTTATTCTCTCTAGTATCAAAGGGCCATGCCCATTATATTAGGTGCTGTGGAACACAGGCAGGACAATGCTGCTGCAGTCGTCTTGTCTGTGGGCTTCCTAGAGGAGCCTGTTTGGCCACTGTGTGAACAGACTGCTAGACTTGATGGACCTTGGTCCGATCCAGCATGGCCTTTCTTACATAATAGATCAACTTGTGAATTTACTGAAAATTGGAATATGTTTTTAATTATATAGTTAAGAAACAAGTCAAACTCACTAATGCTCAAGAACAGTAAATGTATATTATAAGAAACGAAAATATAATGATGATACAGAGAAGTCAAAGAATTTAATAACTGAAGGATAATTTAAAGTAAGTTCTAATACAATGTAATGATCTCACTGAATATGCTTTTATGTTTATGTTTAATGTTAGTATTTGTAATGTTGGAAAAAATGTAAAAAAAACCTAACTTTTGGGAGAAAGGCAAGCCTAGGCTAGAACCTTGCTCCCTGACATGCCAACTCTCGACAGGCAGGGAGCTTTACAGATGAAGGAGCATTCATCAGTGCATTCTGTTGCTTGAATTTTGAAGCATTGTAACTCTTTTACTCTCTTAGACCCATGCCACAATTTCTAAACAGATAAATGTATCCAAAAATGTGTAGGATTTTGGGGTATGATTATAGTAAATATATATGTGTTGTTGTTGGGGGTTTTTATTCACGCAGGGCCCCAAAGGAGACAAAGGCAGTCGTGGCGAAACGGTGAGTAGTCCTTCACTTTTTTAGGATTGATTCACACATGGGTGAAAGTAGTTCACCTGTTGCCTTATCTTATGGCAATTGGCAAGTGACCAATAAAAGTGATGCATGGAACAGCCATCTAAGTGTTTACAAACATATGAAATCACCTCTCTTTTACCAAGTCAGACCTTCCGGCCCTCGAGTGTTGTGTACTGTCTGTTTGGACTGACAGAGGTTCACCTTTTTTTGCTTGTTATCGAAGATCTTCTAACTGGAGAATGAACCCGGAACCTTGTGCAGATGCTCTGGCATTGAGCTCCAGGCACTGGCTCACCTATGACTGTTTTGTTATACATTGACATCATGAATTGATGCTGTAGCCAACCAGAAACTGAATGGATGTGTATGTGCTCACCCCCTAGTACTGACCCTACCATTGTGGTGTAGTGATAGAGTGTTGGAATAAAAACTGGGAGAGTTCGGTTCAAATCCGGACCCAGCTGTGAAGCTGTTTGAGTGACTTTGGGTCAATTGTTCTCTCTCGATCTACCCTTCTTTAAAGGGTTGTTGTGAGGATAAAACGGATGAGGGGAGAACATGTATGCCACTCCAGACTCCTTAGTGGAAGAGGGGAGATAAAAAATATGGTAGAATATTTGTCCTTAGAAGCTAAAATGACTAAACCGAGGCTATTGTACTTTGGTCACATGAGAAGACAAGAGTCACTGGAAAAGACCATAATGCTAGGAAAAGTTGAAGGCAGCTGGAAAAGAGATGGATGGATGGACTCTATAAAGGAAGCCACAGCCCTCAGTTTGCAAGACCTGAGCAAGGCTGTTAACAATAGGACGTTTTGGAGGTCATTGATTCATAGGGTCGCCATGAGACGGAATTGACTTGATGGCACTTAACACACAGAGAGAGAGAATATTTGTGGCTTTTCTTCACAGAGATTATCTATGGAATGTTGAACATGAGCTTTGAAGATTGCTGGTCAAACTCTTACCTTTTAGGACTTAACCTGTGTAACGAAAGCTAAGATGAATTTGGATCAGGGAGTGGAGTTGAGTGTTGGTTCAAACTTACAAAGATTTATTGCTCCACTAATTGGATTTTCTTTCCTGGCAGTTCCCAGTTGTGGATGCTGTTGGATTTACAGGGCTTTAGAGTGTGTGTGCGTGTGTAAATATTGCATTTGGCAAGTTGATAGTTTCAACATTACTCGCTGCCCTGTTCCAGCCAAGCTGGGAAAGTGATCTGGAGCAAAAGAGCAGCGGGGAGCAGATAACAGAGAGAGTCAGTTATGGACTGACTCAATCAGTCTTGGGTGCCTCAGGACCTGGGAGAGCTCCTGGGGATAGCAGGGGTTGACTGAGCCAAGTTCAATGCTCAACAGACCCTTTATATCCATCCTTAAGTGGAGCCGGAGGCCCTTCAGCCAGAGTGCTGTGCTGCCCTTCAAGGAAATCTTCAGGACATTTAAGTGGGGTGAACAGATGAAGCCTTGTACTAAGCTGGTAATGTTGCCTCTAATGGGAAATGGCTCCGCAAGGTCTCAAGCAGCTCTCATTCCTGGTCTTGCTGCTTGGAGTGACAGGGATTGGGGAGAGAGCTTCAAAAGTTGAGCTGCAAACTATAAACTAACAAAATATTTGCATTTATTGCAAGGTGTACACTATAAAAGTGTTAAAAACACAGGGCCTGGAATGCAGGCAACATATCAAAATGTCAGTTACAAAATTCTTATACAGGTTGAGTATCCCTTATCCGGACTGCTTGGGATCAGAAGTGGTCCGTATTTCGGATCTTTCCGTATTTTGGAATATTTGCATATACATAATGAGATATCTTGGGGATGGGACCCAAGTCTAAACACGCAATTCATTTATGTTTTATATACACTTTATACGCATAGCCTGAATGTAATTTTAAACAATATTTTAAATAATGTTGTGTACATTGAACCATCAGAAAGCAAATTGGTGCACTACTGAGGGCCTGTGAGTAATGCCTGCATGCCGGCTCAAAAAGTCTGGTTTTCGGGTCAGTTGGGATATCGAATGTCCATATAAGGAATACTCATACTCAACCTGTACACAGTTGATATACAGTCAGTATAAATGACCAATGCTAGACAAGACATGTTTCGGCCTGAATAGGCCTTCCTCAGTGGTCATAAATACAGAAAATTATAAAAAAACACATCCGGAAATGAACTATATGAGATATTTTAACCTGAAAATAGAAAACCATAAGAAAAGGGAGACATAAAAGGAAAGCCAAATTAATTTTACTTATCTCATAACTATAACTAGACATTTTAAAAAAATCATTGACTATAAGAGAAGAAGAGTTGGTTTTTATACCCCAATTTTCTTTACCTTTTTTAAGGAGAGTCAAACCGGTTTACAAACTCCTTCTCTTCCTCTCCCCACAACAGGCACCTTGTGAGGTAGGTGGGGCAGAGAGAGTTCGGAGAGAACTGTGACCCAGCTGGCTTCATGCGGAGGAGTGGGGAAACCAACCCAGTTCTCCAAATTAGAGTCTGCCACTCTTAACCATTACACCACGCTGGCCATTGGGCCATATAATACCTAATATTTTGTGTGGCTTGATGTAAACCCGTGTCTTGCCACATGGACAGTTCACACAATCAAGATGACAAGGATCGGGACCTGGGACATTATGCAGGCAAAAGAGGGCTCTGTGCCTCTTGGAAGGTCTGAGTTACCTCTCCCAGGCTGAGGGCTGGATAATTCATCTCCCCCTGCAGAGAGGTCTGTTAGGGGAGTTCCCCCTTCTGAATCCATGTCCGGCAGATCCCAGGGCTATGATATCTCTTGGGCATCAGATCCCCAGGTCATGTTCAGAGGACTCTGGGGGCTGGGTGACAGATGTCTCAGAAGCCCTTATTTTGCAAGGATAAACCACCCTAAGCAAACAGAGATGGCAGCATTCGTGAATAAAGGGACCCCAGCATGTTTTGAGCCACAAAGAGCTTGTCATCAGGGGAACAATGTACCATATTGTGAGAGTATAAAATCCGAGTTGGAAACAGACTATTCACATGTTTAACTTTTCCTCCCGAGAGCTGAAGGCAAGTTATATATGGGGTTCCCCTCATTTTGCAGTGTCCCAAGGTCGCACAGCAAGTTTCACAGCTGAGTGAGGATTAGAACTCAGGTCTCCTGGATTTAAGCCCAACACTTCCTTCATTGCAGGATGCTGGCTTGATGGAGCACTGTCACACTACACAACATATATGTATACATAAGTTTTTTATGTTACAATCAGTGTCAGAAGTTTGGGGACTAGAGAAGTAAACCTTAGAAAATTCTGACTAACGAATCTCAAGGCCAACTGAATGGCCTCAGTAAATGATCTCATTTCAGCATAATTATTTTTGTCATTCGCTAGTACACCTAAAAAACCCCCCACCAAGTGCTCTCAACGAATGACCCATTTTCATTTTCTTCTTTCTTCCAGGGATTGCAAGGCCCAAAGGTAAGGATGCCAGGCCCTTTGCTAATAAAAATTGCAGAAGCAAAACCAAATCCTTGGGAAGCTGAGAGGAGCAGAGAAATGGGCTGTCGACTTAAATACCCTTTTTTGTTTTTTTTAAAAGCCCTAGCAAAAGGTCTGGGTGCCAAGCATCCATGTAAGAACACACATCTGACCAATATCTAGGGTTGCCAGGTCCCTCTTCTCAATTTGGGGGGCGGAGTCTGAGGAGGGTGGGGTTTGGGGAGGGGAGGGGCTTCAATGCCATAGAGTTCAATTGCCAAAGCGGCCATTTTTCTCCAGGTGATCTGGGATCTATATCGTCTGGATATCAGTTGAATTAGCAGGAGATCTCCTGCTACTACCTGGCAGTTGGCAACCCTATCAATATCAGATGACATAAAAAGGCCACCAAACAAAGAACAGGGACAAGCTCGGCAAAGAATGAACCCCATGAAACAGAACAATGGCAGAATTAGAGTCGAGCCAAGATCATATCAGCAGCAGGCAGAGGCCTGGCTCAGGATGAATGAGAATAGCGGGGGACTCCCAACCAAGGGGATTATTTGGAAATGGTCTTTAGGCTATCTTCCTGTCAGTCAGATTGTTCCTCCGTAGGCTCCAAACTCCTACATGCCATTTATATTGTTTTGAGTATTGTAAAGCAGACCCCCCCCCCCGCAATATTTTGGTTTCTCTGTGTGGTTAATATAGTTTTCGTGTTCCCTAATATTTTCATATATGAATATTACGTGCTGGAGCCCCATGGTGCAGAGTGGTAAGCTCTCTGCCCATGACCTGAGTTCGATCCTGATGGAAGTCAATTTCAGGTAGCTGGCTCAAGGTTGACGCCTTCCATCCTTCCAAGTTTGATAAAATGAGTACCGGGCTTGCTGGGGGTAAAGTGTAGATGACTGGGGAAGGCACTGGCAAACCACCCCGTAAACACAGTCTGCCTAGTAAACGTCGGGATGTGACATCACCCCATGGGTCAGTAATGACCCAGTGCTTGCAAAGGGGACACCCTTTAGTTGTCTTTTAATTGTACATAAGTTTGCATACATGCATAAATGAATTTCACTTATGTATGAATTTCATATATAATGTACAGAAGTTATGATGGCTTTATTCTTGCAGTTGGGATGAACCCTTCCCCCAAAAAACACACACACACACGCTTGTGAAGGAATTAGAACTCAACTGTGTTCTTTGGTCTCTTGACACAGAGGAGTTGTTCTCCCCCACCCCACCCATTCCACACTGTTGCCTCCCCTCTGCTCAGTCCTACACTGGACTGCCCGAGCCTTGAAAGGGGGCATATGTGATAGAATTTATGCCAGGCATATGTGATAGAATTTAAAAATTTCCCCAGCCTCACCCTCTGACAGGAAAGATGTGACCCATTTCTCATAGGCTGCATTTATATTCGCTGCTGGAATCCAGGCATTATGGCAAAACACAGGGGAGGAAGTTGAACTGTGGGTCAGTGTGATGTCTGCGTTTGTAGAAGCCTGGCCACCAAAAGCCAGCCCAACTATTTAGTCCTTGCAGGGCTTCTCAAAGTGCCCAGGTGGGTGATCAGCAAGGCTTCTATACGTGCTCTGGCTGTTTGGACTTGGCGGGATAATTCAGGGGGCACCTCTGAGTTAATCTCTCTGATCTTTGACTTCCTAGGGTCCCCCAGGCCCTCGAGGACCCCCCGGACCGCCGGTATGTATTTTTGAATAAGGCCATTTCGAGGATGGATGGGTATTTTTGTTCTCACAGAGGTGGTCAAGCTGTGTCTGAATGTACCACTTTAATGTACCACTGTACTGAATGTACAATACTGTTCGCACTTTGTTTGGCCCCTTTAGCTGTGAAGACGTCTTCCAACCATTTATAAGCTGTGGTATCCAAAAAACCTTTTAAACCGATGTTTTTTACAACATTTTCAAACTCTTAATACGTCGCTGGGAATACAAAGTGCGGTAACCCCCTGAGAGGTGATATGATAAACCTTCTTCAAGTACTTGAAGGGCTGTCATATAGAGGATGGTGCCGAGTTTTTTTCTGTTGCCCCAGAAGGTTGGACCAGAACCAGTGGGTTGAAATTAAATCAAAAGAGTTTCCATCTAGACATTAGGAAGAACTTTCTAACTGTTAGAGCTGTTCCTCAGTGGGCTTCCTCGGGAGGTCGGGAGCTCTCCTTCCCTGGACGTTTTTAAGCAGAGGCTAGATGGCCATCTGTCAGCAATGCTGATTCTATGACCTTAGACAGATGATGAGAGGGAGAGCATCTTGGCCATCTTCTGGGCATCACTGGGGTGTGTGGGGGGGAGGTAGTTGTGAATTTCCTTCATTATGCAGGGGGTTGGACTAGATGACCCTGGTTGTCCCTTCCAACTCTATGATTCTAAAAAGTGGAGATTTATTCAGACTGCAGTCTGAACGCCAGTTGCCAGTCTCCCTGAGAACTAGGCCTATATTTGTGCTGTTTAAAGATATTTCTCTTTTGCAAGTCGACCAGTAAAACTGGGAGATAAAACCGATTTCCTGTGCTGAGCAGAAAGTTGTCATTTAACTAGGGCTCAGTGGGTTCTAAGACTTTTTGTATTGGTGGGGATTCGTATCATCACCTTTCCCCTTTATTTATTTATATTTATTTGTTTTTTGTTTATTATATTTCTAGCCTGCCCTCCCTGGCCAAAACCAGGCTCAGGGCGGGGAACAACGATAAAATCACAAACTTGCATAATAATACCAGTTAAAATACCAATGAAAACATCCAGTAATCAATACAACTCACAAATTATTAACCAATTATTAAAATAGATGGTGCACAACTTACTGTAGTACCCGCTGTAGCAAAAGGTGTCATCGGCAAGCGGGCAGGCCACCCCCCTATAAATGGCAATTATATAAGGAAAAAAGGGGGGGTAGGGAGGCCAGCATTGATCATCCACCTGTGGCTGCCCTCACTTATAGGCCTGGTGGAAGAGGTCTATCTTACAGGCCCTGTGGAACTCTTTCAAGTGGGGTGGGGGAAACCTCCAACGTTAGCAGCGATGTTATGTTTCCATGCAGAACCTGGAACTGCTGAGAAAGCACAGCTTTGTTTCTAGTCCACATGGCAGAGCCAGCGTGGCGTAGTGGTTAAGAGCGGTGGTTTGGAGCGGTGAACTCTGATCTGGAGAACCGGGTTTGATTCCCCACTCCTCCACATGAGCGGCGGACTCTAATCTGGTGAACTGGATTTGTTTCCCCACTCCTACACATGAAGCCAGCTGGGCGACCTTGGGCTAGTCACACTTTCTCAGCCCCACCTACCTCACAGGGTGTCTCTTGTGGGGGTGGGGGAGGTGATTGTAAGCTGGCTTGATTCTCCCTTAAGTGGTAGAGAAAGTCGACATATAAAAAGCAATTCTTCTTCTTCTACATTCAGCTTGCAAGTCGTGTCTGCATGCTGATGCTTCCAGGATGCAAAAACCAGGCACTGTGTGCTGACAAGCTGACAAGGCCCTCCCTCCTGTGAGCTTGCCTTTGCTAAAAAAAAAATCCTAAATGGGGCTTTCATTTAAGCAAGCCAAAAAGTGTGTAGAATTCATTGCAGACTTGAAGGCAGCGTCTGCTTGGCAATGCTCAGCCAGCCCTACTGCTCTACTGAGTGCGCTGGCTGGTCCCCTGAACACTGAAGTGATGCCATGTTGACTCATGATTTCCATTAATTGGAGAAGACAGAAGTGGAGGACTTCTGGGACTGCGAGAGGAATATAGTAGGATGGAATAGGTAGAAATGGCTGGCAAGGGAGGTGCAAATTGAAGTGACATGAAGGAGGAGAGGGGAAAGCAGCTGCGGGAGCAGCATGCAGAAGCGATGACAGGAGTTGGGCTGTTCCCTCTTATGTTTTGTATTATATCATTCTATCTAATTTTAAACTGGACTGTAGAGTGCGGATCAAAAAAGGCACACAATGGAGCCAGGGACATCTGGAGGGGGTATCTACAAACCTAAGAGAAGCCCCAGGTTTGCAGAAATATCTGAAAGCTTTTTAAAAAACAAAAAAAAACAAATGAGAGGGTTAAAAAACTCAAAACAATAGAAGCAGTGTCTGTAGTTTTAAAAAATGAATGTGCCATTTTTTTCTGTGACCTTGATGTTTTTTTCTGTGTAGTTTCCAACCATCGGAGGTCGCCTCTCTCTCCCCCTGTGTTTGCCTGCATTTTGTCCATATTTTCAGAGACCTGTTTTATCTCAAATTTGAAAACGCGGGCAAAATGTGAGGAAATGCAGGAGGAGAGAGAGGTAACCTCTGACAGTCAGAAACGGCATGCATAATAAATACAAAGACCCAAAGTCATCGGAGGGGTGATAGTGAGGGAAACAGTCATGCATAAAAAACCAAAGGGGCTTCTGATTTCAGAATCTGAGTATTCCTGGTGCAGCAATTTTTTTTGGGAGGGGGTGTTCTGCACAGTGTAGCAACTACAGAAAAGCGGAAGATATAGCTCAGTTGTCCACTGTAAAGAATATTTGGAATATCTTGACTCAAAAGAATAGCTGTGGCCAAAAGAACAGATTATCATCTTGTTTGGGATATAACTCATAATTTTCTTGTGTCTCTGTTTTTGTAGGGTCTGCCAGGAATCCCGGATACATTTGTAAGTTGTCTGGAATTGTTTTCTATTTGTATGTTTGTGAGCATTATTGAAAGCTAATGTGCAGACGGTGGAGCCTAACTAGATGATACACTGGGAATTCCATTTGGGAGCTCCTGGTGGTTTTTAAAAGTCTCTTACTGGATTACGGGGGCCTCATTCAGATTGGGACCATGGCATGAGCAGAGAGGTGGTTTAAGTTTTCCCCTGAACAGTTTTCTTATCTAAAATAGCTTATAGGCGTGAGGAATGCTTAAATTTCTCCCACACCAGGTAAGAGACTTTTTACTTACTTTAACGATCCTGTTCATATGGTTAATTCAGCCCTGAACAGTGTCACACTAAAATCAAAATTAAAGAAAAGAGCTATATCTGTATATAAACAGATATCTAGATAACCAATAAGAAAATTAGTATTTTTTTATCTTAATTGACTGGGGGGGGGGGGAGACTGGGCAACTGCCAATGTAGTATTAACATCCGCCCCTGCTAAAAGAACCCTCAAATTATCCAGTTCACAGACAGATTCCCAGATAAAAGGCTTTATCCGTCTCTAGCTTTGTTGAGCATAAGAATCTTTTTAAAAAAAGATGGAAACTCCAGACATAGAACTGCCAGCTCAGGGTATCATCCTGGCCTCGGGGAGGCTACGTAGGGTACATCAAGGGCTGCTTTATTTTTATTTAATTTTAAATGGGACCCTATGAAGCCGCCTTGTGCTGAGCCAGACCAGTGGTCCATCAAGCTCAGTATCATCTGCTCTGCCTGATTCTTCAGGCTTTCAGGCAGGGGAAGGTCTTTCCCAAGCTTGTTTAACTGGAGACGCCGCCGATTGAGCCTGGGCCCTTTGGCAAACACCGCACGGGCTCTCCTACTGGGTTACGGAGAACTGCCTTATACGGAATCAAACCAGTGGTCCACCTTGGACGATACCCCTGTGATGCCAGCTTTCAAAATGCAGCTACATGTACTATGTATTGTCTTTTTATCCTACCCACCTCCTGAGGAGCTTACGCCAGCGTATTGCTCTTGCCTGCGTCATTTCATCATCGCAGCAGGCTTGGGGGGTAGGCCAGGCCGAGAGGGGGCCTGGTCCAGAGTCGCCTAGTGAATTGCTCAGCTAACTGGGGTTTGGATCTGGATCTCCCCAGTCCGATGCTCTAACTCAGCGTTTCCCAACCAGGGTTCCCCAGAACCCTAGGGTTCCGTGAGAAATAGTGATGAATAGGCTAATCATATGTAAATCATCATATGTAGGGGTTCCCTGAGACATGAATATTATTTCAGGGGTTCCGCAAGGGTAAAAAGGTTGAGAAACGCTGCTCTAACCACTATCCCACACTGGCTGTCATGAAGTTCTGAGATGGTTTTCCCCGGGGGAGGTCTCTCTTAGCAGTTCCAGCAGCTGCAGTTAGCTTCAGGTCGAGAGGAGGGAGACCAGCAGGAAGTGGGGGCCAAACAATTCACTCACCCCAGCTCCTTTTCTCCCTAAGAGGTAAAATGCAGAGCCCTGCATCTTATGCTTTTGGGGTCCAAAGGGGAGGAGGGTAATTCAGAGCAGACAAACAGCTGGAAGAGAAAGGGCTTAAAAGACCATATTTCCTCTCCCGCCCCCCTGCTTGGTACTTCTCCCAATGAAAGAATGTCCATGAGGAAAAGCGTTACAGGGCAACACATAGCATGTAGCATGTGTCCACGGGCAGAGGTTTGATCCACCTTTCTCCATTCAAATCTATCTTTTTTCCCCTCTCCTCTCCCGAACCAGCAACAAGATAGCTTTGGTGCAGCTTTCCAAGCAGCGATGAACACCGGCACTGCATTCAAGACTGAGGTACGTTCTGGGCAGCTTGCAGATGCTGTGCTCAAGGCTCGCTGGGACATTTTCCTATGCAGATGCCACCCAAATAACTGGACCCTCTGGGATGGTCTGTCTGTGACTTGCATGGGGGTGACCTTGGGCTAGTCACAGCTCTCTCAGCCTCACCGACCTCACAAAGTGTCTGTTGTGAGGAGAAGGTGATTGTAAGCCAGCGCAGAAGGGAGCCAGCGTGGTGTAGTGGTTAAGAGCGGTGGTTTGGAGCGGTGGAGTCTGATCTGGAGAACTGGGTTTGATTCCCCACTCCTCTACATGAGTGGCGGAGGCTAATCTGGTGAACTGGATTGGTTTCCCCACTCCTACACACGAAGCCAGCTGGCTGACCTTGAGCAAGTCACATTCTCTCCGCTTCACCTACCTCACAGGGTGTCTGTTGTGAGAAGGGAAAGCGATTGTAAGCCGGTTTGAGTCTCCCTGAAGTGGTAGAGAAAGTCGGCATATAAAAACCAACTCTTCTTCTTCTTCTTCTAAGCCAGTTTGAGACTCCTTAAAGGTAGAGAAAAGTGAGGTATAAAAATTCACTCTTCTTTGTTTCTCTACTCCTCCACATGAAATCTGCTGGGTGACCATGGGCTTGTCACAATTCTCTCTGAACTCTCTCAGCCCCATCCTACCTCATAAGGAGTCTGTTGTGGGGAGGGGAAGAAAAGGTGATTATAAGCCGCTTTGAGACTCCTTAAAGGTAGAGAAAAGGAGGGTATAAAAACCAACTCTTCTCCTTTTTAACGTGCTCCCCCCCCCCCGTTTCTGTTTGAGCAGGGCTATCAATATCCAGACCTTCCAATGCTGGACCAAGGAGGGGAGATCTTTAAGACTCTGCACTACCTCAGCACCCTCATCCAGAGCATCAAGAGACCCCTTGGAACAAAGGGCAACCCTGCCCGCATCTGTAGAGACCTCATGAACTGTGAACAGAAGATGCAAGATGGTAGGCAGGAAAATTGGTCCTGGGAACATCGTCGGCTTTGGTGCATCGTGGGCTGAGTGCAGAAACTTATTGTGGCTCAGAGTTCCTCAGGGATCCAGTGTGGTGTAGTGGTTAAGAATGGTAGACCCTAATCTAGAGAACCGGGTTTGATTCTCCATTCCTCCACATGAGCGGTGGATGCTAATCTGGTGAACCGTGTTGGTTTCCCCACTCCTACACATGAAGCCTGCTGGGTAGGGTTGCCAACCTCTAGGTACTAGCTGGAGATCTTTTGCTATTACAACTGATCTCCAGCCTATAGAGATCAGTTCACATGGAGAAAATGGCTGCTTCGGAAATTGAACTCTATGGCATTAAAGTTCCTCTCCTCCCCAAACCCCACCCTCCTCAGGCTCCACCCCAAAAACCTCCCACTGGTGGTGAAGAGGAACCTGGCAACCCTTCTGCTGGGTGACCTTGAGCTAGTCGCAGTTCTCTCCCAGCCCCACCTATCTCACGTGGTGTCTGTTGTGGGGAGAGGAAGGGAAGGCTATTGTAAGCCAGATTGATTCTCCTTAAAAGGTAGTGGTGTTGCACTCTGCACTGGAGACACACACACACATCGTGAATATAGTCTCTTTCCTCCTTGCGTTGATACACAGGGTTGATAAAATCCAAAGGGGTTCTTGATGGTAACATTGTGGGAAAGTTTCTAGCACTCGCAATAGAAGAAGGAGAACATTGAATGTGTTCCATTTTTGAAAAGTTAAATAGTTGCAGCAGTGGCATCTAGTTTGTTTTATATTTGCTGGACTGGATCCAGTACCTACCTTCTCTAAATGCAAGATTCCTCACTTAGCAGAAAGTAGCTTGTTTAAGAATCAAGGATCAAGTAGACTCGCTAGCCCACATTGTTTTATCATTGTTTTTAACACTGCACGAAATAAATTTATCACTCCCTGGATAAAACCAGCTAAAGACACTTTCTGGGAAGCAGTACTGAATAATTTTATTTGCATATTGCCTTAGGCCATTACAAGCATGTCAACAATACCACAAATACATAATAAAAGGAAAATACTAGGTTAATAAATGCTAGATTGATAATAAATATGCATAATAAAACTATGCTAAATTGATGCCACCAGAGCATACAGAGAGGTCCTATAAGAAACAAACCCATCAGAGTCTTTTAATAAAAATGCTAATTTCTCAGCACTAGGACAAGTGTTTAGGCTAGAAACCAACCCAGCAATAGAGGGCATTCAAATAAGTAGTGGTATAAGTCCTCCATAGCAGACATTCCACAGATGCAAAAACAGTGATCTTTTGAAATTTGGCAATAACGCCCGATCAATGCAGCCATTGGCATTGTTTGAAACCTTAGGGACATAAAGGCTTCTCTAAGCTTTGAGTTTGGTATGTTGGCTAAATAAGAAGCTCTAAGATGGTCGGTTTTGAAAAGTTTAAACCAAGGAGCAGTTCCCGATTTCAGAATCTGTGTCCCGTCTATCAGGGCATCGACACTTTCTGAGAAGCGGATACTGCGTAATCTGCTGTCAAGAAGACTGGTCAATTGTGTGAAAGCTGTGGCAACTTTTCTCTTTATAGTGTCAAGGAAAAATTAAATTTCATTTCCACCTTTTTTTAAAGTGTGAAAAGGTAGATGAATAGCCAATGGCTGATTCATCTAGGGGGGAAAGGAGATAAAGGATTACTATAGTGTACTTTGAGGATCTGTTCTCGGGATCAGAAAGTGGATTATAAATGTTTCATGCATAAGAACAACAAACAGGATTTAATTTGACCCAGACTGTGTCCAGAATTGTTGAGTTTTGGGGATATTTGAAGGAGGGTTGTCATTAAATTCCACGTGGGATTTTAATGGGAGGTTCCAATAATGCTGCACTGTGCCCCTGAATTACAAACAGACTGTCCAAAATCTGCAGGGCTCTTTCTTTCTTCTTCACTTTCACCCAAATAGCACTTTGTCATTTATTTATTTACTCCTTTGAAAAGATTTCCAAGGTACAAGCTTTTGAGAGTCAAAGCTCCCTTTGTCAGATACAAGTAGGAATGGAGATCCCTAGACCCTTATATCCCAGTTAGGAGGTGGAAGGGGTGTTATATAAGGGCTCGGGGATCTCCATTCCTATTTGTATCTGATGAAGGGAACTTTGACTCTTGAAAGCCTATAACCTGGAAATCTTGTGGTCTTTAAGGTGCTACTGGACTCTCATCTTGCTCTTCTATTGCAGACCAACTCAGCTGCCCAATTGAAACACAATAATCAATTATTTAAAAAAAAACATAACTCCCCCCCCAATGAAGTGGGAAAGGAACACACAGAAATAAGACTACAAAGACCATAATGGGGGGAAATCATCAAAAGTCTCTCATAAAAACGACTGTTTTGCAAGTCTTCCTGAAGGCTGGAGGAAGGAACCTTTGTCACTCTCTCGGGGAATCCATTCCGTGATGAGGAAGAAGGGTCTGGGTGGAGTTGTGCCAGGCAGGACAGCTGCAATGAAGACTCTGCCAAAAGCAACTGCTTAGCTCACTTGGCTTATCAGGAGGAGGCAGACAGACTGGCACAGGCTTAATAATGCAGGCCCCATGATGCAGTGTAACTTAGAGAGAAATACCTGTGCACAAAAAGTACTTTTCATGCAATCTTAACTATGAAGCCAATGAAACAAAGCCAAAATGAGCAAAGTGGTCCTGTAATCAAAATACCGATGCTAATGTTAGGACTGGGGAAAGGCTTTGTGACAGAATTCTTCCTCGGACTGTTGCAAATCCCTTATTGGAAGTATTTATCAAAAGGTGTACCCTGCAGCTTTTAGCCTGAGCTTCCAAGGGGACATCCATGAGGATGATAAGACAAGTTAAGGAGCTATATACAAGACATAAGAAAGCAATTAAAATAATTATTGTAACAAGCTAGCACATCCCATAATTAAAATGGACACAAGACGATGCTTTGCCTTAATTCTCCCATCATGCTGCTTGAGAAGCGCTGGACGGTGCGTTGGGCCTTGTGACTTTTTTGTGCGCGCTTGTTGACCCATACGCGTGCTGGTGTGAAGAACAGGGCAAGTCTTGTCGGCAGAACGTTGCGGGTGGAATTGCTCTCATGTTGGGGCCCTTCTCTAATGCCGGGGTCCTTCTTTTCTTCAGGCCCCTACTGGATTGACCCAAATCTTGGCTGTTCCTCAGATAGCATTCAGGTCACCTGCAACTTCACCCAAGGAGGACAGACCTGTGTCAGCCCCATCACTGCCTCAAAGGTATGTAGAAATCTTGAGCCATCTCATCCACAGGCTGGGGCCACCACCTGAACGCCACTGTCAGTCAGGGGCAGTTCACCAAATTTTTAGTCTTGAAAAGAGGAGGCTGAGAGGAGACAGAATTGCTCTGTTTCACTATTTGAAGGGCTGTCACTTAGAGGAGAGCAGGGAGCTGTTCCTGTTGGCAGCAGAGGACAGGGCTCGCAATAATGGGTTTAAATTGCGAGCAGATAGGTAGAACAACAAGATTTATTATTACGGTCCTTGGACCAAACATAAAATGTTTGCAGTTATATTGCCTTACCCAGACCGGCACTATAAAACAATACATTTTGGTTAAAACACTGTACAAAATATTACTCTTTTTAAAATGGTTAAAAGCTGGTCTGCAATATATATTTAAACAATTAATCCCATCTACAACTTTTCATTCTCCAGGATCAGAGGAGCATGCCTATTATATTAGGCACTGTGAAACACAGGCAGGATGCTGCTGCAGTCATCTTGTTTGTGGGCTTCCTAGAGGCACCTGGTTGGCCACTGTGTGAACAGACTGCTGGACTTGATGGACCTTGGTCTGATCCAGCAGGGCTTTTCTTATGTTCTTATTTCTGTTTAGATTTCTGAAAATTAAATACTATTCTACAAAACTTGCCCACCAACTTTGTTACCTGAGAAAATTCATCCTTAAAAAGGATGTTAACTCTAACAGATTCAGGATAATCAGTGCTCTTTCTTAAAAGGGGGCCAAGAATCTTCTCCCTATCCTCCTTATAGTAACTTCACCTTAGGAGGACATGTTCTAGTGTTTCCGGTTCACCACTGTTGCAGGGACATAGCCTTTGTGAGAGGGTAGTTTTTTTTAAATTTTCCAGAAAGGTACTGGCTGGATATTAGGAAAAAGGTTTTTTATAGTAAGAGTTGTTCAACAGTGGAATCAGCTACCTAGGGAGGTGTTGAGCTCCCCTCAATGGCAGTCTTTAAGCAGAGGCTAGACCAACACTTGTCAAGGATGCTTTTGGCTGATCCTACATTAAGCAGGGGATTGCAGTAGATGGCCTGTGTGGACCTTTCCAACTCTATGATTCTATACTTAGAAGGGCACATGTAACGCTGCCACATCCTAACTGGGAAAAGCAGGGCTTTTCTCATGTTCTTATGCCTATTATATTAGGTGCTGTGAAACACAGGCAGGAGAGTGTTTCTGCGGTTGTCTTGTTTGTGGTCTTCCTAGTGGCACCTGGTTGGCCACTATATGAACAGACTGCTGGACCTGATGGGCCTTGGTCTGATCCAGCAGGGCTTTTCTTATGTTCTTATGCCTATTATATTAGGTGCTGTGGTACACAGGCAGAACAATGCTGCTGCAGTTGTCTTGTTTGTGGGCTTTCTAGAGGCACCTGGTTGGCCACTGTGTGAACAGACTGCTGGACTTGATGGACCTTGGTCTGATCCAGCATGGCCTATCTTATGTTCTTATATTACCAGCAGAAGAAGGTCTGGGTGGGTAAGGGACCTGGTCGTGGTTTGAAGCTTTGTGTACACTGAAGACGTGCTGCTCTGACATGGGCTCTGCGTGGCAGCGATCTAGCCCAATGACCCCCGCCTGCCCTGGAGGCTGGGTGCCCTCTCCCCTCTCACTCCCTTCTCTCCTAAACCAGCTGGATTTTGACATTGGAAGAGTACAAATGAATTTCCTTCACCTCCTGAGCTCCGAGGTCGTTCAGAACATCACCTTCCACTGCCTCAACACTCCCGTGTGGCAGGAAGAGCCCTCGGAGAAAGGGGTGCAGTTTAAGGCCTGGAACGGGCAGATGTTTGAAGCAGGAGGGCAGCTGAGACCCGACGTGGTGGCAAACAATTGCAAGGTAGGCTGGAGGGGTAGGCAGAGGGGGGTGGGTTTACATCCACTGGCAGGGCTGGGTTATTTTACAGGTTTACTCCTACTGTAGTTGGTCGTTCTGATTTTAGTGGCTCTTTCTTGTTGTAAATGTTGCCCCCCCCCCTTTTTTTTCTGGATGTCTTCTTTCTAACCAGAATTGAATACAGTGCAGGTTCCTTAAAGCAACAGTGCCACCTTCTGCCAGTTTGAGCATACTGCACTAATGTTTCAATTAACAGTAAGGGAAGACATTGAGGATGTTGTGGTTGGGTAGAGAATGACGTGTTATATGTTGTCCGGGCAGGGATGTTACACACAAGAGCTATAACGTGATCAGTATTCTCACTGTATCTTTCTCTCCAGGGAGCCAGCGTGGTGTAGTGGCTAAGAATGGTGGCTTGGAGTGGTGGACTCTGATCTGGAGAACCGGGTTTGATTCCCCACTCCTCCACATGAGCTGCGGATGCTAATCTGGTGAACCGGAGCTCAGGGCGGTTCACAATCAATAATATCAATACAATCCAATTATCAACAAGCTAGGAGCTCCGTGGCGCAGAGTGGTAAGCTGCAGTACTACAGTCGAAGCTCTGCTCACGACCTGAGTTCGATCCCAGCGGAAGCTGGTTTCAGGTAGCCGGCTCAAGGTTGACTCAGCCTTCCATCCTTCCAAGGTTGGTAAAATGAGTACCCAGCTCGCTGGGGGTAAAGGGAAGATGACTGGGGAAGACACTGGCAAACCACCCCGCAAAAACAAAGTCTGCATAGAAAACGTTGGGATGTGACGTCGCCCCATGGGTCAGGAATGACCCGGTGCTTGCACAGGGGACCTTTATCAACAAGCTAACAACAATAATTAACCATTTAGAGCATCTGCTTGGCATGCAGAAGGTCCCAGGTTCAATCCCCCCGGCATCTCCAGTTAAAGGGACGAGGCAAGTAGGTGATGTGAAAGACCTCTGCCTGAGACACTGGAGAGCTGCTGCCAGTCAGAGTAGACAATCCTGACTTTGATGGACCAAGGGTCTGATTCAGTATAAGGCAGCTTCAAGTGTTCAATAATCACAATCAGTCAAAAAAATTAGATTGGACTCTTTATTTAATTCTTCTGTTTTCATTCAGATTCAAGATGGACAGTGGCATCAGACTCTTTTAATGTTCCGGACACAAGACCTCCACCAGCTACCAATCACCAATATCTACAACCTTCCACCATCCGAGCCAGGGAAACAGTATCTCCTTGAAGTCGGGCCAGTGTGTTTCCTCTAAGCGGCGGCCTCTGCATTGCTTCAAACTTTGGACTTCTTTCCTTTTGGGGATGCTGCATCTTTGAGCAGGGCTCATTCCCCCACCCACACCTTTACAAGATTCAGGCCTGGGCCTACGGAGCTCGGACCACGTAAAAATTTCAATGAGCCCTCAGTCTGTCAGACTCTGGCTCTCCACTGTGGGGAGGAGAGAGCTGCAGGAGAAGACAGGATTCAATCGACGGGGCTTAGGAAGCTGAAATAGAGGCCGGTCATCCCGAAAAATTCCACACCCAAACTGTTCGCTTGTCCCCCCTCAGCCAAAGAAAAGTTAGACACGATCTTTTCAGAGAAAGCCGGAATAGCCTGCTCAGTCTTCACGTTACCAAATGTGGCTTTCCTGAACTGTGACGTCAACAGGCAGGGCTTTGTGGAACTGTTAACAGGCAGGGCTTTGCGGTATGCCCTAGGAAGGAGACTCGGAAAGACGAATTTGCAAACTGTTTTCAGCTGCTTGTTGTTCTGGAACAGGAAGCATTTTGATGTGCAATATTAGCGAAAGAGAGAGAGAAAATATATTTTATTTAAGGCAAAAAATAATAATAAAAATGAAACCAAGTGAGATCCTTCTTCCATTTGGGAGAGAAGATGTCCCTTTTCGCCCGGGTGAGAAGGGAAGGCCCAAAGCAGGGAAGAGGTGAGAAGAATTGGTGCTAAAAACACACACACACAAAGAGAGAGGGGGGGGAAATGGGCTTGATTAATTTGATTCTACCTCTCACTGTGAAATATCTGGTGCTCTTTTTATTTTTTAAGGGGGGAAAAAGTGTTATTTTATATATGACAAACTATTTAAGGTTCTAAGAGGTGCTATGATGTCGCATCGCAGGCCCACCAAACCATCACCCCAGTGCGTGTTCTCTTAGAAATGAGAACAAGGAAAATGGGGGAGAGGCTGTGTGTGGCTGTCAGCAAAATAACTACAAATTGACTTTTAACTTAACGTGCATATGAGGTTTTATATTTTCTTTTGGAATCCAGTTTTCGTAACGGTAATTTGTCACGGATGCTTTAACAGAACGTGTACCTAAGGAAATGGGTTTTTTTTTTAAAAAAGCAAACATTGAGCTTATAAAAACACATTTCTCCGCTTTTATATATATATATATAGATGTGTGTGTTGTCTCTGTGTGTCTATGTGTGTTTGTGTTTGTGCAGCTTATCCACCAAAACATGACACTGCAAGAGAGAGAGAAAAGGCTAATCTGCATTGGCTTTTGTTCTATCCAGAGTTAGGCGAGATTTCTGTGCTGACTCTGGGTATATTGTCCATGCTGGTTCATCTCTCGACAGCGATTCCTGGCTTTGAAGAACACCCATGTCTCTGTTTAAACGACAGAAATAAAAGATGACCCGCTTCTTTGGGCCTGTCTGTCGAGACCGACGTTTTGAGGTTCTGTTTCTCACCACCCAGTCTTCCAAGTTGTTGTTGTTTTTTCTCATTTTTGTTCAGTTTTGTAGAAATCTAGACTCTGTATGTAAATTTGGAGTTTAAGAAGGAAAAAAAAAGAGGAGATTAATATTATGGTAACCGTTTTATTCTATATAAGGAATGTAATATTAATGTAATCGGGGGCCGTACTGTATTTGAACACCTTGGTGCCTTGGAATTTCCATGTTTCGTAAAATATATGTCAGTCTTAATCTATGTGTACTCGTTTTGAAAAACTGTCTTCAGATTTGCTTCCGGCTGACCTAAAGCAGAACAAGATTCCACCCACCCCACCCCAAATACCTCACTGCTTCCCTTCTGATCTTGGTGCTTTCCCCAGAATACCTCAGCCTGGCCAAAGCAGGGCCCTGTCACTCTAACCATCTGTCCATACTGTTTCCCTATTCCAAGTGCTTTTTTTCTGTGCAGCAATCGCAGTCCCGTCTTTTGTTTGGCTCTCTTCCTTCATGCCGGCTCATCCTTGATCCTTCCTCACTGACTTCTGTCTCCTTGTCCATGGAATCTTGGGTTTTTACAAAGGTTAGGCTTCCTTTCATTCACATTTTGATGGCCTTTTTCTTGTCTCTCTCTCTCTCTCTTTTTTTTTTTTAGGGAGGGTGACTTTAAAATAAAATATTTAAAGCTGAGGCAGTGAAACAGAACTATTGTGTTTCTTTCGTAACAAACGAGAAGTTAAGGAAAATCCATTTAAAAGTTTCCTAGGATTAAGACAAGGATTTAAGACAAGGACCCCCCCCCCCCAGTTCTGTTGTGTTCTCCTGTTTAATGTCAGGGTTTCAACTCTGGGGGAGCGTGAAGCAAAACTAATGGAGAGTGTCTCTGAACATGGGTAGAGTGCATTTCTTTTACCACCACAAAGCTAAGCATAGCCAAATTGCCATTGGACTAGGTCTCAAACAACAAGCTGGTTGACTTATTTGGGGGATGTTACGGCAGGGCTAGAAATTTTGTGCAAAACATTTGTCTGCTATGAAATAGGCACACGTGCAGTCACGCGTTTCAGTTCAGAGGGTCTGCAGAATGGGGCAAAAATATCCAGCCGCTCCGAGCAACAGCAAGAATCATTGTCCCTACTATAATTTGATTTTGTGATGTCATCACAGAGCCGTATCCAATTGGTCCCACACAGCCATGACATCATCAGCCTATGTGTTTGATTGGCTGGATTATGACATCCACGAGAACTCCTGTTCCTGTTCAGAAATTCGAGGGCCTATGTGCCAAAGCTCGTGCACAAATAAAAAAACAAGTCCCAAATTATTAAATATTTTTTAAAAATGCAACCCTCAGGTTTAGATGATACATACAAGCTCCTAATTTTAAGAACAGAAATAATAAATTTAACTACACAGTATAACTCCTTTATCGCTACCAGCCAAGAGAAATAAAAGGTGAAAGTCGTGCAAGCAGACGGTAAGGTCCTTTTTCTTTAAAAATGGTATTAGAGCAGCCCACAGGAGAGCGCTAGTGCAAAAAAAACAAAAAAAAACCCCGAAGGTAATAGCCCCATTTTTTGTTGTTGTTGCTGAAACTGTTCATCCACAAAAAGCTGCCTTAGCACTACCCAAAACAACCACAAAACAAAGGCTGCCCCTTCTCAGGCTCAAGGAACGATACACTCTGTTACCTGCATGGGCTGTTACAGGATTTCTCCTGGCCAATTTAACTCCTAGAAAAAAACTGGTGCTGAACCTGGGGAGATGAGGACCTACCCATTGTTAGGGTCGCTAGTAGGGTTGCCAGGTCCCTCTTTGCCACCAGCGGGAAGTTTTTGAGGTGGAGCCTGAGGAGGGTGAAGTTTGGGGAGGGGCTTCAGTGCCATAGAGTCCAATTGCCAAAGCGGCCATTTTCTCCAGGGAAACTGACCTCTATCAGCTGGAGATCAATTGTAATAGCAGGTGATCTCCAGCTAGTTCCTGGAGGTTTATTTAAATATGATAGTTGTTGGCTATCACAAGGACCTTGTGCTAAATAAAATAAAGAAAGTATGAAATAAAGTCTTGTTTCAACATTATTTTTAGTTTTAAGGTTGTAGTTATTTTGTTGTTTTGTCCTTGTGATAGCCAACAACTGTCATATTTAAATATACTTCCTTACTACAGTTGTATTTTACTTTGTTTGAGTTCCTGGAGGTTGGCAACCCTAGTTGCTAGGTCCTTCTTCATCACCGGCGGGAGGTTTTTGGGGCAGAGCCTGAGGAGGCGGGGTTTGGAGAGGGGAGGGACTTCAATGCCATAGAGTCTAATTGCCAAAGCGGCCATTTTCTGATCTCTGTCGGCTGGAGGTCAATTGTGAACTGATCTCTGTCGGCTGGAGGTCAGTTGTAATAGCAGATCTCCAGCTAGTACCTGGAGGTTATAGAAACTATAGTACTAGCTCAAAAGTAATAATACACAATAATAATACACAAGCAACTATGCAAAATTCTCTTTGGTCGTTTATACATGGTTGTTTATATATGGGTACTTTCACTCACATTCACCCCTGGTCTGTCTCGGTTGTTCCTTGGAGGTATGCATGAGTTTTCCATCCATTAGAGGTGACCTCAAGGCAGCCCCTCACAATGTCGTCTTTCCATTTCTTTAAAAATACATATTTTATTGAAAAATTATGTATTACATAAAATCAAAACACACATACTGACTCATACATACAGCATATTCTGACTTCCAAGTGTATCGGTATATATATTGTGTTCTAATTCAATCTACTGATGTTTAAGTAAAGGTTTGTTTAATCGATAATCTATTCTGAGCCCATCGCTGATATCTCCCTATAGTCTAAGAAGAAGAAGAAGAGTTGGTTTTTATATGTTGACTTTCTCCACCACTTAAGGAAGACTCAAACCGGCTTACAATCACCTTCTGTTCCCCTCCCCACAACAGACACCCTGTGAGGTAGGTGGGGCTGAGAAAGAATGACTAGCCCAAGGTTAGTATTTGGATGGGAGACCACCAAGGAATACCAAGGTTGTTACACAAAAGCAGGCAATGGCAAACCACCTCTGAACGTCTCTTGTTTTGAAAACCCCTATGGGGTCGCCATAAGTTGGCTGTGACTTGATGGCACTTTCCACCACCACCACCATAATGTTTCTGCCAGGGGAGGAGCCGTGGCTCAGTGGTAGCGCATCTGCTTGGCATGCAGAAGGTCCTAGGTTCAAGCCCCGGCATCTCCAGTTAACTAGGCAGGTAGGTGATGTGAAGGACCTCTACCTGAGACCCTGGAGAGCCACTACCAGTCTGAGTAGTCAACACTGACTTTGATGGACCAAGGGTCTGATTCAGTAGAAGGCAGCTTCATGTGTTCATAATCTGAAACCCTGAACTGGACCTTACTTAGTTTGTGTATAAATCCAGCTCTGACTACCATTTGGTGTGATACCACCAAGCTATGCCACATGACACCCTCAGACCTTGTCCCAATGAGCCTCAGGGTGTAAGACCTGATCTCCCCCTCACATATAAACAGTCCCAGGGGATGACCCAAGAATGTAGAATACAGCAATATTCTTGAAGCTAAGCAGGTCTAGGTGTGGTCAGTGCCTGGACTGGAGATCTCCAGAGAATCCCAAGGAAGAAGAAGAAGAGTTGGTTTTTATATGCCGACTTTTTCTACCACTTAAGAGAGAATCAAACCAGCTTACACTCACCTTCCCTTCCCCTCCCCTCAACAGACACCCTGTGAGGTAGGTGAGGCTGAGAGAGTGTGACTTGCCCAAGGTCACCCAGCTGGCTTCGTGTGTAGGAGTGGGGAAACAGATCCAGTTCACCAGATTAGCCTCTGCTGCTCATGTGGAGGAGTGGGGAATCAAACCTGGTTCTCCAGATCAGACTCCACCACTCCAAACCACTGCTCTTAACCACTACACCACACTAGACTTATATTTAATCATTTCCCTCATTTATAAAGAATAATCACTGTTTTATTGTCTTACTTATCTTTCAAATTTGTCTATGCTTTATATCTCCTACTATTTTCCTTACTAGTCTATTTATTATAATCATTTCATCTATTACATACATACTGCTATTCTAATCAAAAAGGTATTATCCATTTATCCTGCATGGGTACTTGGACTCATGTTCTGACTCGGTTGTTCCTTTGAGTTCTGCTCAAGTTTTCTGTCCATTAGAAATGACCTCACTGCCAGGCCTTGCAATATCCAGGTCTTCCCATTCCTGTTAACCTGACTCATCCCTCTCCCCTGAACAAAGCCCTGGTGAAATCCCCATGCATAAGGCAAAGTGTGGGGCATGCAAGCTTGGTTTTGCTCACAGCCAATTACAAAGCAGCATGTCCAGAGGCGGGGATTGACATACTTCCTGCTTCTGCTTTCTGAGCAGAAGAAAATCTTTAAAAGTGAGGCTTGGGTTTCTCCCCGCCCCAACCTTTCAGATTGCTCCGTTTTTTATGTCGTTGTTCTTAAAATGCTTTTTTATGCAACAATTGGGTTGGGGGGGATTTTCTCTTACAGTAAGCGCTACAAGTAAGCCAATTACAAAGCAGCATTTAAAGAAGCGGGACTTGATTTGAGCTTGGAGACTGCTGGTGCAGAGATTCCCAACAGGAAGGTGTGGGCCCAGTGAGCAACGAACCTCAGGTAAAATTCCCGTGCATAAATGACCTTTGTTAAAAGCTGGCCTTATGACAACCTCCCAAGAGTCTACATACAGAAAGACCACAAGAGGGTGCCAAATACCTACTGAGCCAGGCCCCTCACCTGTATGCTGGCAAGTCATTCCAAAGGCCGGCAGAAAGTGGAAAACCCTGGGCTCTGGGACAATCCTGCTGCCCCCCCCCCCAGGTCCCTTGGATGTATCACCCCAGTCTTGGCATGCTGTGGACATCTCTGTCTCCATCCAGGACTGACAGCTGGGCTTTCTGCTGCCTGAGGGTCATCTCTGCTTCTTTCTCCATCAGTAGGGTTGCCAACCTCCAGGTAGTAGCTAGAGATCTCCTGCTATTACAACTGATCTCCAGCTGATAGAGAGCAGTTCCCCTGCAGAAAATGACCGCTTTGGCAATTGGACTCTATGGCATTGAAGTCCCTCCCCTCCCCAAACCCCGCCCTCCTCAGGCTCCGCCCCAAAAATCTCCCACCAGTGGCAAAGAGGGACCTGGCAACCCTATCCATCATCAACAGAGAAATCCAGGGGAGACTTGGCAGGAGTTGGCGGGGCGCCCACCCTTTTATGGCTCCTGCCATCAGGCCTCCTCAACAGTTTGGGCTGCCAGCTCCACCCCCACACCATCGCCATTGTGAGAAGCTTGTCGCCCATCCCTGATGTGGGCAGGTTGCCAGTGGAATGCTGCTAGGGTTGCCAACCTCCAGGTGGTGGCTGAAGATCTCCCGCTATTACAACTGATCTCCAGCTGATAGAGATCAGTTCCCCTGGAGAAAATGGCCGCTTTGGCAATTGGACTCTATGGGATTGAAGTCCCTCCCCTCTGCAAACCCCACCCTCCTCAGGCTCTGGCAACCCTAGGTCTGGGGAGGGCAGGGACCTTTGCAGGGCACAATGCCATAGAGTCTACCCTCCAAAGCAGCCATTTTCTCCTAGGAAATTGATCTCCCCAGGCTTCACCCCCTAAATATCCCGGTATTTCCTAACTCAGAGCTGGCAACCCTACGTGCTGCTGAGACTGCCACTGTGACCCCCCCCCCTTGCTCCTGGGCCCTGTTTGCACAGGAGAGAGGGATGAAGGACCTTTGGAGCAGCCAGGCCCCAAGGGAAATCATGGGGGAGTGAGTGCATGAGTGATTACCCTTCCTCTAAGATTCGGGCCCTAATGAGGAATGGGCACATCGTGGAGAGCCCAAGGCACTCCCAGCACATATTTTGGGGGGTACAGGTACAAGTTGTCATGGAGCCTTGTTATTGCTCAATAGAGAACCCCAAAGGAGGAATACGTACTTCCTCTCTAAGCCACGAGGCAAAAATTAGGGATGAGCAAATGGGCTCCGTTTCACTTATTTTATGTTTGTTTATATTTTTGTTGACTGTTTCAGTTTTTCGCTGTTGGTTTTACAGATTCGGTTGTGTGATGTGCACAACACGTATGGTATATTTTTTTTACAATTTGTAGCGCTGATTTATCAGCACTCTGCATTTAAAATGCATACCATTTACGGGAGAAATCTGGCACAAAGGAAAGAGAACACAGCATTAATGTGCAAATCAAACCTGTGATACTTTACAAGGAAAAGACACATTCAGAACATGGATTGTCAGGTTGAAAGAGCAGGGATGAGAAATTCAAAGCCATCCCTGATAAAAATCCTCACTGTTCTGCTTACCCGTCTAGATGTTATCATCCAGTCATTGTTTGGCAATGTAACTGCAAAGCTTGCTTTTAAATATTGAAACCTCCTTAGGGCCTCTTTATAATGGAGCAACATATGGCATGAATTCTCAGAGTGGTGAACATACAGTAACAGCTGATTTCCATTGACAAAAATCAAATGCACACCCAGAACCTTGCATGCTTGTGCCAAACACTATGCTGCTTGTTCCCGCAGCGAACACCAGCACAATGGGTGGCATTTCCCTTAATATTAGGACTGGATTTTTCCCTCTAGCTGGTGATCAAAGGGCAGGGAGTGACTGAGACCTCAGCAACTTCTATGGCACTAGACCACTGGAAATAATTGGATCAGGGTCTGTTCTGTAGAGCATAAATGCAAAGCATGATGTACTTGGGCAGCGCAATCCAGAGGTGGGGGGGAGAGCTGCTCCACGGCTGGGGACAGCACAGCCACGGCACAGCTGAGGTGGCTCGCTGTACCATGGCCAGCAGACCGACAAGGACGCTCCCCAAATCCCCTGTGGAACTGCTGTATGCAGCTCAACGGGCTGCGCCAAAGATTTTGCTGGCGTAAGTTCACTCCGTCCTAAGGGATGTCTTCACGCTAGCACAAACCTCTCATCCAAGCTGAAGGAGAAAAATTCCTTAGGGTAGCACTGTTCCAAAGTGTATGCCCGCATCTGTTACATATAGGGTTTCCAACCTCCAGGTACTGGAATGCCAATGAAAAAAATGCCAATGGATCATTGTAACTTTAGCTATGGTTTCTTGACACATGATTCCTATCAGTTCCTTTTCTTAATTGGCTTTTATTCTAGAAGAGGACTTCTTAAACTTTTCCCACTCACAACCCCTTTTTGCCCGAGAAATGTTTATGTGACCCGGGGTATGCGTGTATAAAGTGCCGTCAAGTTGCAGCCGACTTATGGCAACCCTTTTTGGGGTTTTCATGGCAAGAGACTAACAGAGGTGGTTTGCCAGTGCCTTCCTCTGCACAGCAACCCTGGACTTCCTTGGTGGTCTCCCATCCAAATACTAACCAGGGCTGACCCTGCTTAGCTTCTGAGATCTGACGAGATCAGGCTAGCCTGGGCCGGTATATAGGTATATAAAATAGATATACAAATCAAACCTTTACTGATAAAAAATCATAAAGAAAATTATTTTAACACAATTCTTTGGTATACATATAATTTTACCCAATTTTTTTGCGACCCCCACATTCAGTTACGCGACCCATATGGGGTTCTGATGCAGTTTAAGAAGCTTTGTTCTAGAATGTACAAGATCAGCCATGTGTGTGTGTTTTTAAGCAACCCCACTCCCAAAGAAATAAAACTATGCAACTGTGAGGCACTCAATGTAGCTAACAACCCATAAACACTACGCCATACATTGAAACTATATATTTTAAAGAAACAAATCCTTTAAAAGCAGCCAAGGGACAAGCAATAAATAACTGCTGTGCCAATAATTCAAAGGCCTTCTGGAATTAAAGGAGTATGTAATCTGCTTTGGGATGCCTGAAAAGACAGTACCCAATCTCAACTCATGGTTGACAGGCTGGGGAATCTGCACAAAAGACCCTGCTGCAAGTCCCTGCCAGTGCCAACCTAACTCCAAATAATGTTGGGTTCCCATAGGAGGTTTTCCCACAGGAATCACCAGCAAAGTGTCTAGTCTTTACTCCCTTTTACTACAAAATGCATATGTGGGGCTGTAATTGGGGCCAATCCGAGGTAGGTTTGGCAATCTGCAGGTGAGGCCTAGAGGTTTTCCAGGACCCTATGGGATCAAATCACTGCTGAGCTTCCTCCCCACCCCAAAATGTGATGTACATATGTGTGTATCCCATTAAGTGAGACAAACTAGTTTCCATTCCCCCTCCCCTAAGGCCCGTATGGGAGGGGCCTCAATCCTAGCTCTGTATCTGTACTTGTAGTTCCAGGTGGGGGTGTTAACCTACTGGAAGCAATAGGGACGCCTGTTGTTGAAGCTGCCACAGGGTGGAAACGCATGGTCGCTTTAGCCTCCTTTATTCCCTGTTTCAGCCAGGATTCAGCCAGGATCGAACGCATGCGTTTCACCGAAGGTGCGTTCGATCCTGGCTGAAACAGGGAATAAAGGAGGCTAAAGTGACCATGCCTTTTCGCCCACAGTCTCCGGTGTGTTATCTGGATAGGGAAGCTTGCTCCTTAGGGTTGCCAGTGTTGGCCACAAGGGGGCGCTTCTCCTTGCACCGATTTCAACACAAGGAGGAGACAACTCGGAGACTGAGAGAGCAAAGAGGTTTTATTCCATAAGCCGGCGGGAGACACAGGAGCATCAGCGCTCAAAGCAGTTCTCCAACAATCAGTTGTTCCAGACACCTTTTTATGCACATCTATGGTTCTGCATAAGGAGCCCCGCGGCGCAGAGTGTTAAGCTGCAGTACTGCAGTCCAAACTCTGCTCACGACCTGAGTTCAATCCCAACGGAAGTCGGTTTCGGGTAGCCGGCTCAAGGTTGACTCAGCCTTCCATCCTTCCTAGGTTGGTAAAATGAGTACCCAGGTTGCTGGGAGTAAAGGGAAGATGTCTGGGGAAGGCAGTGGCAAACCACCCTGCAAACAAAGTCTGCCTAGGAAATGTCGGGATGTGACGTCACCCCATGGGTCAGGAATGACCCAGTGCTTGCACAGGGGACCTTTACCTTTATGGTTCCGCATAAGAGCATGACACCTACCTTACACCGCAATTATTTCTCAATTTACTGATTCCTAGCTCCCTTAAGCTTAGCTGGGCCCCTTATTGACTCATCCTTGCTACCTGCATGTGGTTTGCCCGATGTTCCTTTATACTTGTCCAATGTTTGTTCCAAAATGTAGCAGACTAGCACATTCATACACTTTAGGAAACTCTAATTTGCTGGAAGCCAGGATACAGTGTTGCACACATTAACAGTAAGAAAAACCACAAGTAGATTTCGCAGGTGTTTTCTTAACAAAACCACTAACCATCCTTTACTCTGCCTGAGGTGTTCCTGATTGAATTAACTCTTGCTTGCTGTGCATTTATATATTAACACAGCATTAATGAATCCCCCCTTATGCCTTAATAAAGCCCTCTATAATACACATATATTTCCTAATATTTCCTACATGGCCCTCACCAGGTCCCTCTTCGCCACTGGCGGGAGGTTTTTGGGGTGGAGCCTGAGGAGGTTGGGGTTAGGGAAGGGGAGGGACTTCAACGCCATAGAGTCCAATTGCCAAAGTGTCTGTTTTCTTCAGATGAACTGATCTCTATCGGCTGGAGATCAGTTGTAATAGCAGATCTCCAGCTATTACCTGGAGGGTGGCAACCCTATTACTCCTACACATCAGACCTTAGAGGATAAGACACAAAGCCTTCAACCCCGCCCCCCCCCCCAGGCTCTGCCCCTAAATCTCCATGAATTTCCCAACCCAGAATTGGTAACCCTTGGCCCAGATTCAAGGCAAAAATTTGTGAAGGCAGCCTTGTATTGTGAGATTTGTGAGGGTACACGTTGGACATTTTGGGACATTATATTAAATTGCAGGTCTTTGTTTATTTTCATGTCTCATTTAAAAATAATAAATTATTAGGGCGGAGCCTCAAAGGCTGAAAGGGACCCACCCCATGCACAATTGCAGAGTTTGCAATTACTGAATTTCCATGTTGGGAGGAGTGTTTGTAGCTAGTTTGCTCACGGTGGTGGAGCATGAGGGGTGGTCATTTTTCAAATGTGTGTGTGTGGGGGGGGCTTTCTTAGAAGCTGGTGCTTCAGGTACATCCTCTTTCCTGCTCTGGGATTTTTCACGATCGTGGCTCAGAGTGGGAGCAGATGTGTTCCTTGAGTCATTGTCATGTAGGGAAGCAGTTCTAGGGAACACCAGGAAAAAACAGAAACCTCTTGCTAATGACAACCGCGTTTAATCAGTGTTATATATAGCATGCTACTCTTATAACACTAGGGTTGCCAACCTCCAGGTACTTAGAATTCAAGGTGCAAGCACCAGCAAAAGTAAACCTAAAATAAGGTAACTACAATACAAAATTGCTCTTAAAATGTATATTAAAGGTAATTACTAACAGGCACAACCTTGGTTGAGCAAACAGGAAATTTACAAAAGGTTCAAAGTGAATTCAATATACCAGCATACAAGCTTTACACAAAGGTAAATATAGGCAAAAGTGCTCAATGCATATCATAATTTCAAGTCCATGCATGTAGATTGCAAAATTCAAGCAATGGAGACAAGACGTGGTGCAATGGAAATCTGGTATAATTCCATTTCATATGAAACTTTTTCAAGCTCTTAGTCCTTCCGTACTAAGTTCATTCACTATATGAAGGAGTGTGCCTTCCTTGTATACATGGACGGCAAAGATCTCCAGCCAATAGAGATCAGTTCACCTGGAGGAAATGGCCACTTTGGCAATTGGACTCTATGGCATTGAAGTCCCTTCCCTTCCCAAACCACGCCCTCCTCAGACTCCATCCCCCACATCTCCAGGTATTTCGCAACCCGGAGCTGGCAACCCTAGCCAGTAGTATTATCTTCATTTTGCAAATAGGGAACTGAGTAGGGTTGCCACCCTCCAGGTACTAGCTGGAGATCTCCTGCTATTACAGCTGATCTTCAGCCGATAGAGATCAGTTCACCTGGAGAAAATGGCCGCTTTGGCAATTGGACTCTCGGGCATTGAAGTCCCTCCCCTCCCCAAACCCCACCGTCCTCAGGCTCTGCCCCAAAAACCTCCCACCGGTGGCAAAGAGGGACCTGGCAACCCTACTCTCTGCGTTATTTGCTCTTGCATCTTGTAGACTTTCCCTTTCTCATTGTTGCTTCTGTCGGTTGCAAATCGAACCTGTGAGTCCTTTTTGCATCAACCTCCCCCACCTCCATTTCATTACTTTTTGGCAATTTTAATATTATTTTTGCATCAGCTGCATCTTAATGGCGTGCAGGTGCTGTGAAACTACATCAGAAACACCAGCCACAAAAGCAGATGAAACAAAATGCTCGTAGTAGCAACACACCAAAGGAAAGGAAATTCAAGCATCTGTATTGAATTGGTGTGGGATACTGTTGGGTGGAACATGAGGACCACCCCCCCCCACACACACACACACCAGTTTGGTTTTTCTTGTGGCACTGGGTTCTGGAGCAAGTAGCTAACCCTAAAGTTTTCTACCTGTACTGTTTCTGCCTCCTCCAAAGCTCATTGTGATATAAGAGACAGTCTCTTTCCTTCCCTCAAATTATTTGGCATGTGCAGAAGATGTTGAGGAGCAGAGGGGTCGACAGAAGCCACAACTGACTCGAGCAACCATTTTGTGGCCCTGCGTGCACTCGATAACTAGGGTTGCCAGCTCCAGGTTGCAAAATACCTGGAGGTGTTTGGGGCGGAGCCTGAGGGGGGAGGGATTTGGGGAGGAGAGGGACGTCTAGGCCATAGAGTCCAATTGCCAAAGCAGCCATTTCATAGAATCATAGAGTTGGAAGAGACCACCAGGGTCATCTAGTCCAACCCCCTGCACAATGCAGGAAATTCCAAACTACCCCCCCCACACCCCCATGCCCAGAAGATGACCAAGGTGCCCTCCCTCTCATGATCTGCCTAAGGACACAGAATCAGCGTTGCTGACAGATGGCCATCTAGCCTTTTTTTAAAAACCTCCAGATGAACTGATCTCTATAGGCTGGAGATCAATTGTAATAGCAGGAGATCTCCAGCTAGTACCTGGAGGTTGGCAACCCAATCGACAATCGTTGTGATTCCGTAAAGCCACCCATCTGGTTTTTCCCCCCTCACTAGCACCAGCAAGTGACCATAATTTAATTTCCTATAATGTGCCAGCCTTAAAGGTAATAACGAACATGGGCTGCAGGTAGGGTTGCCAGGTCCCTCTTTGCCACAGGCGGGAGGTTTTTGGGGTGGAGCCTGAGGAGGGCGGGGTTTAGGGAGGGGAGGGGCTTCAATTCCATAGAGTCCAATTGCCAAAGCAGCCATTTTCTCCAGGGGAACTGATCTCTGTCGGCTGGAGATCAGTTGTAATAGCAGGAGATCTCGAGCTAGTACCTGGAGGTTGGCAACCCTAGCTGCAGGAAGGAAAGTCTGAGTAGGCGGTAGGTTGCTGACCTGTGCGGAATCAGCATTTTTTAGCCAGGGGGCGAGATGCTCGGTTGAAAAATTGCGCCTTTCAGTGGGAGCATTTTTTATCAGGTGGAAATGGTTATGCTGGAAAATGGTCTTCCTCTGCCTTCTGGGGGAGGGGGGGGCTCTTTCTGTCAGCTGCAATGGATACCAGATGGAGGGTGTCTGGGGTGGGCTTGTGGGATAATGTCTGAAGAGCTGCATCGCCCCAGGCGTGGGGCTGGAGAACAACTTGTGCCTTGTCTTTTTCCTCCCAGTCGCTCCAGTCCTTCTGCCGGCTTGGTTCTTCTCCTCCTGTACCGGTGGCATCTCACCAGGTGGCAGTAAAAGCTGGGAAATCCTCCCATATGTTTCATGGGCTCTTGGAGTCTGAAAATGATGTTATTTTAACCCTTGAGGAGCTCTCAGCACAATGCAGGGGTCTCTTTCCCCCAAAAAAAACAATCCTGAGAAGTCGGTTAGGGCGAAAACGCACGGTCGCTTTATCCTCCTTTAATCCCTGTTTCAGCCAGGATTCAGCCAGGATCGAACCCATGCGTTTCGCCTAATGTGCGTTCGATCCTGGCTAAAACAGGGATTCAAGGAGGATAAAGCGACTGTGCCCTTAGACTGAGAAATAGTGACTAAATTTAGGATTTGAACCCAGGTCTCCCTGGTTGAAGTCCAATTCTCTCAAGTACCAATTATCTCAATTCCCCCCCCCCCAATAAACTTCTTCCAGCATCCAACAGCTTCAGCTTTATGACCCCAGGATTAGCACTGGTAAATCTAATTGGAGCTGCAGGTTTTTCAAAATACTCATAGAGGTAGTGTGGTGTATGGGTTAGAGTGTCAAGCTAGCATTATGTATTCATTTGTTTTATTTACTTTATTTATACCCTGTCTTTCTCCCCAATGGGGACCTAAAACATCTTAGAGTGCTCTTCCCTCCGTTTTATCCTCACAACAACCCTGTGAGGTAGGATAGACTTAGAGAGAACGACTGGCCTGAGGTCCCCCAGGGACCTTCCATGGCAGAGTGGGGGATTTGAACCTGGGTCTCCCAGATCTTGGTCTGATATTCTAACCACCACATCGCACTGGCTTTCGCCGTTTGGGAGACTTGCCGTGCAGTCCTGAGCGAAGCCACACCCTTTAAATCCCATTTAGTTCAAGGGACGTAGAGGGGAGGGAGGAAACCAGGTCTGTCGCTCTGACTTGGAGGAAGGGAGAGATAAAAACATAAAAGAGATTAAGAAGAGATTAATTGCCTTGATAGTCAGGCCAAAATGCCGTACAGCTGGTATACTCACAGGCTGTCCATATCAAGACAGCAACTATAGCGGTCAGAGTGTCAGACCAAAAACGGTGGAGACCTGGTTTAAAGGTGAGCCAGAGTAATGTAGTGGTTAGTTTCAGACTCAGCCCTGGGAGACCCAGGTTCAGATCCCCACTTTGCCGTGGAAGGTTGCTGGCTGGCCTTGGGCTAGTCTCATCTTCTCAGCCTGACCTACCTCACAGGGCCGTTGAGAAGATAAGATGGAAGAGAAGGCAGACTATACATGAAATAAATTTACACTGAACCACAACGGGAGCGCTTGTGGAGATAAAATGGAAGAAGAATGCACCTGAGCTCCTTAGAGGAAACGGCAGGGTAAAAACGTACCAAATAAATAAATCTGATCTATTTAGATTTGCGAACTGGTCCAAGAAAATGCAACCTGCTTCCTGCCCAAATTTTTAATATAGGTTTGAAGTGCAGGAATGAGCAGGCGATCCTGTTTCGCTTCATCTGCCTATCGCTGCAGAACAAAAGGCTGTTGAAAGGACCACAGAGTGGGCCAGCTGAGAAGGTAGGGTTGCCAGGTCCCTCTTCGCCACCAGTTTTGGGGGAGGTTTTTGGGGCGGAGCCTGAGGAGGGCGGGGTTTGGGGAAGGGAGGGACTTCAATGCCACAGAGTCCAATTGCCAAAGCGGCCATTTTCTCCAGGGGAACTGATCTCTTTCGGCTGGAGATTAGTTGGTACAGCAGGAGATCTCCAGCTACTATCTGGAGGTTGGCAACCCTATCAGAAGGCAAGCCCCAGAACACGGAAGTTGCATTTATCTGTTTTATCTATTAGCCAACCATTAACGTTCCCGCTGGACTTTGTCTGATCCCTTTTTAAATGCGTCTGAGATGTTGCCTGCCTGCCTACTTTGCGGCAATGAATTCCATTATGTTAATTCTTCATTATATGGAGAAGGACTTCCTTTTAGCTGCCCTGAATCGACTGCCCATCAATTTCATTAGGAATTCCCATGCATAATTTTATAAATCTTCCCTCTCCCCCTCTGCCTTAAGTCATCTTCTGTTCCATAAGAATATATATTTCCTTTTTGTACCCCTCAAAATATTAATAAATTTTTTTTAAAAAGAATATATATTCCAGGTACCCCATGTTTCATGGTGTTGTTCCGGATTATGGAACTGTAGCTGCTTACTTTTCTCATTTGGAATCACCTGATGTCTGCAGAGCACTTAGGCTTGCCAGGTTTGATATTCTCCCATCAGCCATTTCATATGGTAGATAGAAGAGAATTCCTCTCAGCGGCAGGTGTTGTCCATGCATGGTTGGGGTACCTGAACACCTAATTCGTGTGTTACTGCACTGTAAGTTTTACTTGAGGCTGAGGAATGTTTATATCAGACATTTGTTGTCGGGTGCTCAGAGTTTCTCAGACCAGCAGTTGGTGGTGTATCTTTTAACAGACAGAAATTATTTTATTAGAAGAAGAAGAAGAAGAAGAAGAAGAAGAAGAAGAAGAAGAAGAAGAAGAAGAAGAAGAAGAAGAAGAGTTGGTTTTAATATGCCGACTTTCTCTACCACTTAAGGAAGAATCAAACCACCTTACAATCTCCTTCCCTTCCCCTCCCCACAACAGACACCTTGTGAGGTAGGTGAGGCTGAGAGAGCTCTGAGAGCTGTGACTAGCCCAGGTTCACCCAGCTGGCTTCATGTGTAGGAGTGGGGAAACCAACCCGGTTCACCAGATTAGAGTCCACTGCTCCAAACCACTGTTCTTAACCACTACACCACGCTACTCAACAAGTAGATTCTGGGTAGCTGTATCAAGGATACGCGAACTGCTCGTACGTGCTCCTAGATAATGTTACTAACAATGTTGTTTTAATGCTTCCATAGACTATTTGGTTTTTGAAATCTTGTTTCATAACTATGGTGTGGTAAATGCCTAATAAAGGTGATGACGATGATATTCCGGGCGCGGTCCCTATTAGCTGCTTGCATTCCAATTAGTTCTCCTTGGAGGTTCCCAATCCAGCGCTTGGGGGCCTTTCCTCACCAGCAACATAGTAGGTTAGGCTGATAGAGTACACATGAAGCTGTCTTATACTGAATCAGACTCTTGGTCCATCAAAGTCAGTATTGTCTACTCAGATGGGCAGCGGCTCTCCAGGGTCTCAGGTAGGGGTCTTTCACATCACCTACTTGCCTAGTCTCTTTCACTGGAAATGCCAGGGATTGAACCTGGGACCTTCTGCATGCCAAGCAGATGCTCTTCCACTGAGCCACAGCCCCTCCCCAAAGTAAGTGGTCCAAGGTTATCCAGTGAGCCGCATGGCTAAGTGGGGATTTGGTCCAAGATTTCTCCAGTCCTGCCTTGAAACCCTAACCAATACACATGGTTGCCAGCCTCCAGGTGGGGCTGAAGTACAACTGATCTCCAGACTACAGAGATCAGATCCACTGCAGAACATGGCTGCTTTGGAGGGGAGGCTGTATGGAATCACACCCCATTGTGCTCTTTCCCCAGATTCTGCCCACCTCAGGCACCACCCCCAAATCTTCAGGAATTTTCCAGCCCAGAGCTGGCAACCCTATCACTTGTCCATACCTGACTGACTCAGGAAGCCAAGCTAACCACTGAATGTATGGCAGCTTCATTTTCATTATACATAGGGTTGCCAGGTCCCTCTTCACCACCGGCGGGAGGTTTTTGGGGCGGAGTCTGAGGAGGGTGGGGTTTGGGGAGGGGAGGGGTTTCAATGCGATAGAGTCCAATGGCCAAAGCGGCCGTTTTCTCCAGGGGAACTGATCTCTGTCGGCTGGAGATCAGTTGTAATAGAAGGCGATCTCCAGCTACTACCTGGAGGTTGGCGACCCTAATTATGTATGGGGATTGCTAATGAACTTGGTAGCCAGGACAGGACTGCAGGTCCTCCCTACTTAATGATTAAAGATGACGCTTTATAAATCGACTCAAAGGATTTGTGACATTTTTGAGGAGGGAAAACTTTCCAAAGTGATGTGATGGAGACAAATAGAAGTGGTTGAGTTATATGGGTTAAAAAACACACGAACAAAAGGATTCCTGTGTCTTTTAACTAGAAAACCTCTGGCTTTCGCTTTCTGGTTATGTAATGTCTGTGTTAGCAGAGCCAGAGGAAGGCTCGCTGTCAGTGGGTTTCATTCTGCTTGGTTTTCCATGTTAGTTTTTCTGTAGAAAAAAAGTCGTCTGAAGCCTCTCTGTTATTTATTGTGTGATTCCCTCCATAGCAGCGTCTCACCCAAAGGAGAATGTTAGGCTTCTTGCATACTCTTCCAAGATTTCAACAGGATGTGGTTGAAGTGCCCCCCCCCCTCAATTCTCCTATCGAGGGCCTGCGGCCGGAGCCGATCCCTGACCTCTCCAACTGTTACACACCGGTCAAGGCTCTGTGCCGTTTGCTGTGTCCATTGGGCACTGCTGCCCTCCAAGGGTTTTAAAGCTAAACGGGGCTGATTCTTTAAGTGAGAGAGATATAAGGGGGGAGAAAAACATAATGATCATCACAAATATTATGATAAAATGGTTTAATGTATGCCTTGGCAGCTGCAGTGTGTAAAGTGGCTAGATGTGCTTGGCATGGGGCCTTGGTGGTCAGGCACATGTATTTACATGGATATGTAGTAATGATAAGATGTTCAGACTGATGTTTAATTTCTCATCCCTGTTGTCTTGATCTGGAAATCTGTGTTTCAATTTTGCTTCTCCCTGGTGCAAATGGGCCTTGAGGTTCTGCAAACATTTTTTACCAGTTTCCATTTTTTTGCACAAAAACACTTTCCAGTGGAGTCTGCATTTTCCAAGATTATTTAAAAGAAGAAGAAGAAGAACAGTTGGTTTTTATACCCCAATTTTCTCTACCTTTTAAAGGAGACTCAACCCGGCTTACCATTGCCTTCCCTTCCTCTCTCCACAACAGACACCTTGTGAGGTAGGTGAGGCTGAGAGAGTTCAGAGAGAACTGTGACTAGCCCAGGGTCACCCGGCAGGCTTCATGTGTAGGAGTGGAGAAACCAACCCAGTTCACCAGATTAGAGTCTGTCACTCATGTGGAGGAGTAGGGAATCAAACCCGGTTCTCCAGAGTCCTCCGCTCTTAACCACTACACCATGCTGTCAATATTGTGCATACAACTGTAAATGATACAAGTCTAAATGCCATATGAATAGCATATAAAAACCATGAGTCACACAGGTACAAGACAAACAAATCTGTAAAACCAGCAGCAAACGCTAGGACAAAAATGTAAAAAGGAAACTGACAACATTCGCTAAAAAACATTTGGCAGCCTAAAAGGATACCCATCAAACAACTTACAAAGAAGGAGAAGGAGGAGAAGGAGGAGTTGGTTTTTATATGTCGACTTTCTCTACCACTTAAGGAAGAATCAAACCGGCTTACAATAACCTTCCCTCCCCCTCCCCACAACAGACACCTTGTGAGGTAGGTGGGGCTGAGAGTGTGTGACTTGCCCAAGGTCACCCAGCTGGCTTCATGTGGAGAAGTGGGGAAACAAATCCAGTTCACCAGATTAGCCTCCGCCGCTCAGGTGGAGGAGAGGGGAATCAAACCCGGTTGTCCAGATCAGAGTCCACTTCTCCAAACCACTGGCCTTAACCTAGGGTAGCCAGGTCCCTCTTCACCACCGGCGGGAGGTTTTTGGGGCGGAGCCTGAAGAGGGCGGGGTATGGGGAGGGGAGGGACTTCAATGCTATAGAGTCCAATTGCCAATGCTGCCATTTTCTCCAGGTGAACTGATCTCTAACGGCTGGAGATCAGTTGTAATAGCAGGAGATTTCCAGTTGTTATCTGGAGGTTGGCAACCCTGTCTTAACCACTACACCATGCTGGCGCTCAGTGAAAACCCTGGTGTCTACAGGAAAGCAAAATAGATGCCAGCCTCAGTGGGAGTACTCCCAGGGCAAAGCATCACCAACGAAATCTAGGGCTGCCAACCCCAGCTAGGGAAATGCCTGCAGATGTGGGGGCGAAGCGAGGAGAGGGGGAGATTGGGGAGGGGAGGGATCTCAGCAGGGATGTAATGCAGTGTAGTCCATGCTGCAAAGATGCCATTTCCTCCAGGAAAATTGATCTGTTGTAATTCCAGGTGATCTCCAGGACCTACCTGGAGGTAGGTAATCCTACTGGTCACTACCCCCTTACCCTTACGCAGGGACAGGCACAGAGAGCAGGGCTTGGGAAGAGGGTCTTAATGGGTGAGCGGGACAGCAGAGAGGATAAAAAACACATTTATTTCAGACCGGTATCAGCGTTACTTAGGGTTGCCAACCTCCAGGAACTAGCTGGAGATCTCCTGCTATTACAACTGATCTCCAGCCGACAGAGATCAGTTCCCCTGGAGAAAATGGCCACTTTGGCAATCGGACTCTATGGCCTTGAAGTCCCCTCCCCTCCCCAAACCCCACCCTCCTCAGGCTCCGCCCCCAAAACCTCCCGCCAGTGGCGAAGAGGGACCTGGCAACCCTAGTGGTACTGGTTTCGTTAATTGGGATTTTTGTTCACCCAGGGTTTTATTGTTTGTTTGTTTTGCTGGTTACTGCTGCTATTGTTTTATGCAAAGCTTTAATGATCTGTATAATAATTTCTTAAGAAACAGTTAAAATGTTATCTTCTGTTTACAGCTTCGAGTTGCTTATGAAAAGCAGTATAATATCTGGTCAATAAATAACTCCTCTGGAGATGGGGAAGGGAACGTTGATGGGTTGGTCACCCCATGGGCAACAATAATTCAGAGAGATCTTTTGATGTAAGCTTGCCGAAGGGCTCTATTCCTCTCTCTGCTGGGGTGAGAAAATGACTTGTCTGAATCAAGCATGATGAGCATGCTTCCAGATCAGCCCCGCCACTATTATATTCCATTTTGTACGCTCCCCTTAATTCTGCCCCTGCAGGAACCATGTCGCTGGGGAAATGGTTCTCAAATGTTGCCCTGGACTCCTAAATGGTAATTTACATTTGTCAATAATGGGAGTTGGCGGGCTCAGCTGTTGCTCTCTTCCCTCCTGCTTGGGTTTCTGTTCTCCTTATGAGGGCGGCTGGTTGCCACAAAACTCTATATTTAGGTCTTCCTGGTTAGCTGTCTTCAGCTCCTCTGCAAGGATCTGCAGAGAAGCAGCACAGAATGGTCTTGCCAGTTTAGCAGAGGGTTTTGTGTGTGTGCAAACTGGCCATGTTTAGTTTTCAGAGTAGGGTTGCCAGGTCCCTCTTCGCCACTGGCGGGAGGTTTTTGGGGCGGAGCCAGAGGAGGGCGGGGTTTGGGGAGGGGAGGGACTTCAATGCCATAGAGTCCAATTGCCAAAGCGGCCATTGTCTCCAGGTGAACTGATCTCTGTCGGCTGGAGATCAGTTGTAATAGCAGGAGATCTCTAGCTACTACCTGGAGGTTGGCAACCCTAGCCCAGCCACAGGACCTCTGTGTACTCAGCGTACCGATGGCAACCCAGCTCGAAACTCCGGACCAGCTGGGCGAAGGGGTGCATATTGATGTTAAACAACATTGGGGAGAGGATTGCCCCGAGGGACTCCGCATGCCAACGGGTTGCCATCCCCCAGGTGGGGCCTGTGGCTCTCCGAGAATTACAACTGATTTCCATACTACCGAGATCAGTTCCTCTGGAGGAAATGGCTGCTTTGGAGGATGGCATTATACCCCCCGTCGTCCCTCCCCTCCCCAGGCTCCACCCCCAAATCTCCAGAAATTTCATAAGAGTTGGCAACTCTACAGTGGCCCAGGAATGTGCATGCTTCTTCTGTTGCTGGAAGCTGTATACACTTATCAGTGGCATGGGGTGCCAAGTCCTGTGCCCTTGAGCAGCCTTTCCCTTGGCTGTCCCAACGTAGGCCTCCACCTGTGGGCTGGAGTTACCATAGCACGGGGAACAGTTTCTTGTTTTCATTGCAAACAGCTCCTTCTTCTCGTCTGTTACCTTTGGCCTTATGCGACTGGCACCGCCTTTGCGCTGGGGCACCTCGCCACACCTCTTTCTGACTTTTATGTCCTGCTCACGCAAGTTGTCAAGTCTCTTTCTCACTTGAAATCGGTCCAGGTTCCTCCCCCCCCTTGTATCTAGACAGCACAAAGTAACTTGGGCGCACCCTGGGACTAGCCGTGTGCCTCTGTGCTTATCACGGCAATGCTTCCCTTATTACAAAGGAGAGGGCGTCTCCTTCAAGCTTTGCCGCTGACCTCGAAAAGCCACCAATGAAAAAGACTGCAGGGAGGGAGCTTGAGCATGAAATTGCTGAGCTAGAATTGATCAGCAAATTTGATCTGACTCACTTTGGGAATAGTCAGGCCAGCGGGTTTTCTTTTGCACCTCAGGTGCTGAGTTATCACAGCTAGAAAAAGCAGTGTTTTGAATTGGTCACTGTTTTATTTTGGATGCCTTTGGGGTCTACAGACCTCATGCTGCTTCTTATACGGCATGGGTTTTTAGCCCTTCTGTTCCCATTTATTTTTCTGTGTCTGTAGTAGAGATAACACCTCCCGCATCTGATGAAGCAGGTTTCCCCCTATGAATCTCACAGTAAATCTGTTATTCTTTAAGGTAGCACAAGACTCTTTTTTTCATTTCTGCAATGGCTTAATGTGGCTGCCCCTCTGGAATCCGTAAATCATTGTGCCTTGTTTTAACATCCCGTTTTTCTAGAGGGTGAACATTCAGTGGGGATCAAATAAGGCCGGAGGCAGATATATTATGAAGCAGGAGAAGCCAGCAGATTTCCCCTGATTTATAAAACAAACAATTTTTTAATTTAAAATGAACATTTTTTCAAACCATTTTTCAAAGTCAAATACACAGGGCCGAATTTTTTCTTTTTTCTTTTAAAAAAAAGCATATGTACAACCCCGCCTTTCACCTGAGCATCTACTGTAGCCAGAGTGGTGTAGTGGTTAAGGTGTCAGATTAGGATGTGGGAAACCCAGGTTCGAATCCCCACTCTGCCATGGAAACTTGCTGGGGGTGCCCTTGGGCCAGTCACACTCAGCCCGGACCCTGGCTAGTATTTGGATGGAAAACCTCCAAGGAATACCAGGATCACAATGCGGAGGCAGGCAATGGCAAACCACCTCTGAATGTCTCTTGTCTTGAAAACCTTACAGGGTTGCCATAAGTTAGCTGTGACCTGATGGCTGTTGTGTCCCTTGGCCAGAGGCGGATGAGCATGGTCAGGAGCGGTCCAAGGTCAAAGCTCGGTAATCTATATAGTCCAGGTCAAAGTAACAAAATGTAGTCCAATAGAAGAGTCAGGTATCAGTCTAGAGTCAGAGGCACGCAGGGTTCAGAAACAGGTAAAGTCACAGTGGGCACAGAGTGGTAACACACGTTGTTCCCACACGTTGCCTGGATGCAAGCACCTGCTTAAATAAGTCTAGGAGGAACCAGTAACAGTTCAGACTCAGCACTCCTTGTCAGAGGAGGCTTATTATCCTCATTTCTGTCAGCCAGCAGTACTCTTTGTTGTGCTTGTAACCTAGCACTCCTCCTACGCTCGAGTAGGAATGATGGCCTATAGTGAGGTTGACAAAATCTGGTGTAGCTGTGAATGAAGCAAGTTAGGGATTAAAGTTAAGTAAAGCACCACTTGGACATGCATTTAAAAATAACACAAATACATAAGGTTGCCAAGTCCCTCTTCAACACCAGCGGGAGGTTTTTGAGGCAGAGCCTGAGGAAGGCAGGGTTTGGGGAGGGGAGGGACTTCAATGCCATAGAGTCCAATGGCCAAAGCGGCCATTTTCTCCAGGGGAACTGATCTTTATCAGCAGGAGATCAGTTGTAATATCAGGAGATTTCCAGCTAGTACCTGGAGTTTGGCAACCCTACAGATAAACCACAGAATTAATCAAGGGGCTGGTGTTACCATTAAGCTCAGGCTGGTGGCTTACAACCAGAAAAATACATAAATAGGATACAAAGAATACATCTTAAACATAAAATATACATTGTAAATGTAGTAGTGTAGTGGTTAAGAGAGGAGGGTTGGAGCGGTGGACTCTGATCTGGAGAACCAGGTTTGATTCCCCGCTCCTCCACATGAGCGGTGGAGGCTGATCTGGTGAACTGGATTTGTTTCCCCCACTCCTACACACGAAGCCTGCTGGGCGACCTTGGGCTAGTGACAGCTCACTCATTCCCACCTACCTCACAGAGCATCTGTTGTGGGGAGGGGAAGGGATGGTGATTGTAAGCCGGTTTGATTCTCCCTTAAGTGGTAGAGAAAGTCAGCATATAAAAAAACCCTCTTCTTCTTCTAAATTCCCATTATTTAAAATTTTAAAATTGAACAATTCTTTCATATTGATAACATTCACAGGGTCACCAGTCGTGGAGAGGGAAAAGAGAGGGACAAAGAGTAGGGAAGAAGAAGTAGAAGAGGAAGAGGAGTTGGTTTTTATATGCCGACTTTCTCTACCATTTAAGGGAGACTCAAACTGGCTTACAGTCACCTTCCCTCCCCACAACGGACACCCTGTGAGGTAGGTGGGGCTGAGAGAGCTCTAAGAGAGCTGTAACTTGCCCAAGGTCCCAGATCATCTAGGGCTTTAAAGGTCAGCACCAAAACCTTGAACCGGTGTTCAGCCTGGAGCCAGTGCAGCTGGCAGACACCAGTTCGATATGCGCTCTCCCTGGGGTCCCTCGCCGCTGCATTCTGGACCAGCTGAAGTTTCTGGAGCAGCCGCAAGGGTAGCCCTACTTAGAGCGAGTTACAGTAATCCAGCCTAGAGGTGACTGTTGCCTGGTTCACTGTGGCTAGGTCAGGCCGAGGCAAGTAAGGCATCAGCTGTCTAGCCTGGTGGAGGTGGAAAAATGCTATTCTGGATGCATTTGTGACCTCCATTGAGAGGGAGGCACCCAGAGTCACACCCAGGCTCCTGACGGTTGGAGCAGGTATTAATTGCACACCATCAAGAGTCGGGAGCAGACGTGCCCCAGCCGAGTCTCCCCGGCCCAGCCACAGACACCTGCTCTTTCCCAGCAGATTTCAGTTTCATAGGGCCTTAATTCCCCATGAATTTTGCTCCTTCCCTCCGCCCAGCAGCACTGGGTGCTGCTTCTCCTGTAGTGGTTAGGAATGGTGGTCTCTAATCTGGAGAACCGGGTTTGATTCCCCACTCCTTCACATGAAGCCAGCTGGGTGACCTTGGGCTAGTCACAGTTCTCTCTGAACTCTCTCAGTCTGACCTACCTCACAAGGTGATTGTTGTGGGGAGAAGAACGAAAGGAGATTGTAAGCTGGTTTGATTCTCCTTTAAAGGTAGAGAAAATCGGCATATAAAAATCAGCTCTAATTATTATTATTATTATTATTATTATAAACATTTATTAGCTGCCTTTCTTCCTTCTGGAGCTCAAAGCGGTTTACATTATAAATAAAACATATAGATTGCAAAAACAACAACAACACATAAACCAAAATTTAAAATCACAATATAGGACTGCTTTAATCAAATGCAGTCCTAAATAAAACCATCTTCAGCTGCCTCCAAAAGATTGAAAGTGAGGGGGCCAGGCTCACCTCCCTGGGGAGGTTGTTCCATAATTGTGGGGCTGGCACTGAAAAGGCCCTCTCTCATATACCTATTAAATGAGCTTCTTTGATAGACAGGACAATGTGGGGGGAGGCTCCCCCCATGATCTTAATTCCCCGGCAGGAACATATGGAGAAGACTTTACTGCTTCCAATGGCACAGGTTTGATTGCAGGATTACATCTCTGTATGTTGAATGCCGCTTTTTGAACATCAGCATGACGGGGAGAATGATTCTGTCATCAATGGCCTTTTATGGAGGGGTGTTTCCCCACAGTCACCCCCGCTGACTGCTTCGGGGCGTCCTTTTGATTATGCATGCCTTATCTGCCCATCAGAGGTCGCCTCGCTCTCCCCGCGCATTTTGCCTGTGTTTTCCAGATTCGGGCTAAAACAGCATCTGGAAAACATGGGCAAAACACATGACCTATGACAGGTGGAAAAGGCAAGCATTATCAAAAGGAAACCCAGAAGCTGTCAGAGGGGGTAACCACAGGGAAACATCCCTGCATTAAAGGCCTTTGTTTGCTGCTGTTGGCTTTCAATTTGCAGGGCTTTAAAAATAAAAACATAGGGATGAATTTCAGAATGTGGTCTTCCACCTGTGGTCTAAAGTGGTGCAGTCAGTTCTACCATCTTAGCATTCTTTTGCATGTGTGAACCAGGCCTTTGAATTCTTGGGTAGGGTTTGGAATGCAGCTTTTGAAGGCTTACTCACGCCTCTGCAGAGTGGGAAGTATTTGTGACATATTTCTGGCTCCCACGTGCCTGGGTATGTTGTAATTTCTTTAGCCGAGTAATTTTCACCCCCAGATTTGAACTTGCTGCTCACACCAGTGCTGCATGCCTGTTTTCACCCATCAGGATGCATTGCAAAAGAATACACCTGGGATGAGCAACTCTTGTTTGGAACACAAAAACAATGACACAGAATCCCCATTGGTTGTGCTTATCAGATGGTATAATGCCTAGTGTAGTATGGAAATACTACTCTCAGGGCCAGATTGAGGTCCTAAGCTAACTCAAATTTAAAAGAAGAAGAAGAGTCGGTTTTTATATGCCGACTTTCTCTACCACTTAGGGGAGACTCAAACAGGCTTACAATCATCTTCCCTTCTCCTCCCCACAACAGACACTCTGTGAAGTAGGTGGGGCTGAGAGAGCTCTTAATAGAACTGTAACTTGCCCAAGGTCACCCAGCTGGCTTCGTGTATAGGAGTGGGGAAACTAATCCAGTTCACCAGATTAGCCTCCGACACCCATGTGGAGGAGTGGGGAATCAAACCCGGTTCTCCAGATCAGACTCCACCGCTCCAAATCACCGCTCTAAACCACCACACCAAAACTCCATAGCATTACCAAAGGGGAGGGGTAATTTAGTAATTTTATTAGTTTTTAAATTTGTTCAGGAGGTCCTCGTAATGTGAGCCCTGACCTGGATGGCCCATGGTAGCCCAATCTTAATAGATCTCGGAAGCAGAGCAGGGTTGGCTTTGGTTGGTATTTGGATGGGAGACCACCAAGGAATACCAGGGTTGTTACACAAAAGCAGATAATGGCAAACCACCTCTGAACGTCTCTTGTTTTGAAAACCCCTACGGGGTCGCCATAAGTTGGCTGTGACTTGATGGCACTTTCCACCACCACCATTACAATGTTTCTGCCAAGGGAGGAGCCATGGTTCAGTGGTAGCGCATCTGCTTGGCATGCAGAAGGTCCCAGGTTCAAGCCCCGGCATCTCCAGTTAAAGGGACTAGGCAGGTAGGTGATCTGAAGGACCTCTACCTGAGACCCTGGAGAGCCACTACCAGTCTGAGTAGACAACACTGACTTTGATGGACCAAGGGTCTGATTCAGTAGAAGGCAGCTTCAAGTGTTCATAATCTGAAACCCTGAACTGGACCTTACTTAGTTTGTGTACAAATGCAGCTCTGACTACCATTTGGTGCGATACCACCAACCTATGCCACATGACACCCTCAGACCTTGTCCCAATGAGCCTCAGGGTGTGAGACCTGAAGACCTGATCTCCCCCTCACATATAAACAGTCCCAGGGGATGACCCAAGAATGTATAATACAGCAATATTCTTGAAGCTAAGCAGGTCTAGGTGTGGTCAGTGCCTGGATTGGAGATCTCCAGAGAATCCCAAGGAAGAAGAAGAAGAGTTGGTTTTTATATGCCGACTTTCTCTACCACTTAAGGGAGAATCAAACCAGCTTACACTCACCTTCCCTTCCCCTCAACAGACACCCTGTGAGGTAGGTGAGGCTGAGAGAGTGTGACTTGCCCAAGGTGACCCAGCTGGCTTCATTTGTAGGAGTGGGGAAACAAATCAATTTCACCACATTAGCCTCCGCCGCTCATATGGGGGAGTGGGGAATCAAACCCAGTTATCCAGATCAGACTCCACCACTCCGAACCACTGCTCTTAACCACTACACCACACTGGCTACACCATTAATGCAATGAAGAAACCCGGTTTGTTCCTACCCTATTTCTGGGTATGACTGGGATGGTTAAGTATGTTAAGAGAATTAATTTACCATAAATTTCTCTTATCCTGTTCAGAAATATGGAAAGTTTACACTAGGAGAAATAACACAACGTTCTAAATAGAGTTCAATCGGTGCAGGTTCCCAGCTGAAATTTGTGCTCAGCCACTGATCTCACAGAGCTGGTGTAGAGCTAAAACACTGCTAACAACTGTACCTCAAACCTCGGAGTAAGGGGGTAAGGCAAAAGTGTCGGGCAAATGATAATCCAAATTGATTCATTTCACTACATGCAAATTTTCCATTTGAACCAGTTTTGGAATTCGTTCGAATGCTGAGTAGCTTTGCCAACCTCCAGGTGGGGCCTGGAGTTCTCCCAGAATTACAGGTTCGGGTTTAGTGCGCATGGCCAAAAGCTGTTACAAAAATTAATCTAAAAACACAATAAGTCCAGAGAGCAAGCATTAATAATAATAGGGAAAAACATGTTTCTCAGAACCACCAACACTTGTAAAATACTATGCATAAGACATTGTTACAAGTTAAACATTCAGAATTATCTAGAATCTGTCCCAGAATCGCAACTGATCTCCAGACTACAGAGATCATCTCACCTGGCAGTGGTGGAATCTATGGCATCACCTCCCCAAGCTCCACCTTTTCCAGGCTCCGGCTCTAAATCTCCAGGAATTTCCCAGCCCAGCATGGGCAACCCTAATATTGAGGTTCTGTCCTGTAATATTTAAAGCAGCACTGAGAAAGAGGGTGCTTCTGAACATGTGCTGATTTCCTGGTATGGAGTGAAGAAAAATTTGCCAACCAATTTTATAATTGATCACACGAACACATGAAGCTGCCTTCTATTGAATCAGACCCCTTGGTTCATCAAAGTCAGTATTGTCTACTCAGACCCGCAGCGGCTCTCCAGGGTCTCAGGCAGGGGTCTTTCACATCACCTACTTGCCTAGTCCCTTTAACTAGAGATGCTGGGGGATTGAACTTGGGACCTTCTGCATGCCAAGCAGATGCTCTACCACTTTGTTGTATGTTTCAATATGTATAGGCTTGCAATAGATCCTGGAATTGGAACAAAACCACAAAAAAATACATCCCAGAGATGAAAACGGCAAGAGTCCAGTAGCACCTTAAAGACTAACAAAAATATTTTCTGGTAGGGTATGAGCTTTCGTGAGCCACAGCTCACTTCTTCAGATATAGCTAGAAAGCTCATACAAACTACAAACTGTTTGTAGGCTCACGAAAGCTCATACCCTACCAGAAAATATTTTTGTTAGTCTTTAAGGTGCTACTGGACTCTCGCCCTTTTCTACTACTGCACAGACTAACACGGCTACCCACTGTGAATTATCCCAGAGATGAGTCAATGTCAAAAGTAAAACCACCACCCACTTATGTTAATACACGGTTACCGGATGTCTGTTTGGCAGTAGAACGGGTGGGTGCAAAGAAAGCCACAGTATATCTGAGCATGTGCAGAGTTGCAAATGAAGCCTTTGGAGAGCAGAGCTGGATGGTTCTCCAACGAAGCTATATTTACGCCCCCCCCCTCCGTTTATGGATGTGATTTTTAAAAGTGCTCAATGCAGGGAGAAGGAAGCGAAGCGCCCCTCCAGCGTCTTCCTTTGTTCCCTTGCAGCCGAGTAGACGCATCGCCCCCCCCCCCGTCACTTCGGAAACACAATGCAGACACCTTTCTTCCTCTCTCTCTCCCCCCCCCCCCCGGGGAAGGCCGAGCTCGGTCTCTCCGCTCTCCACCCCGATTGGCCGGCCGGTGCACAAAGGGGAGCAAATTTGGCTCGGACACGTGCCCGCGCTCGGCTTCCCATTGGGTCCGGCGCACGCCTGTTTGTAGTCCTCCCCCCCCACTTTTTTTTCTCTCCCCCCCCCCTTTTTGCTGGCTCTCCTCCTTTGCACTTGCGGGGCTGCTGATGAGAGCGAGGGGGAAGGAGCGGAGCCGGTAGACCAGAGCGGGGGGAACGGAGGGAATCGTTCTGCCTCCCGCGAACGGAGGGAATCGTTCGCGAACGGAGGGAATCGTTCTCTCTCCCGCGAGCGAACGGAGGGAATCGTTCTCTCTCCCGCGAGCGAACGGAGGGAATCGTTCTCTCTCCCGCGAGCGAACGGAGGGAATCGTTCTCTCTCCCCTTGCCCATGGGGAGAGGATGATGCGCTGGTGGTGTCTCCCCCGCCGCCCTTCTCCGCCGGCCGGTGCTTCTGCAGAAGGGACCCGGGAAGGGGGCCGCGGGCATCCATGGCAGGCGGAGCCCCTCGCCCGGCTGAATGACTAGATGGGCGGCGGGCGGACCCGGGCGCCGCGCCATGGGGACCGCGCTCCGGCTCGCCCTGCTGGTCTCCCTGGCGTGCGCGCGGGCCGCCCTCGACCCGGAGCCGCCGGGGGGCTCCGGCGCCGCCCCGGCGGCCGGGGGAGCGGGTCCCTCGGGCGGAGGGGGGTGGCCGCCTTCCCCGCCGCCCCCGTCCCCACCTCCCTGGGGGCGAGGAGAGGAGGAGGAGGATGCCAACGAGCTCAGCTCCTGGGCGGCGGCCAACGCCACCGGGGTCCAGCCCACCTTGCCCCCCCGGGCCGACCCCGCCGCCGGGGGGACTGCGGGGAGCCCGACCCCCGCCCCCCCTTCGCCGCCCCCCTCTCCCCCTCCGCCGCCTCCCTCCCCGACAGCCCGAGAAGGAGCGACCCGCAGCATCCCCGGCAGCATCAGCACCACGGCGACGCCTCCCGAGGATGAGGACGATCTGGTGGGCCACAGCGGCACAGGTGAGTGGCGGGGGGGTTTGTAGGCACCGAGGGTCCCTGGGCCATTGATGCGCGGGAGGTTTTCAGAGGCACGTTTTCCCCTATCTGAATTCACAAAACTCAACAATGAGCACCTGTGCGGAGTTTGGAGAATCTGGATGGGGGAAATTGTGGAGCGCCCTGCCCCAGGATGTGGTGAGGGCTGCCAGCTGGGAAGGCTTGAAGAGGGGAGTGGACATGTTCGTGGAGATGTTCGTGGAGGAGAGGGCTACCCATGGCTACTAGTCAAAATGGATACTAGTCATGATGCAGGCCTATTCTCTCCAGGATCGGAGGAGCGTGCCCATCATATTAGGTGCCGTGATGGGGGCATGCTGGCCATAATATCTCTGACCCATAGTTGCTCTACTCTGGGTCACTTGTCATCTTTTGTTTGTCTCTGGGTTGTATGATCTTCCCTTCCTATTAATAGATATATCTTTTAATGATGGATTTGTATTTGCATTTTAATATTTTATGGGAAATGTTTAATTCTTTAACTTAAGTTAAATTATTTTACTTTTTTAATGCTGTTGATTTTATTTTGGCGGCATTTCCACCACATTCTGTATTATTGCTATGCTTTTGTTTTTGCTAATGCAATGAAGACTTGATGATGATATTAGGTGCTGTGGAACACAGGCAGGAGGGTGCTGCTGCAGTTGTCTTGTTTGGGGGCTTCCTAGAGGCACTTGGTTGGCCACTGTGTGAACAGACTGCTGGGCTTGATGGGTCTTGGTCTGATCCAGCATGGCCTTTCTTACGTTCTTATGTAAAAATGTGCATCTAGAGAGCTGCAAAACCTCCCATGCATAAATGGCCAAAAATAAGCCCCCATACAGAGTTTTGACAATTCGGATGGGGAAAATGTACATCTAGAGAGAAGTAAATCCCAGGCAAAACCTCCCATGTATAAATGGCCCATGGATTTTGGTCTCAAGGCCCTTTATTGGAAGATTTGTCTAGATGCGTATATGGGCAGCCAGGTGGTGGGTGGACTCTCACCTGTGCTTATTCACCAGGGTATAATCAGTAGTAATTGCCTGTGTCATAGGGTGGGATTTGCGTGTTATTACCCGCCCTAAGCCTCGGAGGTAAGGCTGGTACAGGCCGAAACAGTGTAGGGCGTGCATTTATGCCTGGCATTTCTTCTCCATGGGGACCCAGAACAGCTTACAGCCTTGTTCTCCCTTCCTTGTTTTAATCCTGGCTACAACAATCTTGTGAGGTGGATTAGATGGTGAGAGCGCCAGGGGACCCAGGGTCACTCAGTGAGCTTCCATGGCCGAGTGAGGATTTGAACCTGGGTTTTCCAGAGTCTAGTTTGACACTCTAACCACTACACCATGCTCTGCTATGGGTACTTCGCTCTCTGGATGTTGTTGGCAGATTTCTCTGCAGGTGAGCTTTTCAAAAAGGGGATGGAGGTCTTGCTAAAGGACTGCGATGTTGTATTCGTGATGGTGTCACTCTTATTATTAATATTATTATTAGCCCTGTTTATTAAAGTTATTGTTGTGGTTACTGTAGGTGTGTTATACCCACAAACTCATAGGCTACTTATAGGCTATTATTATACTGAACAGTCTGTCTTTGAAAGAAATCTCACAAATAGTAGATCTTTTGGTGGAGTGATGGAAAGATGCCTGTATGGCCAAGGCAGTAATAACTCTAAAAGTGATAAAAAATAATAAAATTGGTTTGGAGTGCAACTGTCTTTTTTTTTCCTTTTTTTTTGGTGGAGTACCTCTGATGGTTATCCCTCCTCCTTTCCTTTTATGTCTTCATTTGGCAGTTGTGGTTTTAAGCCCCCCCCTTTCCCTGGGGTCCAGATACTTCTAAAATACTGTTTTGCATTTCCTGGATGTCTTGCTAAATTGCTATGGCCTAATAGAGAGGTTGTTGCTTAATTGCCTGTTACTCTCCATGAGTCTTCAGAAAGGTAATATTTACAGAAATAAAATTTCCTTCAGACATGGACTATTTTAAATAGGTGTAGGAGGTTGAAAAGTCTCCTCCCCCTTAGGGAACAGTTTTTAAAGTATAGCTATATATTAAAAAAAAACATTTATTTTCACAAACCAACATAAAAATGTTTATATACATCATATTACAGTTTATATGGAGCTTACTTTTTTAAAATTACATTTTTAATAATTAATTTCTTTGATATACAACGCTCTGTATTCTCAGTATAGCTTCATATCTGATAATATATTATAAAAACATATGTTACCTAAATCATTTTTATTCTGTTTGATTTAATTCTATTCTTAATTGTTAGGTGTATAATTAAATAAAACATTCCATTTTTTCCCTGAAATTCTTAAATTAGTCTATTGTATATAAAAGTTGTTAGAATATGCAATGATGTAAAAACTATTAACTTGTGTGTGTGTTAAGTGCCGTCAAGTCGCTTCCGACTCATGGCGACCCTATGAATGAAAGTCCTCCAAAATGTCCTATCTTTGACAGCCTTGCTCAGATCTTGCAAATTGAGGGCTGTGGCTTCCTTTATGGAGTCAGTCCATCTCTTGTTGGGTCTTCCTCTTTCCCTGCTGCCCTCAACTTTTCCTAGCATGACTGTCTTTTCCAGTGACTCTGGTCGTCTCATGACATGACCAAAATACGACAGCCTCAGTTTAGTCATTTTAGATTCTATTAACTTCATTTTAGTCATTTTAGATTCTATTCTATTAACTTATATATAGCTATATCAACATTATTTCCAAAGTTATAAGTACTGCAAATGGCAGGCTTTTCTTTGAAGAGGCCTTCTCCCTTATCTGTCACATAGCGGGAGTTTTTTCCTTTGCATACACTTTCTTATAAGAGGCATTCCCCCTCATGAGCAAGTGGAAATCTCTTCTCACAGGGGGCAGACACCACCTTCTTAGAGGCATTCCCCCTTTTTCTTGCCTGCAGAAAAGTATGCCTCCTCTAAGGTAGTAACTAGGTTGACTTGTGCATGCCTCATCTATAAAAGGTTGGTTTTTCCTTCCATTTATGTGTGAATTCATACAAACTGAATCGTTTAAAACGCACATGATTAAGCAAGGAAGATTTCCTTTTAAATGAAAAACCAGCCAGGGCTGAAACCAAATTACAACCACCCATTCTTAGGATGGATTCCCTGCCTAATAAATACATTTGGATCTTAGGCTATAATGACTGAAAGTACCTCAATTTTTAAAAATATATTCTTCTACCCTCTTTTACAGCTGTTTTTTAAAAATCCTCTCTATTATGGTGATGATTGGTAGGTCTCCTTGGATTAACCGGGCTCTTTCTATGCTTATCAATAATAACCACCATCAAAGTAATGAAACATTAGCTTTAAAAATGCATTTGAAATATGGGAAGTGATGGCTCTTTGATCTTCTGAAGCTTTAGAGAATAATGAGTATGAACGCTAGCACAAATGACTGGCCCTTTATTCTCACCCCCCCCCCACCACACATTCCCCCTGCCACAATCCTTTGGTGATTTCTGCTGAGGTGGGCATTTGAAGCAAAGAATTGTATTTCATATATGAGATGTCCAGACAGTGTCAACCTAGGTCTGAGTGGACCTGGGTTCAAATCCAAACTTGGTCAGGAAACTGCCTAGGTGCTTTTGGGCCAATCACGTCCTAACCTACTTTGCAGTGTCGTTGTGTGGAGAAGAACCATTTACACTACTGTGAGCTCCTTGGGGAAAGGGCATATAAAAATGTGATAGATGTAGTGGTGTAGTGTAGTGATTAAGTGTGGTGTGGTGGTTTGGAGTGGTGGATTTGATTCCCCACTCCCCCACGTAAGCGGCAGATGCTAATCTGGTGAACTGGGTTTGTTTCCCCACTCCTGCATGTGAAGGCGCCCTGACCTGGATGGCCCAGGCTAGCCTGATCTCGTCAGATCTCAGAAGCTAAGCAGGGTCGGTCCTGGTTAGTACTTGGATGGGAGACCACCAAGGAAGTCCAGGGTTGCTGTGCAGAGGAAGGCGCTGGCAAACCACCTCTGTTAGTCTCTTGCCATGAAAACCCCAAAAAGGGGTCGCCATAAGTTGGCTGCGACTTGACGGCACTTTACTTACACACACACACACACACGAAGGCAGCTGGGTGATCTTGGGCTAGTCACAGTTCTCTCAGCCCCACTTACCTCGCAGGGTTGTTGTGGGGAGGGGAAGGAAAGGCGATTGTAAGCTGGTTTGATTTTATCTTAAGTGGTAGAGAAAGTTGGCATATAAAAATCAACTCTTCTTAGGAACCATGGAAACCTCTCCCTTCTTTTTTAATGGTGTTTTGGCACTTCTGGCTTATTGGTTGATTTTGGTAACCTGGGTTATTATTTTTTGTCTAAAAGCCTTTGCACTATGTAGACAATCCTGAAACTGAAGAGGAGTAACTTAATTATCATAGATATATTCTTTCTGATATATTCTTCTTGGTTCTTATTTCAGGAGAGTGGGAGAGGGAGTATGGAAAAGGCTATGGGAAATAGATGTGGGGGAGATGGATTTCACCTGCCATAAGCCTTTTCAGAAGTACTGGCCCACTTGCAAGAGGCCAGATGGGTGGGGGAACATTTTACATTTGATCAGAAGCCTAGGAAACGGCAGGTTATATATAGGGCTAGGGCCAGATTGCGGTGGGTGTCTCTAGGAGAGGAGAGAAGGAAGATTCCAGCTCAGTTTGAAGTATAATCGTATCTGGTCTCCTCCCTTCCCTCTGCACACCATGCATCCAAAAAACCCCAAACAAAGCACCTTCTGACCTGCCACAGGCTGGGTCTTCACAGTTCAACCTGTGTCATGCGCCACATAACGGAGAGCCACTGAAAGGAGGCATGCGGGAAGGGTAGACTAGTAGGTTAGACAACAGATTTTCCCTTCCAGTAGAACGACTGAAAGCTAAAAGGAATAGTACTTGGAAAGCAAGCTGTAAACGATTACAAAACAAGATCTTAAATGAGGATTGGCCTTTAGTGTTTACGGACACAAATCGTAAATGTTCACCTCGCTTCTTCCGGATACCCTTCAACAGAACTTTCTCCTTGCCAGACTGTTTCCCCTGGTTAGACATTCATAAGTTCAGAAGAGCTTTCTTATTGGCAAGACGTAATGCCCTAGACTCAGCCGAGACACAAGGGCAATACAATAAAATTACTACAGAAGAATGAAAATGCCCATTTTGTCCGGATCACATAGATTCCCTAACCCACATTGTTTTAGCATGTCCACAAAATAATAATGCACAAAATCACTCCCTGGATAACACAGCTAAAGACACTTTCTGAGAAGCGGATACTGCATTATCTGCTGTTGAATAGATCAGTCAATTGCGTGAGAGATGTGGCAACTTTTCTCTTTATAGTGTCAAGGAAAAATTAGAGTTCATTTCCCCTTTTTAAAGTGTGAAGTGGTTGATGGATAGCCTGTGGCTGTTAAATCTAGAGACAGGAAAAAGACTTAAAAAGGGGTTGGACAGATTCATGGAGGAGAAGTTCATCACTGGCTATTAGCTTTAGTGACACAAAGGAACCTCCATATGCAGAGGCAGTCATCCTCTGAATACCAGTGGTAGGAGGCAACCTCACAGGAAGGCCTTGGCCTCGACCCATCGTGCTTCCAAATGCTTCATGTAACTTATTTGGTGGTATGCAAACAACAACCCTGTAAGATAGGTGAGCATTATTATCTGTGTATCGTGGGGAGGGGGGTTAAGAGAGATTGGTTCAGCTTAGTGTATCTGGTGAATTTGTGTCAGGGATGAGATTCGAACCAGAGACTTGCTGGTTTCTAGTTGAGCCTGTGAATATGATGAAAATCTGAAAGTGGATCCCATGTTTGGCAGTTGATGGCCTTGTCAGGGCAGAAAGGTGGGGTGCAAATTTTGTAAATAAATGAAAAGTCCGTACATTCCGATTTATCTGTTTGTTTATACCCCACCCCAAAGTGGTGGGTCAGTCGGTAGGGGTGACGGTTGCAGAGACATCCTGGCCCTGAATCTAACAACAGGTCAAACTGAGCAGGGACGATTCTTCCCAAAGGTGTGTTGGGAAAAGGGATGCAACAGAGCTGAACTCACTGAAGATGCACGGAGGAAGGGATCCTGTCCAGTGCTGAGTCTTTGACCCCCTGCAGTTCTATGACTCATCAAGCTAGGCCTATTAATTATGCCTGACTTCTGCACAAATAATACAGGAAGAAGAGCTTTCCTCTCTGTTGTCTCTGGTCATCCCATTCACCCCAGGCATCATCATCTTTGTAGCGGCCAGCAGTGACTCCTGTTCCGAAGGGGATGGGTTAGAGCAGAGTTTCCCAAACTTTGAGACATGGAGCACTTTTCAGAAGAGAAATTCATCACGGAGCACTAATTTTCACCTGTGTGTGTTAAGTGCTGTCAAGTCGCTTCCGACTTGTGGCAACCCTATGAATCAGTGTCCTCCAAAATGTCCTATCCGTAACAGCCTTGCTCAGGTCTTGCAAGTCGAGGGCTGTGGCTTCCTTTATAGAGTCAATCCATCTCTTGTTGGGTCTTTTCCTGCTCCCCTCAACTTTTCCTAGCATGACTGTCTTATTCAGTGACTCTTGCGTTCTCATAATGTGACCAAAATACGATAGCCTCCGTTTAGTCATTTTAGCTTCTAGGGTCAGTCCAGGCTTGATTTGATCTATAACCCACTGATTTGTTTTTTTGGCAGTCCACGGTATCCGTAACACTCTCCTCCAACACCACATTTCAAAGGAACCTACTTTCTTTCTATCAGCTTTTCACAGTATTTTTCTTTCCAATCTCTTCATGGAGCACTAGGAGATGTTTCGTGGAGCACCAAGTGCTCCTTGGAGCACAGTTTGGGAACCTCGGGGTTAGAGAACACTTCTTTGGTCTGCAGTTGTAAAAATAGAGGCTTTGGAGGAGGGGGAGGAGGTGCGCCTAAGCGGCAAGTTAAGCAAAGTGCAGTCCTTCCTGAACAATGTTGTTAGTCAAATAAAGCCAAGACGCTTGTAATATTAAATTTCATAAATATATCAAAACAGTGCTATTTTAATGTGCCAAAATGGAAGCTCCAACTGTCTTCCTGTTTTCCAGAGCCAGACCCTGATATTTGGTCCCTCTCCATCCCAATTTTTGCCTTAAATGTGGTTAGCATGAGTTGTTAGCATTGCTGCTAGCAATTGTGACTTGTTAGTATTACTGTTCTTCAAGGCTGGTCGTCTCCAGGGCTGAGTGTCTGTGAGAAAGTTGGAATATAGACAAAAATAAATAAATCTGAGTGGATGTGTCTTGCAACCATGCTGCATAAATGCATGCACACGAATGCATCATGATGCGGAACCTGCCCTTTTGCGTACTGCTGTTGCTCACCTGGAGTTTGAATTGTCGTACAATTACATTTTCTGTTATAACTTTCGCCCGGGAACAAACACTTCCTTGGCTTTCGAATCAGTAAAGGACTCAGGCTATTTCAGAGTGATTTAATGTGGTATGCAAGAGACAGAGTGGAACAGGGGTATCGAACATACGGCCCACAGGCCAGATACGGCCCCTTGAAAGCTCTCATGCGGCCCGTGGGCCAGCCATGACAGCCACTCCACCCCCGATCTGTGCTGACGAGGCATGGCCCGGCCTTACCAAGTGACATTTATACAAATTGTTGTTATAATTTATTATAGAGTGTACACACATTAAATTACTAAATATCCAACAGTGTTGATGATCTGTAATAAATGCAAATTACCAATATAAACCTGATGTGTTTCAGCCTGTTTGGCCTTCTTCAGTGGTCATACATACATTCATATATATTTTCATTTTTCCCTTTTCGGTTTTTCCCCCTTTTAGTTTTTTCAAGTGACATTTATGTCATATCTGGCCCTCGTAACAAGTAAATTCGACACCCCTAGAGTAGAACCCTTCAGCATGATGTCGCAGTAGCTGGAGGACAGCCTTGGGGTGGGATTCTGGGTATGAGGACTGGGATGTCCCTCTTTTACCTGTGAGATAGTGGAATGTTTGACAACATTTCTATACCTTATATATTTTATGCCACTTTTACTGTGCAGTCCTAAGCAGAATTACACCCTTCTGAGTCCACTGAAGTCCTTGGGGCTTAGAGGAGTGTAGCTCTGTTTAGGATTGTGTTGTCAATTTAGCAAAGTTAGTTCTGGTCTGATATGAAAAGAAGTACTGCAGATCTTCCAATTTCATCTAAAATGTCCAAACCTATTCTCCGCCCTCTCCCCGCTTCAATAATGAAATTAAGCTACTTTTTTTTTTTAAGCTGTAGAAGTTCAAACCGGCTGTAGAAATTCAATAATGAATTAAGAAAGGGGAAAAGATGGCATCCGACATACAGATTAGTAGATTAGCTAAATTTTACTCTTTTCAGCTTGTCTGTTGGATAAAAAGACTCATTTGTGGCTATTAAGGAACTTTAAAGGAACTGGCAGGCGAAAAGCTAACCCTCTAAGAGCTTGCCGCAACTTTCTGCATATTTTTAAAAGGAAGGAGATATTACATCTCCCTTTGAGGATGTTTCCTTTCCTTTTATTGAATATATAAGGTCATGAAAGGAAGATTTGCTGTGAAAGTAAGCTTGGAATTGCCATGGTAGTATAAATGGGGATTTTCACATCCTATACATTTTGTTATGCATTAGTTGATTGCATGAGCCTACTCCAATGATTTTTGTATAGTTATATGTATATGAGGTTGTTCATGAAATAGGTTCATTGAATTTTTTTAATAAAAATTTTTAAATGGAAGTTTAAAATAATAATAATGAATTGACCAAAAATTGAGTGCCAGTCCCATCCGGCCAAAAGTATTTTTTTTATTATATAGCAGTATTTCCCAGCGTGACGCCCATGGGTGCTATGGCACCCACCAAGCATTTTATATAGTGGGTGGGGCCATAAGAATGGCCATGCTGGATCAGACCGAGGGCCGTCAAGTCCAGCAGTCTGTCCACACAGTGGCCAACCAGGTGCCTCTAAGAAGCCCACAAGCAAGACGACTGCAGCAGCACCATCCTGCCTGTGTTTCACAGCACCTAATATAACACAGATGACCCCACGTTCTAGTATTATGAGAGAGGGAAGAAAGCTTCTCCCTGTCCACTCTCTCCATGTGTGTGTGTGTAAAGTGCTGTCAAGTCGCAGCCGACTTATGGCGACCCCTTATGGGGTTTTCAAGGCAAGAGACTAACAGAGGTGGTTTGCCAGTGCCTTCCTCTGCACAGCAACCCTGGTATTCCTTGGTGGTCTCCCATCCAAATACTAACCAGGGCTGACCCTGCTTAGCTTCTGAGATCTGACGAGATCAGGCTAGCCTGGGCCATCCAGGTCAGGGCAACTCTCTCCATACCACGCATAATTTTATTGACCGCTATCATGTCTCCCCTTAACCGCCTTCTTTCGAAGCTAAACAACCCTAAGCGTTTGTAAGGCAAGGCTTGTGATTGTCTGTCCTCATTCAAATGAAGGGTTTTCCACGTCTGGAATAGAAGCACCTGGTCTGCTGGTTCCATTCCCCTCCAGGCTTTCCTTCTTTTTATTCCCTCTTTCTCCCTTCCCCGGATCTTTCATCCTTTTCTTGTAATTTTCCTTCTGTGACGCTTTTGCAAAATGAAGGAGATACCGTGTTTGACTCCTCTTCCTACGCCAGCTGTTCTGGGTTGGCGCCCATCACCCCCTTCTCTGAATTCCAAGGGTGCCCTCGGGCTCAAAAAGGTTGGGAACCCCTGATATAGCATGTAATAAAATAAATATCCCTGCTGCCCAAAGGATTTGACCATCTTTGAAGCCATGTGTTATTTATACAAGGGGTTATACATCTAGGCAGCCTTGGAACTTTTTCCATTGCAGTGATGCCTCCACCTCTGATTGTCTTGACGGCCCTGGGTATATTGCTTCACCCTCTTCCTGTTGCAGTTTCCACACCCCTTTATCCCAGGTTTCCGTATCTGTTTGCCTCCGTTTTTATTTTTGGACGCTTTCCTTGTCAAAGATCCTGACGCGCCCTGAAGTTTGGAAAATGCTAATTATCATGATTAACGCCCACAGCGGGGTGATCGTTCTGAGCTCTGCTGCTTTTCGAAGTCTAAGTGATGGGATGAGAATGCGACGTTGTTCGGGTAGCTGGCTTCTAATATTCTGTAGCGCCTCCCCCCCCCCCCGAAAGAGGTCAGGCTTGCTAGATGGAACTGCCCAGATTCTCGCTACCCTTTCCCACAACCTAAAAATAGGTGATCTATTTCCAGAGCTTGCTTTATACCAGTTTTCAACCTTGGAATCTGTTGTAAGACCATAAGAAATCCTTGCTGGATCACACGAAAGGACGATTTAGTCCAGGATGGGCTTCCAGCAGTGGCAGATTAGGTGCTCCTGGAAAAATCCATGAGTAGGGCGAAGAAAATAGTAGCGTCCCCCCCGCAGCCTGTCTCCCAGAAACCAGTATTCAAAGATACTCTGCCTCTGAACATGGAAGATCACGATTTGGGTCCAGCTGCACCTTAAAGACCAACAAAATTTTCAGGGTATAAGCTTTCGAGAGTCAAAGCTCCTTTCATTGACAAAGGGGAGCTTTGACTTTCCAAAGGTTATACCCTTGAAATCGTGTTGCTCTTTAAGGTGCTGGTGGACTCAAATCTTGCTCTTCTATCACAGACCAATATGGCTACCAATTAGGGTTGCCAACCTTCAGGTGGTGGCTGGCGATCACCTTCTGTTACAACTGATCTCCAGCTGCTAGAGATCAGTTTCCCTGGAGAAAATGGCTGCTTTGGTAATTGGACTCTATGGCATTCAAGTCCCTCCCCTCCCCAAACTCCGCCCTCCTCAGGCTCTGCCCCAAAAACCTCCCGCTGGTGGCGAAGAGGGGCCTGGCAACCCTACTACCATTTAAAGCTATCTTAAGTGAAATTTAGCCATTGTGGTTAATAACCATTGAGCGATGCATGGCCTCCGCCTTGGATGTGTCTGATCTCCTTATAGAAATGCTACAACACCGTTGGTCCACCTAGTCCTGGGCTGTCTTCTCTGATGGGCAGCGGCTCACTGAAGCCTCAATTGATGGCTTTTCCCTGCTCTGCTACCTGAGAGCCTTTAACTGAAGGTGGTGTGGATTCAGTCTGGGACCTTATACGTGCCTTGACAATGATAGAGGGTTTCAGAGCAGAGGTCTAGCTGTGAAACATAAGAAGCAATAGTTACGGTGCAAGTTCCTGTGACTGAACTGAGCCTCCCAGAGCTGGCCCTGCCGATTAGTCCACTAAGGCAGCATTAGAAGGTAGCAACATGTCAGAGAATGGCCGCCTTGGCAATTGGATTCTATGGCATTGAAGTCCCTCCCCAAACCCTGCCCTCCTCAGGCTCCACCCCAAAAACCTCTTGCCGGTGGCAAAGAGGGACCTGGCAACCTTAGTTTGTGTCCTCCTCTCTTTCTATGGAAAATGGCGAGGTGCTTTGGAAGTATGTGTTGTTCCTACAAAGATTAAGTTTGGTTAAACAGAAGTCCGATGGGACTTCCGAAGGCTGACCAGGGGTTACCGCGTTATGTATTCCCAGCGATGTATTAAGAGTTTGAAAATGTTGTAAAAAACATCACTTTAAAAGGGTTTTTGGATGCCACGGCTAAAAAATGGTTGGAAGACGTCTTCACAGCTAAAGGGGCCAGACAAAGTGCGAACAGTATTTTTTATAACAGTTTCAAACTCTTAATACATCGGTGGGAATACATAGAAAGTGCGAACGGTATTTTTTATAACAGTTTCAAACTCTTAATACATCAGTGGGAATACATAATGCGGTAACCCCCCATGTTTATTCCAACATAAGCTTTCATGAGTCGGGCCTCACTTCTTCAGCTGTCTTGGAGTGCAAAATTATGTGCATTTGAAGAAGCGAGGTCTGGCTCTCCAAAACCTATGCCAAAGAAACTTTGGTCATTCTTTAAGGTACCAGTGGACTTCTGTCCTTATTTTGCTGCAGTAGACTAACATAGCTACCTGTCTGGAATTATACATTTTGGAAAGTGGAGGAAGAAGAGAACTGGGAGCTCATGTGTCTAATATGATCTGATTCTCAGGTGAGCCCGGGGCTTCCATCTTCTCACCAAGGGTCGGAGATCCCCCACCCCCTAGCACTGGTGGAAGAAAAATAAGCAACAACAAAATTGCTGACAGCGTGATGCTCCTACTGTGGAAAGCCCAGAAGTTACATCACAATTCTCTGGGAATTGCCAGAAACGGTATGGCAAAACAACGTTTTACCATACAGTTTCTGGACATTCCTAGAGTGACGTGACATCTCTTCTGGGGTTCCTCCAGAAGTGACTTCATGCTGTCAGCAGCGGCGTCTCCCACACTCCCCCCCAATTTCTGCTAGTGGGTAGGTCGCTCCTTGCAACTCTAGGTAAGCCGGACTTTGGCTACTAGTTTGGCTCACTTCGTACGAATGGCGTTGCCATTCTCAGCAGCAGCCCCTGTATCGCTTCCCATGTGTCGTTCCATTCGGAGCCGTCCTGGATAGCACAGTTGCAACCCCCACTGGGTTCTGAATTCTGATTCCTGTGCTGGTTAGAAGAGTGTCTCTCTTACTCATTCCTCTTGGTTGTCATCCCGAGACGAGGGGTACCTTCCAAATCACGGGTGAGGTGTCAGTCTGGGACGTGTTCAGTCCTTCTCTGTTACTGCCTGGTTGCGTTGTGATACTTTTTAAACTGAGTCTTCTGCCTCAGTTGGCTTGTGCAAGTTGTGGAATGCAGCCGGCTTGGCTTACGTTGCGGGTGTTGTCTCTGTCCTGGGGCTGTGCTGTTCCAGGAGCATGGGCCTGTTTTCAGGGTCGCTGGGTTACGATCCGGAGGTGTTTCTCAGCTGGGCAGAGAGGTATCAGTCTGTGAAGAAATGTATTTTCCTTTGGAGGTTTGAACTGAGCAAAACCTTCACTTTGAGTTTTAAGACGTTCTCTTATCTTGGCAGAGAACAGCCGGGGGAGTGGGGGGATTGCTTTGCAGCCTTACCTCGGCCACCCTTTTAGAAACGCTAATAGATTTAGCTAGAGACAATGGGATGGTTCAGTGCATCCGTCCCCCCCCACCCAATCTAGCAGGGGTGATCCTCAAGCAGGGTGATATCTAGCAGGAAATAGAGATTTGGAGGAATTAAAGGCTAGAAGGGTTTCAGGAAATGGTTATTTGAACACACATGAACACATGAAGAAGCTGCCTTATACCGTATGATACCCTCGGTCCATCAAAGTCAGTATTGTCTATTTAGATCAGCAGAGGCTCTCCGGGGTCTCAGGCAGAGGACTTTCACATCACCTATTAGCCTAGTCCCTTAACTGGAGATCCCGGGGGTTGAACCTGGGACCTTCTGCATGCCAAGCAGATGCTCTACTACTGAGCCGTGCCTCCTTCAGTGGGAGGAGAAAGAGATGATTAAACTCCTGTGAGCAAGGAAGAGGTTCTTTTGGTGCTGATTCCATCGAGGCAGACAGAAGTCTTGCCTGAGGTCTGTGGGGGGTAGCCAATGCCATGTGTTGGTTTGCACATCTGAGCAGAGGCTGCAAGGTAATGGAACCCCTGAAGGACGTCTGTAACTTTCTAAGGAGATTGCCTTATATTTAACATCTGCTTGGGCATGTATAGAGGGAGGGATCGAGGAATTGCCATTTAGAAGAAGAAGAGTTGGTTTTTATATGCCTTCTAATACCTTTCTCTTACCACTTAAGGAAGAAGCAAACGGGCTTACAATCACTTTCCCCTCCCAACAACAGACACCCCGTGAGGTAGGTGGGGCTGAGAGAGCTCTAAGAGAGCTGTGACTAGCCCAAGGTCACCTAGCTGGCTTCATGTGTAACAGTGGGGAAACCAACCCGGTTCACCAGATTAGCGTCTGCCGCTCATGGGAGGAGTGGGGAATCAAACCCGGTTCTTCAGTCCACCGCTCCAAACCACCGCTCTTCACCACTACACCACGCTGGCTCTCTTTCCTTTTGAATCCCTTGCTCAGTCTGGTGCTGTGCAGAGGGTATGCTTGTGGATATTTTATTTTTAATAAACGCTTTATAACTTTTGATGCTGGTAGTGGTTCTCTGTACCACATAGACCTCCACCGTCTTGGACATGCTGTTTTGAGGGTCCATTTCTGTTCACTTACTGGGGTTTTCTCCAGGGCTTTCAGGCTTCAGAGCACTTCATGCACATTATCTTGTTGTAAAAGCATCTTCAACGGCTAGATTTTGCAGCTGTGAGGCTGGATATTACAGCTAATGTCAGGCTCAGCCTTGGTCTTTTGTGGCTCTTTGTCTCAAGCAAGTGGCTGTGATCTGTTGACCTGATTGTATTTTTTCCCCCTCGGGGAAGCATGGGATGTGATATTTAAACTATTACTGTTGTGTTGTTCTAATCTTCCAGGTCATTTCATTACTGACCTAAGAGTAGCAGTCCTGAAACAAAGAAACTTCAAGGGGAAATTAAAACGCAGAATTGCTGAACTGGAGTTCATTCACAAGTTCAGAACCCTGGACCCCCCAGGGCTGAATAGGGACATAGGATTCTTATCTACTGACACATGCTAATTTTCTACCCCCAGCCATTTCCCCTCTGCTCTAATCAAATTACAATTTTTGATTACAATAGACATGGTGCATTTGCTTCCCTTTCAAGCATCCTTTACAACATCCCTCCCACCTTCTGTCTTGGATAAAAAGGCTCAAATCTCCCGTTCCTACTGGTGTCTGACGAAGGGAGCTTTGACACTCAAAAGCTTATACCCTGAAAATCTTGTTGGTCTCCAAGGGGCTGCGGCTCAGTGGCAGAGCACCTGCTTGGTATGCAGAAGGTCCCAAGCTCAATCCCCCAGCATCTCTAGTTAAAGGGACTAGGCAAGTAGGTGATGTGAAAGTCCCCTGCCTGAGACCCTGGAGAGCCGCTGCCTGTCTGGGTAGACAATATTGACTTTGATGGACCAAGGGTCTGATTCAGTAGAAGGCAGCTTCATGTGTTCTAGTTATTCTGTGGCAGACCAGCATGGCTGACCTCTGAGACTGTGTTGTGTGTTTTATTACTGTTTCTGTGTTCTTGGTGGTAAGCTGCTTCAGGCGAGAGTCAGGATGTCCCGTGACTATTTTATACTGTTTTGAACTCGGTGTTAGTAGCTGCCCTGGGAAGTCGTTTAGGCTAAAATTACAGGGCAGTGTACCTGTTAAATAACAAATGGCATGAAACACCCCTGTAAAGAAGGCCAGTTTCGCTACTCCCTTGTTGCAGAGGGTGTGCATGGCAGAATAGCATGCCTAAGCAGCCTAGTGAGTTTGCGGTAGAGGTTGAGTTAGAACCAAGGACCTCCTGGATCGCTGCTCATTCTTTTAGCCACTGGGCCACATCTGCTTTGGCTGTATAGATCTGCAAAAGGGAGCGGTAGACATCTGGGCTGTTCATAAGAGGTGCTCAGTGTGCCCCCCCCCCCCCGACAAAACAGGCCTGGCTTGGGTCTTCCCCATAACTATCTGTGCATCCCTAAGCTTGCTTTGTGACGGTCTATGCAAGACCGACAATGTCTAGATGGAAATCAACAATACTACAGGGCGAGGTAACTAAGTTTCCAGTGCTTCTAGGAACTTCCCCAAAGCATCTGCATAAGGACCTTATTAGACCCTTGAGTCAAAAAACTGGTTTAAGTAGCTGTGGGACCAACTCATAAGGGACTAACTGATGCAGTTTAGCTGGGGGACACGTGGAGTTTGAAGCATTTCATGCAGTATGTACAGTATCCCTTTTGGAGCATATGTACATCTTGCATGGAGACCCTACCAGTGTACTGCAATACTCAAATAGCACTTGGAAATCTCTGCATTATTTGATATTTGTTGCATTTGACATTTATTTATTTTATTATGTTTCTTCCCCTCCCTCCCCAGCAAAAGCTGGGCTCAGACATGTATCGCTAAGGCTTTATTCCCAGTCTTGCGTGATTTTTATTCCAGAAGATGCTTTTTTTTAAAAAAAAGTGCAGTTTTGTGGTTCAACTTGAAAAGAAAACCCCCAAAGCTCATCTGGATGGTGGAAAGTGGTTAGGCTGGTTTAATATTGGCAATGTTATTTTATTTACTTGGTTGATACTTACCCTCCCTTTCTGCTAAAAATAGCCTTCAAAATGGTGTACCGAAGAAAGATTTAAAACAAATATAATGCAGAGTACTAACTATGATCAGCGGCAAACAGCAAATAATAGCACAACAGCAGCTAGTATTAAAAATTGGCAGTGAAAACCACCATAGATACTGATAAATTAATGGAAGCAAATGAAATCAGCAGGAGAAAAGGTCAATCAGCCCCATGTCAGGAAATCAATGCAGTTCTTCTGCCTCCAAATGCCCTCCAGATTAAAATAGCTGTAACAGATCTGCAGAAGGCCAGAAATGAGGGGACAATATACATTTCTTGAGGCAGGGAGTTCCAGAGTCTGGGATCCAGGGCCAAAAAAGCCATTTTACGTGCTCTCACCAATCTCAGGCCAAAGTCAGGGGCAAGTTCATATGAGTGGAAGTGGTCCCTTGATTACTGTGGTTCCTAAGCTGAATAGGCCTTTGCTGGTCAATATTGGAATATTGCCAGATTTGGATTGGGAAGACCTGGGTTCCAATTCCCACTCTGCCATGAAGCTTATTGGGTGGCCTTGTGCCAGTTGCTATCTCACAGACTAGCTTAATTTACAAGATTGTTGTTGGGACAAAAAGGAAGAGGAGGGAACCATTTATGAGAAGAAGTGCAGGCTAAAAATATAACAGATGCTCACCAAAATCTTGGCTGTCAGCATCCCTGGAGTAGATGGCGTTGAGCTTTTTTCCGTGGAAAAATTACCTCCATCCAAGATTTGAAAAGGATTCCTCTGATTAAAATGGCTCGATTTGCTGCTTCAGGGGTTTTGCTGTTACACAGTTTCTCATATTGATGGTAAAGCAGAGAAGCCCCCTTGGGTCCCACAAATCTTGAGCAGGAGTGTTGCAGAAATGATGGTGTGGTGCTGAAAAGCAATGTACATAAGCGAAGCAAGTCTTCCTGAGTGGGAATGTTTAATTTACAGCATGCATCAATGACTAGGTGTAACTGTTAAAATGTATGGGTGCTTTAACAACACACACACCAACTGTTGGAGGGGCTGTGGCTCAATGGTAGGGCATCTGCTTGGCATGCAGAAGGTCCCAGGTTCAATTCCTGGCATCTCCAGTTAAAGACACTAGGCAAGTAGGTGATGTGAAAGACCTCAGCCTGAGACCCTGGAAATCACTGAAACAAACGACCGAATAAGAGCAACTGGAAAATTAACATTGCACGTAGACAGACATCTCCGCCAAAGTGAACGGCAGACTTCTCCATAAGCTCTCTGAAAAAGAAGTGCATCATTGTTGGGATTTGAATGATTTATGTCCTGCCTTGTCACCAATAGTTTCCAGGATAGCTTACACAGAAAATGTAATTAGGACGAGAGCAACATGATTAAATAGCAACAGTAGTTGCAGCGTCTGCATTAATCACTGGTAAAAAAAAAGGTGTTGTGGAAGATCTCTACATTTTGGGTAGAAAATAGGCCTGTCATGTTTGGGTGGAATGGTTGAATGGCAAACTCCACTACACAGAGAAGAGCAAAACACGTAAACATCCCAGATTTTGGGGGGCAGGGGAGAACAGCATACAGATGTCACAACCCAAGGGTTAAAGGGACTAGGCAGGTAGGCGATGTGAAAGACCCCTGCCTGAGACCCTGGAGAGCTGCTGCCTGTCTGAGCAGACAATATTGACTTTGATGGACCAGGGGTCTGATTCAGTATAAGGCAGCTTCATGTGTTCATGTGAGATCTGACGAGATCAGGCTAGCCTGGGGCTATGCAGGCCACTATGCATACAGACACATAAAATAACATGAAAACTAAGAAGTGAAACTACAAAATGACAAAACAGAACCCTGTTTCTTGCTATCTATGGCAGAAAACTCCAGACATCCGCCTCCTTGGTGATGGATCCACTTTCCCCCAGCAAGCATCGGCTTTAACAATCCAAGGTAGAGAAAAGCAGGGTATAAATACCAGCTCCTCCTCTTCTTTGTCCACTCCCCACCCTTTTTTGGTTTTAAATCTATTCTCCTTACTAGGGCTGGGATCCAAAAGAGTGTATGGGAAGTTATTTGAAAGCTCCCTTTACAAAATGCACAACTTTTGACACCCCACCCCCCCAAATAACATGATGCCTGGTAAGCAGCCCCAAATCTTAGGGTGAGATTTTGTCAGCATCCCACTATATAGGGAGCTGCAGCTGGGGAGAAAAGCAGATCCCTGACACTTCCCCCTCCCAAAGTAATTAGCCATTGATTCTTGTGTATGCCTCGTCAGGTTTAATAGCATGGGAACCTCTGTAAGGTCATGCAGCGGAAAAGGAATGTAGCCATGAAATCACCTCCGCCGCTTTGGTGATATCAAAATAGCCCCGAAAGCATTCATGCGCCATCATGATGCTTGGAAGAGCTGTTCTTTAGTGACACTATGTATTCTGCGATCAGGAAATCAGGACAGCCATTTCTCGCTTTCTCTATTTCACGTGTTTTGTTTTTTTTAATTACTTTTTATTTTTTCCATAACCACACAATCCATCTTATTCGGTATTTCATAAAGCTTATCATTCCATATGTTAGTAAGTAGCAATATATAGCTTACTGTATATCTTCAACATTAAATAGATCTAATAGTTTGGACTTCCCCCCCAGCTTCCTCTAACCTATTCATAATCTAGTCCCTCCTTTATATTGAATATTATCTATTCTTACTAGACTAGTATATAATTATTTATAATTTTCTATTTATTCCTAATGTCCATTATATACCCTTTGTCTTCTATAACCTAATTACCAATATTATCAATTAAAATCTAAAAAATTTAAAATGCTAATAGGTTACATAATAATTCCCCCAAAAAGGATAGATCTATAAATTCTTTACATTAATAAGGAGATTAAAAACTTATTGTTATTTCCCCACACCTCCCCTCTCTCCCATCATTTCAATACCCTCCAACCCTTTAACCCTTCTTCTTGAACGATTTTTTCTCTCTATTTCACGTGTTTTGGCAGAATTGGTGGGGCTGGTGATTGGGAACATTACCCGTTCTGCCGCTTCGACTAAATTTTTATTTTTGGGTTTTCCTTTGTGTGCGTGGAACCTGTGGTTTATCTCTGTAACCGTGTCTGTTTCCTCACGCTGAATTTCCCCACGTGAAACTTTCTTACTTTTTAATTTTGTTTCTGTCCGTCGTGCTGAAGTGGCACAAAATTGCCATTAACAAAGAAGCTGTCCAAAACCTGACACAGAAGGAAAGGTATGTTCAGACAGTTGCAACCAATTGCAAAACTATATTAAACAACGTGAAACAATCATATGGTATCCTGACTGGAACCTTTGCAAGATGCCTTAAGAAAGGACTTTAACTTGTAGACCATCCTATAAAAGGAATTTACATGGTTAAAATGTACAGGATAAAAACAGATACAAATAGATTTGCTATTAAAACGGTTAAGTAGTTAAAATGGTTAAAAATGGCAAGATTATCAAAGTGCATAGCTAATTAATATCCAAATGAATACTAAATATGAATAAAATTAGAGTGCATGAGAATAACCTAAAATTACAGAGACTAAAACTAGGAAGATAAATAAATATGCATTCAATCTGTGTAGTATTCGTTCTCTATTTCGTAACTTGTAACAAGAAATACAAAATGGATATGAAGAGGGACTGATGAAGCACTGGAAACGGCCGCCTTCCTCTTCCTCCTTGAACACGGAGATACCTTGAACATACCAGAATATACTTACTTGAGTACCCTGGATCTGCACCTGCAAAACAACAATAATTCAGAAGTGTGCCAGATGTGGGACTGTACAAAGGATTGACTTTTTGTATATAGTTTCGATACGATTGTTTCACATTATTTAATATAGTTTTGTAATTTGTTTCAACTGTCTGGACATACCTTTCCTTCTGTGTCAGGTTTTGGACAACGTACTTATATACACAGAGGTGTCTTTTTGCATACTATTAACAAAGAAGCAGCAACCGAAACGGCTGTAACAAAAAAAGGCTTGCGCTGGTGACTTAAAGTGCAACAAGAAACGAAAATGAGCATTGGCATTACCACATTAGTACATGGAAGTCACAGAGATGGTTTATATATTTACTCCGTTCATTTTCAGTCTCCCTGTCTCTGTTTTACCCTGACAACAGCCTTGTGAAGTAGGTTAGGCAGCGAGTCTCCATGTGAGGGTGGGGATTTGAACCTATGTCTCCCAGATCCTAGTCTGGGGGTCCCCAACGTGATGCCCGAGGTCGCCATGGTGACTTTCCTGGCATCCGCCGAGTATTTTTGGAAAGTGGGTGGGTCTGTGTGGGGCCATGTGGAGCTTTTTCCTATCAGGGCTTTAGATTGCCCACCGGAGATCCGTTTGGCTGTGCAGCTTAAAACAACGTTCTTTCAGCAGGAGCCACCACTGCAGCGTTGGTCTTATACTCTCGCTCTGCTCTTTCCCAACGTATTTTAAAATTACCCGTCTTCTCCCCTGCATTTGGGTTTCCTCTGTGTGGTTGCACCCCGCCTCCTGGCGCAGCCATTTTGTAGTAGCGCCCACCACCCTGTGTCCGAATGCCAAAGGTGCCCACTGGCTGGAAAAGGACGGGGACGCCCCTTCTAGTCCAACCCTTTAACCACTATAGGTAAAAGGTAAAGGTCCCCTGTGCAAGCACCGGGTCATTCCTGACCCATGGGGTGACGTCACATCCCGACGTTTCCTAGGCAGACTTTGTTTACGGGGTGGTTTGCCAGTCCCTTCTCCAGTCATCTTCCCTTTACCCCCAGCAAGCTGGATACTCATTTGACCGACCTTGCAAGGATGGAAGGCAGAGTCCACCTTGAGCCAGCGACCTGAAACTGACTTCCGTTGGGATCGAGCTCAGGTCGTGAGCAGAGCTGGGACTGCAGTACTGCAGCTTACCACTCTGCGCCATGGGGCTCCTACTATACCAAGCCAATATATAGTGTGATACCTTTACTGTGTGGTTTGTTTTATGGATGCTTTATGTCAATAAAATAAGCCTACCCGTTTGTTTTTCCCCACTACGTGCACAGGGCAGATGTGGCCGTTTGTGGCTTTCCATTGTGTGTTCACGTCATAGAGGATTGTTGCATGCATTTATCTACAGAAAGGCTTTCTCCCAGTAGCATGATAATGTATGAAGCCTCCTGTGTAGTCAGACCTTTGGTCCATCTAGCTCAAGTTTGTCAGCTCTGACTGGCGGCAGCTGTCCAATGTCCAAGAAGCATAGTTAAAATGTGGAACTCCCTGCCCCAGGATGTGGTGATGGCTGCCAACTTGGAAGGCTTTAAGAGTAGAGTGGACATGTTCATGGAGGAGAGGGCTATTTATGGCTACTAGTAAAAATGGATACTAGTCATGATGCGTACCTGTTCTCTCCAGGATCAGAGGAGCATGCCTATTATATTAGGTGCTGTGAAACACAGGCAGGATAATGCTGCCACAGTCGTCTTGTTTGTGGGCTTCCTAGAGGCACCTGGTCAGCCGCTGTGTGAACAGACTGCTGGACTTGATGGGCCTGGGTCTGATCAAGCATGGCTTTTCTTATGCTCTTATGAAAGGCGGTTTGTATGATCAGAATATCAGTGTCAGAAATGCTCCATGTGGAAGGATTTGTGATGGAACTGGACTGGGGCATGATGGAGAGATGTCTGGCTGCTTCTTTCCCTCTGTCTGATACCTGTGTTGATTGCAGGGCTGGTTTACTACTCAAATGGCTGTGTGTGCGTGGGGTGTCAATCTGACTTGTGGCGCTATCAGGAGAGGTGAAGTGGTGTGGCTGTCCGGGTCTCCGGAGTTTGTCTTTCTTCTATGCCTGCTGGACAGGCATAGCAAAGTCCTGCCACCTAATGGACCTGCTCCATCCACCCAGGTCCAAAATGAGGGTGGGGCTCAGATTAACTCTGGTGGATGCTCACTTTGGGCAGCAGAGTACCTTGAGGCACCTGTGATTGGTGAAAGATGGAGAAGGGGGACTCTAAGCTGGATGTGAAAGAGAAGTCCCATGATGAAACGAAAAGGACTTCTCCCTCATGTCTGGTTTGGTCCTTAAGTTGATGGCTGAGGGGAGATTTGAACTAGAGACTGGCTGTTTTTTGTTATTTTTTAAACTAGCAGCAACATCTACTGACTCATGCTCGAGCAAGTCTGGGTGTAACTCCATGTTACCAAACTTGCTGTTTCTAGCTGTTGTCCCTAATGCCCTAGAAGAAGAATAGTGTGTTTGTGTGTTTGTGCACATGTGCTTCTGCACGTTGGTAAAACATCACACACACAAAATCTAGAATCAATTGTATTTACAGTCAAGTCCAGATTGTGGTTTTTTTTTGCAGTATTTTATAAATGTGCATGTCAGTAAACTAAGAGTTGAAGAATTGCATCAGAAATGATTGAAGCAGTTCTCACCTTGGGCGATTTCATTTCCTGTGAGGCAAGGGTTCTGTGCATCCCCCATGAATACCTTGTCCTTAAATCAGCTTATTATAGGCCTGTGTAATTTTGCATCCTATGCCAGTACCACACCTGTGAACGAACGTCAGAAATATACATCATGATGGAAAGTGCTGTTTGGGGGGGGGGGGAAGTTACTCGAAACAGTTTTGAATCAAGCAGCTGTCTATGTTCTCTTTTCAAAAAAGTCATGTATAGATTTGAAAATGTTCATGCTTTGATCTGAAGAAATTCTCCCATCCTCCCTCACATTTAATGCAGGAGTCTCAGAGATCAGCCTCTTCTTTTGGGGGGGGGGGATTCTTCCAGTTCCATCTTCTGTTTTATCAGTCAGCTGTGGGTAACTACTACCTGCTTGACTGGGTAACTTCTACCGGCCTCTCCACCCCACCCTCCCTCCACCACATCCAGTTCAGGCAGATTTTCCCCGGGTGTCTGTGCTTTGCTGCTTGCCTGATATTAATTGATAACACTGCTGAGGCTGTGTGTGGTGTGTGTGTGTGTGTGTGTGTGTTGGTCCTGTATTATTTATGGAACCGAGGCTTGTCTTGCTGCATTGCTGATTAATGCCACATGCATTTTTAATGGCCCTCTTTTCGAGATCTGTGATCACAGCTAAATAGAGACGCTGTCTTTTGCCGTCATTGATGGTTTCTGTTTTGTTTTACGCCCCGCCTTTTAATGTACTTCTTTGTTCTCTCCTCCCTCCCATCTGTAAGCCATTTTCCCACTTCCTTCCCGATTGTAGCATCCCTTTTCGTTTCAGCTGCTTGTATCCCTTTTCGTTTTAGCTGCTTTTGGTATCGGAGCAGGCGGCTGTTTCTACATTTCCCGTAGTAACAAGGACTTTCTTGATAACGTTAAAGGGCCATGATTTTATAAAAGGGATTTATAAAAGCCTCGTAATCTTGCTGACCGTTCAGTTCGGTATATACATTTGCCAATTTCTGTATTGATTTCTCCTGCTTGGACTGTAAACCGGGGTTTTGTGCATGCACAGTCCGAGTTCGGCCCAGGAAGCCCCCATAGCAAAACGGATGAAGCGCTGGTTTGTAATCTGGATTTAGGGGCAAGAGAACAAACCAGTTTGTCACTTCATCTAATTCAGTTGCCAGAAGCTGCAGTTTTTTTTAATGAACTAGGAGACCTTCAGTATTTGAGCCGTGCATGAGGAGAGGAGGGAATGCATGAACCCAAGAACGTCTGAGTGAACCAAGGTTTGTTATGTTAGACCGTAGGTTGAGTATAGTATCAGTTTTGAGCTGATTCAGTCATGGTAATGTGGCATTAACGTCATGTTGTGAACTGCCTGAACTCCCAACAGCAAATCCATCATTGCTTCCCAGAGTTATCACTGAATATACTTTCAAGCAATTCTGTTAGTTCAGCATCACAGTGGATTGGCAGCCTTTAACACCATGACTTTGTTTTATATAAATTTATGTGTTTACATGTCGCTTCCCTGTTTGAGCTCTAGGCTTGTATCCTGCCAATAAAGAGGCACACCCAGAACCCAGATTCATGCAGAAACATGAGGATCGGCTCCTCTGACGATGACTAAATCTTTCAGTCACTATTTTGAATGTGGGAGTGTGTTTAATTCAACTTTGAACACATGAAGCTGCCTTAAACTGAATCAGACCACCAGTCAGTCAAGGTCAGTATTGCAAACTCAGACTGGCAGCGTCTCCCCAAGGTCTCAGGCAGAGGTCTTTCACATCACCTACCACATGGTCCTTTCAACTGGAGATGCCAGGGATTGAACTTAGGACCTTTTGCATGCAAATCAGATGCTCTACCACTGAGCCATACGCCTCCCCAACTTTAATAGAGAAAATAAACGTGAGTTGGCTAGAAAAAGTTAGGGGAAATGCTGTGCTGAGCAGCCCTCTTGCTCATAACCGCTCACCATTGTCTGGTCTACATTGCGGGATCCTCCAAATAGTCATGTACATTGCATGCTTTAGCATGGATGTGTGTATGTCCATCTTGGAAGTGGCCTTTTATCTCTCCTGTCACAGTTGGAAGTTCTGCTGTGACCGAGGCTGGTCTGAACAGACTTTTTGGCTGAAGGACATCCGTGTGGAGCAGCGAAAACGGAGAAATAACTCCTCCCCCAGTACTGTTTCTGCATGGGAAAATTGCAGCTCCCCCCAAACTGGATCTGGGATACCCACCTTAGGCCAGGGCTATTTTGATTCATCACAAGAAAAACAGTGACATAAAGTGTATGGGCCCTCCAGTGAGTTCTGGATTTGGTAGGTGTTCTGTCTTGGAGGCAAAAGAAGAACGCTTAAATTCTCAAAGGCAAAAAGAATTGCTTTATGAAAAGATCTCATGGAAGATAGTAAATACAGTTTCTCACTCTCTACACTCAAAAGATAAATATGCCTCCTGGTATAGGGTTGCCAACCGTGGAAGAAAAAGGGGAATAAAACCCAACCTAAAAACAGAAGCTGGGTCCCCAAGGTTGGGTGAAAAGAAAATATATATAGGTCTATGTGTAAATACTGAAAGTATAATTTATTAGAAGCGCTATTAAAATTTAAAATTATTTAAAAGCATTAAAATAGCACAATGGCATATCCTGAGGTTGATGACTGTAACCACATACCAAACACGTTTCGGCCTATGGGGCCTTCATCAGTGGTTAATTAAAACCCTTTCTTAAGCCTGCACACATACACAGAAATACAATAATGAATACAAATACAAACAGTTCAAACCTAACCAGGCATGTGTATATGTTGTAATTTCTATTCCCAATTACTCTAACATCTGGTATAATAGGTTCTTGTTGTAATACTGGTTAGTATAAGTCTCTAATATATTCTGTGTGCAGGTATCAACCTAGTAAAGCAGTGGTATAAATTATACTTTCAATATTTACACATAGACCTATATATATATATATATATATATATATATATATATATATATATATATATATATACACACACACTTTTCACCCAACCTTGGGTACCAAGATAGGGTTGCCAACCTCCAGGTGATGTCTGGAGATCTTCTGGAATTATAGCTGATCTCCAGCCTTCAGAGATTAGTTCCCCTGCAGAAAATGGCTGCTTTGGAGGGTGGACTCTATGGCATTATACCCTGCTGAGGTCCCTCCCTAGGCTCTGCCCCCAAATCTCCAGGAATTTCCCACCTTGGAGTTGACAACCCTACTCCTGGAGCACATTCAAGCTCCTTCGTATTGGCTAGCATGGGTAAATGCTACTTGCTTAGTTTGTTGCCACATGGCCTCAGTAAGCTAAGATGCTTCATACAGTCAGAGGTCAGCTAGCTACAGACTTGGATGAGCGATTTACTCTTCAGGCTGATGTTTTAACAAGAATTTGCATGCGATGGCCAAGGGTCTCCTCACAGCTTGTGTGGATTCTGGATGTTAAGCAGGATCTCAGGATCAGGTGAACAAGTAAATAAATTGGTGGCATCTTTTCTTACAGACCCCTTTGAAGCAAGGCTCTTTGAAAGACTTGGTGGTTAGCTAAAACTCTGGACATTTTTAAATGGATGGGTTCATTTTTAGATTGATGGGTTTAGGCAAGCATCAAGGGAAGGCTTTTATGGGGGTTTGGCTTGTAGGCGTTTATTGGAGTTTGGCTCTGGGTTGTACTAGGTGCCCTGATGAGTTTCACGTTGCAAAGACGCCCAGCAATTGTCTATTTTGCATCTGTTGAGTGTTGACAATTGGCCGTATAATTTTAAGTTTTATTAGTCTAATTAAATTGCCCTTCAATTTCCCTATGTATAAAAACTTTTAAAAATATTGTTACTAGAGTCATCTGTTTAGTAAATAATGACTGGGAGTTCATTGTTATTTGTTTCATAATTATTGGTGTGGTTTTATTGGCATTGGGTAATCTTTCATTGATGTTGCTTGTTAAGGCTATCTGTGTATTTAAAACATGCCTGTTTTGCTTCTCCACAATGAATTTTCAAGGTGACTTTTGTAATTGGTTGAAGCAATAAAAATGCAATAAAACAACACATGCGCAAATACATGCGCTACAGGTTCCACTGCATTTTGCACTGCAGCCTCCACCCAACATGAAGAGTCCGGCTTTGATTTTGATTCTACCATGGGTCAGTCAGACGTTGGAGGATAAATAGTGTAAAAATGGCATGAAATTCCATCATAACACAAAAAAGTCAAAAATAAATGAAAAAGGGCACACTCATACATTCTTCATGTACATGCAGAGCTAGCTGCATCAATGCAATTGATCGGTGTCAGGACCCAAAACAATCGTAAAATTAGAATCACCAGATAAAATCCGATCAGTTAAAAACAGTCATAATAAAAGCAGAACACTTTATTTATTTGGGTTGGGGTTTTTTTGGTCAACCTTTCCCAAAACCAAAGGCAGCCCCTGTGTTAGGAAAAATCTGCTGAAATTTCACTAAACTGTTTAGTGGATGAATGCTTGGGAAAACAGAACTGTATTTATTTATTTTAAAAAATTATTAGCCCCCCTTTCTACCTTACAGGAACTCAACCTGGCTTACATATGTAAATAATAATAAAATACATGGAAACTATTACTTAAAACTGCTGGTAGGGAGAACTATTCCGATGCTGTCATGAATAAATGGTTGCTTCCTAAAGATAGAGAGTAAAAGGGCCATGTGCACCTGTCTGGGGAGGTTGTTCCATAAGTAGGGTTGCCCGGTCCCTCTTCGCCAATGGTGGGAGGTTTCCGTGGCAGAGCCTGAGGAGGATGGGGTTTGGGAGGGGAGGGACTTCAGTGTCATAGAGTCCAATTGTCAAGGCGGCCATTTTCTCCAGGTGAATAGATCTTTATCTGCTGGAGATCAGTTGTAATAGCAGGGGAAGGAGTTCCACATTTTAGGGGAGGGGCCGTGGCTCAGTGGTAGAGCCTCTGCTTGGCATGCAGAAGGTCCCAGGTTCAATCCCTGGCATCTCCTGTTAAAGGGACTAGGCAAGTAGGTGATGTGAAAGACCTTTGCCTGAGATCCTGGAGAGCCGCTGCCAGTCAGAGTAGACAATACTGACTTTGATGGACCAAGGGTCTGATTCAGTATAAGGCAGCTTCATGTGTGCTAATTTTGGTGGCCCAATAGAAAAATATTTGGCACTCCCCCAATTTGCTACGGCCAACGAGAGCACACAGAGCAGAGCTACAGATAATAAAGATTTATTTGCTATAATAAAGAGAGTCATGCTAGGAAAAGTTGAGGGCAGCAGGAAAAGAGGAAGACCCAACAAGAGGTGGATTGACTCAATAAAGGAAGCCACAGCCCTCAATTTGCAAGATCTGAGCAAGGCTGTCAAAGATAGGACATTTTGGAGGACACTGATTCATAGGGTCGCCATAAGTCGGAAGCGACTTGACGGCACTTAACACACACACAATACAGTATGATTGCAAAAGACATGTTCTCGCAGCATAATACTACAAATGTATTCTTAAGGTAACAGGAAAATCAATGTTCCACGTGTTTCCCTGTGGATAACACAATAGCTCTTTTCTGGTCCCTACTGCTGGGAAATGGCTGACTTAATTTTGTTCTACTTTTTGCCTTTGGGGGTGTGTGTTTTGTTTGTGAGAGGAGCTGGTGTCATTCTTTGAGGATCAGCTCCCTTCCTAGGTGCTGTAGCAGTTTAATTGCTGAGCAAAGAAGACTTATCTTGAATGTAGCACGCAGGTGCATGAACTTTAAGACTCTACTTAAGTCCACTTAGTCTGCATCGGCCTGTCAGTTTACCCTCTGTGGCTAGGGATCCTGGTTTTTGATGAGCTAGTCATACAGCTTAAGGCAATTCTGTTTTTCTAGTACAGCGGTTCCCAAACTGTGATCCACGGAGCACTTGGCGTGCCCGAAACATCTCCTAGTGCTCTGTGAAGAGACTGGAAAGAAAAATACTGCTGTCATTTGCTTTAGTCTATAGGTGCTAGGTGAAAATTAGTGGTCCATGACGAATTTCACTCCTGAAAAGTGCTCCAGGGCTCAAAAAGTTTGGGAACTGCTGCTCTAGTATATCTTCAGCCCCAAAGAACAAACACTATTTGAGTCTGTATTTTGGGGTAAGTCAGTCTATTCCAGGGAAAGTGAATATAGCCAAGCCGTGAGGAGCCTTGAACAATGCGCAAGAATGAAGTGGTGGTTCTTGCAGCGATAAATGATCATTCCTATATGAACGGGATTTTTCCAAATGTATTCCTGTTTCCATCTGTGAAGCGGTGGAGGGTACAAAAGCACAACAGAGCTGTGGTTAGACATGAGAGCAGACAGGAAATAAAACCCAGCTCTGCCATATCTTGAAACTACTTTATCATGACGAATGGCAAGCCACTGCTAAGAAAATGTGAACTCTCTAGAGTGAGAGGTTGGATCCAACAACTCTTTTCTGTTAAATTAGAGGCCTTCCTCTGAACGAGCATGGCTATTTACTTTCGAGGAAGACTCCTTACTTAGCAGTAATGGGATGAAACCCAGAGCAGAAATGTAAAATCTCTCGAAATGTTGAAGCCACTGGGGGGCATTCCCCCCATTATTTGGGAAAAATGGAAAATTGAGGGGCAAAGTTTAAACATAACTAAGTTATAAATGATGGGTTTCATCATATGAAGTTGTATTAACTGGCATTTTTATAGAGTTAATAGCATAACCGTATATAATGTTAATAGTATAAATAGTAAAGTATAAATTTGGAATAATAAAACAAGAGAGAGCCACAAATTGCTGCACCCTATCTTAGCACGTTTGATCCATTCAATAATAATAGTAATAGTAATAGTAATAATAATAAATTGTAGAAGCTTTTTGCAGAGCTCCCTAAAAAGTCCTAATTTTTCCAATGGAAATATTAAATGCAGTTCATTTTTACAGATTAAAACATTGACTTAAAAAGCATTTTATTTCAAAAGAAAGATTGTAGGAGGTTTTTCCCAATGCTGCCCCAAATTTCTCAGGTTTTCTAGCTGAAAAGTTGGGAAAGGTATTGGTGTGTTTGTGTGTGTGTGTGTGTGTATAAAAATCCCTCCTTCCAGTGTTTCCAGGCCTTCAAGTCTCAAGGTAATTTGCAAAAATAACAAGTAGAAAGTGCTATGCAAACGTACATCTACCTGCCATTTTCTTATTTCTTTAGAGTGTGCCTATTCTGCCCCTTGACAAATTTATGAGGTGGTAAACTAATTACAGTCTTTAAAAAACCAATAAAAGGTAGTAAAAATGAAACATCATAAAATAAGAAATGAACACTATGGATAAAAGATTCAAACCATCAGTGAGATACATCATGGCAGCATTTAAACAATAAGATATAAACACCTGTATCTAAAACAAACAGATCAGAGCATCCCAAATCCACAGGAAGGTCTGGGTAAAGAGAAAACTCCTTATTTAATGCCAAAATAATCAGGTTCAGTGCCAGGTGGATGGTGAGGAAGAGGTTGTCCCGTGTGGAAGGTGCCACAGGAGAAGAGGGTAGGGTTGCCAACCTCCAGGTACTAGCTGGAGATCTCCCGCTGTTACAACTGATCTCCAGCCGATAGAGATCAGTTCACCTGGAGAAAATGGCCGCTTTGGAAGGTGGACTCTATGCCATTTAAGTCCCTCCCCAAACCCCATCCTGCTAAGGCTCCGTCCCAAAAACCTACCACCCGTGGCAAAGAGGGACCTAGCAACCCTAGAGGAGGCCCTCAACCATCTCACCTCCAAAGGCAGTGGAATCTGGAACAAAGAGCCTGATCCCAAACTTAATTGTCAGACTCCTGCAGGAGTGTTATAGGAACAGTTGACACTTCAGATTCCCTAGCCCCAGATTATTTTAGGGCTTCAGAGATAAGACCTAACAGAGTGGTTCCTCAGTGGAACAGGCTTCCTCGGGAGGTGGTGGGCTCTTCTTCCCTGGAGGTTTTAAAGCAGAGGCTAGATGGCCATCTGTCAGCAGTGCTGATTCTATGACTTTAGGCAGATCATGAGAAGGAGGGCGGGAAGGTTTGCATCAGTGTTTGGCTCTCATGGCATGCCCAGGGTAGTGCTGATCGCCACTTTGTGGTCAGGAAGCAATTTTCCTCCAGGCCAGATTGGCCAGGGATCCTGGAGGTGTGTGTTTTTTGCCATCTTCTGTTTGTGGAGTAGGGGTCACTGGGGGTGTGGGGGGGGGGAGGTAGGTGTGAATTTCCTGCATTGTGAAGGGGGTTGGACTAGATGACCCTTTTGGCCCCTTCCAACTCTGTGATTAGCTGCTGATTCCTTCACCAGTAGTAAGATGTATATAATCCCTCTAATCACTGCCAGCTATCAGCCTCCTTGCTGCACTTCGAACTACTTGGTAGTTTCCGTGCCACCTTTTAAAGCCGGCCCCGTGTTACGCATTGAAATGCCTCACATAGTTTTTGAGTACACAGCTCTCTGTTCGTCCAAGAGTGTCATTTTATATGGGCATTCCCGCTACTCTGGCCGGCTGTTTTGTGGGCAGGAGGCTAGGCACTGGGTCATGGATGGGTAGCGCAAAACAGGAAACGGGGCTTTCTTCTGATGAGCATTTAACAAGTATTTGTGCTTCCATCCCTTAGGGCTAGGCTGAGTCAGAATTTGTGTTGGTGTTGCATACAAAGGAATTCATTTTGGCCTTCCAAGAATTTGAATGGTTAAACCAGACAAGTTGATGATTAGGGGGGTTGGGGTGGATAATGGCTGTGAATGAAGGAATATTAGGGAATTGAGCTGTCAACTAGCTGTCATATCAGCTCGGTGGAGGACTGAGCATCTATAAAGTGGCCTTGATCCTGGTTGGTTGGTTGGTTGGCTGGATAGCTGGCTGCCACCCTTCTGTCTTCTTGTTTCCCATAGCAGTAGCCAACACTTGGTTCAGTAAAAAACTATAACCCCCCCCCCAAAAAGTTGGTGTTTGTGTTGGATATTATACATTACAATTAGCAGAGTAAATAATAACGGATACTAATGTTAGCTTAAAGATTTATTCCTTAACTAACAAGCTAAGTATAAGTCCTACACTATGGAAAAGCTAAATCAACTACTACAACAACTGAACCTAGATATAGCACAACATCAGTTAAACTCCCTCTTTTAGATTCAGCTCCTTTACTGGAGGCCCTATTGGCCACATACTAACACAGAAGCAGTTAACTCTCATGACTGGTTGCTGAGACTTGCATATCCCAACAGTTTGCTTCCTTCCCTCTGCATCCCAAAGCAGGTAGAGGAGGAGCTACAACATGCACACACACACCTCTCGGTGTGCACACATGTGTGTGTTAAGGGAAGGGGAGTTCACTCCAGCGTGGTGCAGTGGTTAAGAGCGGTGGTCTCTAATTTGGAGAACCGGGTATGTTTCCCCGCTCCTCCGCATGAACGGTGGTCTCTAATCTGGGGAACCAAGCTGGTTTCCCCACTCCTATATATGAAGCCTGCTGGGTGACCTTGGGCTAGTCACAGTTCTCTCTGAACTCTCTCAGCTTCACCTTCCTCACAAGGTGTCTGTTATGGGAGAGGAAGGGAAGGAGATTGTAAGCCAGTTTGGGACTCCTTTCGGTAAAAAAAAAAACAGAGTATAAAAACCAACTCTTCTTTTTCTTCCTTGATATGTACATGCTTTTAAAAAATTGAGCTGGTAGAATATGCATGACATCTCGGTCAGTCTCTAGGGCTGGGTTCATTTCCGTGTACAGGGCTCTTAGAGCCAGTAGCTAAGGAAGTGTCAAATACAGGAGCCTGTGTTTGCTTTTTGTTGAGTCTCTCTGATTTTCTGGGAACCACTCCACAACCCCCCCCCCCTCAAATCTCTGTGTATTCTGTGCTTTGATGCCTCATTTCTCTCTCGGGAGAACAATAAGCATGCTAACCCTTTACCAGAAGCTGGCTTTAGCTTGGCAAATAGATAGAAAATTAGCAGAGAAGTTCGTGCTTATCCTCTTGCGGAGCAGGATTGGCTTTTCTGTGCAGCCATGCCTTTTTCTGCCTGAGTTGAATTCAGCTGTCGCTTGTGAATTCAGGCAGGCAGGCCCCTTAGCTGGGCGGCCCAAATGCTCCCTTCCAACCCTGTCTTCTCAGGTTTTGCATTTTGAAAATTATTTCACAAATGACGGCAAAACTTATATAATGTTCTCTTTAATTGTAGAGAAAACCCAAATCTTGCATAAAAGATGGGGGTTGGGGTGTTTTTACCCCCCCCCCCACTCTTGGGGATTAAACCTGGGACTTTTTAGCATCCACTTTTTAGCTGAGTGATTGCCCCACCAGATACAAAAGACCCAACTAGACATTAGAACCTCCCTTTGTTGATAATGTTAAAGGACCATGCTTTTATAAAAGGGATCTTGCAGATCATTCAGTTTGGTATGTACATTTGTCAGTTTCGATGTTGATTTCTGCTGCTTGGATTATAAACCAAGGTTTTGTGCCTGCGCAGTCAGCGTTCGGCCCAGCAAGCTCCCATTGCAAAACGGATGAAGCACTGGTGTGTAATCTGGATTTAGGGGCAAGAGAACAAACCACAGTTTGTCACTTCATCTAATTCAGTTGCCAGAACTAGCTGCAGTTTTTTTTAATGAACTAGGAGACCTTCAGTATTTGAGCCGTGCATGAGGAGAGGAGGCAACGCATGAACCCAAGAACTTCTCCCTGAGGTGAAGGGCATCGTGCTGATAGACGGGTGTTTGCGTTCCTGGGTTCATAGATAGGCAGGAAGTACACAAAAATCGAACTCACTTCCTGTCCCTTGACCGGAAATCCTGCCTCTCTTAGATAGGCAGCTCCTCTGGTTGCTCCGTCTGCAACCAGCGGCATCGATTTTATTTTCTCCAGGCTTCCAAGCCACTCGTTTCTTTTTTGCCTTTCGGGCATCCAGGGCTTCCCCGAAGCATTGAGGATGTCTTCGCAGCCCGGCCCCAGCGCGGATGGGTTCCTCCGGCCGGAGGACCACGTGGCCGGTCTCCTGCCGAAGACCAGGTAGGTGACCCTGGACGCCCGAGCTCCCGCGGATGCGGTCGAGCCGAGCAACAGCAAAGCGGCCAGCAGGGCTTCCGCAGAGGCGGCACAGCCCACGACCAGCAACACCGGCCGGCTCCCCGCGGCGGAGTCCAGCGACGGCATGGCACCCGGCAGGCTCCTGTAACCTCCAAGCCAGCTGGCAAACGGAAGCACAAGACGGCGGCAGCCGGGACTGGCTCCGGAGGCAGCAGGCGCAAAAGAAAACGGGCGGAGGAGAAGGAGGAGAAGCCCCGCCAGCGCAGTCCTCCGGTGCCCAAGGTCCGCTCGGCCCGAGTAGCCGACGAGGACCCGCGAAGGGAGCAGCGCTCACCGGAACGGCGGCGTCACGAAACGGCTCCTCGCGAGGAATCCATTTCAGGCCGCGCTTCCAGCAGGAGTCCACGCCAGGACTTGCAAGACGTGGCTACCTCCATGCACCCCCCAACGGACCCTTCGGCAGCAGGGTGAGCTACAGGGGCCCTTTTTGTTGGAGGGGGGGGCAGAGGGCGGAAAGCCTAATGGCCCTTATGCGGCAGGTTCTCCAGGAGGAGTTCCCTTTTTTACAGGCCGTCTCTTTAGGAAAAGGCTGGACCAGATCCTCGTCGAGACGAAGGACAAAAAGAAAGCGCTGCCACACAACTTCAGGAAGGACAACAGAGGACGACCCTCCTTTTCTTACCCCTCCTTTCGGTCCTTTCATTCCCTGCCACGCCCAAGACCCGAGGTGGAGCGCCCAGCGTGGGCTAGTAACCGGGGCGCAGCAAGGGGGGGCAGCAGGCCCAGCAAAGGTTTCCAGGCCTACAGAGGCGACAGGCCGGGTCGCTTCAACAAACCAAAATGACAGTGACTCTGGGACCGCCCCAGTGGGGGGAAGGCTGAGCCTCTTCAGCCACCAGTGGGCTCAGGCCCTTCCCGACCGCTGGATGGAGCAGATAATCCGCAAGGGTTATCTGATCGAATTACTTCTCCCTCCCGACCGGTTCCTTCAGTCACCGAGGTCCTCCAACCACGACAAGCACATGAGGACCTGGGCGGCCATCAATCACCTGCTACACATCGAGGCCATCGAAACCGTACCGATGCTAGAGAGATCCTCCGGAGTCTATTCTATCTTTTTCACCGTCCCCAAAAGGAACGGAGACTGGCAAGCCATTCTGGATTTAAAACATGTAAACAGATTCATCCGAGCAAAACGCTTCCGGATGGAAACCCTCCGCTCCATCATGGAGGCACTCCGGCCAGACGACTTCATGTCCTCCATAGATCTGACGGAAGCGTACCTACACATCCCCATTTGCGACGACCATCACTGCTTCCTATGCTTCAATTACATGGACCGCCACTTCCAATTCAAGGCGCTCCCCTTTGGCCTCTCCTCCGCCCCCAGGGTGTTCACCAAGGTACTGGTCACCCTCGTAGCCCTGCTCCGGAAGGAGGGAATACACGTCTACCCCTATCTAGACAACCTGCTCATCGTCGCTCCATCAAAGCATCGGGCCACCCAGCATACGCAGAGAGTGGTGCAGACTCTAGAAAACCATGGCTTTCTCATCAACTTCAACAAGAGTCACATATCCCCAACTCGGCGTCTACAACATCTGGGGGTAGTCATAGATACCACCTGCAGCACTCTTTTCCTCCCGAAGGACAAGGCCAACAAGATATCTTCCTTGGCCCGGGGAGCGTTCACCTCGAGAACAACTGACCTGTCCTTGCTGGCCCGGCTGCAGGGTCACATGATAGCATGCATGGACTCTGTCACTTGGGCTCGCTTCCACGCTCGTCCTCTCCAATGGTTCTTCAAGCCATACCAGCAACTCATCCTGAAGAAGAGGAACATTCGCCTGACCCTGCCACAAGAGGTAAAGCACAGCCTCCGCTGGTGGCTGAACCCTACCAACCTACAGAAGGGTCATCAGTATTGGCACCAGACGACTAAACAGCTCTTTACCGACGCCAGCCTAGAGGGCTGGGGCGCCACGGTGAACCAACAGATGGCACAGGGCACCTGGACGGAGAAGGAGCGATCCCTGCACATCAATCAGCTCGAGCTCCGAGCCATCTACCAAGCCCTCCACTCCTTCCAACCAACAATATCCTCACACCAGGTCCTCGTCCGGATGGACAACATGGCTGCAAAGACCCACCTAAACAAACAAGGGGGCTCCAGATCATCAACCCTCCACTGGGAAGCCAGCAGGTTCCTATGGTGGGCAGAGAGACACCTACGGTCCCTCAAGGCAGAACACATCTGGGGCGAGCTGAACACCCAAGCAGACTGGTTGAGCAGGAAAAAGGTAGACGAGGGGGAGTGGTCACTGCAGCCCCGAGTATTCCGCACGCTCTCCATTCGCTTCAGCCGACCGACAGTGGACCTCTTCGCGTCCCCGTCAGACAGTCAGCTACCTTGATTCTTTTCGCAATACTCACATCCTCAAGCAGAACAGACAGATGCCCTACTGGCCCCCTGGCCACAGGGCCTACTCTACGCCTTCCCTCCGCTTCCAATCATCCCAAAAGCTCTGCGGAAGCTGCGTCAAGAGAGGGCAACTGTCTTGTTCGTGGCTCCAGACTGGCCACGCAGGCCCTGGTATCCTACCCTCCAGGAGCTGTCCATTCAGCCACTGTGGAGGATACCAGTTTCCAAGGACTTGTTACGCCAGGGGCCAATTCTGCATCCGGATCCAGATTGGCTTTGCTTGACCGTCTGGGTATTGAGAGGCACAGGCTCCTTGGTCTAGGCTACACCTCTGATGTGGTCAACACTATGCTGGCAGCCAGGCGACCTTCCACCCAGTGCATTTACAACTCCGCATGGAAGGCGTTTGTTCGCTGGTGTAGACGTAAGGGATTCGACCTGCTGGAACCTTCCACGGCCGCCCTACTGGCCTTCCTGCAGGAGGGGGCGCAACAGGGACTGCGACCCGCCACTCTACGTAAACAACTGGCAGCCATCACCACCATAGTCCCCTGCCTGGGAGACTACATCACCTCCAGGCACCTGCATGTTATCACCTTCCTGAGAGGCCTTTCACTGCTTTCGTTTCCAGTCGTCCATAGATTTCCAACCTGCCGACTACACATGGTACTCACAGCACTCACCCGCTCGCCCTTCGAGCCCCTTGCCGAAGCACCCTTGAAGGCCCTTCTCATGAAAACTCTCTTCCTCACAACCGTAACTTCAGCCTGTCGGGTCTCTGAGCTCGCTGCCCTGTCCTCCCGGCCAGGTCTCTGCGTGTTTCACAAGGACAAGGTAGTCCTAAGGCCGGACCCCACCTTTATCCCAAAAGTCAACACGGTCTTCCACAGACAGCAGGAAATTCACCTTCCCTCCTTCGCGCCACGCCCGCAACATCCACGGGAAAAAGAATGGCACACCCTCGACCTGCGGCGAGCCCTACACATATACATCACTCGCACCGCACCATTCCGACAGACCGACGCGCTGTACATCTCGGTGGCCGCTCCCAACAAGGGTAGACCGCTTTCCAAGCAAGTCTGCCCTCAGCAGAGCATTTCATAAGTGCATTGAAGAAGCATACAGGCTCAGCGACAGGCCTATTCTGCCCGGCATCACTGCACACTCAATCCGCAGCACAGCCACCTCGGCGGCTTTCGACAACAGGGCGTCAGTCGAGGAGATCTGCAAGGCAGCCACCTGGTCATCAGTATCGACCTTCGTGCGTCACTACCAACTGAACCAGTTTTCCTTGGCGGACGCTGCCTTCGGATGTCGGGTGCTCCAGCCCGTCCTTTCAGCTGGCGACTTCCACCCTTCGACGGATTAGCTCTTGGACATCCCGTCTATCAGCAAGATGCCCTTCACCTCAGGGAGAACGGGACCTTGGTTACTTACCGAGAAGGTTCCTTCTCCTCTGAGGTACGAAGGGCATCTTGGCCCCACCCTAGGGCAGAGACTGGAGCACTACATTCCTTGTCCTTTCATTGGTCATAGTTGGGGAGAGAGCGGGCCTCCTCCCACTCATACACCTTTGACGCTTCCTGTTCGACAAGTTGCACGTAGAATACGTGAATACAAAAAAAAAAAAGTTTGTGTATGATACCGGACCCAAGTTCAGTGTACCCCAGTTTATTCCTCATTAAAGTTCCAACACCCAAGCGCCTGAAATTTGGCCCTGTGTTGTCCTTCATTACTTACCCTTACAGATTCCTGTCCGGCTCTGGAAGTTTCAAGTGGAGACGAAGGGGCGTTTCCGGTCAGGGGACAGGAGGTGAGGTCGATTTTTGTGTACTTCCTGCTTATCTATGAACCCAGGAATGGAAACACCCGTCTATCAGCAAGATGCCCTTCGTACCTCAGAGGAGAAGGAACCTTCTCGGTAAGTAACCAAGGTCCCGTTCTGAGGCCTGTTCTCATAACAAGGGAACCAGGGTTTGTTATGTTAGACCACTGGTTCCCAACCGGGGGTCCATGGACCCCCAGGAGTCCGCGAGAACTAAATTAAGGTCCGCGAAACAAAGTTATAAACCCATAATAAATTAATCTTCTCAATTAAAAGTTTTCTATTATTAAAAAACATATTCAAATATTATTCTAAGTTTAATGTTTAACTAACAGTTATGATTAAAATTTATTTTCAAATTCTCGGAATTTTTATTTTGAACCTTGGGGTCCCTGCACCGAACAAAAAAGTCCTAGTGGTCCCTGGTCAAAAAAAGGTTGGGAACCACTGTGTTAGACCGTAGGTTGGGGATCGTATCAGTTTTGAGCCAGTCATGGCATTGTGGCATTAATGTCATGTTGTGAACTGCATCAACTCCAGCAGCAAATCCATCATGGCTTCCCAGAGTTATCTCTGAAGATATACTTTCAAGCAATTCTTTTAGTTTAGCATCACAGTGGATCGACAGCCTCTAGCAGACCATTGGATCACACTGCCTGCTTTGACTGGCAGCAGCTTTCCAGGGGATTCAGGCAGGGAGAGGTTTCTCCCAGCACTTGCTACTTGAGAGTCGTTTTTACTGGAAGTGCCAGGGACTGGACTTTGGACTGTCTGTTTGCAGATCCTGCGCTGTACCACTGAGCCTACTTACTATTAACATCTGAAAATAAACAAGGTTGCATGGTTTGAAGTCTTAATATCTTTCCAAGCTTCCGCTGTGTACACCTATGAGCTGCTGGTTCATATGTCCCGTAGGTCCCTGAAACGGAGTTGCATTCCAGATCCATCATGTGGAGCTTGGAGATGTCATGGGTAGCGAAGTAATTGTGTCACACAGAATAGTAGTACTAACAGTCACACTTCCACAGACCACGAGGCATTTTACTACACCCTAGTGAATGTCTGAAAGTCACTATCATATGGCTTTGAAGAGGGGGACTCCTTACTAGCCAGCGTGGTGTAGTGGTTAGGAGAGGTGGACTCTAATCTGGAGAACCGGCTTTGATTCCCCACTCTTCCACATGAGCAGCAGACTCTAATCTGGTGAACCGGGTTGGTTTCCCCACTCCCCAACATGAGGCCAGCTGGGTGACCTTGGGCTAGTCACGGTTCTCTCTAAACTCAGCCTCACCTACCTCACAGGTGTCTGTTGTGGGGAGAGGAAGGGAAGGCAATTGTAAGCTGGTTTGTTTCTCCTTAAAAAGGTAGAGAAAGTCAGCATATAAACACTAACACTTATTATTATTATTTTGTTTGTTTAAAACTTTTTATTAGCTGCCTTTCTTCCTTTACCTGGAATGTTGAGGTGCTATAAATGCAGGGGATCTCATGAGATCCATTTGACGTTTAAGGCAACTTACAACACACGTACAATAAAATACATTAAAAACATAAAACCCAAAATTTAAAGTCACAACTCAGGATTGCTAGTAGACTTAACAAAAAGTGAACCTAAATGAAACCCATCTTCTCACTTATCAGATGCACGTGCAATTTTTTAAGAACCCCTGTGTACGAGGCTTAAGATGTAATTGAACTGTTATTTCCTCCTGACTCTAGTTACCATGGACAAGTGTGCATAGAAGCCATCAAGCATGTGGGCCTCATGACAGCCCAGAGAATTCAATGTGCTGTCCTGAGAACGAGTCCCCAAGCCTGAGTCTCGGGGAGAAATCTCATGACCTGGCAATCCTAAACATAGATTTGGGGAAATGGCACTCCTTGATACAAAGGTACATCCCCGGAGCTACCATGATCTGAAGGCAGAGACCTTCGTGCATTCCCACCGCCATGGAAAAAAACCTGAACCAAGTGTATGACTGAACTACCGAGAAAGGCAGTTGCTATAAATAGAAGGAGAGACTCCAGGGAAGAAACAGAAGACATTAGAACAAAGACAGAAAGAAACCAGAACTGACAAGAGCCAACAGGTCTGTTCTCTTTGATTAATTTGGAGAACTTTGTTTACAAAGGCAATGAAACGTGGATCATTTCTCCGTCCCCAAATTATACGTCTCATTTTCTTTAAGCCTAGCCTCTTGGAAAGAAATCTGGGGGCAAAAAAAAGGGGGTGAGGAGGGGGTTATGTATTCTCTTGTCTCATTCTCATTTTGCTGTGTGTTTTTGCGACACACTTTTGGTCTGTTTCTTAAAGCGGTGTGTGTGTGTGTGTGTGTGAGGAAGCCAGGCGTTGAGGCGAAAATAAAGGTGGAGGTGGAAGGATTCATTCCGTGAATGGATGAATCAAGAGCATGCAGCTCTTGGGGAAAAACACCCGTCCCAAAGGGTACCAGTCTTTTGCAATCTTAAAAAAAGAAAGATAAGATATTTTGTCTGTATCTGTAGAGGGTGTTTAATTTGTCAAAGGGAAGGGAATTTGCCTGAAAGCTACACCCCGTGAAACAGGACTGCAAATGTGTCTTACGAGGCAGATGCTGGCACCTCTTCAGCTGTGAAGGGGCGAAAACGCTTGGCGTAACACTGAGAGGTGGTGTCAGAGAAATAGCTTCTCAGGTATTTTGGGAGAATTAGTTGAATTTCAGCATGAGGAGCAGGGGCTAGAGTCAGCGGGACAGATGATTGCATGCAATGATGAGTGAAAGCTTTCTTGCTCGGCCGAAAACCGCACGCGCTTTTCTGAGCATTCCTGTCGCACACTTGAAAATGCGTGTTGGCTTTGCAGATGTATATGTTTCCATGTTTTAAGCAGCTGTGGGCATTGTGGAAAGGTGGGATATAAATGCTTTAAAGTAAATAATGGTAATAAATGCTGTTTAAGAAAGTACTGACAAATTGTGTGAGAATGCACATGAATGCATATGCACACACAGACCTGTCTTTCTCCTGCCAGTCTGACCCCCCCCCAGCCACAAACTCACCTTTCCAAAGGGGAGGGTGGGAGTAACCAGTGTGGTGTAGTGGCTAAGAGCAGTGGACTCTAATCTGGAGAACCAGGTTTGATTCCCCATGCCGCCACATGAGCGGCAGAGGCTAATCTGGTGAACAGGGTTGGTTTCCCCACTCCTACACACGAAGCCAGCTGGGTGACCTTGGGCTAGTCACAGCGCTCTCAGAGCTCTCTCAGCCCCACCTACCTCACAGGGTGTCTGTTGTGGGGAGGGAAGGGAAGGTGACTGTAAGCCGGTTTGATTCTTCCTTAAGGGGTAGAGAAAGATGGTATATAAAAAACAACACTTCTCCTTCTCCTCCTCCTTTCCTGCTGTGGATAGCTGTTTAAACAGAGAAAGGGCCTTGTAAAGGCTAGTCCATATGTTATAAAGTCCTCCTGTTGCTTGAGAGGCAAGGATTTCATACCAGACATGTGGCTTTGTTCCTCTGTGTGGCACGCCAGCCTCTTTTGCTTGTGACTACAGTGTGCTGGGAGAAGTGGTCTCAGCCTCCTTTGCTCCGTCGCAACGTTTTCATGTTCTCGAACCACCCCAGGGAGCCACTATATGCTCCACGGAGAAATCACATTACTTATATTGCAATAACTAATGTTTGCAGTGGAGCCAATAGAGTCTCTACGGGGCACTTTGAGGACATCAAAACTGTGTGTGTGTGGGATGGGGAGGGCTGAAGTCGCACGGAAGAGCTGGCATGTGCGTGGGAGGCACAAAACGCCACTTGTCTGGCAGGGCCCTCATCTTGTCCCTGTCTGGTAGGGTCCTCATCTTGTCCCCCCGGCAACAAGAGGCCTTTGTAGCATGTCGAATTGGCCCCGAGTTACCCTACAATTCCCATCAGCCACGGCAGTACGTTTCGAGCAACACTTGTACTGTTGAACTCTGTGATGTGGTTGCAGTGCACTCTATAGATGTTTTAAAATTGCAAATACCTCTGTGATCTGAGAATCAAGAGAACAAAGACACTGCAAGCAGGGTAAGTTCAACTTTTTGAGCCTACTGTTTGCGAGGATTGTAGTTTCATTATTTCTTTCGTGGTTCGATGAGAACTTTCTTGCTTGCTCCCTCCCATCATGTGTACACTAGACTCCAACCTGACCCAAGAGGTGCCACAAAGCTGTACCCACGTTGGTCCCGCTGCTGATCAATGAGGCATTGTCCCGTAGGTGACAGTTCTGTTTCCTGAGTTTCAGGACAAGACTGTTCTAAGGATCCTGCTTTGAGTTCCAGCTGAATTGATTGTTTATCAGATTTATTTATAAGAATGGGCTGTATTGCTGTGACAAAGTTAAAAATCATAAAAATGGGTCTGTACAGATGCCAACTGGGGGAAGACAAGAGTCACTGGAAAAGACAGTCATGCTAGGAAAAGTTGAAGGCAGCAGGAAAAGAGGAAGACCCAACAAGAGATGGAGTGACTATAAAGGAAGCTATGGCCCTCAATTTGCAGGACCTGAGCAAGGCTGCAAAGGATAGGACGTTTTGGAGGACATTGATTAATAGGGTAGCCATGAGTTGGAAGCAACTTGACGGCACTTAACATACACACACACAGGTGAAAATTAATGCTCCATGATGAATTTCTCTCCTGAAAAGTGCTCCATGACTCAAAAAGTTTGGGAAACTGCTCAAACCCATCCCCAAAACTGCCCACCTTCGGAACAGGAGTTACTGCTGGCTGCTACAAAGAAGATGATGGCTAGGGTGGATGGGATAACCAGAGAATAGAGGGGAAAGCTCTTCCTATATTATTTGTGCTGAAGTCAGGCATAATTAATAGGCCCAGCTTGATGAGTCATAGAACTGCAGGGGTCAATAGGGTTATGAGAAGACACGAGTCACTGGAAAAGACAATCATGCTAGGAAAACCTGAAGGCAGCAGGAAAAGAGGAAGACCCAACAAGAGATGGAGTGACTCTATAAAAGAAGCTACGGCCCTCAATTTGCAGGACCTGAGCAAGGCTGCTAAGGATAGGACATTTTGGAGGACATTGATTCATAAGGTCGCCATGAGTTGGAAGCAACTTGACGGCACTTAAAACACACACACACACACACACGTGCCGATGCCTATAAAACTAGAAATGTAATTAAACATTTCACTATTAGCAGCAACATTGGTGAGAAAGCCTTACTATTAAAACCAGAAATTGTTTTGTTTCTTGCGGAAAAGGAGTGTGGAAAGGGAATCACTGCTATTTTTTAAGGAAGAAGTTTCACAGGACAGGATGCCCCTGTTGTTGTAGTGGCCTTGTGGAACCTGAGGAGGGGAGGGGTTTGGAGAGAGGAGGGACTTCAATGCCGTAGAGTCCAATTGCCAAAGTGGCCATTTTCTCCAGGGGAACTGATCACTGTCACCTGGAGATCAGTTGTAATAGCGGGAGATCTCAGCCACCACTTGGAGGTTGGCAACCCTAACTAATGGTTGTCATCAATAAATTAGTAAATGTGGCCTCATTTTGTGGCCCCAAGGAATGGGGAAATACAAGCTGGAGGAAGTTCCCTAAAATAGGGAACGAAGTCAAAGGAATGGATGCTTACAAAATTCTATCTAAATTTATCTCCAGATGTTTTTTTTTTTGTTCTGCATTTCTTGAACTTGTATACACACCGGCAATGATGCTGTGATGATCGATCGTTCTTTTGTTTTGCTGATTTCCTGACTAGCTTCAGAAGTCCAGGCATGCGCACTTCGTGTCCCCCTCCCCCCACCGGTTAGCAATGTACACACACTCATGCCTGCCATATGGGTTTAAAACATCACGCCGCAGAACCAGATGCAACCTCAAGATTCCTTTGTGCATGGTGTATTGAGTAATGCTCATGTGGGCTTGTGCACATTCCTAACCTCTGGGGAATAACATAGGATATGAACAGGAAATTACAACAAACTTTGCATGTGTCAGATTTAAAAAGAATAGTGCTAGAATTTCTCCAAGATAAACTGAATGGCAGACAGAAAGGGGGATGTGAGGCGTAATCAGCTCATTGAACAACAGCGAAACAGCATGAAGGAACATCTGCTTATCCCTACTCAAAACCATCTTGTTCAGTGGATCTTTGGGGAGTCAACTGAACTGGCTTACTTATGCAGAAGGTAGAATATGCACTTTATTGAAATGATCTGCTTTTAAAATGTTTGGGTTTAATTTGGATTGGTTTATTGCAGCCTCACTGTTGCTTTTGTAAGCTGCTTGGAGGGCTCCTTGGGGGTGAAAGTTGGCCAACCAGGAGCCTCTAGGAAACCCACAAACAAGACGACTGACGCAGCATTGTGCTGCGTGTGTCCCACAGCACCTAATATAATAGGCGTGCTCCTCTGATCATGCAGAAAATAGGTATGCTTCCTGACTAGTATCAATTTTTACTAGTAACCACGGATAGACCTATCCTCCATGAACATGTCCACTCTCTTCTTAAAGCTTTCACTCCCCTCTTAAAGTCGGCATATAAAAACCAACTCTTCTTCTTCTTTTTACATTGTAATTCTAGAGGGAAGATCTTAGTTGGCTACAGTGGCTGCCAATTTAATTCTGGGCTCAATTCCACTTGCTGGTTCTTACATAAGGATCACTAGTTTCCCAGTGATCTAAGATTGTTGAGAGAGGCCTGGTTCTGCATGCTGTGCTCTATGCTGAGAGATAGTAACTGGCTTCCAGTTACATCACACCACGTATGTTTCTATTGTCCTTATTTTCTGGTCCTTGTTCCTATTTCTGTTCCCCTCCACCATTTTGTCAGTGCCTAGTTAAGCATTATTAGTGTGAGTTGCTAGTGTTGCTATTCTTCAGAGGTCATCTTCCCCTTCCCCAGGGTCTTTGGAAGTGAAATTTCGGAGTGGAGAGTGGCTGTAATCCTTGTCTCTAGTGCATGTGTGCAGAAATGCATGCCCCTGAATATCAAGCGCACAGCCTGCTGAGGCTATTTTGAACTCTTGTGAACAGAATGTAGGATAGTGTAGAAGGATAGTGACATCTCCCCACCAGCATATCTTTAACCCAAACGCACCGTGTCATTCCAGACCCATGGGTTGACGTCACACCCCAACATTTACTAGGCAGACTTAGTTTACGGGGTGGTTTGCCAGTGCCTTCCCCAGTCATCTTTCCCTTTACCCCCAGCAAGCTGGGTACTCATTTTACCAACGTCAGAAGGATGGAAGGCTGAGTCAACCTAGAGCCGGCTACCTGACACCGACTTCCGTTGGGATCGAACTCAGGGCGTGAGCAGAGCTTGGACTGCAGTACTGCAGCTTACCAGTCTGTGCCACTCTTGTGAACAGAATGTAGGATAGTGTTGTAGGATAGTGACATTCCCCCCCCCCCCAGCATATCTTTAACCCAAACGCCCTCTTGGCTTTGAAATCAGGGCAGAGCAATTGCTTCCCCCACTTCTGCTCCTGGTTCCTGTTTTAATCTGTGAATGGTTAGAGCGTAGGGTTGCCAACTCCGGGTTGTGAAATACATTCCCAGCTGCAGTCAAACTAACCCCCCCCCCCGGATTGTGCTGCCCTTTAGCCTTATTGCCCTCTGTGTTTTATTTATTTACTATTTAACAAGATTTTTACCCCGCCGTTCTGCCCTCAAAGTGCTGGCCTTTAAAGCCAACACAGAGATACATCTTTAAAACCATTTTTGAACATGGTTAGACAAGTCCCTACAATATATTACCATGGCACAATTAACAGAATACATGAAAGATAATACATGAGAACAGAATCATGAGAGATGGAAATCCCTTTATGAATATATTAAAAGCACCAGACAAAAGATCTAGTGAAATCAAATTACTATTATGTTAAGAAAATATGGAAGACGGTATTATAAAGAGGGGTAGAGATTGTTAGATACCAACAAAATGATATGTAAATAATATTATTTTCCCTTTCCCTATTTTTCCCCTCTGTATATCTACTTATTAATGAAAAAAAATGCAATAAAAAAAAAACCATTTTTGAAAAGAACAGTTAAAACGTTGAGGAAAGAAGGAAGGATCGCTGAGGGAACATGTGTTTCAGCCTTACGGCATCTGTCAACCTTTTTAAAATTTCGCCTCCCCCTTTTCCTTCTTTAACCTTAACTGATTCAGATTTAATACTTCTGAATTATGATTATTATTATTATTTTACACAGGTTCATGCGTTCAATCTGAGTTTATAAGCCACTTTTGAGCAATTTTTTTTGGGGAGGGGAAGTGCCCGCAGACGAGAACAAAGCGCTCCACTCTGACACCGTGGTCAGCCTCCCAGAGGGGGGGGGGGAAATATTTAAACAAGCCCCCAAAGGAGCTGCAGGCCAGTGACTTCAGAAAAGCCAAGGCCGGCTATTCAGAACAAACTTTGCTTGTGCCTGCCGGCAGCTGCCTGCCTTCAAGGACAAGCTGGACACATTTGCTGTAATATGCATCATTATCGAGGGAGTATTGTCGAAGGCTTTCACGGTCAGAGTTCATCGGTTCTTGCAGGTTATCCGGGCTGTGTAACCGTGGTCTTGGTATCTTCTTTCCTGACGTTTCGCCAGCATCTGTGGCAGGCATCTTCAGAGGAGTCACACTGAAGGACAGGGTCTCTCAGTGTCAAGGGTGTAGGAAGAGTAATATATAGTCAGAAAGGGGTTGGGTTTGAGCTGAGTCATTGTCCTGATTAGCTGTCATGGCCCAGGCTTCAACAGGCGAAACTTCATCAGAGGAAGAGCCCGAGCAGGGAGAAATAACGGGCATTGCACCCCAGACAGCGGAGAATGCAGGGCAGGGCGAAGGGCAACAGGTAGGAGTACACACCAGCCCCGCTGAGGAGTTGGAAGTCAACACAGAATCACCTCCTTCGGCACAACCAGATGCAGCTGTAACTCCACAGAAGCAGGACCCACCCAGCTCACCTGAAGCCACTCAACAACAGCACAGGCAAAAAGGAAGAATGGAGTTGCAAAGTAAAAGGAGACGTGCGCGTCTACAGGCACTAAGGAGACGGCTCCAAGACTGTGAGTTGTCTGAGGATGAGAACTAAGGCAAAGAGAAACAGCTTAAACCCAGGCTTGGAACAGACTGACGTTGCGAAAGCAATTGTTGCAAAAGGATCCCTGGCTTTTGTTGCTGACGCTCCTGGGCTTTGATAAACGGACTTCTGACCTTTGGACCGGACTTCTGACTTCCCCTCTGCACGCCGACTTTATTTTGGTTTCCAGCTCCCGGCGGGACTCCCCCGGATTCCTGCATTCCTGAGATAACAGCCTGCTCTCAAGACCAGTAGCCGGCAGTAACCCGAGACGACCTGGCCTAGCACATAAGCACATTTCCTTTGTTACTTTTTGCAGGACAATGATTCAGCTCAAACCCAACCCCTTTCTGACTATATATTACTCTTCCTACACACTTGACACTGAGAGACACTGTCCGTCAGTGTTACTCCTCTGAAGATGCCTGCCACAGCTGCTGGCGAAACGTCAGGAAAGAAAATACCAAGCCCACGGTCACACAGCCCGGATAACCTACAAGAACCAATTATCGAGGGACTTTGGCTCACAAGAGTAATCTGAGACTAAGTCCTGATAAATGAATGGCCAAATTTTCCCCTGGAGTTTGGCTGTGTTGCTCCAGTAACTTCCCCAGTCCTGACGTCCTGGAAATTTACTACTTGTTTAACAACAAAGTGCGTTTTGACACATGGGAATTATTTTCTTCTTTCTCCTCGCAGCTATTCCCTTTCAAGAGGCCTGTATGAACCAATAGAATATTCCAGAATAAAGATAATTCTGAAGAAGTGAGCTGTGGCTCATGAAAGCTCATACCCTGCCAGAAAATATTTCTGTTAGTCTTTAAGGTGCTACTGGACTCTTGCTCTTTTCTACTACTCCAGAATAAAGAGGCAGTCAAAGCTATTCTAGGGAGATGTCCGGGATGGTCGTTGACAAATGATGCCTCTCCCTGGTTTTGTCAGGCTTAACAAAGCCGCTTTGGGTCACCGTTGGGGTGAAAAGTATTTAAATGAATAAAGTAATTTTTTATCATAGCTTTTGTTTTTCTGCCATGTTACAAAAGGGGAAAATCTCCAATACGAGAGTTCTTTATTTGGACATTGCAACAATGACATACAAGAGCATCAACAGGTCCTCTTTTGTGACATGCCGTGTGTATAATGTCGCCACATTAACTTCTGGGCACAATGCCAAGTGGAGGCGTCTTTTTAAAAAGTCATCAATATAATTAGCTAATCAATAATGTAATGTAATTAATAATAATATCAATAATAATGAGGGATGTGATCTGATTAAAAATCTTAGTTGTATGCATTTTACTTGAACTGATCTGCATACATTGACCTATGAGAAAAAGTAGTTGTGTAGTTTTTAAGAAGTATACTTTGTTCTTATGTGCTTCATGTATGTGTAGCAGCTCTAGGACGATGCCTCTTTGGTGCCCCTCCGCTAGTTCCTAGGGTTTAGGTGTTGGATTCCCAGAAACTAATCAGCACTCTTTCTAGCTAATTCTCTGAGGAGATGTAGACGCTAGGTTGTTATCCTAAGTATGTGGTCTCCTTGAGAGTTGGGGGAATTAACTTGGAGACTGAGCGAGAGATTGTGAGAGGGGGTTACAGAGACCGAAAGTCCAACATTTACAGGTATTGTCCCGGTGAAACGCTAAATAAATCAGGCTGATATTCTACCGAAAGCAAAGGAACTTTATTGGAAAGAAAGATGGGCAGAGTGGCAAACACTCATAAATGCATACCAGATCTAAGTAAGGTCGTAAGAAAGAGGGGAAATAGCTTCAGGAGATGGGGTGATATTTACCAATCCTGAAGATGACATCCACGAAAGCAGAGTTGAAGAGAGAAACAACCCACGTGTCTGGAAGCGACGGGAAGCCCATGGAACAGAGTGGGGGTGTAGGATGGATCCAAGAACACACACACACATAATGGGGCCAAACGAACTGTATTTATACCCTTAAATGGGTCCTAAGGTTGTATATAAGAGCCCCGTGGCGCAGAATGGTAAGCTGCAGTACTGCAGTCAAAAGCTCTGCTCACCTGAGTTCGATCCCAACGGAAGTCAGTTTCAGGTAGCCGGTGTAAGGTCGACTCTGCCTTCCATCCTTCCGAGGTCGGTCAAATGAGTACCCAGCTTGCTGGGGGTAAAGGGAAGATGACTGGGGAAGGCACTGGCAAACCACCCCGTAAACAAAAGTCTGCCTAGTAAACGTCGGGATGTGACGTCACCCCATGGGTCAGGAATGACCCGGTGCTTGCACAGGGGACCTTTACCTTTTAAGGTTGTATGAGGTATTCTGGCCGAAAAGCAAGAAAACAAAAAAATTGATTGCTTTTCCGGGGTTTTGACAAAAAGGAAAGAAGAAGCTTAATGGGTTGCTAACCGTTCAGCTGATAGGGTGTGGTCCCAAGAGAATGCCTGGACCTATTTCCTTAAGTGCTGATTGCTTACAGGGATGAGTGCAGGTAGGGTGAGTACCGGTCTGCTCAGAGCGCTGATGAAATCACCTTAAGGTGATACAGGAGGGTCTAGTTGGTCCCATCATTAAGCCAGGCACTCCTCTAGGCTTGGGGTGGGGGGAAGGTAATCTGCTAACCCCTTCCTTCCCAGGCTTGGAACAAAATGCAGTGTTGTATGGGGTGGGGGGGACCAATGTGGCTTGGCAGTGGGGAATCTGGAGAGTGACAGAGATTGAGGAATGGAAGCTCAGGTGAAGAATTAGTGCCTGGACCAGAGAGAGATGGTCTTGAGGGATAGGGACAGAAGGAGAGGAGATCGTGGGCACTTGGAGAACATGGCATTTGGGTACATGGTATGAGACTAGTGGGTGGAACTATTTTTTAATTACATGTTTGGAAATCCTACTTTTTCTCCAAGGAACTAAAAGTTCTTCTCCAACCCTGCATTTTATCCTTGCAGCAGTCCTTTGAGATAAATCAAATCGAGAGAGAGGGTGTCACCCCAGGGTCACCCAAGTGGGTAGCCAAGTTAAGTCTGTAGCAGTAAAATATAACAGTTCAGAGACCACCGCTCTTAACAACTGCACCACGCTGGCAATCCTGGTGGAAGAGGCAAAGAGGGCATGCAGGCAAGTGAACAGTGGTGGCCCTTTCTAGTCTCTGTTATTGTTGATCACTCCCCTAGCAAAAGAGCAGCCGCCACTGGGAATGGTTGGCGCTGCTCGGAGGTTAGCCCTCTCTTTCTGTTTGGCTGCTGCTCAGAGCAGTCATTACTGCTGTCTTTGTAGGAGAGTGAACAATGGACAATGGTATCTCTCTGATACCTGACAGAGAAGGAAGGAGGCCCTGCCTTTGCCCGTGGGGGCGGCATGCCTGCCAAGGGAGGAGGAGGCGTCTGCTGGCCTAGCCCTTCTGGTGGGGCCCAATACCACCACTGCCACCACCTAGGGAGAGAGGCTGCAGCCAAAGCCACTGCTGTACAGAGCTGGGCTCTCCCAAAACCACAGGGCTTCAGCAGCTGCCTGACCGTGCCTACACCATGTCTACTCCAGCATGGTGTAGTGGTTAAGAGTGGTGGTTTGGAGTGGTGGACTCTGATCTAGAGAACCGGGGTTGATTCTCTGCTCCTCCACATGAGCAGTGGAGGCTAATCTGGTGAACTGGATTTGTTTCCCCGCTTCTCCACATGAAGCCAGCTGGGTGACTTTGGGCTAGTCACACTCTCTCAGCCCCACCTACCTCACAGGGAAGGTGATTGTAAGCCTGGTTGATGCTTTCTTAAGTGGTAGAGAAAGTCGGCTTATAAAAACCAACTCTTCTCCTCCTCCTCACACTGGAACCTGAGACCAAAAGCAAAAATCTGAGAAACCCCACAGAGAAAGGCAGCTTCTCCCAGTGGATAAGAACATAAGAGCACTGGTGGTTCGGACCAGTAGTCCCCTAAGCATCCTTTGTCACACAGTGGCCAACCACGGGAAGGCCAAGTAACAGGATAGAGGACAAGGCCTTCCCCTGATCTTGCCTCGTAGTGCTAATATTCAGAGGGTTGCCGCCTTTGACTAAGGAAGTTCTCTTTAATCACTGTGGCTAGTAGCCATTGATGAACCTCTCCTCCATGAATCTGTCTAACCCCCTTTTAAGGCCATCCCTTGTGTCCATCGTTGAGTCCAAACGACTGTGGGCATCTCTACGTCCAAATGCTGAATATGTAGATTCAACAGATAGGAAGAGAACAGAGCTTGGGGGAAGAGTCCATCTGGAGTGGTGGGTCATCCAAGCTGGCGATAAACAGAATGGGAACACTGTGCAGGGTGCTGTTCGACGTTCCAGTCGGTTGCTTAGAAAAACAAATAAGGTCAGGGAATGTGGCTACCTGCTCTGAGCCTCAGGGGCAAGCCAGGCAGGGTAGCAAGGTAGCAATTATCCTTGCCCTTCTGGCTCAGTGGAGCCACCCGGTCCTATGGCAGGTGCGAAAAAAAGAGAGTGTTGACATGAAGGAGAGAGAGGAAAGGGCTTCAGGGCAAGGCTGTCTAGCTGGTGATGCCGTGTGCATCGCTGAATCGGCGTGCTGGAGGGCTTGCAAAGTGAGCCCTTTTTCCTTCTGCCTGATAGAGATACAAGCCTCAGTCTGGGCTGGGCTGCACGATGCAGCCTTGGAGTTGTCGGGTCACCCCCACGCTAGTAAATAGTGGCTTCTCTTATTTTATGCGGCTTTGCCCTGTCTGGTTCCAACGTTTATTTTATTTATCTATTTTTTAGATTTATAGTCCGCCCTCATTCCCAGCCAGGCTGGGCTCAGGGCTGGTAACAACGTCTAAAACCACATAAACCCCTAAAACTTCAGCATTAAAAACAGCAATCATAACAACTAAAAAAATATCAAGATGGCACTCGCATGAAAGACAGTGGAAGCCACTGTAGGACCGGTCGATTAGCTGAACCCCAACAGGTAGCAGAAGGTGGGGGGAGATGGAGAGGCCAGCACCAATGTAAACTTTGCAGCTGCCCTTACACCGCATTCCTCACATGTGCCAGTGGCCCGCACCAAAGGCATTTGGAGGCCGGCAAGGGCCCACAGCGCCGGCATCTGGGTGGCGCACGCCAGCGCTTGTGGCCTCAGTGCCGGCGTTGCCATGGCAGTGCTGGGCCCGAATGCTGCCGGAGCTTGCCACTGGTGTCTGGACACCGGCAAAGGCTGTGGCGGCATCCCAGGAGGCATTCCTGGGGTATCCCGGTGTTCCGGGAGGGCATCACAGCGCCGGTTGGGGATGGGGCCTCCATTAGGTGGCCTCCTGAGCCGTTATGGCTTGGGAACGTCCCCTTTCCCCCCGGCCAAGGGGTGGCATATCTCCGGATTGCACAGATTTTTGGCACCAGGCGGAGGTATCGCCGCTGCATTGCCTCCTAAGCCCGGCGCAGACTAGTTGTAGGCCTGGTAGAATCGTTCCATTTTCTGGCCCCGCGAAACTCTTTAGGGTCCCGCGGGGCCCTGCTGTGACTATTCCACCAGGCCAGGGCCAGATTCCTCGGGGACCACCAGTAGATTGTTATTCGTAGAGCATAAGGCTCTCTGGGGGGTATACCAGAAAAGGCAGTCCCATAGGTACGATAGTCCCAGACCAAAGTTCCAGACCAAAGTGTTTGTGTCAATCACATCAGAGAAGGGTTCATTAGCTTAGCTGAGTTTTTAAAAGACAATTACTGAACGGCTGTTGGCCACCATGAAACCTCCATGATGGGGAGAAACGACAAACCAGAGGTTCGCTTTCTGGGCTGTGCTTGTGGGCTTTCCAGGGGCATCTGGTTGAACATGGTGTGGAACAGTGGAGTGGACGCTGTGCTAACAAAAATGTGACGAGGTATCCTCGAAAGCAAAAACCGAAGCATTGAAATCCTGCAAAGACCCAGGGACACGGTTTTAGCCAGTGTGAGGTTATGAAAACAGAGATAGTTGGAGCATTCAATGAGCTGGTGGCCCAAACTGATGGACCGTCTCATGCAAGAAAGAGAAAGATACTTTGCATTAGGTATACCTCTGAGTCTGTGTATCTTTCTTCCCTATGCTGTGCATGCAAAGCATAGATTTTACTACTGACAGCATTTAGAAGCCTGAGAACCTTGTCTTTAAAAAGCTGGGCTGAATTGAGCCAATCTGCATCATTTATACATGCTGTATAATACGGTGGTTCTTGGCGTGGAATTTGAATTGCTGGCACAGAATTTATGTTTTCTAAAGCTCAGGGTACACGCCAGCCTGGCTGTGCAGGATCCTGACTCATTTAGGGCTTAGTTCTTCTTCTTTTTTAAAGAAACACTGCTTTCAATTTGCTCTCTTGAGTGAAAGAGGCAGCCGGTGGGGTCTCCACGGCTTCCGCTTGCATTTCCTCCTGAAAGTTGTGAGTGTGAGCGATCGAGGGGAGGAGAGCTGTTCCCGGAGACTTTCCTCTCCTCCTTGCCAAGCGATCAGAGTCCTTGCACAAAACGGTGATGACATTTCTTGGCACCGGCCTCTTGCTACAGCAATGACACGGCACAAAAGAGTGCAATGCAGCAAAAAAAAGAAAAGAAAAAAAATCAGAGCGGCGTCAGTCACCAGGCCAACAGCTGACATTCAAAGGGCAGGGCGGAGCACATTGCGGCTTGTTAGATGCCTCATAAAGCTCCATGTGCTGCTCCCCGAGTGTGCAAGTTGATTGTCATAAGCTCTATTGAATGGATGGGAAATCAAAAGATCTTACTTGGCTTTGAGTAGCAACAAGCTGACCAATTTTCCTGCAGAAAGATTCAGCCTGGCTCCTGAATATTGAAAAGCCGGGCGAACAGCTGTGAGGGGGAGTGTTCTATCGAGGTGCCACCGCAGAAAAGACCCTCTCGTGGCTAGCCACCCACCTCATCTCTGATGGTGGGGATATTCCATGCAGGGGCTCCAGATATATGTTCTCTGTCTTCATAGGAGAGCAGGCAGCCTTCTATGTATTCTGTTCCCCAGATGCTTAAGACTTTTAAGGCGGTAGCCTTCGCTTGGAATTGTGCCCAGAAGTTAATGTGGCGACATTATACACACGGCATGTCACACAAGAGGACCTGTTGATGCTCTTGTATGTCAGTGTTGCGATGTCCAAATCAAGAACTCTCGGATTGGAGATTTCCCACTTTTGTAACATGGCAGAAAAACAGAAGTTATGGGAAATAATTACTTTATTCATTTATATACTTTGCTCTCCAATGGGGACCCAAAGCGGCGTATGTTGCTTTCCTCTCATCCATTTTATCCTCGCAACAGCTCTGTGAGGATGAGTGTGTGTGACTGGCCCGAGGTCAAGCAACAAGAGTCCATGGCAGAGTGGAGATTTGAACCTGGGTCTCCCGGATCCTAGTCTGGGCTCAGGGTAACATAGATAGCCCCTCTGCCCCATTTTAACTTTATATTAAACCTGTATGGTAAGTTAGGCTTGAGAGAGAGTGACTAGTCTAAGGTCACATACAGTGCCTTCCTAGGCACAGTCACGGGAAGGGCTGTGGCTCAGTTTGCAGAGCATCTGCTTGGCATGCAGAAGGTCCCCTGTTCAATCCCTGGCATATCCAATTAAAGGGATCAGACAAGTAGGTGATGTGAAAGACCTTGGCCTGAGACCATGGAGAGCCACCGCCAGTCTGAGAAGACAATACTGACTGTGATGGACCAAGGGTCTGATTCAGTAGAAGGCAGCTTCGTGTGTTCATGTGTACTAAGACCATTGAAACCCATGGGCTTAGTAGGATGTAACTCTGTTTAGGATTGCACTGTCAGCGGACTTTGCAAAATAGAATTTGAATTCATGTCTCCCTGGTTTTAGCCTGACTTTTTAGCCGCTTCACTGTGAGGACTCTTGTCTGCAATTGTTTGCTGCATATTCATATCCAAAGCTGCTTTCTGGTATCCTGCCTGATGCTATTGACTGGGGATCATTCCTCTAATAGTTTTGCTCAACCCAGTCCCTTATCAGCTCGCATTGTAAGTACCAACTCCCTTATCTTGCTTCAGCCTTGACATGGCTGGATTCTCCGTGCTCAGCTTAACTGCTCTGGAGCTCATTTCATCTGCAGGAGAATGATGTGCTTTAAAGCCCGCGGTTGATTTATTTCAGAGAGATTCAGCTTTATCGCTGTCCAGGCTTTCCTTTTGAAATGTGCATCTTGGGAGTGAAAATGGCAGCCCTTAGGTTTACCAAATTCCACACCGGGTTGGCTGTGCCCGTTCTCTGCATGCAGCGTCGAAGAAGAGTTGGTTTTTATACCCCGTTTTTTCTCTACCTTTAAGATATCTCTGAGTCCCGTGGCGCAGAGTGGTAAACTGCAGTACTGTAGTCAAAAGCGCTGCTCACGATTTGAGTTTAATCCCGACGGAAGTCGGTTTCAGGTAGCCGGCTCAAGGGTGACTCAGCCTCTTTCCGAGGTCAGTAATATGAGTACCCAGCTTGCTGGGGGTAAAGTGCAGATGACTGGGGAAGGCAGTGGCAAACTACCCCATAAATATAATCTGCCTAGTAAACATTGGGATGTGACGTCACCCCATGGATCAGTAATGACCCGGTGCGGCTTATAATCACCTTCCCTTCCCCACGACAGACACCCTGTGAAGTAGGTGGGGCTGAGAGAGTTCTGAGAGAACTGTGACTGGCCCAAGGTCACCCAGCAGGCTTCATGTGGAGGAGTGGGGAAACAAATCGTCTCCGCCGCTCATGTGGAGGAGTGGGGAATCAAACCCGGTTCTCATTTTTTACCCAGCCCAAACCAGTATCCGTGGCACAGGTATCCTTGAATGCATTTCAGCTGCTGGGCAAATCCCTGATTGGCAGAGCGATGGGAGGTGGTTTACCAACGCACATCCATTGTGGGTGGGTCAGATAATCCTTTTAAGACGCAGGAAGCAGGCGGGCGGCTCGAGGCTGGCTGCGTCCTTCAGGCATTTGTCCTTGTGTAAAAGGTTAGCACCTGGCTCCGAGCCGGCTTCCCACGCAGGTGCTCACAAAAGTCAGAGGGACATTTCACAAGAGCGAACAACGCAGGGAGGTTCCTGACCTCAGTTCATTGAGAGCCATCAGGAGGGAAGCCGAGGGGCCCAGTGTGCTGGGCAGGGTGTCAGCATGAAGGAGATGGGTAGCAGTGTTCTGATCTGTGTGTATGTGTGTGTGTAAAGTGCTGTCAAGTTGCAGCCGACTTATGGCGACCCATTATGGGGTTTTCATGGCAAGAGACTAACAGAGGAGGTTTGCCAGTGCCTTTCTCTGCACAGCAACCCTGGTATTCCTTGGTGGTCTCCCATCCAAGTACTAACCAGGGCTGACCCTGCTTAGCTTCTGAGATCTGACTAGATCAGGCTAGCCTGGGCCATCCAGGTCTAGGCTGTTCTGATCTACCTTGTGCATTTTTATCATGCCCTGTTGCCTCTACACAGCTCAAAGTGGTGGTTTTCCCTTCCCCAAGCTTGCCGAGGAGACTCTGACATAACATGAAATGTTGGGAGGTTCCAAGCTAAGGGTGCTCCCACTTCCAGTGGGTGGAGCAAAAATTGGGGAAACCCGACAAAGTTTGTGATATCACATCTGGTTGCCTACCTGGAAGTGACATTACAGTGTCATGTGACACTCTGGGAATGTCCCAAATTTCTATGGTAAAAACACATAACACCAGTTTGCAGAGACTTCAGTGTTCCCTTGGGGTTTGCCAACGAAGGCAACAATATATTGTCGAAGGCTTTCACGGTCAGAGTTCATTGGTTCTTGTAGGTTATCTGGGCTGTGTGACCGTGGTCTTGGCATTTTCTTTCCTGACGTTTCGCCAGCAGCTGTGGCCGGCATCTTCAGAGGAGTAACACTGAAGGACAGTGTCTCTCAGTGTCAAGTGTGTAGGAAGAGTAATATATATTCAGAAAGGGGTTGGGTTTGAGCTGAGTCATTGTCCTGCAAAAAGTATCAAAGGTAATGTGCTAAATTAGCACCACCCCAAACTCCAGCCACAATCAACCAGTTGGGGCTGAAATTGAAGGATTTCAAGATATTCTCCCCCACCCCCCAAATCCTGAACTGCATTGCTCAGAGTGAATCTGCATGTTCTGTAAACCTATTAACCAATTATTTATTTTATATAAATAGTGATTGATCTTAAAATGCCACCTTTTCTTCCATGGATTTTCCTGAATCAAATTGGGATATACTGTAAAGAACCAGAAAAGGGGACGGGAGACTAGGTTGAGATCTCCATTAATCTGAGTAAGCTCCGTGGGTGACCAGTTATGCGTGCTCAGCCTGACCTACCTCTCAGTGAGGGGCTGTGGCTCAGTGGTAGAACATCTGATTGGCATGCAGAAGGTCCCAGGTTCAATCCCCGGCATCTCCAGTTAAAGGAACCAGGCAAGTAGGTGATGTGAAAGACCTCTGCCTGAGACCCTGGAGAACCGCTGCTGGTCTGAGTGGACAATACTGAATTTGATGGACCAAGGGTCTGAGTCAGTATAAGGCAGCTTCATGTGTGTTCATGTGGGTTTCAAGTCTCAAGTGAAGGAGGAAAAATCCATGTATACCTTGAGCTTCTTGAGGCAAGGCTGTTTTCACCCTCCGCCCACCTCTCCTGCGCTGTCTGTTGTCCTACGGCTTTATTTTGACCTCAGGGCAAGGCTTGTTTGCCAGCACAGAGGGCTGCTGCCGGATTCTGGTTTCGCCAGCAGCTGTGGCAGGCATCTTCAGAGGAGTAACACTGAAGGACACTGAAGTAACACTGTCCTTCAGTGTTACTCCTCTGAAGACGCCGGCCTGCCACAGCTGCTGGCGAAACGTCAGGAAAGAAAATACCAAGACCACGGTCACACAGCCCGGATAACCTACAAGAACCAATGAAGGCAACAATATTCCAAGGCAAGCATCTGCGTATTTGGGAGGCATTTTTTCCCCAAATGGATACTCCATGCAGACACAAAACGGATGCCTATTGACCGTTTCTGAATCTCCTCCTGCTCTAAAGAGCCAGCGTGCTGTAGTGGTTAGGAGTGGTGGACTCTAATCTGGAGAGCCGGGTTTGATTCCCCACTCCTCCACAGACTCTAATCTGGTGAACCAGGTTGGTTTCCCCACTCCTCCCCATAAAACCTGCTGGGTGACCTTGGGCTAGTCACAGTTCTCTCCGAACTCTCTCAGCCCCACCTACCTCACAATGTGCCTGTTGTGGGGAGAAGAAGGGAAGGAGATTGGAAGCTCCTTTGATTCTCCTTAAAAGGTAGAGAAAGTTGGCATATAAAAACCAACTCTTCTTCTTCTAAAGGGAGGGGAAGCCCAGGATTGGCTTTTGGCTTTGCGTAAGAAGGAAGTGATTACCAGGAAGCACGTTGGTGGCCAATGTTGTGCCCATGGGTACCTACACTACAGTGGATGTCAGTGTCTTGTGCTGTGCCCTTTGGCAGGTGTGTGCATCTTGGGTTTGGGTTGGGGGGGGAGAGGGTGCCCACCTGTGCATTGATTTACCCATCAACACAAACCTTCCCACTTCAACCAAGTTCTGTTGTTAGAAGTGGATCTAAACAATGCATGTTTCCTGTCCCCTTCCCCCCGACTTATGCATGTTGTTAATTTATCTCTTTAAATAAATTAAGCCACCAGAGTTAAATATGTTAAACATGGCTTTATGGAAAGGGGGGGGGGAGATTGGCAGTAATTGACAGCCGCCCCCAAATCTCTCCCAAGGAACATTGTGTAGCTTGCCAGTTGCCAACTCAAGTGTGCCTATCTCCTCTCTTCCTTGCCAAAGACAGATGACAGATGTTTCAAGAAGAGAAGGGGAGATGGGGAGGGGGGGAAGAGAGAAGGACAAGCGGGCAGAATAAGGAATAAGTATGGGAGAGGAGGAAGCCCTGGAAGAAGAAGAAGAGTTGGGTTTTATATGCCGACTTTCTCTACCACTTAAGGCAGAATCAAACCGGCTAACAATCTCCTTCCCCTCCCCACAACAGACACCCTGTGAGGTAGGTGGGGCTGAGAGAGCTCTTAATAGAACTGTGGCTAGCCCAAGGTCACCCAGCTGGCTTCGTGTCTAGGAGTGGGGAAACAAATCCAGTTCACCAGATTAGCCTCCGCCACTCATGTGGAGGAGCGGGGAATCAAACCCAGTTCTCCAGATCAGAGTCCACCACTCCTAACCTCCACTCTTAACTCCTACACCACGGGTGTAAAGTAAGCAGTGAATGAGGTGGTAGTGATGGGGGGCCAGCCGTGTGTGCACATGTCCTCCCAGGGGTCGCCTCTTGAGAAGGTGCAGAAAAGAGCAACCAAAATGATTAGGGGACTAGAACAATTGTCCTATGGGGAGCGGTTGGGACGCTTAGGGCTGTTTAGCTTGGAAAGAAGGCGGCTAAGAGGAGACATGATAGAGGTCTATAAAATTATGCATGGTTTGGAGAGAGTGGACCGGGAGAAGTTTTTCTCCCTCTCCCATAATACTAGAACAAGGGGTCATCTGCTAAAGCTGAAGGGTGAGAGATTCAAAACAGATAAAAGGAAGTATTTTTTCACACAACGCATAGTTAAATTGTGGAACTCCCTGCCCCAGGATGTGGTGATGGCTGCCAGCTTGGAGGGCTTTAAGAGGGGAGTGGACATATTCATGGAGGAGAGGGGTATTCATGGCTGTTAGTTAGAATGGATACTAGTTATGCTGCATACCTATTCTTTCCAGGATCAGAGGAGCATGCCTGTTATATTGGGTGCTGTGGAATACAGGCAGGATGGTGCTGCTGCAGTCGTCTTGTTTGTGGCTTCCTGGAGGCACCTGGTTGGCCACTGTGTGAACAGACTGCTGGACCTGAGGGACCTCGGTCTGATCCAGCAGGGCTTTTCTTATGTTCTTATGACCCGTGGAAAGGGAGCTTGCTATGGGCAGAGCTACGGCTCAGAGTAGTAGAGCGCATGCTGCCCAAGGTTCAATCCTTGACATTTCCAGGGAAGAGATCTCTCGTATTTTAAGTATTCGAAGGGCTGTCACTTAGAGGAGGGCAGGGAGCTTCTCCTGTTGGCAGCAGAGGATAGAGCTCCCAATGATGGGTTTAAATTGCGGGCGGAAAAGAACCGGCTGGATATTAGGGGGAAAAACTTCTACAGTAAGAGTTGTTCTACAGGGGAATCGGCTACATAGGGAGGTGGTGAGCTCCCCCTCACTGGCTGTCTTTAAGCAGAGGCCGGACAAGCAATTGTCAGGGATGCTCTAGGCCATAGTTTCCCAAACTTTTTTGAGTCATGGAGCACTTTTCAGGAGATAAATTCATCACGGAGCACTAATTTTCACCTAGCACTTAAATACTAAACTGAATGACAGCAGTATTTTTCTTTCTGATCTCTTCGCAGAGCACTACGAGATGTTTTGCGGAGCACCATGTGCTCCCTGGACCACAGTTTGGGAACCTCTGCAGGCTGATCCTGCATTGGGAAGGAGGTTGGGCTAGATAGCCTGTATGGCCCCTTCCAACTCTGTGATTCTATGAAAATGGGGCTTAGAGGGGGAACTTGGCCAGGGTCCTAGGACTGTGGTAGATGGAGTGGGGGCATTGTCTAATTCTGTGTAAGAGGGATCCATATATTCATATAACAAAGCTGTTGAAAGAGCTCGAATCTCTAGTATGTAGGGGGGAAGGGTGGGGTAGAATTAGTTTTAAGCACGGATCATAAAATAAATCTGGCCTCTGCCACAAGCCCGCTTCTTCACCAAGTGACTCCTAGCAATACAGAGTCGCTACTGACCTACCTTATTGGGTTGTTGTGAGTGTTGCAAGGTAACTGTCAAGAAGTAATATAAAAACTGCTGATCGTGCAAACTGTCTGTGCCAGACATACTGAGTCGCTTTAAATTTAGCAATATTACGCCAAGAAAATTAAAACACGCTGCAAGAGGATTAAATTGGACATCTGCTTCACAGACTTTTGTGGAAACCTGCTTGCTTTGCATAAGTATTCTTAATGTGTATGCTTTCTGCTGAACTTGCAACTTCAGGGGAATAGTATATTAAAAATATTTTGCAAAAAAAATGATGGCAGAAGCGGATATATGGAGATTATATTGGATTAGCATATCTGAGTATGGGAAGGGTACGCTTCTTTCACCTCCTCCTGCACCTTAGATTTGAGGGTTCCAGGGCAGAGGCTGTGGCTTCCAGGAAGACTTTTGCTCTGGCACATTTGACTTGTTTTAAGGCTACACAATCATTTGTTACCACACATGTCTATTTTTTCCAAGTTACAATGTATCATGGATTTCATAACATTAATTGTATTGCAAATGAACATCAATATTTTTGTCATGTCCCAAGAACGAGAAATATACCACACTAAACTCAGAAAACTCTGACCTCCTGTGGTCTTGCCTTCTCTTGCTCTTGGGGAAGGGCTGTAGAGCATCTGCTTGGCATGCAGAAGGTCCCAGGTTCAATCCCTGGCATCTCCAGTTAAAGGGGCTAGGCAAGTAGGTGACGTGAAAGACCTCTATCTGAGACCCTGGACCGAGGGTCTGATTCAGTATAGGGCAGCTTCATGTATGTTCATGTGTTCATATGCCCACTCAGCTTGGGCATACTATGGAAATCTCTGTGTCTGTAACCCTCCTGTGCACACTCAGTTGGGAAGAACCACTGTGATTTGCTTGTTGAGTTAGCAGGTTTATGACTCCTTTTTGGTACAAACATTCTCAATCATACTGCCACGTGAAAACAGAAAAATTGGTCAAAAGCCAAATGAGGTGAAGCAAATAAATTGCAGTGGTGGAACACACTGTCAGGTTGCAGCCAACTTGTGGTGACCCTGTAGAGTTTTCAAGGCAATAGATGTTCAGAGGTGGTTCACCATTGCCTGCCTCTCCATAGTGACCCTGGACTTCTTTGGTGGTCTCCCATACAAATACTGACCATGGCCAACCCTGTTTAGCTTTCGAGATCTGATGAGATTGGGCTAGGCTGGGCCTTCCAGTTCAGGGCAACCAAACAAATACTGCAGCCCGTTGACTACAACTAGATCACATTAACCTCTGAAAGCCAATGCAAATAGGTAAGTGGCGGACTCTAATCTGGTGAACCAGGATGGTTTCCCCACTCCTTCACATGAAGCCTGCTGAGTGACCTTGCGCTAGTCACAGTTCTCTCCGAACTCTTTCAGCCCCACGTACCTCACAAGGTGCCTGTTTTGGGGAGAGGAAGGGAAGGCAATTATAAGCTGGTTTGAGACTCCTTTCGGTAGAGAATCTGGGTATAAAAACCAACTCTTATTCATCTCCATCTTCGCCTTAAGGGTTGCGATCCTGACACTTGACACACCATGACTAGTTCTGTAATTTGGGGGCCACCACCAAGAATCCCCATTCAGCAGTGGCCACTAATCTGAAAGGTAATGGTTAGAGTATTGAACTAGGATTGGGGAGACTTGGGTTCAGACGCCTCACCCAGCTCACTGGTGGACCTTGGGTATTACTTTAGGGGAGGGGCTGTGGCTCAGTGGAGGAGCATCTGCTTGGCATGCAGAAGGTCCCAAGTTCAATCCCTGGCATCTCCAGTTATAGGGACTTGGCAAGTAGGAGATGTGAAAGACCCCTGCCTAAGACACTGGAGAGCTGCTGCCAGTCTGAGTAGACAATACTGACTGTGATGGACCAAGGGTCTGATTCAGTATAAGGCAGCTTCATTTGTGTACCTTTTCTCCTCCCAACCTACCTTGAAGGGTTGTTATAAAATGGAAGAGAAAAACTGTATAAGCCTCTGTATGAACTCCTTGGAGAAAGAGCAGGATACAAATGTAATGGGTAATAACAGATAAAAGATTCTCTGTCTGGATCTTATAGAGCAGAAACTATGTAAAAGGCTAAAAATAAGCAACCCCAGCATGACTTAAGTCCAGATGCAAAATGGCCATCAGCAGTGACCACTCCAATAAAATTGGTGTATGTATGTTCCTATGGCTAACACCAATCTGGCCGCCACAGTTCTGGACCAATGGCACATTCCAGGCACCCTTCAAGGGGTGGCCCCATACACGGTGAATTGCAGTAGTCAAGTAGGGAAGCTGCCAAGGCAGACATCATGAGGGCACTCTTGGAAAGGACTGGAATGTTGATTTGGCAGAAATCTAAGAATTGAAAAAAAATTATATTCTCTTTGCCTTTGAGAATTTAGGGAACTTCCTGGAGTGTGTATGCTACCAAGATGATTCTTTTACATCTCGAAGACTTCCCTTTGATCAGCATTTACAGAGCAGCTTGTTCACTAGTACCAAGACAGGTTGCTGTCTTGTAAAGCATAAAGGGGGAAAGAGTCGCTTTTATTTGTGTAAACAGGAGCCGGGGAGGTTGATGACAATATTGATGATGCTTGGAAGAGTGCGTTGCTATACCTGGGCATCAAAATTACCCCTGCTCTTTTAAAATCTTTTACAAATCAAATTGCAATTTTACTTAGTGAACATAGTCCATGAATGTGTGTGTGTGTGTGGGGGGGGAGGGAATCACGGGTTGAAATGATATGTCACCTCAGGAATCTGTGTAAAAGTTTATAATCTTGCCCTGGTGAATGTTGAATTTACACTCTGTGAATGCTCAGAGGCCAAACTAAAATTACAGGTAGGTAAAAAGGGATGAAGAACAAGTTTCCCCCCTCAAGCTTCCAGTCTGCAAAAGCTGGCAGGGTGCCAATTCATACGTTGACTGAGCTAATTTTAGATGATTCATGGTTTTAGAAATCTCATTCGTACCTTTATGACTCCCTTTCAATCACGTATTGTCTTATCTGCGGCTTGTTTTAAATAGTAAACTCCTTAAGGGCAGGGATTTGCTTTCCCCCCCACCACCAAAGTGTGTGTTCTGCCAAGTCCCCTAAAGATCAGAACAAGAACTCGTTTCTTAGAAATAAAAGCAAAGCTGTTCATAATTAATCCCTACATAATTAGGCACTGTAATAGTTTCCTTAATGGCAGGTAATAAAAATGAAGTTATTCTGGAAGTTGCGGCTTGCTTCCTGCAGCAGCCCGTGTGAGACTGTCAAGGGGTGTAGCTCAGACTTGAAGACCCTTCCCACCTTTTTCAGAGGTTTCAGAACCTTTCCCTGCTGAACAGCTCCATCGAAGGACTCTGATCTAATCCTTGGCCAGACCAAAAGCTTCAGTCAAACCACTGGCTGTTACTTGTTTATGCTGCCATTCCTCCCGGGAGCTTGGGGCAAAGGTGCTCCCTTGGGCCATTTTATTCTCACAACAGCCCTGTGAGGTGGTAGTAGAAGAAGAAAAGTTGGTTTTTATACCCCGATTTTCTCTACCTTTTTAAGGAGACTCAAACCGGCTTACAATCGCCTTCCCTTCCTCTCCCCACAACAGTCACCTTGTGAGGTAGGTGAGGCTGAGAGAGTTTGGAGCGAACAGTGACTAGCCCAAGGTCACCCAGCTGGCTTCATGTCGAGCAGTGAGGAAGCCATCCTGGTTCACCAGATTAGAATCTGCCGCTCTCGTGGAGGAGTGGGGAATCAAACCCGGCTCTCCAGATTAGAGTCCACCGCTCTTAACCACTATACCACGCTGGCTCTCAGCATGGTGTAGGTAGGTTAGCGTGGTATAGGTAGGTTAGCCCAAGTAGGAATGACTGGCTTGAGGTCACCCAGCCAGCTTCCATGGCAGAGTGAGGATTTGCCAAAGTTAACAGAGGGAGTTGCAGCCCATTCCTGAGCTGGCGGCGTGCGGAGATGGCGGGGAAGAGGCACAGCCGCGCCGCCTCCTAAGCCATTTCGCGCATGCCGCAAGAACGATAAAAGCCTTGAGAAGGCTTTTTTTGTTTTCAATGGGAACCGCCGTTCCCGGCACCAGCATAACAGGCTGAATGGGGATAGGAAGCCGCCTAACTGGCGGCTCCTCCCCCCGGCCTGAGAATGCCCCCTTGCACCAGCGTGGCCATTCTACCCCATGGCCTGCACCATGGAGAGGCCGCACCGGTGGGGGGGGGGCGGTGCAGCTCCGCGGTGCTTGGGCGCTGGTGGAACTGCCCTCCCCGCCAGCATAAGTGTGTGTAATCACGTGATTACATGCACTTATGCTGGCGGCGAGGTCACGCCGCCTCCACTCATGCCCCCCCCCTCAGGAATGGGCTGTTAGAGTAGTACGTAGCATTGTGTTAAATCAGTCAGTGCCAGAAACTTGAAATGATTGATTTACTTCTCTTAGGCGTGTCTGTGGTTTGACTAATAATAAAAATGGGGAAAAAATTGTAACGTTTGCATTGCTGGCATTAAAAAAAAAAAGATTAAACCGCATCACACAAGGAAAATAGAAAAGATCAATGCACGATGCAAGAGACATTAGAAGCCTTCATTGACAAGGTGGAGGGAGGGGAACGGCACACAATTACAAAGTAATTGTAAATATTTATTTGTAGGTAGCCAAAGGCCTTTACAAAGTAAATTAAACAATTAAACAAGAAAATTGTACAATATAGATAAAATGGAAGATGCCATATAAATTTTGATACAATACTGTATAATTGGAGTATATCCTAGCTGGCTATCAGGTCTAGCTGGCTGCATTCTTTGGCACCAGTTTAGCTCTTATCTTTTTCAACCAATGCAAACTGCAATATTGGATGGCCGATATAATAAAGTACCAATAGCACAATGTATTTGCCTATGTGGCTCTGCTATAGAGGATTTACCCCATTATATTTTAGCGTGTCCTCTTTACGCAATCACAAAGAAGTTTAAATGTTCATCTACCAGATACTCAGACAGCTTGATTAGCCTCATTGAATGTTATCTAGTGGGGTGTTTGGTCAGATTGGGCAAACACAATAGTAACACTTGAAAGAGGAGACCTGAGCTATAAGTGTGAAGTGGGATGTTTGCTTTGGGGCAGAGCCTAATTCAGGTTAGAGAGGGGATCTAGCATTCTAATACACTACAGCACAGTAAATATCTAAACACGATTCGGCTCCCTTCACTGGTTGTATTGACAATAGTGACTTCTCTTCCCCACAACAATTTTTTTTTAGAATGTCCCTTTATCATAGTAGCTGAAAGACTGAGGGCCAAACGACGTGCTAAACTGTGGATCTGTGACCACATCCCCAATGTGCAGATTTATCTTAAAGGGAGTGGGCAATTTGGATTGGGGCCTTGGTGTAGAAGAAGGTCTTTCTTTAAAATCTGTTCTGATTCCATGATGGAAACGATACCTGTCCCTCTATCCAGCCGCTATTAGCCTTTATTTATTTATTTATTTATTTATTTATTTTATTGCATTTTAACCCCGCCCTCCCCAACCCAAAGGGTGGGCTCAGAGCTTTATAGGTGTATGGCACCCTAGTTTTGCCAGTCTTTTTCCCTACCCGGTACTTAGACCACTGTAACCCAAGAACTGAGATTGTCTGTAGTTGCCTCCACTGCTGGAGCAAAAATGGGTCATTCCAGAGGAGGGTTACTCCAGTCTAAGCCCATTGAAATAAATGGTTTTAGACTGGAGTAACTCTCCTTAGGAATGCACTGTAAAAGGAGGCAGTTTCTCCCTATTTTCTCCTCCCTAGAGCTGTTTATCCAGCGCCCAATCTTTCCAGTTTCTGATTCTAGGGAAAGTTTTCTGTTTACCCTAATCTTTGGTTGATTTTCATCTCTTGTAGCGAGCTTGCTTTTTTTTGTCGTGGTTCGGATACACATCGTGCATCGATTCTGGTTTGCGGTTTAGTGAGTTGGGGTTTTGTCGGGTTGCGATTTTGGGTCTTTAATCCAGGAGCTGCCCATGGCAGAGAGGTGGACGATCAGCCTTGTAAATAAATGAATGAAAGGCCTGTGGAACCCCTAGTTCTTGAAGGTTATTTTGTCACGTGAGATTAGTCCTTATCAAAAAGGGGTTTGTTTTACTAGTGCTGTAGCATATCTTTCAAACCAACCAACACAGGTGCTTGTCTTTTTTTGGGGGGGGGAGTGGGGGCCTAATTATGAAGAGAGAAGAGGCTTTTCAGATGTTGCAATCGCTAGCTTTTGCAGTTGGCCTGGCTTCGTCATCAGGTGTGCCCCTGCGTCAACCGGGCCACACAAAAATACCTTTTATCATTTTCCTCTGCTGGCCTTTCTCTGCAAGCTGCTTCTCAGTGCCTTCTGTAGTGCCTTTTCCTTCCCCTTCTGTTTTTCTGACTTGCAAATTTGGAGGAAGCGTCCTGTGGTGCGATTGCAGGTACGAGCCTATGATTCCTTTCCTTCCTTAAAAATGAGTACTTGTCCACCAGTGGGGAGCTTCGAGGGGGGCGCTTCCAATCGATTTGGAAAAGAAACGTGCCAAGCTGCTTTTTCAGGCTATTACAGGATTTTCTAAATTGAAGTGATGGAGTCTCAGATTCTTGGAGCTGCTCTGACCTATGGATTTTTTAAAAAAGTGTTGCCTTGATAGCTACCTGTGTTTTCTCCTGAGAACAAAGGTGGTGCAGTGGTTACAGTATCAGAGTAGAAGTAGGGAGATCCGAGTTCAAGTTCCCACTTGACTAGGTTGCTCCGTTGGAGGTGGCCTTGGGGCAGTTGTAGTCTTTTTAAAAAGGTTAAGGTCCCCTGTGCAAGCACTGGGTCATTCCTGACCCCTGGGTTGACGTCACATCCCGACGTTTTCTAGGCAGACTTTGTTTTTGCTGGGTGGTTTGCCAGTGCCTTCCCCAGTCATCTTCCCTTTACTCCCAGCAAGCTGGGTACTCATTTTGTCAACCTCGGAAGGATGGAAGGCTGAGTCAACCTTGAGCCGGCTACCTGAAACCAACTTCCGTCAGGACCAAACTCAGGTCGTGAGCAGAGTTTGGACTGTAGTACTGCAGCTTATCACTCTGCGCCACGGGGCTCTTTGTAGTCTTTTAGGCTGACCTATAAAATGAGGTCATAAACATGTAACAGATTCTTGATATAATGGAATTTTGGGTTTTCCCTTCTGTCTAGTATACAAGTCCTTCTTGTCTGATAGGTTAGGAAAGTTATTGTAGGGAACGATAAATTTGCGGTTTGGAAGTTATCCTGTAGTGTTCCTCAGGGCCTAGGGTTATCGTCCATGCTTTTAATATCTATGCAACGCTTTTTGGTATGTGAGATTGTCTGTAGCTTTGAAGTTGGGTGTGGTCAATATCGGTGTTGATACTCAGCTGTGTTTTTCTTTGAAGAAGCCTCCAGGTGTTTCTGTCTCTGTCCTGGGCAGCTGTGGTCAAGCGACTGAGCAGATACAATAGAATCAAAATAAGATGAAGGTGATGCTGGTACTAAGGATGGTGTTCTGCAAGGCTTTCCCCACTTCATGTAGTCCTTCCATTATGAAATCTGCCAATCCAGCTATGTTGAGTAACTGTGAGGCTAGACTGTTGTAACATACTTTACCTGGGGCTGCCCTTGAAGACAACACAGAACCTTCAGTAAGGACAAAGTGCTGCCATTATCTAGAACTATCTGCTTTTCCTCTGTCGCTTCACTTTGGGCACTGGCTCCCTGGGCTCAGTTCATGGTGCCCTTTACAACTTGGGACCCACATTTCTGGAGGACCACCAGTCCTTCTGGGTACTCGCAAGGCAGCTCTGATTGTCCCAACAGTGTGTTCTCAGACCAGCAAGTCAAAAGGGTTATGGGTTATGGCTGCATCTCGGGCCTCTGCTCTATGGTACCGGGAAGCTTTTAACCGTGCATGGCAAACAAGCTGTGTTAGTACCCATCAGAAACAAACCGGCTTTGTGCAGGCATTCTGAGCATTTGTGGTGTGGAGAGTCAGAAAGATTGTGTGTGAACTGCCCCCCCCCCCAAGGGACTTGTATCTTGCCATGCTGAGAGGATTCTGGATGCTGGTTCTGATTCGGTATGCTTGCTCTTTGCCTGGAGTTAGTGTTTCTATTAGGTTAGGTAGCAGCATCTGCCAGGATGGAACAACTCCAGTGGTTGGACTGAACTGCCCCGCTGAGTGAGAAGAAAAAACCCGACCTCTACATAGTAGTGGCTCTCCCTGCAGGGGTGTCTGGGTGCATAAAAAACAACTTGGCATTCTGCTGTGAGTTTGTCCCTCTGGATAGCTGACTGTGCTGTTTTAGGGCCCATGTTGCCTTTTGAAGCATCTGGTCCTTGCTGATGGAAAACAGTAATCTGTCCTCTCTTAAGGAGGACTCTTTGTATTGCAGTTCTCTTACAAAGGGATTGCGAAGGGAGATTAGAAAGAGAGACTGCTGAATTACAACTAATTCAGCGTGGTATAGGAGCCAGCGTGGTATAGTGGTTAAGAGCGGTGGACTCTAATCTGGAGCTGGGTTTGATTCCCCACTCCTCCACATAAGTGGCAGATGCTACTCTGGTGAACTGGGTTGGTTTCCCCATTCCTGCACTTGAAGCCAGCTGGGTGACCTTGGGCTAGTCACAGCTCTCTTAGAGCTGTCTCAGGCCCACCTACCTCCCAGGGTGTCATGGGGAGGGGAAGGGAAGGTGATTGTAAGCCAGTTTGATTCTCCCTTAAGTGGTAGAGAAAGTTGGCATATAAAAACCAACTCTTCTTCTAATAATAATGAAGCTCAAGACTATGCATTCTCTGGGAGTTAATAAAGATCTGGGATTCCTGTCTCATTACCAATGCTGATTTCCCCAAGCCTACTACCCCTCTGCATATCACACCTAATCCAATCACTCCTGCTAATGTCATTTATTTGCTTTTTAAACTTACATTGCCACTGTGTGTTTAATTCACTCATCTCTGCTTAAGGATAGATGGAATCACATTCTAGCTGTACCCGAAGAAGGGAGCTGTGGCTCACGAAAGCTCATACCCTGCCAGAAATTTTTGTTAGTCTTTAAGGTGCTACTGGACTTTCTACTTTTCTACTGCTAACTACAAGCTAACACGGCTACCCATCGTGATCTGTTTGTATTGCAGTTCTTTCTAACGACCTCAGGCCAGAGGACGGGCAGGTGGATTAGGAATTGGCCGCCTTCCTTCTGCTTGGAATGCAACCAGTTTAATTTGAAAACTGCCTGCCAGTCTGATTAATTAGAGTTAAGTAGAAAAAAAACACAATTAACTATCTTCCCCGCCCTTTTCCAGTGAGTTTCCATTGCAGAATTGGCCTGGGCGGCAGCCATACCCAACAACTCTCTTATCAGCGGTAGCTGCACGCAGTGATTTTAAGTGGAATAAAGAGTTGTTGGAATGGCTTAGTAACGTCCTTGTTTGCTGTTGAGGAAGCCTTAAAAGCCTTTGTTGATCTGCAATCAAAAGCTCTGCTCACGACTTGAGTTTGATCCTGACGGAAGTTGGTTTCAGGTAGCCGGCTCAAGGTTGACTCAGCCTTCCATCCTTCCGAGGTCAGAAAAATGAGTACCCAGCTTGCTGGGGGTAAAGGGAAGATGACTGGGGGAGGAAATGGCAAACCGCCCCATAAACAGAATCTGCCTAGTAAAAGTTGGGATGTGACGTCACCCCATGGGTCAGTAATGACCTGGTGCTTGCACAGGGGACTACCTTTACCTTTTACCTAAAGAACTGTTGGAATGGCTTAGTAACATACATGTTTGCTGTTGAGGAAGCGTTAACGGTTGTTCTAGCATTAATTGCTAGAGAGCAAAGGGTTAAAGTCCAGCCTAGCCCTCAGATGCTGGGGAATGAGGCAGCAGTGGCCTGAGATGGTAGAACATCACCATCATGGTGTAGTGGTTAAGAGCAGTGGTTTGGAGGGGTGGACTCTGATCTGGAGGTTTGATTCCCCACTCCTCCACATGAGTGGCGGAAGCTAATCTGGTGAACTGGATTTGTTTCCCCACTCCTACACATGAAGCCAGCTGGGTGACCTTGGGCTAGTCACTGCTCTCTTAGAGCTCTCTCAGCCTCACCTACCTCACAAGGTGTCTGTTGTGGGGAGGGGAAGGGAAGGTGATTGTAAGCCGGTGTGATTCTCCCTTAAGTGGTAGAGACAGTAAGTGTAAAGGGGACGTAGAAGTTTTGAATGCTTCCCTCCCTAAATGACTTCTTGCAAGTAGACATCTAGCACAGCAGGCGATATGTTAGCTTTTCACTTGCAGGGAGCTTTTTTTCATTTTGGTGCAAGGATCCTTCCAAAAAGGGTACCCTGCGCCTACTGTCTGCAGTGGTACAGTTCACTCTACTACATTTGGGCTCTACCTCCTCATAGCTGGATACATTCATGAGATTTGGGGTGGGTGGGATAATGCATGGTTTCGGTTGGCATGGCGGGGGGATTGGACAAGAACTTCATAAGAAACAAATGAGGTCTGGCCTACTGAGAATGCAGGAATGAGAATGAGTCGAATCCTGCCATGGCAACATAGAAATATACTTTTTTAAAACTGCAGCTGAAGAACAAAACTTCACTCAAGTAAAGTTTCAGGATCCCACCCCCCACATGTGTGAGCATGCTTTGTGCCTTCCTTCAGATGCTTTCACTGAAGGAGGTGCAGGGCAGGGGGAAACTCTTGTCCGAAGCTGGATCCAGAACCCCAGAGACCCGGGTTCAAATTCCCATTCAGACCTGAAGCTACCTTGGAACAGTGATCTTCTCTGAGCTCTACCTACCTCTCAGGGTTGATGTGACAATAAGATGGGATAGGTAGAGGAGAACCCCATGGCTCTGGGCTGGTCTTCATTGAATAGAGGGGAGTGATAATTGTGGAAGATTTTCATTAGCTAAATATGAGTCTGATCTTAGTTGGCAGCCATCACCACATCCTGGGGCAGGGAGTTCCACAATTTAACTATGCGTTGTGTGATGAAATACTTCCTTTTATCCGTTTTGAATCTCTCCCCCTTCAGCTTCAGCAGATGAGCCTGTCCGTGTTTGGTATTATGAGAGAGGGAGAAAAGCTTCTCCCTGTCTACTCTCTCCATACTATGCATGTAGGTTCTTTCTGCGAGAGGGCATTTACAATTGTAATACTCCCATTCACAACCCCTGCAAGGACTACAGGGTGTACTGCTTCTGCACCTTGAAATCAGTTCTTGTGTGCACATGTAATTAGTAGATTTGAGTCCGGTAGCACCCTAAAGACAAACAAGATATAATCTTTCGAGAGCCAATGTAATTGGTGTTCTTTTACAAAGATCTTCCCCTTTCCTTTCTTCTCCACTCATAGTTTGGTCTTCAGCTGGTGGGTTCTGACCCCCAGCTGAGTTGTGACATGACCCCGGGTAGGCCAGACCCAGCAAGGACGGTAGCCAAAATGTTAGACTTGAACAGGAGGGAGTTACAAGTTCCCATTCAGCCAGAGACTTCCCTGGGTGACCTTCAGTCAATCCTCTGTCACCCTAACCTCCTTCACAGGGAGGGTTGCCAGGTCTCCCCTCTCCATCAGTGGGAGGTTTTAGAGGATGGGGCTGGGGTGATTGCACCGCTGCGCCCAACATGATTATGCATTGCCGCAGCCACTTTAGCAGTCAAACCGCCCAAGGGGGGGTTGAGTGCTAAAACAGCCGCGGCGATGCGGCGCTTCTGGGGATGAACCCAGAAGTGACGTAATCGCATTGCGTGCATCTGTGCGTGCGCGCGATCCCCACTTCGGAGCAGCTGGGTGGATTGGCGGGCAATCGCCCACCGAAACCACCCCCCTGGCAACCATACTGACAGGGTTCTGATGAAGGTGAATGGAGGAGTGGAAGAATCAGTGTGCTGCTCGGGGCCTCTTGGAGGAAACATGGGATTAAAGTATAGTAGATAGTAAGTTGTGTAGCAAAATATGAACACACGAAGCTGCCTTATACTGAATCAGACCCTCGGTCCATCAAAGTCGGTATTGTCTACTCAGACTGGCAGCAGCTCTCCAGGGTCTCAGGCAGAGAGACCCTCCTTGCCTTGTCCCTTTAACTGGAGATGCCGGAGAATTGAACCTGGGACTTTCTGCGTGCCAAGCAGATGCTCTACCACTGAGCTGTGGCCCCTCTCCTCCAGGATCAGGCACAGTGAGAGATTACTGTCCCAGAGAGAAGAACAAACCCCTGCCAGGACGAGCGTTCATCTTCTGCAGATCCCTGAGAATAATTGTAATACGAGACTGCGGTTTGTTGGAGTGTCCCACTCTAATGCTGAGCTTCCTTTTGTTCCTCTTGCAGACTTTTTCTGTAACTGCAGTTTGGTCGGGAGCACGGGCCTGAACGACTGCAACGCGACGACCGGGCAGTGCGGGTGCCACAAGGGCTACGCCGGCCAGCGGTGCGACAGGTGTGAGGCCGGCTACTATCCCGAGACGAGCAGCGGGCGCTGTCTCGCCTGTGGCTGCCATCCCGCGGGCGCGGTCTCCTCTTCCTGTGACAAGTAAGGAACGGGCTGTTTTCACCCTCCGCCCACCTCTCCTGCGCTGTCTGTTGTCCTACGGCTTTATTTTGACCTCAGGGCGAGGCTGGTTTGCCAGCACAGAGGGCTGCTGCCGGATTCTGGTTTTAACCAAATAACAGAAACGGAGCCCGGCGTGGGGACGTTCAGAAGGGGTGTTTTCTATTTGTCCTTCCAACGTCAAATAATCCACATTTTGCAAAACCCCAATAACATCTATCAAAGCACACTTCTCTGGTTTCCTGGATTTGATGGGCTTTACGGTAATCTTACTTATTTCCTTCATTTCTAGCTTGCCTTCCTTGCTAAGACTCGAGGCAGATTCCACAAGTAAAAACAGTGCTGTAGAAGCCCTATAATTCATATTACAAACAACACCTCTGATTTACAAAATTAGAAAATACAATAAAAAGCTGTGTTGGACAACCAAATCGAAAGACGGGGAGGGGCCGTGGCCCAGTGGTAGAGCATCTGCTTGGCATGCAGAAGGTCCCAGGTTCAAGCCCCGGCATCTCCAGTTAAAGGGACTAGGCAAGTAGGTGATGTGAAAGACCTCTGCCTGAGACCCTGGAGAGCCGTTGCCAGTCTGAGTAGACAATACTGACTTTGATGGACCAAGGGTCTGATTCAGTAGAAGGCAGCTTCATGAGTTCATGTGTGTTCAAAACTGTAAAATATGTAACATGGACAATGAAGTGAAGACTGGCTAGAATGTCACATACATTAACTACAACCATGTTCCCTTTATAAAAATGGCCTGCTGAACAGTTCTGCCAGTGTGGTGTAATGGTTAAAAGCGGTGGACTCTAATCTGGAGAACCGGGTTTGATTCACCACTCCTCCACATGACCAGCAGACTCTGATCTGGAGAACTGGGTTCAGTCCCCCACTCCACATGAATCCAGCTGGGTGTTCTTGGGCTAGTCACAGTTCTCTCAGAACTCTTTCAGACCCACCTACCTCACAAGGTGTCTGATGTGGGGAGAGGAAGGGAAGGAGATTGCAAACCAGTTTGATTCTCCTTAAAAAGGTAGAGAAAGTCGGCATATAAAAACCAACTCTTTTTCTTTACACATTGTAAAATGTGTAATCTGTTTCCAGATTGTAAAGGGGACAAAAAGATCAGTGACCCTTTTCAATGTCAGGCCAGGGCTGGCTCTGAGTTTGGGGAGCCCCTGGGCAAGATGACCTTCTAAGCATGCTGCCACTTTGCTGTTGCGCACATGAATCCCTCCCGGCCAGTTTGGACAGGGATCCTGGAGGGTTTTTTTGCCATGTTCTGGGCATGGAGCAGGGGTCATTGGGGGTGTGGGGGGGGGTAGTTGTGAATTTCCAGCATTGAACTAGGTGACCCTGGAGGTCCCTTCCAACTCTATGATTCTATGTTTCTATGTCTCTGTATGCATTCTTGTATTTTACAAGTGCACAACACTCCCACTGGCACAGAAAGGAACAGCGCATGATTCTGTCATGCTCATTTAAACTCTGCTGGTGCCAGCAAGGCTAAAAGGAACACGAAAGAGCTTCACGTTGCTGCTTCTCGTGCTCCTCCCACAGGAAATAGGAGATCACTCCGTAGGCCTCTGTCCTGGATATGAAAGTTAAATGAATCAATCGGTGGTAGAAGAACCTCTCACACCCATTTCATAAAGCAGGTTCGCCCGTATACTTAAACTTATAAAGCTGCCTTCTGCTGACTCGGGACATTGGTCCCTCTCTTTCTGTGTTGTCATAAGAAGAGCCCTGCTGGATCAGACCCGTAGTCTGTTGAGTTCAGCATCCTGTCTCACACACAGCATCCAACCGGTTGTCCTAGAGGGCCAGCAAAGAGGACAGAGAGTCTTCCCTGATGTTTCTTCCTAGCATTGGTAGTCAGAGGTTTACAGCCTGTGAATGTGGAGGCACCTTTTAGCCCCCATAGCTAGTAACCATGCTGGCCATAATTAGGCAAGGAATAGAGACTAAAACTAGTCACAGCTCTCTCAGCCTCACCTACCTCACAGGGTGTCTGTTGTGGGGAGGGGAAGGGAAGGTGATGGTAAGCTGCTTTGAGACACCTTAAAGGTAGAGAAAAGCGGGATATAAAAACTAACTCTTCTTCTTCTTCTTCTTCTTCACTTGTGGCAAGATAATTAGTGGCTCCTCTTGCATCCCAGTTTGCAAGTTCGGATGAACATTTGATTATTTACGTGGTTCACATAAAATTTGGTTCACGTGAAGCTGCCTTATACTGAATCAGATCCTTGGTCTATCAAAGTCAGTATTGTCTACTCAGACCAGCAGTGGCTCTCCAGGGACTCCGGAAGAGGTTTTCACATCATCTATATGCCTAGTCTCTTTAACTGGAGATGCCAGGGATTGAACCTTGGACCTTCTACATGCAAAGCAGATGCTCTACCCCTGAGCCACAACCCCTCCCCCTGTTGTAAGTGGGGGAGCGTCCTAAAACAGGATCACCCAGCAGCCTGAATGGTCCTATCCACTCTACCCCATCAAGCTGTACATGTTTGTATGTTGTGGATGCCAAACAGGCGTCATTTTCAACAACAATGATGCTATCAAATTTGTTAGTGTGGTCATGGGAGGGGCTGGGGTAGAGCCATGGCTCTACCATGGCTGTGGTCATGGGAGGGGCTGGGGTAGAGCATCTGCTTGGCACGCAGAAGGTCCCAGGTTCAATCCCCGGCATCTCCAGTTGCGGGACTAGGCAAGTAGGTGATATGAAAGACCTGTGCCTGAGACCCTGGAGAGCCGCTGCCGGTCTGAGCAGACAATACTGACTTTGATGCACCGAGGGTCTGATTCAGTATAAGGCCGCTTCATGTGTCCATGAGGCAAAAAGACAACTGCAGTTTCTTTCCAAGCTGGGAGAACAACTGTCAGAAACTGGGGTTTTCCAAGTGAAACGCTGGGCTTCCGAAATTCGGTCACATCCCTAGCGTTGACGCAGCTGCGAACTGTGTTGAGCATAGGAGCTTCCCCCCCCCCGGCGCTTCAGGAGTTTCGGTGCATATTGCCTTAGAAAATATATTTTAAAAAAAAATTCTGCCACCCGCCCGCCATCAACCAAAGAGTCTGCCACACACACCCGCCCAGTGGGCTAATTATTAATGAAGTCTCTGGTGGGGAACGTGGAGGGTAGAAAATAGGATTCCTTCCTGCAGCATCGGGCTGATCTCTGAAATGAACATTGACCTGACAAGCTGTCGCTATGAATGGGCTCTGCTGCTGACATAATCAAAGGCCGTTAAAGAAACAAAAATGGGATTGTCGAAAGAGGGTGGGGTGTGGTATGTGTGTGTGTATCTCCTTTGGGGCGGGACATCACTTTTGTGTTGTATCTTAAACAGTGGTATGGTTCAATGCTTTTTTCTCATCTCGGCTATTTTTGCCTTGTCTTTCCAGCATTTGCAGAAAGACACCCACACAGTCCTCTTCAAAGGCCAAATTTGTGTCTCTTTTTTCAAAGCAACCATGGAACAGCCAGTTTCTTTTAAAGCCGACAACTGAACCAGTGTTACAAGTGTGGGTCAGAACCCCCTTTTATTTTATTTTTCAAAGGTTATCTTCCTAGCCCCCAGATCTTCTTTTCCTTTTTCAGAGACTTTCCCCAGGTGTATAATGCTTCGTCAAAGGTTCTCTGCTCCTGTTTCTTTTCCTGAAAGCCCAGAGTCCTAACAGGTTTGCAGACCCTCTGACATTTCACAGATTAAAATAGGCACAAATTTGTACAAGCCCCATCTCATTGGGTGATCGCAGTCTGAGTGCCGCCCCTCCATCCCGTCTCGCGTTGCTCAAGGCTCTGTTCCATCTTGTGTCCGGCTGCATTTGTTTCTTCTACAGTAGCTTGCGGTTGTAAAAAAAACCACTGGAGTGTGTGTTTGTAGTTTAAGTTAAAGATATGCTGGGGCAGGGAAACGGATCCCTGGCTGGGGGTCCTGTGGGGAGCTGTCCGAGGGATCTGGGACGCTGGAAAGAGCTACCACTAGATCAGCTGTGGAGCTGTCCAAGCAGAAAACTAGCGTGGGACACAGAGCAATATACCTGTCAACCTCTGGCTGCCACCGAGGAGCCTTTAGAGATAGAGGGCGAAAACGCACGGTCGCTTTATCCTCCTTTAATCCCTGTTTTAGCCAGGATCGAACGCACATTAGGCGAAACGCATGCATTCAATCCTGGCTGAATCTTGGCTGAAACAGGGATTAAAGGAGGATAAAGTGACCATGCATTTTTGCCCAGAGACTCGTTGCCCCATCCTTCCTGTTGACTTGGTTAGAGCCCTGAGCTCAGATCCCTTCTGCTGAGTAGAACCTTGGTGATGGGATGCTCTGGGCCAGTGTGATGTAGTGGTTGAGAGCAGTGGTTTGGAGTGGTGGACTATGATCTGGAGAACCGGGTTTGATTCCCCACTCCTCCCCATGAAGACAGCTGGGTGACTTTGGGCTAATCACAGCTCTCTCAGTCCCACCTACCTCCCAGGGTGTCTGTTGTGGGGAGGGGAAGGGAAGGCGTTTGTAAGCCGGTTTGATTCTGCCTTAAGTGGTGGAGAAAGTTGGCATACCAAAACCAACTCCTCTTCTTCTTCTGGGCTGCCCAGATGCACAGCACATCTGACCAGGCCTTGTGCTCAGATTTGTAACCTTCTTTGTTCTTCAGGTTGTGGAAATGGATTGATTTGGTCAGGGTGCTCTGGATTCCCCATCTCCATCAGCTCTCTGAATAGAACCTCCTCATGGCTCAGGGCAGGGGTGTCAAACATATGGCCCGGGGGCTGGATTTGGCCTCTTGAGAGCTCTTATCTGGCCCGCGAGCCAGCTGAGGCAGCCACCCTCCCTAGTCCCCATCTGGGCTGGCGAGGCATGGCCCGGCCCAACCAAGTGGCATTTATGTCACATCTGGTTCTCATAACAAATGAGTTCGACACCCCTGGCTTAGGGCTTTCCCCTGGGGGGGATTTCCTGACTTGGCTTGGTCCTTGGGGTGTCAGGGACTTCCTCTGAAGATTCAATTCCACTTTGACTCTGGACTAGAGCAGTCCCTGACACATTTAGAGTCGTAAGCGAATACTGTCCTTGGATTGAAGTCTTGGTTGCTTGGCCAAAAGGGGATAGCTGTGTTGGTTTGTTGTAGCAAAACAAAAGCCCAGAGGCCCCTTAAAGACGAACAAGATCTCTTTTAATGTGAGCATAAGTCACAACCCAATAATATTGTTAGTCTTTAAGCGTCACTAGACATATGTTTAATTTTGCTTGACTGAAGACATTTGCAAGTTGCAATGTGGGCAATTGTACTGTTGACTGCTACTCCAAGTGTAGTGAATGGTGGATCTTTATCTGCATTCTTCTGATAATTGTCATACCCAGGAAGTTTGTTTATTCATCAGCCTTTGTGGCACATTCCTAAATGTCACGTAGAACTGGCGGGATGCTTTAAGTTGTCCCTAGGAGGGCCAAGTCAAGGGGATTTAATTCTCCCAGGAAAGAAAGACCCTTTTATAGAAATGATTTAAATCATGATTCCAACTTTGTAGGTCATATTTTCCCAATGTGTTGTGATAACAGCACAGATAGAAGAAGAAGAGTTGGTTTTTATACCCCGATTTTCTATACGAAAAGGAGTCTCAAACTGGCTTACAATCACTTTCCCTTCTTCTCCCCACAACAGACCCCTTGTGAGGTAGGTGGGACTGAGAGAGCTCTGAGAGAACTGTGACTAGCCCAAGGTCACCCAGCAGGCTTCATGTGGAGGAATGGGGAAACCAACCTGGTTCGCCAGATTAGAGTCTGGGGCTCATGTGGAGGAGTGGGGAACCAAACCCGGTTCTCCAGATTAGAGTCCACCACTCCTGACCACTACACCACGCTGGCTCTCTGCTTGCTTTTATTTACTGTAGTTTATTTATTTTATGTATTTGCTTTGTGTATATCCCACCTTTCTCCCCAGGGGGGACCTGAAAAGGCTTACATCATTCTCGTTTCCTCTGTTTTATCCTCACAACGACCCTGTGAGGTAGGTTAGGCTGAGAGTGTGTAATTAGCCCCAGGTCACCCAGCAAGTTTCCATGGCAGAGTGGAGATTAGAACTTGGGTTCCCCATTTCCTAGTCTGACACTTTAACTACTACACCATGCGGGCTCTCTGAATTAAATAATTTCCCTTCGAAAGAGCGAAGGGAAAGCTTAGAACGTGCAGTGAAACAACAACCCCTCCCCCCTATTTATTTCCATATTTTTTTTGAGCCTGCTGCACTCCCGAGTCCTTGAGATATAACAGCCACTGGCTACTGTCCGAAAAGTGGCACTTCTGAATAGCATTGCTCCATAACTGCTGTAAAATACAGCAAGATATAATATTTTCGGTAAAGGGCTATATATGAATAAACGTGTCCTTGTGTGACTATATGGCTCACCTTTTAACCGCAGTAGGAAAATGGTCCAATACCTTCTTCATCATATGGATCACGTGTTTTTTGCACGACACCCTTAACAGGGGCTTCACCACAAGGAAAGCAGTTGCGAATGGAAGGTTTCCGTTTTGGTTTCCGTGGTACATCAGTGGCCAGACAGAAGGGAGGGCAGAGAATAAAGCTCCCTTAGAGCCTTCTGCCAGCTCCTTCTATGCCCAGCAGCATCCACAAGGAAAAAATGGTTCATCTCCAGGCTATTTTTTTAAAAAGAGACAGTTCACATAACTGATTTTACTCCAATTTAATTTTTTTAAAATAATTGATTTTGTTGTTGATGTTCAGCCTGTTTTCCCCAGAGGCTGAATCAATGCTTGCTGTCTCAAATAAGCAGACATACACACATAGGTCATTGAACTTAAAAAAAAAAAAGCCCATCTTTTTCAATCCGGAACCCCTATCCTATTTTGAACGCTCAGGGTGCACGACTGTTGCTGTAACTATGCTTTTTAATTGTTTTTATCATTTTGATTCTGTCTTCCTAATCAAGAGACCCATGTACAATACAGCAGGTGCCATGAATTGCATTGTCATCGGATAAAATCTTCTGCCTTGCTCAGGGCCATTGATCTGGGGATGCAGCCAGTGTACCCAAACTAGGTCCGTGAAAGGGACCCCAAACCATTTCCACCATTTCTTTAAACAGGTGACTACCGAGCTTTCGTCACTGTGACAATTAGTGAACGAACTGATCAGATCTGAAGAAGGCAGTTGTTCCCCCCAAAATGCATACGTTTGTTCTTTTTGGAGAGCCAGCGTGGCGTAGTGGTGAAGAGCGGCGGACTCTAATCTGGAGAACCGGGTTTGATTCCTCACTCTTCCGCGTGAATTGCGGACTCTAATCTGGTGAACCGGGTTAGTTTCCCCACTCCTACACATGAAGCTTGCTTGGTGATCTTGGGCTAGTCACAGTTCTCTCAGAACTCTCTCAGTCCCACTGACCTCACGAGATACCTGTTGTGGGGAGAGGAAGGGAAGGAGATTGTAAGCCGCTTTGAGACTCCTGTCAGTAGAGAAAAGTGGGGTATAAAAACTAACTCTTCTTCCTCCTCCTCGTCTTCCTCGCATGCATGTGTCACAGTTGATTTTAGAAAAAGTGTTCCTCCCCCCCACCCCCAGTGAGTGATAGAAGGGGGAATTTCTCATGCTATAAATTTTGAGTGTGAAAACCTTGTCTGAAGAAGCATTTTACTTATTCTAAAAGAGAAAATAGGGGTTTCTTTAGTGCTCCCCCAAATCTTCCTTTCTAAAAGTTGAAAAAAAAAGTTCTCAACACAGAAGAAATCTGCCCACCCCAGATTTTCCCATATTTTTTCCCAAGCCTCTGAATACTCCCATCTTTAGAGGTTATGCAGGTTGCAACTGGTGGTAGGGCCTTCTTGGTGGTGGCGCTCAACTTCTGATATCTTCCTAGATGTTGCCCAGTTCCAGTTTTCTCTCAGGTACAGTGTTAAGACTTTTTAAATCTCCCAGGTATTAGGGTGTTTGAGGTTAATGTTACTTGTTTCTCTGATCAAGTCCTCCTGTTGCTGCTTTTTTTTCTTTTTAGCATTGCGTTTATAGTGGTGAGAGAACAGCACACTAGAAAGAAGTTTTTGTGCTATATTAAAAGCGATTTGTAACGGGTGAAAATCTGACTGTGCAAAGAATTATCTGTTTCCAACCTTTCCCTTTTCGGTCCTGTCTCCTACTGGGTCCTTTAGACGAATCAGCAACTGGCTAGTGCCTGAAAGCCGGGCATCACTTGCTGTATCCCGATGCTGCAAAACTGTAGTAAAGATACAATGAAAGACACTGCTAAACATGTGGGACAAGGCCACATTTTCTTTTTCTTTTTATTATATATATTTTTATTTTACATAATGGGATACAAAAAAAAAGATTAAAAAGGAAGAAGAAAAACACATGTCTTTGTCCACGCGTTAACAAAGTAATACATTCATACACCAGCTTCAATCTCACCCTTAGAATTCTAGAAATATGTCTTAATTGTATGTAAAGTGTCGTCAAGTCGCAGCCGACTTATGGCGACCCCCTTTTGGGGTTTTCATGGCAAGAGACTAACAGAGGTGGTTTGCCAGTGCCTTCCTCTGCACAGCAACCCTGGTATTCCTTGGTGGCCTCCCATCCAAATACTAACCAGGGCTGACCCTGCTTAGCTTCAGAGATCTGACGAGATCAGGCTAGCCGTGTCTTAATAGTGCCCTATAATATACTGCCATTCCCTTATGGAGTACTATGGATAACATGATATTTAAAACTACTTGGTAGATAATAATTAATCAACCACACTCTGATACCACAATATGAATTTGTAGCCTTGAATCTAACCTTTGGCTGACGTTATCATTTCCTGATACTAAATACCAGCTAATCTGTATCCTACATCTAGCAATAATATTTGGCACAGATAGATATTTATCATATATTAGTTGCAACATTTTCTTATGCTAGTTCTGTTGTTCATTTTCGTGTTTGTTCTGTCTTTTGTAAGCTGCCTGTTTTCTAAAGAAGGGAAATGGCAGGATCCAAAGACTTTGAAATAAAGCAAACACCCTATAATCCACATTGCCATTTCAGGATAGCCTGCCTTTTGGCTCAGGGGCCTGGAATTGTCCGAGCTGGTAGGTTGATGCGGCGGAGGCCGTAATGCCGGCCAGACGCCCGTGCCTTTTGACATTTTACAAAACGCCTCTTCAAAGTCCTCGAGCGTTTCAGCTCCTTCGACTGATTTTGTACAGCTGGATTCCATTCGCAGGCATAAAGCTGGGAATGTTTCATGCACAATGCCCGAGTGTTTTCTGGGAATAAAGCTGCCCTTCTTCCCTTCTCCTTGCCCCCCCCCCTGCTACAAAAGGGGCTTTGCTGGGATTGCATAATGTTGGGGCTTGGAGGGGGGGTCTTCCTCAGAACACGTCGGGGGGTTATGAAATTCAGATGGTTTCAAATGGCCAAGATGGGCCCAGGGAGCAAAGTGATGAAATTGAACCATTTTGCTAATAGGCATTTCTGCCGCTTGGTTTCCGTGTCTCCTAATGTCCGGATTAATTGCCCTGAAAATCAACATATAGGTTATGATGTTTCCATTAAAGCTCAATTGAATCTTGGTGAATATAGACGGCGATATTTCCCTATGGAGTCGTCTGGTACAATAAGTTCTCTGTGGGCTTGTTGAACCGTCCTGTGTGAGGCCAAGGGGAGGCAAAAATGAATTCGGTTTCAGACATTAGTCTTAGTGAGTGGTTTTGAAAATCCTTTTTTTTGGGGGGGGGGGGAAATATCTTTTTCTTTCTCAGTACAGCCAGGCGACAACATACCCTTTGAAATATATTATTAAATCTTTCAGAGTATTGAGTTACAACTTCCCTACCTCCAATAAGAACTAAAATTATAGAACTGAAAACAAAGAGGCTATCCAGTGGGTTCTATGGACTATTACCGTTCATTTATGACGAGTTGCAGTTTAAAGTAGTAATGATTCAATGGGAAATATCTATCAGTAGGTGTTCCTGTTTCTTAACAAATAAAAGAGTGGTAGTTACTGAAAGAGTTGGTGGGTTTATACTAAAGCTCAGACGAGTTTAGTTGGATTGTTGATGACCCTAATTTTCTTCCAGTATGGAAGAATTTAAGATAGTCCCCATAAGGAGGTTTTCCATCCAGACACTAACTTCCTTCGCTTCACCAAGATATTACGCCATGTGCCCTTCAACCATGTCCTGGAGACTAGTGGTATCTGACAGGCCAGTTTCCCTCTTGGGGCAAACAGAGGGTTCCTTCTAATTCCTGTGGAACACCTGAACAGCTTTGGCTCCTCAAAGTCTACGGCCAGTGTGGCGTAGTGGTTCAAATGTGGGACTTGGACCTGGAAAACCCAGGTTTGAATTCCCACTTTGCCATGGAAGCTCACTGGGTGACTTTGGGTCAGCCTAACCTTCCCCACAGGGTTGTCGTGAGGATAAAATGGAAGAGAAGAGAACAATGTAAGCCGCTTTGGGCCCCCATTGGGGAGAAAGGTGGGATATAAATAAAAGTGAATAAATATGGCTTAGATCCAAAATTGTTTTTCCACTTACACTTGCCTAAGCAGAAATGCCTAGCTAGGGTTGCCAGCTCTTGGTTGGGAAATTCCTGGAGATTTTTGGGGTGGAGCCTGGGTAGGGTTGCCAGGTCCCTCTTTGCCACTGGTGGGAGGTTTTTGGGACGGAGCCTGAGGAGGGTGGGGTTTGGGGAGGAGAGGGACTTAGAATGCCATAGAGTCCATTTGCCAAAGCGGCCATTTTCTCCGAGGGAACTGATCTCTGCTGGAGATCAGCTGTAATAGCGGGAGATCTCCAGCTAGTACCTGGAAGTTGGCAACTCTAAGCCTGGGGAGGGCTGGGTTTGGGGAGGGAAGGAACCTCAGTGGGGTATAATGCCATAGAGTCCACCTTCCAAAGCAGCCATTTTCTCCAGGGCAACTGATCTTTGTAACCTGGAGACCAGTTGTCATTCTGGGAGATCTCCAGCTACCATCTGGAGACTGGCAATTATTCCGTTCATATCCTGCCTTGGGGCTCTCTTGCTTGTATGCTCTGAAGCCCTGCATCTCTGCTTCCCGCCTGGGAGTTGTCGAGTGCAGTCCTAGAGTTGAACCCTTCAAAGCCCATTAATTTCAATGGAAGGGTACAATTCTGCTTAGGAGTGCACTGGTGATTTCCTGCCCCTGTGAAGCTGCCATGCAACTAAAATGCTGCATGCTCTTTTAAGGGTTGTAGACTTGACCAGCCTAGCAAACCTTGTCACTTGCAGAAGCCGATACCACTGCTTGTCCCTAAGATCGGAACAAGCAACTTGTTGGTGGCTGAAGGCTTGGACATGGACTGGCAGTCTGCAAAGCGGATTTTGAGTTTTCTGGAAGGAGCAGGGATAGGGAGTCTTTAATAATAGTGAGCCAGCATGGTGTAGTGGTTAAGAGCGGTGGTTTGGAGCAGTGGACTCTGATCTGGAGAACCGGGTTTGATTCCCCACTCCTCCACATGAGCAGTGGCTAATCTGGTGAACCGGGTTGGTCTCACCACTCCTCCACATGAAGCCAGCTGGGTGACCTTGGGCTAGTCACAGCTCTCGTAGAGCTCTCTCAGCCTCACCTACCTCACAAGGTGTCTGTTGTGGGGAGGGGAAGGGAAGGAGATTGTAAGCTGGTTTGATTCTTCCTTAAGTGGTAGAGAAAGTCGGCATATAAAAACCAATGCTGCTTTTTCTTCTTCCTCCATATACAATTGGGGAAGGAAGGCAATCTTTAAAAAATGAAAGGCAGTTGCTGGCTCTCGCTTGCCATGAAAGAACAGTTCATTTTGCAACCATGAATCTCCTCAGACTTTTTCTTTGGGGGCGTTTTTTAAAAAAAAGCCATAATCAGCCTTTTAACAGGACTGTGAGTGTGCATGCGTGGTTTGCGCACATTTAGATTGCTGACCTTTTCCTGGCAAAGTGTTCAACAGTCTTGGTTATATGGGAGCTATGAAAGAGGATGTTGTAAAGAGCTTTATTCTATAAATGCATTGACCACAGGCAAAAAGCAAAACAAAAACAAAAAAAAAAACCTCTCGCTGAAAGATTTAATTCTTGTGTACACCCAGGCCATGGCTTTGAGCCATCTGTGTCCAGTTGGACATCCTGCCAGAGAAGCATTATGTTCGAACTTTCCAGCACTCAAATCCCCCTTGTAAAACGTTACATCGCTTCCTTTCCCACTATCTCTTGGCTGGGAAATTTAAAAGCAAGAGGTGCAACCCAGTGAGAATTAAGTGTTAAAAATACAGGGAACTGCAGCACAAAGTTTAATATTTAAACCCCACTGACTTCATCGGCTGCTTTGAAGGTCCCTTACGGATGGAAAAACAGAATAAAAATGTTTTATATTTACATCCTTTTTTCTAAAGAAACACCTTATTGAATGGAAGGTTTAACTTAATATAATTGAATGTTCAAAAACAGACAAAAAACAAAAGGGGGAAGGAAAGACCCAACCTCAAACATTAAAAGTTATATTAAAAGAAAGCGCAAATGTCAACTAATACAGGTTGATAAACTAAAACCACAATCCAAACGTGTTTCGGCCGGGGGGGGGGTTAGTTTTAGTTTATCAACCTGTGCTTTCTTTTAATATAATTTTTAATGTTTTTAATATAGATACCAGTGCTTTAAAATAAATATATTTCTATACATAATTGAGTCTTTTTCCACCCTAAACTTTGGGTACCCAGCTATAATTGAAGGTTTACATAATCATTCTAGATTTTTCTTCTGGTTGGTGTTACATTGTGTATGCGATTAATAGGGTTGCCAGCTCCCTCTTCGCCACCAGCGGGAGGTTTACGGGGTGGAGCCTGAGGAGGGCGGGGTTTGGGGAAGGGAGGGACCTCAATGCCCTAGAGTCCAATTGGCAAAGTGTACGTTTTCTCCAGGTGAACTGTTCTCTATTAGCTGGAGATCAGTTGTAATAGCAGGAGATCTCTAGCTACTACCTGGAGGTTGGCAACCCTAGCGATTAAGGGTTTTCAAACAATGCCTGACTTGATCCAGTTCTGCTGCCATGGCATTATCATAAGGAATAGTCAGCAGGGGGCCTTGGGCAGACCTACTGGTGGTCCCTGGCCCCAAAAGTGTCCAACTGTCCTTGACCAGAGCCTTTTCGTCTCTGGCTCCAGCCTGGTAGAACTCAAGTGCAAGACGGAGATATTCAGCCAGGCCTATGGTTGAGGACAGCGACGGTTCCACTCTGGCCGGCCTCCCTGCCCTTCCCCTCCCTTTCCCGCGTTCTTCCCTTCCTTCCCTCTTCCTCTTCCCTTTCTTTTCTTCCCCCTCCCTTGATTATTTCTCCCTGCTATTATTAGGGTTATTATTATAGGGGCGCCACCTGGAATGTAATTTTAATGAAGATTTTAAATGTTTTAATCTTGTAGGCTTGCACGGTATCTAATTTAATTGTATGTTATTTTATCTCTTGTTAGCCGCCCTGAACCTGACTTCGGTCGGGAAAGCGCAGAGTAAAAAATCAAATCAATCAATCAATAAGAAGGTGCATGGATTTATAGCAGCCGAGTTGTTCTAGCCCTGGTGTCATGTCATTACACTGCCTTGCACCCATTAACTTACTTTCCTTTCCTTTCAAGCTCCCATGACCACAGGTCTTCAGCAGTTAACTGGGAGGGTTTCCCCCCCCCCCTATTTCTTTAAGGAAAATATGTTGGAGAGATACTTGGCCACTGCCACTGTTATACTTGGATCTCTAAAAAGGTAAAGGTCCCCTGTGCAAGCACCAGGTCATTCCTGACCCATGGGGTGACGTCACATCCTGACGTTTCCTAGGCAGACTTTGTTTATGGGGTGGTTTGCCAGTGCCTTCCCCAGTCATCTTCCCTTTACCCCCAGCAAGATGGGTCCTCATTTGACCGACCTCGGAAGGATGGAAGGCTGAGTCAACCTTGTGCCGGCTACCTGAAACCAACTTCCGTTGGGATCGAACTCAGGTCGTGAGCAGAGCTTGGACTGCAGTCCTGCAGCTTACCACTCTGCGCCACGGGGCTCTTAGTACTTGGATCTCTCTCTGTGTGTAAAGTGCCTTCAAGTCGCAGCCGACTTATGGTGATCCCTTTTGGGGTTTTCATGGCAGGAGACTAACAGAGGTGGTTTGCCAGTGCCTTCCTCTGCACAGCAACCCTGGTATTCCTTGGTGGTCTCCCATCCAAATACTAACCAGGGCCGACCCTGCTTAGCTTCTGAGATCAGCAAAAAGGGGACTGTTTTATCACCAGTTACGGTGGCAGGTAGTTTCGTTAAAATAGGAGTGATCCATTGGTCACGTTGTGCTTTAAAATGGGGGCGCTCCAGCATCATGTGGGAGAGCGTATCGATTTTCTTCATATTACATGAGCAAAGTCTTGCTTGGTGGGTAAATTTTGATATCTTCCACTCAGCACTGCTGCTTCTTCAGACAAGCATGCATAAAGGCTCTTCGGAAACCCGGGACTGTTTAATTACTGAAATATGGTGGAGTTTGCAGAGGAAGAAGGATACCTAAGAATTGAGTAGAGCGTACTGGTTGAGCACGCATTGCTCCCATTAACAAACAAGCAGCTGTGTTTTTCGTACCAGTTGAAGCTTCCAGAGTGTTGTCTTCAGGGGCAGCCTCTGCATGCATAAGAATATTAAACAATAGTTTTAAATTAAAAGGCACTCTTTGTATTTAGATGATGCTCCCAGATGTTGCAGCAGGCATCACAGAAGAATTCTAGAGGGGCTCTATGTTAGTTTGTTCCAGCAAAAGAATCTTGTAGCACTGACACACACATACTTTTGTGTACGGCATGCATCTGAGGTTGACTTAGATCACAATAAATCCATTCGTCTTCCTACAAGGTTCCCTTTGTTGTTTCATTCGAGAAGAGGCATTCTCTCCTGTGTGTGAGAAAGGCAGCTGCCTCTTCTCAGATAGATTGTCGTGCAGGTAAAAACTGTAACTCAACAGGTATCAGTGAGACAGTTGATGCTGTCAATTAGGTAAGTATTCACAAGGTCAATACAATTCCTTTGACTTGTATCAGGTAGGGGGGCACAGTTTTTAGCCAAGGGTTTTTTAAACTGATTATTCTAAATGATCGACTAAATGTCATAATCCTAGCAAATATGCTATATGTAGTGATCAGAATCTTTTCGTTTTTTTTTAAAAAAATCTATTTTATATAAGAAGGGTACAGAAAGGGGAAATATATGTCATCCTCCAAGCTTCCACATAGATTAAATTTAAAAGGAAAGAGATCTCAAGATTCTTTAAAGTAAACAAAATTATGTTTCAACCGCTGAACCTCCACAACAACTAAATGTCTTAAACATATCTTCTATTATCAACGAAACGTCTTAAACATATCTTCTATTAAACGTCTTAAACATATGTATACTTTATATACCTCTATAAATTCTCTTTTAAGTTTCATTCAGCCTTATTGAATAATTTATTTATCACTTAAATAATAATCATAGAAAGTCTGCCATCTCATCTCGAATTCATCTGTTGATTTCATATTAACCAGTTGTGTTAGTTTGGCCTTACCACTAGATTTGATCTAGTAACTGGTAAAAGTACATTTGCTTAAGCAGTCAGAGTTCTGCTGCTTCGTATCTGCATTGTATACAGAAAGATCCTATGTTCAGTCCCCAGCATCCAAAAGGTTGGGTGAAATAAAACAATTAAATATATTTATTATAAAGTGCCTAAATAAAACAATGAAATATATTTATTATAAAGTGGTTATGCATATATTAAAAACAAGCCCACGTGGCAACCAACACAGGGTTGATGATCTAAAATCACATGCAAAACACGTTTCAGCCCTCAGGCTTTCTTCAGTGGTCTAATACAACATATTTTGCACATGTGAAATTTCAAGTACAAATGTAATCATTTGTATCTGTATAGTGTCAGCCAGAGTATATATTATAAGATGTAATCTAAGTGAGTGTTGCAAAACTGTATTTGGTAAACTATCTCTTTTGGTTGATGAGGAGGCGCATACTCTGAATGTAATGCCAGCCTGGTCTAGAAAGAATTATTTTAACTACACTCCTTGGATGCGTGCTTATACATAAATATAGTTTAGCAACACTCACTTGAATTACAAAAGTTTTCGCCCAAGCTTTTGGATACCCAACTTGGTTTTTAGGTTGGGTCTTTCCCCCCTCTGTTTTGTCCAGTCCCCAGCATCTCCAGTTAAAAGGGTAGTAGGGGGATGTGAAAGATCATACAGATCCACTGCAGTTAGAGCAAACAGTACTGCTCTTGATAGACCAAGGGTCTGATGGAGTATAAGGCAGCTTCATGTGTTTGGGGAGGGGCTGTGGCTCAGTGGTAGAACATCTGCTTGGCATGCAGAAAGTCCCAGGTTCAATTCCCCGGCATCTCCAGTTAAAGGGTCTAGGCAAGTACAGTAGGTGATGTGAAAGACCTCTACCTGAGACCCTGGAGAGCCACTGCCAGTCTGAGTAGACAATATTGACTTAGATGGACCTTGATGGTCTGATTCAGTATAAGGCAGCTTCATGTGTTCATGTGTGTTTCTATATAGCATGCAGTGCATACAAGCTAAAAACTCCATCCCTGGATCTCCGACAATACTACGAGGAATCCTGGGCTACACCAATTTGATCTTGCGTTAAAAGAGGGCCTACTGTCCTCTCCCCTGAGACCTTAAAGAGCCAGTACTGGTCCAGTGTGGGTCAGAGTAGACAATGGAGGCCTAGACCGGACAACAACTCTATATAAGGCAGCTTTGTGTGTTCCTGGGAAGGCAAAATTCCTTGCGCTGCCCGTGCTTGCTCCCGATCCCTTCCTGCAGCTGCCCCCTCATTCCACCAGACTGCTCCAGAGAGGCTAATGTGTTCACAATCCATCTTTCCACCTCTTCTTACCTCTCCCTATACAGCTCTGGAAGATGTCTGTGCAAAGCTGGCGCAACGGGTCCGAAATGTGTCGAATGTCAAGCAGGGTATTCCAAGTTCAACAAAAGCATTTGCGAACCATGTTGGTGCAATAACCATTCCAAGAACTGCAATCGCGAGACAGGTAAATCCAGGGCTGGTGGGGCAGAGGGAATAAGGCAACGGAAGGGTAGGGAAGGGGGTTTCTCCTCTCCTGCAAGTCTTCATGGGTCATTATTTTTTTAGTCAGCACGTGATAAAAATGTACGCACAAATTGACCAGCTTGACCTGGGTAGCCTAGCCCGACCTCGTCAGATCTTGGAAGTTAAGCAGGGTCGGCCCTTGTCAGTACTTGGATGGGAGACCACCAAGGAATACCAGGTCACTATGCAGAGGCAGGCCATGGCAAACCATCCATGAATGTCTCTTGCCTTGACAGCCCTATGGAGTCGCCGCAAGTCTGCTGTAACTTGACAGCAGAAAAAGAAAAGGGAGTGGCAGAATGGACCCAATCTAAATCATCTGTACATTCTTGGCTCAGGCAAGACTCACTAGTTTGGTCAGGACTCAGGCATAGCTGACGCACGGAAGGCTGCTAGGAGGTGTCTTCGTTTAAATGATTGGGACATTAAGTGCCAAAGAAGATTTCGATTAGAATACCAATGGAGAACTGAGAGCCACTGAAGTTGGTCAATTTCATTAAAGCAGGGACTGACATGCAACTGAAGAAAGCTTTTTGAAAAGGGACTGATACCAGACCCCCCTTTTTACAGTTCCAACAAGTGCTGAAATTGATCATTACTGACTTATTGTGTGTATCATTCATCAGATGTTGGTGGTATTCATTGTATTATGTTATTTCATGCCTTTGAGATCTGGTTATTCCTTATGAGTGACTGTATCTATGTATATGTGGTTAATTACATTATGTTTAATATTTGAGTCCTTAAGAGTCTTCATGTTAGTACTATAGACGATTTATATATTATCTAGAATTTGGTTTGGCCACAGTGCGGTTGTTGTTTTTGCATAGCCAAAGACTCACTAGCTAGCATATCCGAGAGCCACTACAGGTTGAGTATCCTTAATCCAGACATCCGATAGCCAGTCTTCTCCAAAAACCGGACCTTTTGAGCCAGCGTGCAGGGATTACTCGCAGGCCCTCAGCAGGGCCGCCAGATCAGTGGAATCAACCTTGGCGATCGATGGGGTGACAGATGTCACAGCCAGATCGCCCTCACATCCCTTAGCAGTGGCATCGATGGTTCAATGCACACAAGCTTATTTAAAATATTGTTTAAAATTACATTCAGGCTACGTGCGTAAAGTATATATAAAACATAAATGAATTTCGTGTTTAGACTCGGGTCCCATCCCCAAGAGATCTCATTGTGTATATGCAAAAATTCAAAAATATTCCGAAATCCGGAAAGATCCGAAATAAGGACTGCTTCTGGTCCCAAGCAGTTCAGACAAGGGATACTCAACCTGTACTGGTGACTTGCTACAAAACCAGCGGAGTGCCTACAGTTTATGCAGAGAGAGAAGCACATCCGGTAACACTGAAAGCAAGTATACCTGGCCTGCGTGCGTCACTTCTTTCATGACTGGTGTTATTTGCACACAGTAAAATAAATAGGAAATATAAATATTTATCTGCATGTTGTATGCTTGGGCAGTAGGAACATTATTTAATACATGTGTTTTGAGCGCCCTCTAGTGGCTTCCTGGAGTATCAATGGTATTTTCTCTGGGGGATATGTAAAAGGAAACTTGCCTTTTGGTGGTTTCTGCCTTCCAGCGTGGACGCCTTGGTTACCTATACAACCATCTGAATCTCCATGGAGGGAGAAATCATCCTTGTGCATGTGTGTGGATATAGTCTTCTATAAAGGTGGTGATTGGAAGTGCAAGGACCTGTTGGCTTAATGTTGCATCATTCTCCCCACCCCGAAGCTCATTCCTAACTGATGAAAATCCCATTAGGAGAATGGATGCATGCCATGACCTGCAGCCACATTGCTGCAGAGGGACCAAGCTTGGTAGCAGAGTCTTGGACTCCATCCATGGCCAGCCATTCTGCAGCTAAGCGGGAAGGAGGGAGGACGGTGACAGGGAGAGACTCTTCATCAGCCAGCCTCAGTAGCTGCCATCCAGTCCCTCCTTTACCAGGCTGCCAGTTGGCAGGAAAATGAGGAAGGGAAAGCTACCTCTGTTCCCTAGGTTTGCTTCCACCCATTTATTTGTTTGTTTTTATTTTATTAAATTTGTATCCCGCCCTTCCCAGCAAAAGCCAGGCTCAGGGCAGCTCACAATAGGCTTAAAACACAAATGCCCTTGACCCACTGTGGCCATTTATGCCTGGGAGGTTTTGCCTTCGGTTTGCCGCTGTCTAGATGCACATTTTCCCCATCCAGATTCTCAAAACTCTGCATGGGGCCTTATGGTTTAGTTTTGAGAATTTGGATGGGGAAAATGTGCATCAAGAGAGCGGCAAACCAAAGGCAAAACCGCCCAGGCATAAATGGCCAATAAGTCATCTTAAAACAATGCTCATAAATAAAAAACCCTGACCTGGATGGCCCAGGCTAAACTGATCTTGTCACATCTCAGAAGCTAAGCAGGGTCAGCCCTGGTTAATATTTGGATGCGGGGACCACCAAGGAATACCAGGGTTGCTGTGCAGAGGAAGGCACTGGCAAACCACCTCTGCTAGTCTCTTGGCATGAAAACCCCAAAAAGGGGTCGCCATAAGTCGGCTGCGACCTGAAGGCATTTTACACACACACATAAATAAAACCAACCCCATAAAACCAGAAATATCAAACATTTGGCTCGCTTATTGCAGCATAAGAAGCCACAGCAAGCCTGTGGGCAGCCATAGGCCCCCCACCATATAATTCAGATGACAGCAGCAAAAAAAGGGGGGGTTGGGAGGCCAGCATTGATGGAGAAAACCGTAGCTGGCCTCAACCATAGGCCTGGTGGAATAGCTCCGTCTTACAGGCCCTGCGGAATTCCCTAAGATCCCGCATGGTCCTGGTCTCATTAGAGAGACTATTCCACTAGAGGCCAGACAGACATCTTTGGGCCGGGATCGACCAGGGGATTATCATTTGCTTAATGAAGTTTATGTCTGAGATTCCCTTTCTTATTTACCTTGAGTTTTGCTCTTATAAAATAACCATGGGCTGATGAGACTCACTGGAAAAGATAATAATTCTAGGAATAGTTTAAGGTAGTAGGAAAAGAGAAAGACCCAACATGAGATGGATTGACTCTATAGAGGAAGCCATGGCCCTCAGGTTGCAAGACCGGAGCAAAGTTGTTAATGATAGGACGTTTTGGAGGTCATTAATTCATAGGGTTGCCATCAGTTGAAAGCAACTTGATACATGCAATCGATACGATAAGAAAAAAATTGTTTCACTTGCAGGAGGTTCCAAGTTCATTCCCCCTCTTAAAAGGATCTCAGATATCAGGGCTGCGAAAGAACCCCCTCGATGTCTTGGAGAGCAGCTGCTAGTCCCGGTTTGGGATTTCAGGGCTTGACGGGAGAGACAGTGGTCTCCCCATAAGACAGCTTTGTATGGTCACCTTCCCCATCAGGAAGTATCCGATTTATGACTTGAAACCAGGACTGTGCGGGGCACGCACTCGTTCTGTCCAGTTGCACCGGAGATTGTCCCTCCAGTCAATGCTTTTTTCTAACCCTGCTAAAAAAAAAGGGGAAGAATATTCTTGAACCTGCTGCACATCCAAGGTACTTTTTACAAAGTAGGCATGTGGGTGTTCACAGGTATTCATACAAAAACAGAGTTGCACTTACCTGTAACTGTTGTTCATCGTGTGTTCTTCTGTGTAGGCACACATGGGACTGCACAGAAAACACGAAGATAAACCCTAGTTTTTTATTAATCACACATGATAACCCAGGGTCTTGCTCTTACTCTTCGAGTAGGGCCTTTGATGCCTCTAGTTTACATATGGGTGTCTGGTATGGAGTTTCTGTGGGCACCGGCACTGCTCTGTATTTAGGTGCCTTTCTCTGGGTGAGGGGGCTTCCTAAAGCCCTCTCTACTAGTACAGGTTGTTAAGTAGGCTGGTTCTGTTCTTGCCACATTCTGCTGTGCTGTGGCAGTGGTAGCTTCCTCTTCCTCCTGCTGTTTTTGGCCAGTCCCTTGCGGATCTCCTGCTGATTAGCCTCACCTTCTGGCATCTCTTCTCCTTTTATGTCGTCAAAGGGGCTCCACCCTCTGGAGTAAAAAGCTTCAGGTCACTTTGACTTGCTTCTTGAGAGACAGCGTGGTGTAGTGGTTAAGAGCGGTGGACTCTGACCTGGAGAACCGGGTTTGATTCCCCACTCCTCCACATGAGCGGTGGAGGCTAATCTGGTGAACCGGGTTGGTTTCCCCACTCCTACACATGAAGCCAACTGGATGGCCTTGGGCTAGTCACAGTTCTCTTAGAGCTCTCTCAGCCCCACCTACCTCACAGGTTGTCTGTTGTGGGGAGGGGAAGGTGATTGTAAGCCATTTTGAATCTCCCTTAAGTGGCAGAGAAAGTCAACATATAAAAACCAACTCTTCTTCTTACAAACTTGTTCAGCATCTCTCAATCTCTCAGTGACTCAAGACCAGTTTTTCTCAGCTGCTGAGAATTTGTTAGGCTAGGATAGATGTGTGGGATCGGTATCAGAAAACCACAACTGTTTCAGAACATGACAGCCAGTTCATTAACTTCGGGATCCACCATGTTTATCATATCTCAGTAAGGATGGAACAGCTTCATGGGTTTCTGGGTGCAATTCAGAGTACTGGTTTTGACCTCTCAGTGGCTTTGGGACCAGGGCATGAAGATCCGTCTTCTCATGTAGGAGCTGACCTGCATGTTAAGATGGTCAATAGAGGCCCTGCTTCAGGTACCTCTGCCTTCAGTGGCTAGGTGGGTGCCTATCAGGGTCAGCGCATTTTGTTTACCACACATTTCTGGAGTTTTAATTGATGCATTTCCCCCAAAATTCTATTGCTTTGGCATTTTGGATCAAATGTTGCATCGGTTCGAAATTTTCAGTAAGCTACTTTGGACCTTAACCTAATGAAAATAAATGCATTTGGTTACCTGTTTTGGAAGAAATTGCCCCTCTCTTGGTCTCTTTGGTGAGGGGGAGAACCAACCACACTTGCAATCTAAATCAGAAGCACCTTTATTTCACCAGCTTCTACATTTCTGATTTTGTTTTGTAGGCACTTGTCTGGACTGTCAAGGAAACACTGAAGGTGCTTATTGTGAAAAATGCAAAGACCAGACCTACCAAAATATCTCACATCGCCATGAGTGTCTCCGGTGTCCCTGCTCCACAGTGTTTTCCACTGGCAGCTGTCGAATAAGTAAGGCTGTTATCTACAAATTTACCTTTGATCGAGACATCTGTGCTAGTGGACAGTTGAACACACTGAACCTTTGCCTGGCTGTGCGCACAAACACATTTGATATTGTTGTTGGGCTCCACCAGCTTTATTGACCCACGCAGAGTATTGTGATGGTCAATAGCACAAACAGACATAGAAAGGATTACAGGCGTCGGAGAGAAATTATGCTGCTAATCTGGGGAACCGGGTTGGTTTCCCCACTCCTGTACATGAAGCCAGCTGGGTGACCTTGGGCTAGTCACAGCTCTCTTAGAGCTCTCTCAGCCCTACCTACCTCACAGGGTGTCTGTTGTGGGGAGGGGAAGGGAAGGTGATTGTAAGCCAGTTTGATTCTTCCTTAAGTGGTAGAGAAAGTCGTCGTATAAAAACCAACTCTTCTTCTGCCTCAGAAATACTTCTTTCGTGGAATGTGCAAGATAAAAATTTTTGGGGGATAAATGAATGGATGGATCAGTGCTTTGACTCTGTGTACAGCAGGCTCATATGTTCCATTTGGCAACCAAGGAATGGTGGCAGTGTGCCAGATTTTGCCAATGGGGTGTTTTTTTTCTTCCTCCAGAGTCTGGTCACCACATCCCAACCTGTGACAAGTGTAAACCTGGCTACACGGGTGCCCTCTGCACCCAGTGTGACAATGGCTACTACAACTCTGACAGCATCTGCATAAAATGTCAGTGTAATGGGAACGTTGACCCAGCCCGATCACCGCGAGTCTGCAAGCCAGACACGGGAGAATGCGTCGGCTGCCTTTACCACACGGCTGGGTTTCATTGTGAAACGTGTCGGGAGGGTTACGTGAGGAATCCCGAGGGAGGAAACTGCACCAAGAAAGGTAACGTTGTCTCCTGTCGTTCGTGTTTAGAGTACTCTTGACATATTCCCCTTTCTTGACCTTATTTATACAATTCTCTATTTTATTTATAGTTTGTGACCATACCTCATCTAAACTTATTGTGTCTCTATTTTTCTGAAATGTTGTTAGCTTAATTAAAACTTATATTTCTTTAACTTTAACCAGCCATTCCTGGCTGGTTAAAATGCATTGTGCTCAGTCAGGCCGGAATGATGAATATGAAGACAAAGAAATAAGCTGTAGCATAGGAATCCTGTTGTTATTTTATTGTGTATACAGATATATTGTATTTTAAATAATGAAGATTGCCTTTTTTCCCTGCTTCTTTTAGTTGCTGTTATTGTTATTGTTGTTTCCCAATTAAAAAAAAAGAATACCCTTGACAAGAGCAGAAAATGTGTGGGATAGGAGAGATCTGTGCCTGGATCATCTAATGAGTCTGTTAAAATCAGTCGGGTGGGGGGACAAACCGATTTTCATTAAACAGGGCTGTGCTGAGAGGGTTTAACCTTTTCTCTATGGCTTTTTTTGTGGTTAGACTGGAACCTGTGCAATGCTACTATTAGCCCCATGGAGGAGAAAAGACAGGCATTAGTTTCACATCTGTCCATTGATCCCTCTACAGTGGTCAGTCAAAGCTTGGAAGAACATTAGACTGAGAAAACAGTGCGGGACCAAAGGTTATACTCCTTTGAGATACATTTGAGATCCATTTCCTTTGAGACACATTATTCCATTGAATTCAGTAGGCCCTGTGTCTCCTTTTGAATAAGTGTGAGGACCTCAAGAGATCTGTCAGGGATAAACCATGTAAAGTGTGGCTTTGCCCCTTGGTATCCCCTGATTATTGGTGCTAGCTCCCGCACTGCTGATTCAACACCAAGGTGATATATGCCCTAGAAAAGTTTGGAATGTAAAGGAGTCCACTTTATAATCCAAATCATATGAGCAGGAGTATTTCCAAACAATTGTTTGGAATGGTGCATAAATCACAATATTTAACATAGGGTGCTGACTGTTGTCCCCACATGAGCTGTTCCTCCATTGGTGGTCACTGTCAAAATCAGGTATAGGTAGGGCTCGAAGTCTTCACTGATCAGTTTGGCCAAGTAAAGCTATAGTCATTGATTAGAAGAAGAGCCCGATTTTATAGCCCGATTTTCTCTACCTTTAAGGAATCTCAAAGTGGCTTACAATCGCCTTCCCTTCCTCTCCCCACAACAGACACCCTGTGAAGTAGGTGGGGCTTACAGAGTTTGGAGAGAACTGTGACTAGCCCAAGGTCATCCAGCAGGCTTCATGTGTAGGCGTGGTTCACTAGATTAGAGTCCACTGCTCATGTGGAGGAGTGGGGGAATCATACCCGGTTCTCCAGATGAGAGTCCTCCACTCTTAACCACTACACACTGTCTCTCAAATTACAATTTGCCTTTTACCAGTTAATCTGTACGATGCCAACGAGCAAGAGCTCTGCAGGCCACACAAATGTCTCCAGATAGCAAATTTGATGCAAAAGAAAATCTGTATCCAAACCTGGCAGAAACAAGACCAATGTTCCTGAAACCATAGTGAATGGCAACTGCAAGTTCATGTGCAAAAATGTCCCCTTTAAGACAACAAAGTTCATTATGCAGGGCAAGTGAGAAAAAGGTGTGATTTTTACCTAAGGGCCGGTCATTAGTGAGAGTTTTTCTTAACTAGCAGCAGTACCAGAACAAGCCAATGTCAAAAGTTTGGAAGTATTTGCTATAGGCATCCAGGAAAACAAATTTCACTATTGAATTCCTATTTGGGGTTTGCAGTTCCTGGCTTTCTGTTGTTGTTCGAGGTTGTGACGAAAGACTGGGAAGAAATTGGTCTCTTAGGTCTATTGATATCAAATCCACTTGCCATTTTCTTTTTTTTAAAAAAACCTTGTAGAACCCATTTCTGGTCCAGAAGGCAGAGGACTCGTCCCTCCGTCTCCAAACATCAGCGTGGCTACAGCTTTCCCAACGATAGCCATCAACACCACGTTAATCCAGACAACGGTACTGTCCGTTTTCCCCATCGGCTCCTCCGACAACAGCACCTCGACTTTGGCCGACGTCTCGTGGACCCAGTTCAACATCATCATTCTTACGGTCATCATAATTTTGGTGGTTCTGCTGATGGGCTTTGTGGGTGCCGTCTACACGTACCGCGAATATCAGAACCGGAAACTGAACGCTCCCTTCTGGACCATTGAGCTCAAGGAAGACAATATCAGCTTTAGCAGCTACCATGACAGCATTCCCAATGCAGACGTCTCAGGCTTGTTGGAGGATGATGGGAATGAGGTGGCGCCCAACGGTCAGCTGACGTTAACCACGCCCATGCATAACTACAAAGCGTAACAGAAACAGAAACAGAATAATTTACTTCAAAGCCTCTAAGTGGAGCAAATTAGTACAGTGTTCATTGGGGGAAGTACCACTCGATGATGCTGCTGTTCCGGACAAAGAAAATGGAGGTACTTCCCCTGCGTTGGCATGGCAAGGCTTTGTTGACAGCAACTGAGGGTTGGGCAGCGGAGATGCTAGAGGAGTTTCAGGTAAAGATTGTATTGGGTTCATAATTTCCCATCAAAATGGCATTATGGACGTTAACTTGTATTTAAAAGGGGGGGGTGCTTTGAAATATATTTTTGTACAAAATGACAACGGAGGCATACCAAGACGTCATCTCGTTCTTGATCAAAAGTGATGTTTGCTCTGGAATCTAATTTTTAAACTCCTGCTTTGAAAAGTGGATGGTGACCTAGTGAATTTGGAGACGGATCTTTGATTTTTTTGGGGGGGAGGGGGAGGGTATGTCATGTCCTGATAATTTTACTATTTAAAACAAAACAAGGAAAAGGAGTGGCTAAAGGAATGGCTAAAGGCATCCCGATGCATACGAGACAGCAATCAAGGATTTTAGTTCTCCTTCGACACCCTGTGCAGAAAAGAAAGGGGTTGTTTATGAAGAAGTCGACGAGGTGTCTCAGTCTCTCTTCCTTTTCTGCGACCTTCCTCCCAAGGTGATGATGCTATTTAAAATGCGAGAATTCCCCTTTTTAGCTTTAATGAACTTGGATCGAGTTCAAGAAAGTGCGACGTTGCAGAGGCAGCTTTCTCGTGAGTCTCCTTGTCCCAAGCAGAAGCAGTATGTATACAGGATGTAACAAAGGATTCCCAGACATTGTATCTGTAACTATTTGTACAAAAATATCATGAGTCATATTTTATTCCTTTAGATTTTATCTGTACAGCAGTTCATGGCAAAAAAAAAAAAAAAACCAAACCAATGAAAAAACATGTATTGTTTAAAAGAGTTGTAAATGTAGATAGCAATATGGCTGGAGCTGGGTCTCCACCAACAGTTCGTTGCTGATTGTTCCTCTTCTGATGATACGAATTTACTTTTTGTCTTTAAACGGATCATTTCCCTTGCTCGTTTGCATCATGTTTTTCCTCATTGCCCCTCTTCTCCTCACTACGGATATGTTTATCGTTGAGGCATTGGTGGGTTTTTGGCCACCAGAAACGATTATTGGGAAATGGATGCTTACACAAAATGCAGGGATACTTTTCCGAATATGAAAAGGATGCTAAGAAGTGCTATCGGGAGCATACGATGCCCCTGCCAGGGTAGGATTGGAGTACTTTCTGTTGCTGAGTTTCCACTAGACAAGTCCATGGAAATCTGTGCTCTGATTGCCTGCCTCTTTAAACTTGGATCAAGAGGAGCTCAAGGGGAGAAAGCAGTTAGAGACAGGACTGTGGTACTGATGTGTCTCTGTGTGCATGTGCACATCTTTCCCCCATGCCATTGTCCCACTATAAATCTTTCCCTGCAAGTTCTGTTAGGGAAATGTCCTTCTCAGCTGCCACCATTTCCTCCTCCGTGTGTCCCAAGCCACCCTTAAAGTGTGCATTCACGGATGGGTGGTGGTGGGTAATTTGGGTTATTCACCATCTCTAGGGTGTGTAAAGAAGGCATAAGCTAGATAGTAAAACCACTGGCCTGGTAACAGGGTTTGGCCGAGGAAGTACATTGATACCTCTGTTGCTGTGTTCAGCTGGGACCCACATCCAGGCTGAGCTCAATTTGACCCAGATGAGGAGCCTGCGGTGCTTCCGTCTCCCACTTGTCAGGGTTATGCTACATAGCTCTCCAATCCTCTTCATGTTGGTAGCTTGCCTTCTAAACTTGATGCTGACTTTATGTCGAACTGAAATTCTTGGCACTGAGAGGATCCATGAACTTGTGAAGGGTTTTGCCATTACACAACCTTGAAATGAGATCTGCCAGAAATATTGAAGATGTAAAGAGGTTTAGGATGACATTGTAAGATAAATTTTTTCAGAGGGTAGCCATGTCGGTCTACAGTAGAACACCTTGATTTGCATCCAACTAGCATCTGAGAGACAGGCAAGATTTTTGGGGTATGAGCTTTCAAGAGTCAAAGCTCCCTTTGTTAGATACTACATCAGATATCTGACAAAGGGAGCTTTGAATCTCAAAAATGTCTACCTCCAAAATCGTGTTGGTCTCTCAGGTGCTACTGGACTTGAATGTAATTTAGACTTGAATAATCTGCTGTGGAGTTCCAAGTTCGTAGCTACAGGCTGGAGGACAGCAAGGAGGAGTGTTTTTATTGTGTCTTTGGGGAGGGCCTGTGGCTCAGTGGTAGAGCATCTGCTTGGCAAGTAGAAAGTCCCAGGTTCAATCCCCAGCATCTTCAGTTAAAGGGACTAGGCAAGTAGGTGATGGGAAAGACCTCCGCCTGAGACACTGGAGAGCCGCTGCCGGTCTGAGTAGACAATACTGACTTTGATGGACCAAGGGTCTGATTCAGTATAAGGCAGCTTCATGTGTTCATGTGTTTGCTTTAGGAGGTTTGAATTTGGAGCATGAAACACTCCTTGTTCTGAACATTTAACACCCGTTGACAGCTATAAGAACTACCCTGCCTGACCTTGCGGTGCGTTTCCACACCCACTCATGATCAATTCGTTCTGTTCCACCTGGACTAGAATGTTCCTGTTTTCATGGCTGCACAATTGGTAAAATCCACAAGAGTACATGAGAAAGCTTCTCACAATTTGATGCTGCCCCCTCTACAGCCTTTATAGTTCTGAGGCGCACTTGTATTGGAGTAAAGGTTGAGTTTAATCCCATTCGTCAACTTGATCTACTAGCAAGGATTATTACCCAACCCCTGTATCTGCAAAGTGTTACTAAGGTCCTTTGCAAAGGTCCTCCCGACATAAATTCTCACTGAGAACTGCTTTAAGACCGGAGACAACTTTGTCTTTTCCAACCCAGGTATTGGGTTCTCCTTGCTAATCTGGTCCTTAGACAGCCTTTTGGGCAAAAATGTGCATGTCTCTTAATCTTCAGAATGAAACATATTTGATATAAGGGTTCAAGAAGAGAGAAAACAACCATAAAATAAGAACCAGGCCTTTATTTAAGCAGGTTATTTTTGGATTGGTTTAGGACGTATTTTGAAAGTCCTTTGCTCAAAACATCTCAAAAAATACAATATAATATTGACCACCTATGCTTTTGAAGCATCTAGAAGAAAAGGCGCCTTCTCTGGTGGAGCTCCTCCTTTGCACACCAAAGGCCCCAGATTCCATCCTTGGTATCTCCAGTTAAAAGAATGCCAAGTGTTAAGGAAAGACCTTTCTCTGCCTGAGAACCTAGAAAGGTGCTGCATATGGATTGGAAGGCTTTAAGAGGGGAGTGGAGATGTTCATGGAGGAGAGGGGCATTCATGGCTACTAGTAAAAAGGGATACTAGTCATGATGCATACCTATTCTCTCCAGGATCAGAGACGCATGCCTATTCTGTTAGGTGCTTTGGAACACAGGCAATGCTGCTGCAGTCGTCTTGTTTGTGGGCTTCCTAGAGGCACCTGGTTGGCCACTCTGTGGACAGACTGCTGGACTTGATGGGCCTTGGTCTGATACAGCATGGCCTTTCTTATGTTCTTATGTTCTCATGGATGCTTTTGTGTGTGTGTATATCAGCCATAGCAGGACTCATGAGTTAAATGACCCTATGAAGATTTTTTTAAGGGCGCAGATGGCCTCAGCTCATAAGTAAAACTTGTAACCCGAGAAGAACTCCATGCCTCCAGAGCCACAAATCAACAAAACTGGGGCAACCCCAAAAGACAGGCAGCAGCTGGGTACCCTCCTCCAAGGTAACAAAGCTTATTAATGTTTTAAATACCAAGAAGAAATATATCTTCGAAGGAATGCACAAGCCCATTTTCTACCTGTGGCTCAAAACAAGTTTAGATACAGGAAACTGAAACATTTCTTTTCCTGTAGGACAGCCTATATCACAAAAGATTCTGTCTCCCAAAATGGACTTGGCAGGCCAGATCTGAGTAAGTCATAACCAGTATGTCTCCATGGTATCTTATGAAGCTTATGCCCTGGAAAATGTTGTTGGTCTCTGAGGTGATACTGGACTTGAAGTATGTCTCTGGTTCATTGACAGAGATAAAGATTGGCAGGGATGGGAAGGCAGGGAGACAAATCGGTTCTGAAAAGAACTGTCAAGTATAATCTACACAGTAGAAGTTCATATGTTAGTAAAGGCAGTGTTTTAGTCCTGCATGCCAATATACTTTGCAGTTTCTAGCACTTTGCTCTCCATTTTTTTAAAAGTCTCTGAAATGTTCATTGTTGGTTTTCCATTTTTAAAGCTGCCTCATGTTTTCCTGATGGTACTTGGCATTTGTATAGCACTTAAAAATACTCACAGCACTTCACAGGTAACCTTTAATGACCCTGTATGGTAGGCCAGTACGGACAGAGTAGTTTGGGTGTGTGAGAGAAGTTAAACAGTACCTAGTGACTCCTTCACAGAGGCAAGATTCCAACTGGGGGCCTTCCTGATTTGCTCACTATGCTAGACATCCAGTGTGATTTCTTATTAGGAGCTAGGAGACCTGAGTTCAAATCCATACTCTGCTGCCCACTGTCTGGGCGATCTTGGGCCATTCCCACATACTCAGCCTAACACACCTCTATGGGATTGTTGCAAGGATAACATAGGGAAAAGCAGAACAATGCATTGCTGCCCTGGACTCCTTGGAGGGATGGTAGGGTGGGGAAGGAATCACTTCTGTTTTTCATTCTTCCATTTGATAACCTTTTGGCTGGATTGCTGTAACATGCCCTCAGCTGGGCTAGTTTGGAAGGAATTCAAAAGCTTTGGTTAGTGCAGAGTCCCACAGCCCATCTGTTGGAAGGAGAACATAAGAACTAGGTGTTACTGCACAGTTACTAATCAGTTATGTCAAGATACACGACTTGCATATGTTTTCACTGTCATATAGGAACATAAAGAAGAAGACGAGTTAGCTTTTATATGCTGACTTTCTCTACCGCTTAAGGAAGAATCCAACCAGCTTACAATCACCTTCCCTTCCTCCCCCCACAACAGACACCCTGTGAGGTGGGTGGTGCTGAGAGAGTGTGACTAGCCCAAGGTCACCCAGCTGGCTTCATGTGGAAGAGTGGGGAAACCAACCCGGTTCACCGGATTCGCGTCTGCCACTCATGTGGAGGAGTGGGGAGTCAAACCTGGTTCTCCAAGTTAGAGTCCACCGCTCCAAATCACTGCTGTTAACAACTACACCACGCTGGTGAAACGAAGAATAAATGAAAATGTTCAGAGAACATTTTCTTCAGTGTGAAGAAGAGTGACAAAATCAGATTTGAGGGAAGGAGCCTCTAGATCAGACAGGCAGTGTGAGTCTCAGCATCTATCTCCCCCACCCCCAAATTAAGCATGGGTACCAACTGGCTTGTCGGGTCTACCTGACAACTTAAATGTTTGCCTGAAGAACGTACCACAAGCTCTTATCTAAGGCAGTGCTTTTCAGAGGACGGCCACCAATGGCTGTCAAACTGGAGCACTAGTTTCAGAAGGTAAAAGAATTACTGAAGATTTTAGGAAGCCATAGGTTCTTAGGAAGGCCATTTGGAAACTACTCTCTTAACAGAGAACTTATGCTGTTTACCTCATAAATTGCCATTTTGTCCCTATCTTTGCTTTTTGGGGGTGCATGGTAAAACAAATTGTAAGCGAATTGCCTGAGTTGGCATTCTTGAGCTCTTGATCTCTCTCTGCTAAGGAGTTTCTAGAAGCTCAACCTCTGCATCTTGGGTGGATGCATTTTGCCTCCGGAGCACATGTGGACAAATACATGCGCATGAACACTGATGCACTGTGCCGTGCACAGCTTGCCCTTTTGCACACAGCACTTGTCGAGGTATATTTTGAACTGTTGGTAACATACTGTGTAGGACAATTATGTTCCTTCTTAATGAAAGATACACAATAAACACCCTCTTGGCTTTTCTATCAGTGGGAGATTGGCTCACAAAGAATAAACAAATATGGTACCCAGTTGATGGTGAAGTATTTTTAATGCTATGTAATAGTTGGAGAAGTTTTGGCTTGCATTGTTATTTGATTTAAGAATTAGGATGTTCCAAGTGTGTTTCTGTTCTTGTCTGTTGAATACAGGAGGGATGCTAAAGCACCCAGCAAATGTTTACCAAAAAGCATTAAAAGCTCAGAGGAAAGAAGAAAAAATGTACATGGAAAGTTTCACACAGAGATTATCTGACTCTGCAAGACTCACTGGCCACATTCAGACATCGTGACAAACCTCAGTTCAGACAGGCAGGGCATGGCTTGTTTGCCTTGCTGGTGTGTGTACAGTTGAGGCTCTCTTGATTTGGGAAGCCTCCATTCAGATTCCAGTTGTCTGTGATGTACAAAGGCAGGTGCTTAGGCAAATGGCGGTTTGTTTCCAGGATCCTAAACTGTTTCAACTCAAAGCCTGGATGTAGAGAGGAAACTAACTTCAGTTGGCCCAGGTCGCAAGCATTTGGACGCCATTGCTAACTGGATTTTGGTTTGAAGCTGCCACCCGAGCACGTGAGGATGGCAAACAAAACAATCATGTCCAGCAGGAACCAACAAAGGTTTGTCGCGTAATGCAGACCCTTAAATCACTGAACAACAATGGCCTCACTCAGCATAAGTGGCAACCAGGTAAAGACTCTAGAAGACGGAGGTCCAGAATGTAGACGGCACATTTTAGTGCTACAGAGGTGTTTCATTATTTCTGTTCTGTTCTCTGCATCCTCTCCAAATTCCCAGTTTCCCCCAGGAAAGCCGTGACATGTTCAATCATTTGGATTGTGGTGCAGATGCGTACTTTAAGGGATGCTATTAGAGAAATATGTAAGGAAACAGTAGGGCTGCCATGTGTACACGGAGAAAATTGAAATAGAGATGGTTAATCCATGGCTGCCAAAGACAAAATGGCCCTTACAGCTTGCTCCAGCTATGATCTTAAAACACATCTGTGGGGAATGTTGAGTTTGTTGAATCCATGCGCTCAAATCAGGATGACAATAAATTAATCTCAATCCAGAAATAGAATGATCCATGCAAGTGGTGAGTTTTGCCTCCACAACAGTATTTTTCCCCATACAGGTATTCTGTGATCCTGAGAGATGGACCAGCTTAGTTTTAAATCAGTGGCTCCATTCTGTAGCAAAGAGAAACAGTGAGATAGCGTGTTCAGGATCTTAAATCTCCTGAACTATCATAGCTAGAAATACCTGCATAAAGTTTTAACTGTAGAGAGACAGCATGAATCGTGTAGTGAAAAAGGTAAAGCATTAGATCATCCAAAACAATATACTACTCTTAAGCAGGTATGATGATTTTAACAACCCAGCAGAATGGTCCAAAGGAGGTCTTATCCTACAGCCTTATCCCACATGACATGTAACACTGATTTTTGTTTGTAAAAAAGGAATAATCTGAGAACGAATCTTGGGGCAAAAATCTGTTTTAACGTTGCATTCTAAATTTAAAGCCACTGACATCTCTGATTCATATGACATCAACAGGGGGTAACAACTTGAAGATAATTTGCATTCTTCCAAATATAGTTCATCGGTTATATTTTACACTCAGTGTCCCAAGCATATGTTAAGTTTTGAAATGCATTTGTTTGAAAAATGAAAAGGTGTATGATCAGAATATATGTTGGAATTTATACAGAAGAATGTTATTTAAAACAAATAAAAAATAAATGTATATAATTTGTATCTATGCCAGTCTGGCTTTGGCTTTTGGTTTTTATAAATTAAGTGGATGGGCCATGCCCGCCTCCCACAGAAATTAAAGCTGACGGGGAGAGGGGCCTGACAATTTTATTCCCCAGAATATTTTTTTGCGGGGGGGGGGGGGGGGGCAAGTCAATGTTCCCTTGGATTTTGAAAAAAAAAAGTTTGGTTGCAGAATTAACGTTTGATGGTTTACTTTTGCACATGCCGGATGGTGTCAGGAGACAGCATTGTGGGGCAGCCTTTGGGGCTCCAGCAGGGCCCAGAGTCAACAGATCTCATGATCCAGCCCTGATCTGCCACCGTGTAGCAGCTCTGAGAAAGATGAGCTGGAGGTCTTTAAGCAGAGGCTGGATGGCCATCTGTCGGGAGTGCTTTGATTGTGGGATCCTGCATGGTGGGGGGAGGGTTGGGGTCACTGGGGATGTGGGGATGTGGGGGGGGGAGGGATTTGTTAATTTCCTTCATTGGGCAGGGGGTTGGACTAGATGACCCTGTTGGTCCCTTCCAACTCTATGATTCTATGAGCAAGCGGCAGTGATGACAACTCCTACAGGCCACCACCGGTCACTCATTCAGACTGGCGCATGAGTGACGGAATGGCATGGCAGATAAGAAGCAGCAGTGCAGCTTATTCCCTGCTTTTCCATCTCTCTCAGGGCTGAGCCATCATTAGCTAGTGGTACGTGTGTCTGCTTTCTGGTGCAGGATGGGGAGGCAGACGAGGCCCCACCTAATTGGGGGGGGGGGCTTTGGTGAGCTTCTTCCTGAGGGCTCTCAAGACTTGAAGGAGGAGGAGAAGAAGAGTTGGTCTTTATACCCCACTTTTCTCTACCTTTAAGGAGTCTCAAACCGGCTTACAATCACCTTCCCTTTCTCTCCCCACAGTAGACACCTTGTGAGGTAGGTGGGGCTGAGAGAGAGAGCGGAAAGAACTGTGACTAGCCCAAGGTCACCCAGCAGGCTTCATGTGGAGGAGTGGGGAAACCAGCCTGGTTCACCAGACTAGACTCCGCCGCTCATGTGGAGGAGTGGGGAATCAAACCTGGTTCTCCAGATCAGAGTCCACCACTTCTAACCACTTCACCACACTTGGAGCTGGGCCTACACCTACAAATTCTCTACATCCAAGGCATTCACCAGACCTCTCTCCTCACTCAAAAACAGGAGGGGAAGCACCACTGGAGCTGCCAGAGTGTGGAATGCCACAAGAGAGAAAATCCCCGAGACAACTCTGGGCTCGTTCTGAGGCTTCCAAATAGATACTGAGGCCTCAAAGGGGTAATGCCAGGGGGCCAAGCGGAGAACCTGGCCTCAAGGTAGTAGAAAGGAAAGCCCTTTTAGAACAGCATCCATTCCACAGCATGATTCAAAGGCATCTTAAAGACTAAAATATATATGGCATAATCTGTCATAGACTAGAGACTCTGCGCAATAGAACCCTTAGTTGGCAGGTACATAGAGGGAGAAAAATGGGAATAGTGTGGACAAAGAGCAGTAAAATACAAGAGGTACAAACCAACATTTCAATGTGTGCTAGAACATACTCAAGATAAGCACAGTAACCACTCACAAAAGCAGTGACTAGTAAGTGATAACACAGTCTTACAAGACTTGTTAAGCTACTTGAACACCTGAGATAAAGCCATTATTGCAACTGAGGCCGAAATGGATAAGCATCAAACTTCCTTCATTAGCTATCGCTAGGTGACTCATCTATTGCTAGATGAGTCAGAAGCAACTTGACGGCACTTAACACACACTGGTGGCGATGAACTCCCTTTTGCCAATTCAGAAGCTTCCTAGCTCTCACTTTCAAAGTTTGAGAATTGAGGGGGTTACCGCACTTTGTATTCCCAGTGATGTATTAAGAGTTTGAAAATGTTGTAAAAAACATCGTTTTAAAAGGTTTTTTGGATACCATGGCTTATAAATGGTTGGAAGACGTCTTCACAGCTAAAGGGGCCAAACAAAGTGCGAACAGTATTTTTTATAACGTTTTCAAACTTAATACATCGGTGGGAATACAAGTGCGGCAACAACTAGAGTAGTGGAGTACAGGGAACTCTTATCTGGGAACTGTGTGTGTGTGTGTGTAAAGTGCCATCAAGTCGTAGCCGACTTATGGTGACCCAGTAGGGTTTTCTCAAGGCAAGAGACTAACAGAGGTGGTTTGCCATTGCCTTCCTCTGTATAGCGACCCTGGTATTTCTTGGTGGTCTCCCATCCAGGTACTAACCAGGACCGACCCTGCTTAGCTTCTGAGATCTGACAAAATCAGGCAAGCCTTGGCCATCCATCTTCCCTGCATGGTAGGAAGCAGAGTCTTTTTTCATTTGCAGTTTGTGCATTTGTATCTTGCTAGTTGGACTGGTACAGTTTGTGTTGCATTCCTAGCTGCCTTGAGTCTGAGGAGATAAGGTAGGATAGAACAATTTTAAATAAATAAATAAATAGAGAATTGGTGGTATGCTCCAAACAGACCTCTTTTTGGTAGGTTGATGAGCGGCTAATAGCCCAGGATGGTTGGCAGTTTCTTCAAAGGGAGACAATGAAATGAGATGATTGTGTGGGATTCCTCTTTCAAGTGTTTGGAAGGAGAAACCGATCAGAGAGGGTGAAGCCAGTGCAGCTTCGAATGGACAGAGGCAATGGGGAAAGCTGAATGTTTCCCAAAGGAGTTAGCTGAAGCTGGAGAATGAAGCTTGGTGGCAGGAATTGCACCAATGGCTCTCTGGGATTTTGATGCTTGCTTCAAAGAATGCCCCTTTTGCCTCTGATGCAGTCTGTGTCTCCAGTTTGTAAATATGAAGCAAGTACTACAAAGACACCACAATTTGGCTCTCTCTCATCCAAAGGAAAGGAAAGCCAACAGCACTCCATTTGGAACTTCTCTCTACTAGGCAGCTTGTTAATAGAAACAGGGAATCCCTTTTCCCTACCCCCACCCCCCTCAAAGACTCGAGAGTAACCTTCACCCTAGTTTCAGGCATTACCCAAAGCACTTCTGTCCAGCACATTAGAGAGCAGGGCTAATCCTAAAAGCATGCTTCCGTAGCTCAAATGTATAAATCTTCAAAGTTTGCATGTGATGCTGGTCTAATGGCCAGGTGGCTATTAAAGAAACCAAAAACACTGCCCTGATGTTTCAAGGGTAAGGTCTGATGTGTGCAAATGCTGGAAAGCTGCCAACAACCATTTGCTGGTAGAAGGAATTAGAATGATTTAATCTTTTGCAATGTATAACTAATTAAGTCAAGGCTAAACAATGCTAATCTGATTAGCTGGAAGGCAGGTCTTTTAACTGCCTCAAAAGGATACCATTCCCCCACCTTTTCCACAGCCCTCTGATGCCATCTGTACTGGAAGACTCAAGAATCTGGAAGAGAAGAACCCTTTGCTATAAGGCAGGGACATATAGTATCATCCATACCGCACGGCTTTTTCAGGGCTCAAGTTATGCAGTCCTCACTATTGGGCACAATCAGAAAGCTGTTGGGACCCCTGATTAAACCAGTATGTAAATTGATAATTAAAACAGAGCAATTTGTTTTAGATGATCAAAATGTGTCCTAGGGTTGCCAGGTCCCTCTTCGCCACCAACCTTCACCAGGTTTTTGGGGTGGAGCCTGAGGGCGGGGTTTGGAGAGGGGAGGGACTTCAATGCCATACAGTCAAATTGCCAAAGTGGACATTTTCTCCAGGTGAATGGATCTCTGTCGGCTGGAGATCAGTTGTAATAGCAGGAGATCTCCAGCAAGTACCTGGAGGTTGGTAACCCTAATGTCTCTTCCAGCATTTGACAGGAAAATAGGGATAGGGTACTTTTGTATTCATATTTTTAAGTGGAATCGCTTGTCATTTGTCCTTACTAGAAGGGAAGGGATTGCCAACTGCCTGGAGAGAAAAAAAATGTCCTGTTACTTTAATAGAGTCCTTTCACTTGAATGGGATGTTATTCACCAGATATTATTTACTTCTAGGCTATGAAAAGCTTCAGTTGCCCATTTCCACACATTAAACCTCTACTAAAGGAACAGGAGCCCTGTGGCGCAGAGTGGTAAGCTGCAGTACTGCAGTGCAAGCTCTGCTCACGACCTGAGTTCGATGGAAGTTGGTTTCAGGTAGCCGGCTCAAGGTTGACTCAGCCTTCCATCCTCCCGAGGTCGGTAAAATGAGCACCCAGCTTGCTGGGGGTAAAGGGAAGAGGACTGGGGAAGGCACTGGCAAACCACCCCATAAACAAAGTCTGCCTAGTAAACGTCAGGATGTGATGTCACCCCATGGGTCAGGAATGACCTGGTGCTTGCACAGGGGACCTTTACCTTTTTAAAGGAACAGGATATTTCCCCTCCAGGTCGATTACCAATAATACAGAAGGCTAAATACCAGCTGCATCCAAATACACCCCAATCTGTTCAAATATGCAGGAAATTCTATATAGGATACCGACAAGAAAGTTCCTGACCTGAGAGATCTTGTTTTCCTCATTTACATGCAACCCAAAGAAAAGTTCTGAAGAACTCAGGAGCTTTTATACTATGCTGTGGTTGGTCCTATGAAAAGGCTTTGTTTTGGAGATTTTTCAGGAAGCCATACTAACCCAAACAATCTGTTTTGGATATACTGAACTTAGCCATCAAAGGAAGGGCTTCTTCAACTGCTTATGTGGGTTGTCTCCTCCCACTAAGTAATACTACCAAGTGGTTGTTACTGACTCTTTACCTAATTATTGTCTACATTAATTTCCAGTTTTGTAAATAAAACAGCTACCACGTTTTTCCTCTGCTCTCAACCTTCTAAGGGACCTGTGTGTGTTCCTTTTGGTGCTGAAGAGACATTTGATCAACAGCTGGCTTTTATATGGCTGCCATTTCTCCTTCCTCTTAGACGACCAAAAGTGCAAGGATACCAACTCTGTGCAACACCACCTATTCAATGGGATGTGGATGAAAACCTGGTACACCTTTACCCTGCCCCCCTTATATAACCCCCCCAAAGAATTCTAGTGAATTTGAATGCTTGTACATAAGTACCATATAAGACTGTTTGAAACCCAGGTTGTTCCACAAAGGATCCTTCCCTGAACTTCTTGCTTACACAGTCTGAATGTTGTTCTTAACCTGTTGCCAACTCCAGGTTGGGAAAATCCTGGAGATTTTGGGGTGGAGCCTAGGGAGGATGGGTTTTGTGGAGAGGAGGAACTTCAGCCAGATACAATGCCATACCATTCTCCAAAGCAGCTGTTTTCTTCAGGGGGATGGATAACTATAATCTGGGGATCATTTGTAATTCTAAGAGATTGGGAAGTTGACAGTTCTACCTATTCTATATTAAACTGATTGCAAATGTTTACTTTAAAAAAAGATCAAAACTTAATATGCTTCCACGGAGAGACACTGTCCTTCAGTGTTACTCCTCTGAAGATGCCTGCCACAGCTGCTGACGAAACGTCAGGAAAGAAAATACCACGGTCACACAGCCCGGATAACCTACAAGAACCAATTAATATGCTTCATTTCACAATGGAAACTTTATCATAGAACAGCTGAAACAAGCACGTTATCTAGCTATTATTTAATATCTTTATATGCAATAGTGCAACGGGGAAGGAAACATTGGCATTTTAGACTTGTATATTTACACAATTGCATACTGGACTCCAGGTGTACCTGAATGCCCTAGAGAATTAACATTTAGATACTAAAGGAGTAAAGCTAAAGCCAGAAAAACTTATCTGATCTTCTTTTTGCAAGTTTTGGAGAAGTCAACCCAAATCCCCCCCTGAAAAATAGGGGGGGGATGATTATTTAGGGCCAGGTACCAAAAAATAGAGGTCAACTCTGACAAACAGACAGTTGGCATTCTTGTGGTGCTGCAAGGCAAAAATCTGTGCTGGTAAGGAATGTCTTATTGCCACTATTCCAGTTTATTTATTCAGCCATTTGATTACAGGGTTGCCAGCTCTGGGCAAAATTCCTGGAGATTTCGGGGTGGAGTTTGGATGGGGTAGAATCTGGGGGGAGGGAGCTCAGCAGGGCTGTAATGCCATACTGTCTACCTGTCAAAGCTGCTATTTTATGCAGGGGAGCTGATCTCTGTAGTCTGGAAACCAATTGTCATTGCCAGAGAACTCCAAGCCCCCCCCCGGGAGGTTGGCAACCTTAGCAAGTTAGCATAATAAAAAAAAATCTGACAAAAGCACGCGTTTTTTCGTGTTGCAGGAAGTTGGCCACAATACCATGTTCGCTTTTCATGCGATTAATATAATCAGAACTGCAACAAGCGGTGTTTTCTGTATCCCAGAAGTTTAACATAATAAAAAAAAGTATGTAACGTAATAAGGACATGCATATTGAATGCAATATTTCAGCTGGAGAGGGCGCCACGAAAAAACCGCCTTCGTTTTGTTTCGCCTTCTCGTCTTCGTCCGCTTTAACAGTTTCCAGCCCTTCGTTTCTGCTTGCCCACAGTAAACATGGATCCCTCCAAAGAACCCTCCCTCTTCCGGGCATCCAACCTGGCACCCCAGTCATAACCGCGCCCTCCTGCCAAGCGCGTGCCCGGAGTAAATATGGCGTCCCCCTTCCCTCCGCCCCGTTCTCTCCTCTTCCTTGCCACATCGCTCCCTTAACCAAAATGGCGCCCGAAACGCCCTCAGGAGCCGAGGCCCTCACGAAAAATGGCCGCTCCCCTTATCACTCTAGAGGCTGCCCGCCCGCCGCCTTTTTTCCAGCCCGGCTTCTTCGGCTTCACCAAGATGGCGGCGGCGAGAGGCTTCTGCGCTCGTTTGAATTCCATCCCCGCCGCCAAACTCGGACAATAACAGCCAGTGTCACCGGCGGAGGAGTCGCAGCTGCCCGCCCGTCTCCCTCCTCGCCCGCCATGGACTCCTTCCCGGGAGAAGACCCCACCTTGCCTGTGGAGTTCAACGGCAGGTGAGGCGGGGACCGTTAGAACCGTTAAAGTCCGGGGAGGGGCGGGGGGAGGCGCGCGCGCGCCGTTAACCCTCTCTTTCCCGTGCGGGGGATAACAAAGAGGGATGGGCTTTGAAAGTGGGTTTAAATCTCCCACTTATGGGGTAGGGGAAGGAGTCAAGCTTCCCTTCTGCGGGGTATCCTGGGTTTAGGATCGCTGAATGGCTGAGGAGGATCTAAAACCGAGGACGGGAAGCCTTTCCAGCTCACCAGAACTCAGGCGGGATGTTACAAAGTTTTTTGTTTTAAAAAAAAGATAAAGACAGATTCTTCAGACCAAGGTGTAAAAGGCCTGGCATGCAGTCTCTGAGCCTACCTGGCTCAACTACCTGCGTTGAGTTTATAAGGTTTCTGCTTAAGGTGTGGAGACATCAGATGTAGAGTGCTTTATTGCACTCCCCTATAATGCTAGGCCACCAAGACTAGATTAATTCGTCAAGACTAGATTAATTCATGCCATCGTATTCCCTATGTCTATGTATGGGTGTGAAAGCTGGACAGTGAAGAAAGCTGATAGGAAGAAAGTAGATTCCTTTGAAATGTGGCGTTGGAGGAGAGGGTCACAGATACCGTGGACTGCCAAAAAAACAAATCGGTGGGTTCTAGATCAAATGAAGCCTGGACTGACCCTAGAAGCTAAAATGACTAAACTGAGGCTGTCTTATTTTGGTCAAGTCGTGAGACGACAAGAGTCACTGGAAAAGACCGTCATGCTAGGAAAAGTTGAGGGCAGCAGGAAAAGAGGAAGACCCAACAAGAGATGGATTGACTCAGTAAAGGAAGCCACAGCCTTCAATTTGCAAGATCTGAGCAAGGCTGTCAAAGATAGGACATTTTGGAGGACTTTCATTCATAGGGCCGCCATGAGTCGGAAGTGACTTGATGGCACTTAACACACACACACATAATGCTAGAAGTGTGTCACACACACCCCATACAGGCAGAAAGAAAGACTTGACGCGATGCAGGGTTAACTCATGGAACTCACCCAGGATGTGGGAACCACCTGGGGTTGCTGACATCCAGGTGGTGGCTGGAGATCTTCCGCTATTACAACTGATCTCCAGTCGATAGAAATCAGATCCCCTGGAGAAAATGGCCACTTTGGCTGTCGGACTCTATGGTGTTGAAGCTCCTTCCTTCCTCAGGTTCCGCCCCCAAAATCTCCAGGTATTTCCCAACCTGGAACAAAACCATCACTAGTGTGGATGGCTTCTCAAAAGGGATGAGGCAGCTCCATGGAAGGGGACAATTCTCTTGCTGGTGGTGTCCCAAGGTTTGATTTTATTTCAGTTTTTATAATTCTCAAAGAGGCTTGAGGTAGACTACGATTAAAGTATTTAAAAACCAACATATGCAGTAGCACCTTTGTGTAAGTGTTAAATGGAGCATTCCAGTTTACAAAAAGCCTTCCTAAAAAGTTCTGTTTTACATAGTCTTCAAAAAGACAGAAACGTGGGAACTTTCTTCTGGTAAGTTGTTCCCCCAGCACAGACCCACAACTCAAAAGGCCTGGCCACAGCTGTATCAGAAGAACACACCTGTCTGCAGATGTGTTCAGTATAAGGTATCTCAGGACCATTCAGTAGTCTCAGACAATCAACTTGCTTTTGAGTTTATATGGCACTGAAGCTACAGTGCAGGTTTTTCATTGAAGCCCTAGTAGTGCAGGGCCCTAACAACCAGAGCACTGGTGGAGGCCTCGTCAATAGCTTTCAGCAATGATAGCAGAATAGAACCTTCATGTTTAGAGGCAGTGTACCTCTGGATACAAATAGGTTAGGGGAGGCAGGAGAAAGTGGTGTCTTCCTTACAAGCTTCTTGCTTGGCCACTGTTATGAAGCAAAGGTTTGAACTAACACGGCATTCTTAAGCAGAGTTAAACCTTTCAAAGTCCATCAACTTACGGTAAATGGATTTAGTAGGGTGCAACTCTGTTTAGGATTGCACTGTAAATGAGCTTTTAGTTGGTTCCAGCAGGCTGTCATGTAGTGGTAGCTGCTGGCTTTCAGAGACTTTCAGAGGAGACGATTTACTTATGTACCGTATGTATTTAGTCCAATGTATATCCCACTCAAAAGACATGTCAAAGTCACGATAAAGACATTCAACTTAAAACCGCTAAAACAATTCTAAGAAGCTAGTCCATGTAAAAGTCTGCGGGCAACTGGACAAATTCATAGAGGAGGAGAGATTTTTCAACATCTAGTAGTCCTAGGGACTAAACAGAGCTTCCTTGTTCAGAAGCATTGTACCTTTCATATACTGACTCTGATATACGGGGGCCAGTCTTTGAAACTGATGGGCAGTAGATTCCGAATTAACAAAAGGAAGTATTTTTAGACACAATATGGAACTAAATTGTGGAATTTGGTGCCCTGAGATGAGGTGTTGGCCAATGATTTAGATGACTTAAAAGGAAGCCAGATTAATTTATGGAGGTCTCTCAAGGATTATTAGCCATGATAATTAAAATGATACTTTCCTGCTCAGAGCCATCATGCTTCTGAACATCAGTCGTGTGTGTGAGAGAGGAGGGATGTCAAAAAATGGGAAAATGTGTCCTGCTTTGGACTTTCCTTAATCTGATTGGCTAATATTAGAAACCTGATGTTGGCTAGATGTACACACAGTCTGATCCAGCAAGGCTTCTTATATGTTGCTAAGGTTACCAACTTTTGAGCTGGTCACTGTATTTAATTATTAACCTATTTATGCTCTGCCCACTACCCCAACTTCCAAATGACTGCTCAATACTAGAATATAACAACTCAGCAGACCTAATTATGGCCAGTGTACAGGTTAAGCTGCTGTACATCCAAGTTTTATTTGATGGATGCTATATATCTATGTAGCAGTGAGCAGGTGAAGATAAAAGTTTAGCTCCAGGCCAAGAAAGGTTTCACTTGCTGATATCTAGAGATCAGACCTCTGGAGGTAAGTGTTCCTCATCTGATAATGTCTCAGGCTTGCCTTAAAGGCACAGGAGCAGGGGGTTGGGGAAAAAAGTAACCCTAGGGATTGGTTCTTGTAGGTTATCCGGGCTGTGTAACCGTGGTCTTGGAATTTTCTTTCCTGACGTTTCGCCAGCAACTGTGGCAGGCATCTTCAGAGTAGTAAAACTGAAGGACAGTGTCTCTCAGTGTCAAGTGTGTAGGAAGATATAGTCAGAAAGGGGTTGGGTTTGAGCTGAGTCATTGTCCTGCAAAAGTAATGTGCTAGTCATTGTCCTGTAAGTATCAAGATAATGTGCTAATGACGGTGTGGTATGTTAATATGGAACCATTGTATCCTGAAGTGATCAAACCCAACCCCTTTCTGACTATATCTTCCTACACACTTGACACTGAGAGACACTGTCCTTCAGTGTTACTACTCTGAAGATGCCTGCCACAGTTGCTGGCGAAACGTCAGGAAAGAAAATTCCAAGACCACGGTTACACAGCCCGGATAACCTACAAGAACCAATGAACTCTGACCGTGAAAGCCTTCGACAATATTTTTAACCCTAGGGATGTCTGAGAATGTGAAAAGAGCCTGGTTGGTTTAAGGTCCATGTGGTTGAAGCCTATTAAATCTAATTTTTACCTGTAGAGAGCCAGTGTAGTGTAGCGGTAAATGTGTTGAACTATGTTCTGGGAGACCCAGGTTTGAAACCCTGAACTGCCATGGAAGATTACTGGGTGGCCTTGGGCCAGTCACACACTCTCAGCCTAACCTACCTCACAGGGTTGTTGTGGGGATGAAATGGAGGAGAGGTGAATGATGTAAGCTACTTTTGGGCCCCCATTGGGAAAGAAAGGCAGGGTATAAGTGAAGTAAGGAAATAAATAATCCTTCCAAGAAAGGGTGGTGTACCAAGTGGAAAAGGAGAGGAGAGAGGTTTAGTTTTCTGGAGCATATTCAGAATCCTTCTTTTTGGGGGACCCACAGTAACAGTGGGATTAATAATCATCCCTACCATCTCTTTGGGGACATGGTGTTGGAAGGCAGTGGGGTGTTTTGGAGAGGATTGATGATAAATGTCTCCCTGTGCAAATTCCAAATAGTGTCTTCACAGAGTAACTACAACTGGAACTTTCTCAGCTCCCCACATCCTACAAATAATATTGTCAACTACCTGCCTTTACTAGAGGCAGTTATTTAGCCAGTGATGTTATTTATCTCCATGCCATGAAAACTTCCTCTGACCACTTCCAAACATGAAACCTCTATGAAAAGCACAGGACATTTTTCTCTAGGCCTGTTGGCAGCCTGACCTACAAACTCCAGTGATGTGCCATGGTAGAGTATCGAGCACAAAGATTTGCTTTACTCTCCGTCCACTAAGGCAGGTGGCTCACATACGAACACATGAAGCTGCCTTATACTGAATCAGACCCTTGGTCCATCAAAGTCAGTATTGTCTGCTCAGACCGGCAGTGGCTCTCCAGGGTCTCAGGTAGAGGTCTTTCACATCACCTACTTGCCTTGTCCCTTTAACTGGAGATGCTGGGGATTGAACCTAGGACCTTCTGCATACCAAGCAGATGCTCTACCACTGAGCCACAGCCCTTCCCCACAGCTCCTCGGCATGCTATTGCTTTACTATACAAAGACACCTCCGGTTAAGGAACTGGCTGTTACCACCGCCTACAAATGAGCTTTGGATTCAGCCTTGCAAATAAATCTTCAAAAACTACTAACCCTTCTGACCATGCATGATAATTTAGCTATATATGGAGCTGAAATAAAAAGGAACCTGTTTGTTTGAAAGGTTCTTTGTCTGTTCTTCTGGCGCTCGTTCTTACCACAGTCTACTTACAAGCCTGTTAGAGCACATCCTGACTCATCAATTACAGATACAGAGAGACTGTCAGATGTGTTTTTAAGAAATTTGGTGGGTGTCTTTGAACATTCTACCTTTTCCATCCTCCAGCACCAGGCAGAGAGTGGGAGGGAGGTTGTTATCTTAGTCATCGCAGGGGCTTCTAAAACACATTCATGGGGGCTTGCCCATCAGCTCCAGAGAATTAGGAAGCAATGGTTTGCCACTGCTGCTGGGAAGACAGATGTTCTCAGGGTCTGCCAGCTGCCAGCACTATCTGGCATTAGGATCCATTCTGTCGCTGTGTCCTGAGAACTCGTGAGAGGTGGCAGCGGGGCCATTCAGAACTTTCCTGCCCACGAGTTGGTGGCCTTTTGTGGGAGAACCTACTCCTTCTGGTGTTTTGGTTCGAGGCCATGTAAGTCTTTAAATGTAAGAAGGGGAGGGGCTGTGGCTCACATGAGGAAAGTCCCAGGTTCAATCCCTGGCATCTCCAGTTAAAGGGACTAGGCAAAGAGGTGATGTGGAAGACCTCTACCTGAGACCCTGGAGAGCTGCTGCCAGTCTGAGTAGCCAATACTGACTTTGATGGACCCAGGGTCTGATTCAGTATAAGGCAGCTTCATGTGTTCATGTGTGTAACCAAGACCAGAGAACTGGCTCTGTCCTTCTAACACTCATGTAATGTGACCCTCACACCCAGGTCCTTTTGGTAGCGGGGCTGCCACCGAGCATACCGCAGTCGTCAGACTGTAAAGTTACCAGTGCACGTGCAGCAGTAGCCTGATCGTCCTTCTCCATAAGAGGAAGCAGATGTTTTGGACCAGCTGAAGCTGGCCACAGATGCCACTTGGGTAGCCAGGGCCACCTTCAAGCCGCTGCTGCGCTCTTTCCGTTTTCTTTGCCTCCATCATAAGCAGTCCACCTGTTCCAACGTCAGCCGTGTCCTCTGCTGTCAGCATCTGCATCTCATGTGGCTCAAGCTTGTTCCTCCCCATTCAGTCAGTTACCAAATGAGCGCTGATCTAGGGATGCTCCTTGTTATGTTTCAGTGGCTGTCTCCAGGCAAGGCAGTTCCAGTCCCAAAACTAAACCAAGAGGCAGAATACGATAAGTTCAGATGATATATCTTTGGACCAGACATGCTGGGACTTTTGATAGTGTACTGTCTCCAGGTGGCAGAGATGTAAGATCTAGAATGATCTCAAGAAGATTTGGTAAATATGCATGTGAGAAGGCGCAGAAAGATACTGCACAGGTGCATATGTCTTCTAAACGCCTTCAATGCCAAACTGTCTTTCTTTTTCCCTAGTGTCAACTTTTCCCGACTGCCAGATGTCTCAGGGGATGAAATTCGTATCCCTTTGGGAGGTGGCGGAGGTAAGAACATTGTAAAGGCTTTTTTTAAAACAGGAAAGTGATCAGCTGTGTCTATGTTTTAACTTTCTGAAGAAGTAATTGGAATGTTAGTTCTCTAACAGTTGGCGTAAGTAAGGATATCTGAAAGGTTTCCCTAGAAAGGACAATTGGAAAGCTCTCAAGGGTTGTTTTTACATTCTGGGCAGCACAGTGGCCTCTAGCAGCAGTTGGAGACAATGCCAGGGAAATCCTCAGGAAATCCTTTTTCTAAAAATTGTGGCCCTCGCTATAATCAGGGCCATTTCAAGTGTGATGTGATGCACTGATTCTTAAACATCATAATATTGCAAGGCCACTGTTCCAGATTTCATGTTCTTTGCCAGCCACTGGTTTCCCAAACATACATCTGCCATGCGATAGTCCATTTGAAAAGCTTCTGCTAATTAAACCTCTACACAACTGTCCTTTCTAGGGAAACTTTTCAGATATCCTTACTTACACAACTGGCTACTAGTCAAAATTAATACTAGTCATGATGCATACCTATTCTCTCCAGGATCAGAGGAGCGTGCCTATTATATTCAGTGCTGTGGAACACAGGCAGGATAATGCTGCTGCAGTCGTTTTGCTTGTGGGCTTCCTAGAGGCACCTGGTTGGCCACTGTGTAAACAGACTGCTGGACTTGATGGGCCTTGGTCTGATCCAGCATGGCCTTTCTTATGTTCTTATGAGCATGCATATTTGGTGCTGTGGAACACAGGCAGGTTAATGCTGCAGTCATCTTGTTTGTGGATTTCCTAGAGGGACATGGTTGGCCACGGTATGAACAGACTGCTGGACTTGATGGGCCTTGGTCTGATCCAGCATGGCTTTTCTTATGTTCTTACTGTAGCTGTGCTGGTTTGACCAGTGTTGGTCAGTTGAGATGCTACTGTTCAAGGCCGAACTGGTCAACATGCAAAATTAGCAAGCTGCAGCCTGGCAAACAAATTGCCTTTGTCTTCTGTCCTCTTGGTTTGTTCTGGCATACAGAATTAAGTATTTAGGGCTTGGGGTGGGGTGGGAAGAATAGTAGTTATGCAGGCAGCTTGCAAAGTGACCTCTTACGGTCACTGGCCCACAGGTAATAGTGACTTTGTGTGACATGCGATGGGTTTGACTAGATGATTTTATGGTATCTTCCAGGCCTGTACAATTGTATGATTCTGTGATTTGTAGTTTGTAATTTCCCCCTGCAATAACTGATGATTCCCAGTGTTACCAAAGCCCTTGACTCTTGAATGCTGCCTTTTAGTCTCCTTCCAGAACAATTTATTTATGAACCTCTCAGATGCACCGAGACGTATTCTGCTATCTAATAACTGCAAGTGTAAGGTCTTTCATTCAGGCGCTAAGCCAGAGCAGAGCCTGGCATGCATCCCTCAAGGCTGAAAAAAAGGAGAAGAGAATTGAGCAGTTTGAATGGTGTTCCATATGCCACAGGCGTACGTGCTCCCCTTGTTCAGTAATTCCTTATGCAACTACCAGATTATCCTATCATCTACCACGATGTCTGAATACAGGGGGTTAACATTAAGCTCTGAAACTTCAAATGAAGGTTTAGATGTTAGCACTATGTAATAGGGAAATCCAAGCCAGAGAGGAAGAAGGAATGTGTGTTCCTGTTCTTTTGGAGGACTATCCAAAACAGACCCAATGCTTTTCACTAGTACTGGTGTAAAAATATTTCAGATTTCCAGTTAACAGAATGACCTGTCTATTGGTTCTTGTAGGTCATCCGGGCTGTGACCGTGGTCTTGGTATTTTCTTTCATGACGTTTCGCCAGCAGCTGTGGCAGGCATCTTCAGAGGAGTAACACTGAAGGACACTGAAGTAACACTGTCCTTCAGTGTTACTCCTCTGAAGACGCCTGCCACAGCTGCTGGCGAAACGTCAGGAAATAAAATACCAAGACCATGGTCACACAGCCCAGATAACCTACAAGAACCAATGAACTCTGACCGTGAAAGCCTTCAACAATATTTTGACCTGTCTATGTTTCTTAGATTTTTCCAGCCTTTGGTGTGATTATTAGGGGGCATATTCTTACTGTCATCAATTCTGTAGCCTTTTAAGGTACAAAACTATTCTTCATTTTCCTTGCAGAAGCAGTTTAGGCCTTGAGGATTGATCAGGGTCACCCAGTAAGCTTTGTTCTTGGGTGGGGATTTGAAATTTGGTCACCCCCAACCTAACCTGTACATTACCAACTGCTGCTGCTTTGTACAGCTACTTCAGTTTGAGTAACTCTTCAATGCTGTTTTGCTCTGTTGCTGCACCCGCTGGGAGATGAAATTAGGTGTTGCAGAAACAAAGATGTGTATGTGTGTGTGTTAAGTGCTGTCAAGTCCCTTCTGACTCATGGCAACCCTATGAATCAATGTCCTCCAAAATGTCCTACCTTTAACAGTCTTAGGTCTTGCAAATTGAGGGCCGTGGCTGCCTTCATAGAGTCAATCCATCTCTTGTTGGGTCTTCCTCTTTTCCTGCCGTCTTCGACTTTTCCTAGCATGATTGTCTTTTCCAGTGACTCTTGTCTTTGCATAATGTGACCAAAGTACAACAGCCTCAGTTTAGTATTTTAGCTTCTAGGGTCAGTTCACTCTTGATTTGATCTATAACCCATTGATTTGTTTTTTTGGCAGTCCACGGTATCCGTAACACTCTCCTCCAACACCACATTTCAAAGGAATCTACTTTCTTCCTATCAGATGTATGAGCGCCTATCATAGCACGAGAATTTGGGGTTGCCTTAAGTGACTTTTCTTTGAATGATCCTCCATAACTGGGATATGTTCTTTGCGTTTTACTGGCTGTCAGTTCTGCTTGCGTATGGAAGAATCCTGCTCTAAGAGGAATAAGAGAATGAAATTACAATGACCCATACATCGTACAGGGAGAGCAGAGACCAGTGTGGTGGATTAATTTATTCATTTATATCCTGCTTTTTCCCCCAGTGGGGACCCAAAGTGGCTTACAACAAAGCCAACCACAGCAAGACTAACATTACATGAACAAGCCTTGGGAATCCCTACATACCTGTCTCTCTTTGCTTGAAAACTAAACATTTCCGTAGTGAGCCAGAGTTCGGTTGTTTCATCTGAATTGCAATCTATAATTTTTTTCTCTTCCTTCCAGATCAAGATTCCAAGACACATTTTAATCCTGCTTTGATATTCTGTTGTAGAGGAATGCGAGCAAACCATAGTTTGTGGTTTGGGGGAAAATATGAAAAACTGTTCTTAGCCATAGAAGTGACAGTGTTTAATTTTGGAGCCATTTTCTGCAAAGTATGAACAAATCTGCAGTTTCTAGAGTCAGAAACCTTTTCAATTGCTTTCTCAAATTTGTAGCTTTACCAGATGTGGCGGAAGACACAGTTTCACCCACCAGAGCACGGACCATGAAGGATTTTGAAAATGTAAGTGAAACATGTCTAATTTGAGTAGCGCGTTACAGATTTAATTGGATTATTTGCAACATGTTGGAAAAGGTATTTGTGAATGTGCAGTTAAATGATTAATCTGGACCTTTCCCGCTCCTCCCTGAGATTGCATATACATCTTCTACTGTGTTCTAAACAAGAGTCTCTGTTGTTGCTTTTAGGAGTCACACAGCGCAATCCAATGGAGAGCTACTCCAGTCTAAGCCCATTGACTTCAATGGGTTTAGATTGGAGCAACTCTCCATAGGATTGAACTGACAGTGTTTTGAAACCACACCTTGTGCTTGGAGACTTCTTCTAGTCAGCTACGTATAAATCCAAATGTGTTTGTGGAGCAACAATGTTTCCTTTGTTGATAGTTTGCAGTGGAATCAGGTTTTGTCTAAAATAGTAGTTGAGAGAAAATGGTTGCTTTGGCTTATGGTTTAAATCAGGGGTGGTGGATTTGATACAATTATTAATCTTGAAATGCCTTTTATATTGTATCAAATCCCAATGACAATAAAACAGCAGGAGGTTGAAGATTCGAAGCAGTTTGTTTATTGGCCAATACACAAAAACACCTGGTGAAAATTGCCCAAGTCGCAGGACAATTCACACAAACATCAAAGGATTGCAAGCACGGATATAATCTTTGGTAATGGGTGGTACAAAGACGCAATACATAACGTAAGGACCCAAATACCCGATACTAGGGACCCCCGGATTAGCATACCCTATTAGAGAATCGGAGGCGTTGCAGAGAAAGTGGTGATCTAATTCTCTCTAATGAGCCGAGAAGACCCACCAGTGTCAGGTGCTTCTCTGTTTGATCTTAAATCATGGCTAACCTTATCTTGGACCTTGGTGCCTGCCAAGGCTAACTAATGAGGTCTCTAGCTGGTTCTTATGAGTGGGAAACCAGCTTATGAAAACATACTAAGGCCATCTATGGATTCTTTAATTAGCTTCTAACTAAGGAGCAAAACTGGGCCTCTTATACTTGAAGCATGTAACATATGCAAGTGCTTGGTGTAACTATACAAGCCACCTCTAATATGCGGAGTGTGGCATGTTCATGAGTGCAGATATACTTTATTGAGTACAAAAAATATATTTCAAATCAAAGAATACATTTCCAATACATTTCCCATAGCATATAATGATTTCAGGCATTACAATCGGTGTGTTAAGTGCAGTGCTGTCAAGTCGCTTCTGACTCATGGCGACCCTATGGATCAGCGTCGTCCAACATGTCCTATGGTTTAACAGCCTTGTACAGGTATTGCAAACTGAGGGCTGTGGCTTCCTTTATGTGTGTGTGTAAAGTGCTGTCAAGTTGTAGCCGACTTATGGCGAACCCTTTTTGGGGTTTTCATGGCAAGAGACTAACAGAGGTGGTTTGCCAGTGCCTTCCTCTGCATAGCAACCCTGGTATTCCTTGGTGGTCTCCCATCCAAAGACTAACCAGGGCTGACCCTGCTTAGCTTCTGAGATCTGACAAGATCAGGCTAGCCTGGGCCATCCAGGTCAGGGCGGCTTCCTTTATAAGGTCATAGAATTGCGGACTTTTGGTTGCTTTAAATGATACACTTAGGACCATGTATTCTTAAATGATACCCTTAGGTCCAAGAACAGTCTCAGTTTAATTGTATCTTATTATTTTGAAGCTACCTTATCAATTCAGAATGTTGGCCGCTTAGTTCAATACTTTCCTTTTTCCTTTCCTTTTATCCCTTAGAAGCTCCTTGATCAATTGATCTTGAGCAGCATATATCTAGTGTTGGAGGGATATAAGGACTGAAACAAATCTTGCCACTGACAATGCAGCCTTGGGGTCGCTATCACTTAGTAAAAAAGGCATTATGTCAGTCACAGAGGCATTGGATTTGTATATTAAAAGGGGGGAAATATAGTGCGATAGAAGTAAAAAAGGCATTATGTCAGTCACAGAGGCATTGGATTTGTATATTAAAAGGGGGGAAATATAGTGCGATCGAAGTTCCTCGTAAAAGCGGCATTCCAAAAGGGCATGGGCTAATGAGTCAACAGAGCCAGAAGAGCAAGGGCAGATCCTGTCTGAGTATAGTATATTCAGAATTCTGCCCTGCATTACCATAGAAGGGTTAGCATTCAATCTAGCCAAGCAAAAAGCTCTACAGAGACGAGGAGCTGTTAGATAATATGTATAGGCAGGCAGACCACGTGGAGGGGGTATTCCGAAGAACTGGGATGAACAGACACGACGAGCACGAAAAGTAGTGCTGTTATAATTGAGTTCTTTAATGCGCTTTTTAATTTTGGCAAAAGCTTCAGTTTTCCCAAGATCTGATAACATATCCTGCGAGAAGCCCAACAACGCCAGTTTCTCATCTAAGATTTTTTGCCATGAGGATTTAAAAGGGTCATGCTTCAGAGAAGCTAGGAACTCCTCAGTGCTAAAGCACAGTTTAAGGTGTAGTTTAAAGGCGGCCAACCACGCCCTAGCTTCAAGTGACATTTGGCCAAACTTGGAACGAAGAGTAACGCCAGCAACACATCGAGGGGCATTTAGGAGTTTTCGTAAGAACTGAAGCAGTGGACGATCTATAGATTCATTGATGACTGTAATCCAGATGGCAACACCAAAGAGGATAATTGGGGTAATTTTCAGGTTAAAAACCTGAATAGCCCCTGGAATAGCCCCTTATTCTGACCGGTAGTGGCCCTTCAAGGTCTCCAGGAGGTCTTTCGCAACGTCTGCTGAAAATGCCAGGGATTGACTGGGGACCTTTTGCTTGTTAAACGTGTGCTTTGCCACAGACAGTCCTGAAAAAGCATCCACGAATATTATGTAAACTGCCTCTGGTGAAGGAGGGTGCAAATATTCTAGCCTAGCTTCCTGTACAATGGGCATCCTGAGTAGTGATCCATTTACCTGGCAGTGCTGCTCTTTGTCCAGCATGGCTTCTATGGAGCGTTCATGTGAATACTGCCTTTGGACTACCACTCTTTGGAAGAAGAGTTGTGGAACTCCCTGCCCCAGGATGTGGTGATGGCTGCCAACTTGAAAGTCTTTAAGAGGGGAGTGGACATGTTCATGGAAGAGAGGGGTATTCATGGCAACTAGTAAAAATGAATGCTAGTCATGATGTATACCTATTCTCTCCAGGATCAGAGGAGCATGCCTGTTATATTAGGTGCTGTGGAACACAGGCAGGATGCTGCTGCTGCAGTTGTCTTGTTTGTGAACTTCCTAGAGGCACATGATTGGCCACTGTGTAAACAGCCTGCTGGACTTGATGGACCTTGGTCTGATCTAGCGTGGCCTTTCTTATGTTTTTATGTTCTTAGTGGTTGGATTTAAGATATTCCCAAGATGAAATGCTCCCCTGCATGTGCATAGCTTCTAGCATGGAGACAGTTTCCACAAGGCTGCATATAATTCCCTTTCTCCCTCCCCCTGCCCCAGTGTACACATGCATAGCTTGGCAAGGGGGGTTTGGAAAATGGATGTCAATTCAGTACCTCCCATATTCCCATCCAACCCTTCCTCTGCTCGAAGTGCCTCCCACCAAGAAGTACACTATTTCTTCATCCACACAGTACAGAAGCCTGCTGAGAAATATATCATACTGAAACCTCACATTGTACAAAGTCGTCACAAAAGGCAAGCAGTGCAAAAGAACAGCATTTAGGCTCTAGAGTTAGAATACGTGAGATTCACAAGTGCTGCCTAAGTAAGGTGCTTGGTAAAGCTCCCAGATGATTGCGTTTATGCCAGTCAATTGAGTGTTTCTTAGATCCATGGCTTTCTTAAGGTGACAAATTACATACATTATTTAAAGGCGCCTGCTAATCAGACACTTTAAAATTAAGAGGTTGTTACAGATAATTAGCATTCCCAAGTGACTGACTGATTGCTGATATTGTATAAACTGGGGTTGTTAGGAGGCAAATGAGATTAAGATCCTAACCTTTTAAAGTCTATACACAAAGTCATCTGCTGGTTCCTTAGACTGCTAGTTGTTTTCTTGTGTTGTCTGAAACTTCCAGATTCTTCTTTACCATGGACACATTCCCCCCCCCCCAAGTGTTTTAAGGGCTGCTTTTGAAGCCCTATTCAGGATACTTTTTCTTTTGAAGATGCGAGATTGTGATCCACTAGGAGCACGACTTGGTTCTGATCTGATTTGATCTTGTAAAATCCAGGAATTTCATTTCCCCAGCGACTTGCCTCCTTCCAGAAACCCAACAGAACACTTCTGTTTCAACAGGGCCATAAAAACAGGATTCCTAGTCTTTCACTGGCATTGATTTGCATTGAGGAACAATTCTGCTGCAGTTGATCTTCTGGCTTGTTAATTGCTTCTTTGTTTGTTTTTGGTTTTTTAATGGGGTGTAAAGCTGCAAACTGATCTGTAACTGAGATAACTGAAAAGTGATATACAAATGCTGGAAGGAAAATAAATCCCCAGATAAATTATTGCTCTAAAAGTGTTTGTGTATTTATTTTTATTATTGCTCTAAAGGTGTTTGTTCATTTATTCATTTTTATTTTTATTATTGTAGTCCACCTTTCCCCCTGAACAGCAGGGATAGGAAAGGCTGCTGCCATTCAGCCTATGCAATGGTGGTTTGTGATGCACCAGGGGCCTTATATCCTGCGAAAACCACTTTTCTGATTTATTCAGAAGTAAGCCCCACTAAGTCCTGACCTGGGTGACCCAGGCTACCCTGATCTCATCGGGTCTCGGTGGGCCCTGGTTAGCACTTGGAAAGAGACCACCTTGGAAGTCCAAGGTTGCTACTCAACGGCAGCCAATGGCAAACCACCTCTCTTTTATCTTGCCATGAAAACCCTGTGGGATTGCTATAAGTCTGCACCAACTTGACGGCACTTTTCATCACCCACTGAATTAAGTGGGATTTACTCCAAAGTAATAATAATATTTTGCATTTGTATAGTCCTTTCAGTGTTCCAAGTATTTCAGATGGATTATCTGCTTGTACAAATTTTTTTTTGTCTGTCAAGTCACAGCTGACTTATGGCAACCCCACAGAGTTTGAAAAAACACCAAAAAAAGAAAAGAAAAGTGTATGTGGTGGACATGTGATAAAGCCAAAAATTTTTGGGACATGATATATTATGAAATAAGATTAATTCTTCAAAAGAATATACCTAAAACACCAGAGATGATGTTACTTAGCATGTTACCAGATAACATTTTTACCCAAAGAACATTTTTAATTTATGCCACCACGGCTGCAAGGCTGTTGTATGCAGCTAAATGGAAATCGACGGACATTCCAGAAAAAAGAGACTGGATATTAAAAATGCTAGAACTGGTGGAAATGGCGAAATTAACTGCAATGATAAGCCAAAGAGATAATGAACAATTTATGAGAGAATGGGAGGCATGGAAGATATATTGTGAACAAAAATTGCACTTGGGGAAATTAGAAGGTTATTCATTGATCTGATCCATTATGTATTCATTTATTAGTCTCAATTTAGATTCTTAAAGAGGGTCAGTACTATAAACGAAAGAAATATATGAATATATTTTGAAGTAGAGGGAGGTGATGGGGAAGCCAGTATATAATTTGTTACTATGTACTTTTAACAACACTATAAGGATTTTACTTCATGATTTGTTTCATAAATGTTGTTAATTGGATGTTAAACTTACTTTATTTTGAAAAATCAATAAAAATATTTATATTAAAAAAAAGTGTGTGGGGGGAAACCTGATACACTGCTTGATGTATCCTAATACACTGCTTGATGTATACACACCCTTAAGAGCCTGGCATACAACAGAAGGTGAGACAGTGAAGCCAGGTTTTAACATATAAGAAGTAAAGAAATTTATAGGCAGCTTCACTGTACTAGAAGGGCTTTTACATATTTCTTACTGCCCATTATGATATGATTATATTATTAGGATCTGTGATAAGTTATAATTTTATACTGACCCCTTAACCACTACACCACGCTGGCTCTCCCTTACAAGATAAGACAGTATTTTTATCCCTCTATTAGGAATGGGGAGAGGGGGGAGTCCAAGAGGCAGTAGGCTGCTGAGACCACCCACTGAGTTTGTGGCAGAGGCGAAAATTGAACTGGGCGACTCTTGCCCTATAGCTCCTTCCCTTTGCTGCCCTGCCGTGCTGTCTCCCAGCCGGTAACAGCTGACAGGATTGCTGCTTTAGTTGCAGTTCTGTGGGCACAAGGCTCTCAAAAGGAACTGAAGCCCCTTCCTGTTTTGAACATTTTGCGGCTGAGTTTACTCCAGAGGAGAGCTGAATGCGGCAAAGCTCAGGCTCCCCCATGCAGCGTTGGGAACTACTCAGGTTGTTCGTTCTAATAAAGCTGGCTTGCCTGTAACCTCTATACCTGTTCCAGCCCTTTCATTCCACAAAGAGATGGACATAAATATTTCATTGGTGTATTCGATTCCCTCCATTTGGAAAGCATCTGGCAGACTGTGCGGGAAGAGGAGGTTGGCGGTTTCATTTGAATGAATGTTTAATACTGGCGTGCTTTAAAAATTTAAAAGGCCTTTCTCCTCTTCACGTGGAATTCTCAAAATATTTCACCCTCTTCCTGTGGGAAGGTAAATGTACCTCATGCTGAAGGACAATTGGACACACCTTGTGTTCAGAGTGACATCAGAAGTTATCAAAGGAGGAAGAAGAAGGAGAAGAGTTGGCTTTTATATGCCGACTTTCTCTACCACTTAAGGGAGAATCAAACTGGTTTACAATCACCTTCCCTTCCCCTTCCCACAACAGACACCCTGTGAGGTAGGTAGGGCTGAAAGGACTGTGACTAGCCCAAGGTCACCCAGCTGGCTTCATGTGGAGGAGTGGGGAAACCATTCCAGCTCACCATACTAGTGTCTGCCGTTCATGTGGAAGAGTGGGGAATCAAACCCGGTTCTCCAGATTAAAGTCCACTGCTCCAAACCACTGCTCTTAACCACTACACCATGCTGGCTCTCAAGACTGAAGACTGCATTAGATGAGGTCCTGGGATAACAATGAATGGATCTTTCCCAGGGTTTTTTTTTTTTTTTAAAGGAAGCTGTACAGGGCCCTGATTTGTATAAAGACCATAGTTTGAGGAGGGGGGATTATTAAATTCAATCCTTGCCCTTGTGGCTTTGACTTGACCCTCCTGCTATTTTTTGCCCTGGAAGGAAAAAAAAAGACAAAATGAGGGTGACCAAACCCGCCCTTCATCTGCCATCTTAAATTTTCAAGGGGGTAAGGTTGTCTTCAAGATCCTTGTCTCAGTGATAATATCCCTGCCATGTTTAATTCTTTTGTGAAGGAATGGACTCACAAGCCCTCTTGCTTCCTTCAGCTTGGGCCCCAGGAAGCCAGAAAACCCTGCAGGTGTCCCAAGGCTGTGCATGGCACCACCACCCTTCCCCTTCACTCCCCAGGGGTACCAAAAACAAGAGGATAACAACCGCTGCCACCAACGACCGTACCTGAGACGAAGATTGGGGCTGTTCCTGCCCTTCCCCTATTATGCGCAGCTATGAAATGTAGTTGGCAGTTGCCGCACTGGAATCCAGGCTCATACCATACCCAGACAGGACCTGTCCTTGCTCTTCTGGCTCTATTGATTAATTAGCTCATGTCCTCTTGGAATGCCGCTTTTATGAGGAACTCCGATCACGTTATATCTCTCCCCTTTTCACATATAAATCTAATGCCTCTGTGTCTGACATAATGCCTTATTTATTAAGTGACAGGGATCCCAAGGCTACATTGTCAGTGGCAAGATTTATTTCAGTCCTTATATCACTCAAACATTAGATTTACGTTGCTCAAGATCAATGAATCAAGGAGCTTCTAAGGGATAAAGGAAAGGAATGCAGGCTCAAGGGCGGACTGGCCATTATGGCCACTGGGACTTTTCCTGGTAGGCTGATTTCCCCTCCACCCCCGGGGCCAGGCTGACCCAGTGGCAGAAGGGCAGTGTCTGAGCCTCACACGACAACAGGGAGAGGAGGCCATGTGCCATCTTTCTGGGCTGGCCTGGTCCAGATGTGGGGGGGAAGCCCATACATGACTCTCCCAAGTCACAGGCTGCCTCTCTGCCCTTTGGTCTCACCCTGCTGGAGGCTGAATCTGGACTGATGTGATGTTTAGTCTGCTTTATTGGGGTGGCAGGCCTTTAAATATGTTGTAAAAGCTTAAGTGTTTCTGACAAATAAGGCTGAAAAGTGTAAAGCATCGCATGAGTTTAAAGTTGCACAGTCTTTTTCCATTTAGCCCATGACAGTTGGAAAGAAGAAGCGTGACTAACAGAGGAATGGTACACCAGTCAACTTGTCAAGTGTTGTCAATTAAACAATTAAATGCCTGCATCAAATATTCTATAATTTATTTATTAAAAATATATATCCTGCGTTTGCTTTGCTTCAATGTGGCTTGCAAGTCCACATTTAAAACATACCAAATACGGTAAACCCCCCAGTAACCCCCTGCCTACAGGCTACACCCTGTTAGAAGCCACAGCAAACAAAATGGCCTGGAAGCACTTCCTAAAAACCTCTAGGTCATTTATGCAGGGGTATATAGTTCGCAGTCCAGCAGGGACTGCGTTGAGGCTTCCTTTGCATTGTTCATGATTTTACCGACCTTCAGAGGTGGCTTCATTCTTCCCCCGCAGTTCTAGGATCCTATTTTAGGATTAATTTAAATACTGCTTCGAGGCAAGAGCAATGCAAATTCCCCCCAATTCCATGAACAGCTCTTAACTTCGGGTTTCTCTCACGCCCGTTTTGGCTTCTCCCTCCCACGTGTCTGTCCTTCCCATCCAACCCCTTCCCTCAAAGCAAAGCACAAAGGAGTGAAACCTTCATGAAATGTGCAGGAAGACACTGAAGAGAGGCTGCAAAGGTTGGAAGGCAGCTCCTGGCAGGGAGCTGTTGAAGAAAGGTGGGGAGAAATCCCCAGCAAAAGCACACGCCGTCCCTTTAAGAGCTGGCCCGCCCCCTCCAAGTAAAGTGCAAGAAGGCTGCATTTTCAGGGGGAGGGACCCTGAATCTCCGTGATGGGGATGCCTAATTAATCACAACGTACTCCTGGATTTTTTTTTGCTGGGGGAAGCCCTCATGCATATGATGTTTGAGAATTTGGAGCAGAAAACTGTGCAGCAAACCAAACGCAAATTTCCCCTGCGTAAATGACCCTGGAGTTGGTGCTTCTCTCACCTGTTCCATAGAATGGGAGCTGTGGTGAGGATAGTCTGGGCTGTGGTCAATGCCAGGCTGACTTTGTTAAGTGGGGAACAGCAACTAGCTGCAGAATCGTTGAGTTGTACCCTAATAGCATTTAATGAAATATAACATGGTGATGCATCAGTCTTGGATCACGCTCTGTAGTGAAGAAGTTTCTCAACAGACAAATTTGCTTTGAGTTTTACTATTGTATATAGAATTAAAATCTATTTCGGCATGGAATAGATCTGTCAAAAAGATCCATATGCAGAAGAGGTCTTGGGAACAATTCCTCCCTCCTATGGTAGCCCTCTCAGTGTCCCCTCATGCTGTTCCTGGGTGTTTCCCTTCCTGAGGGCCAGCATGGTGTAGTGGTGAAGAGCGGTGGACTCTAATCTGGAGAACCGGGCTTGATTCCCTACTCCTCCACATGAGCGGTGGAGGCTAATCTGGTGAACTTGGTTGGTTTCCCCACTCCTACACATGAAGCCAGCTGGGTGACCTTGGCCTAGTCACACTCTCTCAGCCTCACCTACCTCACAGGGTGTCTGTTGTGGGGAGGGGAAGGGAAGGAGACTGTAAGCCAGTTTGATTCTTCCTTAAGTGGCCGAGAAAGTCCGCATATAAAAACCAACTCTCCTTCTTCTCCTCCTCCTCCTCCTCCTCCTCCTTTGGGAACAACATATTAGGGAGCATTTGGAGCTAGTTGGGGAAGGAGGAGGCAGAGAAACAACACTTCTGTGCCCAGAATTTAGACGGTGTCCGCCTCTGTGCTGCTGTATTTGTTGTGTCTCTCTCACATGGTCTTTTCCCTTTTGCCCCAGCAAATCACTGAGCTGCGAAAAGAGAACTTCAATCTGAAACTGCGCATATATTTTCTGGAAGAACGAATGCAGCAGAAATTTGATGGTCCAAGTGAAGAGATCTACCGAATTGTAGGTATTTGAAATCTTTCTAACTCACTGGCCCAAGTGCAGACATCTTGGCCCGAATTTGGGTTGGCTGCTGGGAAAACGCTCCAGGCTCATACGCTCCCTTACCCGCACACATTGAATTTGTTTCTGATTCAGTAACTAGATTCGAATCCAGGAGTACCTTAGAGACCAACAAGATTTTCGGGGTATAAGCTTTCGAGAGTCAATGTTCCCTTCTTCAGATATTTGACGAAGGGAGTTTTGAACACATGAAGCTGCCTTATGCTGAATGGTCCATCAAAGTCAGTATTGTCTACTCAGACTGGCAGCGGCTCTCCAGGGCAGGGTCTCAGGTAGAGGTCTTTCACATCACCTACCTGCCTAGTCCCTTTAACTGGAGATGCTGGGGATTGCACCTGGGACCTTCTGCATGCCAAGCAGATGCTCTACCACTGAGCCACAGCCCCATCCATTTTTGACTCTTGAAAGCTTATACCCCGAATAGTGTGTTGGTCTCTAAGGTGCTACTGGACTTGAATCTGCAGCCTAACACTGCCACCTTCTGAAACTATAGTTAGTGTTGACTATAATATGCCTGGTTTGGTCGGGTCAGTAAACTGTGGCTATCTTGAACCAGGAAGTGGAGGAATGAATTAACACGTGTGCAGGAATGTGGGGGCGGGAGCCTGGAGCATGCCCCCATTGGCCAAAGGCTTGCTGGTGACACCTGAGCAGGGCTACTGTGATTCCCCCCTCCCCAAGCATTTCCTTCTCTTTATCATTTTGCTCTCTCCACACCTGCCTGAACCAGAATCGCTGGATGTTGTAGCTTTCAGTGGCTCTGCTTCATTATATTTCAGCTAAATAAATGTGCATTAATGAGGGGTTTGCGTGACCTTTATGTGATGTGTGGGATTACTTTTTAAATGGTTCTGGTTCAATACTTAGCATAAAACAATTGCCTTAGTAGGATTCCCCCCCCATCAGAGCACTTCTTTTCCTTCTTAATCTAAATTGCTTGCTCAGTCTTATTCTTTTATCACTAAAACAAAGGCTTTCAGAAATTACATTCTAATCCTCTCACATCAAACTAACTGTGGCAGAAAGATGATGCACTGTAATCTAAGCTCGCTGCTTCTCTTACAATAGTTTGTTTTTGCTGCTTTGCTCTGCAAGGTCATGTATATTTATGATCAAGTGAATATTTGAAAGAATGCTATGACTGTTGTGTCTCTTCATGCACACACTGAAAAAAAGTCAGCTGCTATGTGTGCACACAGTATTAAAAAACGTCAGCCCTTCAGCTGCCTATACCCAAGAGCGTATGTGATTTATGTAGCCACCAGTGCTTAGCATAAAGAAACTGGTGTTATTTCTCGATCAACACTTTGGTTTGGTTCACATGCAACATCAGACTGCTAATTGGTGTAACCTGACTACACTCGGGCTTGTACTCTTTCTTCCCCTCCTACGCTCCAATATCTTCCCCTTTTGCAGCAATTTTTCCTTCCATCCAAAACTCAAATTATGAGTTACAAGATCTTAAAGAGGATTGATCCTTAATGTTTAAGGATGCAAATCGTAAATGTTCACCTTGCTTCTTCCAGATACCCTTCAACAGGACTTTCTCCTTGCCAGATTGTTTCCGCTGGTTAGAAATTCATAAGTTCAGACGAGCTTTCTTATTGGCGAGATGTAATGCCCTAGTATCAGCCCAGACGCAAAGGCGATACAATAAAATTATTGCAGAAGAATGAAAATGCCCTTTTTGTCCAGATCAAATAGACTTCCTAGCCCACATTGTTTTAGCATGTCCACAAAATAATATTGCACGAAATAAATATATCGCTTCTTGGATAAGACAGCTAAAGACACTTTCTGAGAAGCGGCTGTTGCGTTATCTGCTGTCAAATAGATTGGTCAATTGCATGAGAGATGTAGCAACTTTTCTCTTTTTAGTGTCAAGGAAAAATTAAATTTCACTTCCCCCTTTAAAGTGTGAAGTGGTTGATGGATAGCCAATGGCTGTTAAATCTAGGGAAAGGTAAAATTATGAGTTGCATTTGCCCCTAGAAACCAAACTGGGAGCAACGGTCGGACTGTGTTTTCCGGTTTGGCTTGGAAGGCAAGCAGAAACCCTAGTTTGACTAGGTCGTAGACCGTGGTTTGCGCTTCTAGACAACAGGTAAGCCAGGGCTTTAGAGAGGTTTGCCCGCTTTTGTTTATCTTCCCCTCAACACCTAGTTTCAGAAGTTCACTGCTGCCTCCATGATGCAATAAACGTTGGGGCTGAAGTGACTGCCACAGTTACTGTTGGTCAATTCAGGCGTTGTGCGAAACCATATTTCGCAAACCAGCTTTGAATTGTGGGTTTGGATTGTGATTTGCTGGCTGACTGCAGACTGTAGTTTGTCAGTGCTGACATTGCATCAGATCTTAGTTAAGCTTCCTGTATGGTGGTTTGGCATGATTGAGATGAGCCTTTTGACAAAGAGCAATCTACTTGTCCTAGATGAGCAAAGACTTGCTTTGATAGTACAATATTCCTCCTCATTCTCTGCTTGTAAAATAATGGAGAGTTTCTTCTGTTGTTCTTGGGTGACAGAATTTTCCAAGAAGCACCTTGCCTTGCAAATGGGAATCTGTCCTTATAGCATTAGTGTAATGTAGTGTAGAAGTGATTGATTGGTAGTTTAACACAATATGGAAAGTGCATGGCTTTATAAAATCTGCCTCCCTCCCCATCTGTGTTCCTTTCAGGTATAGCTTGGTCACTTAGTGGCAGGGATTGTAGGTCAACATTTCTTGAGTACAGCATATTTCCTCAATAAAACAACCGTTTAATAAAAACTTAATTCCCCTAACTACTGGTCGACTGGCTCCTTATTTGTCTAACCTACATGCCCCGCAAATGCACAGAGCTTTTGCACTTGCTAGGTGCAATGCCCTTCCTTCAGCTATTACTTTTGGCAGATATAACCAAACCAGATACTCAGGAGGCTTTGTCCCTGTAACTCAAATTCAGTCGAGTCGGTTTCCCATATCCTTCTTCGTTGTCCTCAGTATAATGTCATCCGCTCCAATTTTCTCGATTCTATTTTAGCTAATATATCAGGCCACTCGGAAGCCCTGAAAATTTATCATCTTCTTAATGATTTATCACCTGAAATAACTAGAAAAGTAGCTGTTTTTTAAGCTCAGTAATAAAAAACAGATTGGATAAGGCCTATCGATTGATGGCTTTTTAATATGTTTTTGTTTCCTCTGTCCGTTTATTATCTGTATAGACGATCTATTGTTTTACATCATATGCCAATAAAGGTTATTGTATTGTAATAAAAACTTGGTATAAAACAAACTCTAAAATCTATCTCAAATGTATCCAAAGTCTAGTAAAATCTAAGTGAGTAAAGGCCGCGTTGAGCCATCGATGCTAATTTTGATCCCAAGTGGACTGAACTTGAAAAAGCAGACACCTCTGAACTTTTCTGGGCCCAAATCACCTAAAATTTATTTATTACTTCATTTATACCCCACCTTTCTCTTCAGTAGGGACCCAAAGTGTGGTTTGATATAGTGCAGGGGTCTGCAAACTGCTGCTCCCGAGCCGCATGCGGCTCTTTGGCCCGTTGAGTGCGGCTCTCTGAACTTGGTTCGGAGCCCCTGCTCTCATGCCTGCTTGCGCCGGCAGCCGGGCGAGAGAGCAGGTGAGCGGGCGCGCTGTCTCTCCCCCCCCCCGCCGTGGAGAATGGCCGGGTCCCCCTTTCCCTTGCCCTAAATGGTTGGGAGGCTAAAGCCTCCCCTCCCCTCTAGCCGCGCAATTACTGGGCGGGCGGCTCAGCGGTTCCTGCCCCCCCGCCCACCTATCAGCTGTTGGGAGGGGCGGGCTTCCTTTGGTAGACCTGGCCTCCGGCTGAGTCCCATTGGGAGGCCAGGTCGACCCACTGGCTTTCTTGGCGGTAGACCTGGACTCCGAGGAGGGGAAAAAAGTCCCCCTTCAGAGGCCAGGTCTACCCATTGGCTTCTATGGGCCTCCAGAGGCAGGTCTAATGCCAAGAAAGCCAATGGGTAGACCTGGCCTCCCAATGGGACTCAGCCGGAGGCCAGGTCTACCAATAGGCTTTTATGACGGTAGACCAGGCCTCCAGACAAGGACTCCAGACGGGGAGGGGGAAATGGCAGGGACTTACAATTTAATGTTTATCAATAAATAAGATCACTATTAAGTATGATATCAAGTTTTATTCAGTGTACCTATAGTTTAATTAAGACTTAAAACTTTAATTAAAGTTTATTAAGTTAATAAACAGTGTACCTACCTATATAGTTTAAGTTTAAGAAATTTGGCTCTCAAAAGAAATCTCAATCGTTGTACTGTTGATATTTGGCTCTTTTGCCTAATAAGTTTGCCGACCCCTGGTATAGTGTAGTGTATTGCCAGCGTAGAGTGGTGGTTTGGAGTGGTGGACTCTAATCTGGGGGAGCGGGTTTGTTTCCCCACTTCTCCACATGAAGCCAGCTGGATGACCTTGGGCTAGTCACATTCTCTCAGCCTCACCTACCTCACAGGGTGTCTTTTGTGGGGAGGGGGAGGAAAGGTGATTGTAAGCCGGTTTGATTCTTCCTTAAGTGGTAGAGAAAGTCGGCATATAAAAACCAACTCTTCATCTTCTTCTTCTTACATCATTCTCCTCTCCTCCATTTTATCCTCACAACAACCCTGTGCAGTAGGTTAGGCTGAGTGTATGTAACTGGCCCAAGGTCACCCAGCAAGCTTCCACGGCAGAGTGGGAATTCCACCCTGGGTCTCCCAGATCTGAGTCCAAACTCTCTAACTACTATACCTCGCAGGCTCATGGTATAAATTTGTGTCACAATTAAGGTAATCAACCATGTATTGATCATACCTGTGCCTGTTATCCCCTCTTCAGCAGTTCATGCTAGAAATATGAGAAAGCGCTGCAGAAGCCGCCCTGTCATGGTCTCATCTGCTCCCTCCAATTAGAGCTGTAAATCTACTTCTGATAGCAGAAAGATCTATCAGTGTAAATTGAATGTCTTTTCATCATCGTTTTTATAATACAGTTAAAGTGTGCAAGCTCCATTTAAAGTAATGTAAAGTAAAAGGCATCTGCAAGAAAACATGAAATAAAGCATCTTAATTGAAGATACACACACAGATCCATGCCATGTAGCAGCAGGATCATCGCCGCTCTTTCAACAACGTGTGCTTTACTTCATTGACTCACTCTGCGGAGCTAGGTTATTGCTAAGTAGAGTAGACGATACCGTGACATTCACCACTTGCAGACGAGCTCTCCAGGTAGAAAAGAGCAAGAGTCCAGGAGCACCTTAAAGACTAACGAAATTTCTGGCAGGGTAGGAGCTTTCGTGATCGCCAGCTCACTTCTTCAGATACAGCTAGAATGTAAGTCCATCTATCCTTGAGTGGAGACAAGTGAATTCGACACACAATGACAATGTAAATGTCAAAAGCAAGTAAATGGCATTAGCAGGCGTGATTGGATTAGGTGTGATATGCAGAGGGGTAGTAGGCATGGAGAAATTAGCTTTGGTAATTCCAGCTAATAATGAAACTCAAGACTAAGCATTCTCCTGGATTGACTAGAGATCTGGGATTCCTGTCTCATTACCAATGCTAACTCATTACCAAGACTAACATGGCTACCCATTGTGATCTGTCTTATAAAACAGGCTGCCTTGCAGTTGCTCCTGATGAATTCAAGGGGGCATTTCAGGTGGTGGTGGTGGTGGGAGGTCTCTCAGCACTGGCTGTAGTGGCCCAGGTGCTGTCTTGCAGCTCCAATCCACAGGTGAAAGTGGCATGTCAGTTCTGAACCCCATCATAGATCCGGCAGTTGTGATACTTGGCTGTGTCTGATTTGTGTAGGAGAGGCTGAGATTGCATCGATGCTGTATTTTTTTGTCACTTTTTCACACACAAAAACATTTGTAGATGACAGATTTAGCGATGTGGAATGCCTCAGCCAGTTGGAGGATTGATGAATCTGACAAGTCACTCTGTCAAAGAAGGACACATTTTTAGCAAGGTTAATGAGCGCCAGATTTTCTACATTCTCACTGTCAGACTAGAGCAGATTTGACGTAAGACAAACATGTAAAGAAGGGTGCAGGTTTTCTTGTTAGACTTTGTTTGCATGTGCACTTGCAGAGTAGACAAGTAGCTCTTCCAGCCAAAAAACACCAGGGTACAAATAAAAGCAAAACTGGGAATGTACAAGCAGTGAATGGGAGCAGCTTGTACTTCTGAGGTGTGTCTCTACCTCTCAGCCCTTCAGCAATCAATCCTGTGCTTTTTTACAGTGAATGGTTAGAGACAGCATTGTAAGTACAATCAATAACTATTCATTTTTGTGACACATGCTAAATTATTTGGGCCACAAGTTATGTGTGGTTTTTTAAATTCACACACCTTGGAATTAAAATTGGCAACCCAAAATGGCAACCAGTGTCAATCTGATTTTAATAGACTTAGAATTTGTTTTGAGATACCTTTCAGAGTTGGGCAATTTTATATAAACTTTAGTTTTTGAAACAAAATAATTTTATGTCATCTTCTGCGGAAAACCGAATGGCAGCCAGACATTATTTAATATGGTTCTATTGCACCACTGTCAGTAAAATTCTTGAGGCGGTTTCCATGTAGCAAAAAAACTCCCGTAAAACTAATACATTGCAGTAAAATTGAGTTTAATGAAGAAACAGCATTCAAATCAGAGTAAAAAGCCCCATTTGTAGCCATTATAAAACAAATGCAGCAAATAAGTACACAGATACACATAACCAGTTAGCAAAACATGAGCCAATTATAAGCCATTCATAAACATCTAGGCAAACCCAAAAGCTTTTGCTTGGAGCCCCCCCCCCCCAAGTTAGCTTTGTTGTCAGATTAAGGGTTATGGTGACTGTATTAGGTATTTATTTATTTATTGGTTTTCATCCTGTCCTTAATCCCTGGACGAAGGATTAGAGGCCACCCATGTCCATGCTAAAGTTGGGGCTTGTGGAACAAGGCCTCAGATGATGATCATATGTATGCTTGTAGGAAAAAATAAGGGGTACAGTTATGGGGCTGAAATCAGCCCTTTTCTTATTTACATAGTACTTCCTATTTCCAGGTCACACTGCTGTGTAACAGAATGTTGCCGACTGTCTTGTATTTGTACAAAGCAAGGATAGTGGAACCACAGTTCAATTTTCCTGTCCTTTGGTGGAATAATTATTTTTAAGATAACAGCCATTCTGTTTAGCCCACCATCCAATTTTATGTCTTTCCTCAATTTTCGATCCCTTTTCCAGCTTAAGCTCTCAAAGTGAGCGATAATAGCCCGTTTTAGGCTATTTTACCAGTTTCCTGGGGAAGGGGGGAAATCCTTAGGTATCAAAACCAATAAGCGAATGTTATCTGTGTTTTATGAAATGTTATTAAGTGTATAAGATGCTGGAAAGGTATCCAAAATGAAAAAAGTAGCTCATTCAGGAAGCAGGAATGGAGATAACAGAATCTATGTAGGGCTCTCTTTATAAACAAGAGATTAAGCATTCAATTGCTGCTGCTTTTTGAGAGCACCATTTTCAAGTATTGTGTATATGGTGCCTTCCTCCTAGAAAACGGTGGTAAAATGAAGTTAAAGGGGGCAGACCCTTTCTAGAAACAAAGCAACAATAATGCCAGGGACCAATTACAACAAATCTGGTTGGATGGATGTCTCATGATTCATCATGTCGCTTTTTCTAGGCTGCCTTTGAGCCCATTCTGCTGTATTTCTGGGCACACTGAAGGGGTACTCTTTAACAATAAGCCACAAGAGGTGATAGCGAAACTAGTTGTTATAGCTGGAATGCTGTTAGCAAGCAAACAAATGGAGAAGTAAGGAACAGCCCTAGACTGAGGGTTTGTTAAAATGGATTTGAAATGCAGTGCTCAAATGACGAAACCAGCATGGTGTCGAGGTTAAGAGCAGTGGGACTCTAATCTGGAGAACCGGGTTTGATTCCCCACTCCTCCACATGAAGCCTGCTGGGTGACCTTGGGCCAGTCACAGTTCTCTGTGAACTCTCTCAGCCCTACCTACCTCACAAGTTGCAGCTTACTCGTTCCTCTAGGGGCAGCTGTTTTAAGGTGGGACCCATCTGCCAACTACAAGCCCCACCAAATGAAGGCGTCGCCCATATTTCCAGAAATATGGGGCAAGTGCCCCATTTTGGAACAGTGCTCAGAAAAGCCGCAGGTGGCATGTCAAATGGCCACAGGTGGCTCCCAAGCCACTGAGTGAATATCACTGGCATAGGGTATCTTCAGGACTTTCTTGTTCTATGAAAACCTGTTCAGGAATTTTGTACCTGGGTTCCTCCTCCCTCTGAAGTTAAGCAGGTAACTGTTGGATATAGAGGTTTTCCCCGCTGTGGTCTTAACCCTCCAAGCTCCTTCCCTATGGAGAAGTGCCCAATACCACGACTGTTATAATTTAAGTGCCAGGCTAAGCCTGTTCCTTTAAAAAAAAGTCTTACCAGTAGCAAGAACGAATTTTAAGGTCTTTCAGAAACTGTTTTATTTATTTATTATTCATTTATTTTTTGGGATTTGTAACCCTCCCTTTATCCCGGCCAAAGCTGGGCTCAGAGAGGTTAGCATCAGGTAAAAACAATACAGACGATAAAATATACAGAAAAAAATCAGTCTTAATTAAAATCACTAATTTCAAAAATTAAAACAGGTGGCGCGCAACTATCTGCACACAGGACCTAAAAACCAGCCTGTAGAAGATCGGTTGGAAAGAAAAGCAGGGAGGGGAAGGGAGGTCAGCATGATGGAAACCGTCGATGCTGGTTTTTGTGTTTCTGTCTGACTTCGTAATTTTTACTGATGCATGATTACTATTGTTATCTTCTTGTTTTAATTCTGTATGCTGCCTTGAGGACTTTTAAAAGTTGGAGATAGGGTAAAAATGTCCCAGATAAATCAGTTGAATCCTTTGGGCCCCATTAATAAAGAGTACTTACAGGGAAATTCCACCATAGGATGGATTGCTTGAAGTGCCCTTTTCCATTGCCCGTTTGGACAAATGTCCAGATGTGGCAAAATGAAATATAAACCCGGGAAGTGTAACTAAGCCAATGTCGTGTAGCGGTTAAAGTGTTTTTTATGCCTGGGAAAAATTATGTTCCAATCCCTGCTTATATGAAAATCACTGATACTTAGGGCCGGGTGGTTAATCCTGAGCAGTTGCAAGGATAACATGGAGCGAAGAATCACCTATGCCACTCCAACCTCCGTCCACCAGGCCTATGGTTGAGGACAGCTACGGTTTTACATCTGCACTGGCCTCCCTACCCCCCACTAAATTTATACAATGGTTTAAAATTATTTTGGGGGCCCTGGCCGCTTGAAAGCTGCAGTGTTTTTTTTTTAATTTATGAGCACCATCTATTACTTTACCTGTTGGTGTTCAATAAGTCTTTAGATAGTTTTATGGTTTTATCTATGATGATTTCAATGTAGCTGATAGATTTATTGTACGGGTTGTGTGCTGTGAGCCACCCTGAGCCTGGCTTTGGCCGGGGGGTGAGGGCGGGATAGAAAACTAATAGATAAACAAAATCAATAAAACGATGTAACTAAAACATAAAAAATTGCCTGAAAACTGTTTTGCATTTGCCATGGTCGTCTCCTTTTGTTATGTGGCGTGTGTGCGCACACACAGATGCTCCCTGCAGAAGAATTAGGGGCAATTGTATACTCTTGCCTTTAGCAAAACTAAAGACTAATGTTTTTTATCCTTCTGCCTTTTAAATCCTAATCACTGAACCTAATTAGATACTGAAGTTACAAACTGCCAGTTTGGGCAATGGGTGGGTAAGGGGGAATGCTCTGGGGCCTTTCTGGTGTGTGCGAGATGTTGTTCCTTTTTTCTCGTTCTACTTTAGAATATTGAACTCAAAGTTGAATTGGAAAGCCTGAAACGAGAGCTGCAGGAACGGGAACGATTGCTCGTCAAGGCTTCGTAAGTATCACCTGTGTATTGTTTTTGATTATTTATTATTATTTACATCTTGAATGCTCCATCAGCAATAGCTATTGTTCCCCAGGCCTCTGTCCTTGAGGTCACCCAATGCAGTGTACAGCCCACTGCAGATGGTATGTCTGATCAGGCCAAATGAATTGGCTACAGCGGTACAGACTTCCTTGCAACGCTGTCCTTGCGATGTCTGTCCAAATGTCAAAAGTTTGACTTGCCACCTTTCCGTCAGCAGGTCTGCTCATGAGTAAGGCACGCCACTCACTGCTTGTTGCAGAGAGCTGAAGCTCGCCCTGCAAGAAACGTCTACCTATCTTGCAGGGTTGTTTTAAGAAGGTCTGAGAGAGTGTGTGTGAAATGCTCCAAAATGTTAGCATAATTACTGGATAGTGAATAGCTTCAGAATGATTCCCCCCCCTTCTCTTCGTTCCTGCTGAGTGAGTGCTTTTGTCTTTGCAGAAAAGCAGTGGAAAGCTTGGCTCAGGGTGGTGATGCTGAAATCCAGCGTGTGCAGGAAGAGGCTCATAAGAAGCTTCAGCAAGTAGAAGAAGATTTGACAAGAAGAATAAACCTTTTGGAAGAGGCAAGTCCTTAAAGATCATGGCATACAGTGCAAATCTATTAATGACTGTTTCTTAAGTTACACTTCTCTGTGTCTTCTGACATGGGCACATCTTGGAGAGAGAAGCCCTGTTGTCTTTTAACGACATGAAAAGCAGCCCTTGCCTTCTGTGCTGGTGAAATCCAGCCTATGCGTGTCCCTCTGAGATAGAGTGACTGATGACAGCATCATGTGTGAAAATGCAGGCGATCAAAGCACTATGGGCCAGAAAAAAATGTTACCCGTTTCATGTTACAAAGGTTGTTTATTTCTTAGATAGAACTTGTTGGTATCAAAGAATGTAGTAGATCGTCAAAGGCTTTCACGGTCAGAGTTCATTGGTTCTTGTAGGTTATCCGGGCTGTGTAACCGTGGTCTTGGTTAGGAAAGAAAATACCAAGACCACGGTTACACAGCCCGGATAACCTACAAGAACCAATGTAGTAGATCTCTTGGTTGGGTTTTTTTCCTGGCTAACTAGAAATGGATTGTGTCTTAATCCTTCAATAAAGGTTAAATAAAAAAAATAAACCAGAGATTTTTTTTTAAAGCACTATGGGACGTCTTGTGGCTTTTGTAGATGCATTTTTGTATAGATCATACTGGGCCCAGTGAAATACTGTAGACAGAGGGAAGGATGGAACTCATCTTGGCCAGTTTATTTAGATGTTTATGACCTGCCTTATCTGAGGTTCAAGGTAACTTACAACAATGGCACATAAAAACACAGGCAAGAAGAATCAATGTAACACCAGTCTAAATCAAAATAATTGAGACGCACAGTAAAAACTGTGAAAAAAAATTGGTCAAACAATATTGGGTGGAAAATGCCCGGCAAAAGAAATGCCTGTGAAATGCTAACAATAAAAGCGCTCTCTGCGTGCTTTTCGGTAGCCCTTTCTGTAAAACTGGCACATTCCAATAAGGCCTTTGCCTTAGATGCCTGATCTGTTGAACTGGAGGTACAATCAGC